>NC_062292.1:55437788-56637788 GCF_902655055.1 Lutra lutra
AAAATTTAAAAATTTACAAAGGTTTACCATACAAATAAAAAGTGCACTGGATAGGACATAAATTAGTTTTCAATCACATGAAAAGATCCCACGCTCATAATAAGAACAATTCAAAATAAAACAACTCTAGAAGGGGCTGTTCACCTATCAAATTAGTAGAAATCAAAAGTCAGATAGCACACTGGTTGTTGGAGATGAGAGCAAACAGTCACTCCCATACATGGCTGGTATGACTGTAAATTAACCCAGCATTTATGGAGTTGTAACTTAATAGTACCTATTGAAATTACAAATATATTCACTCAATGATATAGCAATATCAGTTTGACAAATTTATCCTAAAGCAATCCTCACACATATGTATAAGGATATTCAATGCAGTACTGTCTGTAAGAGCAAATATTTGAAAGTAATCCAATATGTCCATTAACCAAATCTATGAAGTCATTAAAAATAAAAATGTAGCTTTCTCTGTATGTGTATGTAATGAGTTCTAAGAGTAAGAGGAGAGGAGAGTGTCCCTCTCAAGGGTCTATGCTAGCCTACATGTTGCCGTTGTGCAAATTAGAAAAAGATGCCATCTTCTTCTGCATGGCCACAGCCTTTGTATAGCCCATGGTCTGCCAATGGAGCAGAAGAGAATTTTAGCCATTCTTACCCCTCAACCACATACCCTTATGAAGACCAGAGTCATATGTGGCCATCCTGGCTCCAAAGCAAAAACCTACATTCCTGGGGCACGTGGGTGGCTCAATTGATTAGGCTTCTGCCTTTGGCTTAGGTCATGATCTTGGGGTCCTAGGATCGAGCCCCATGTTGGGCTCCAGCCCTGTGTTGGGCTCCCTACTCAGCGGGGAGCCTGCTTCCCCCTCTCTCTCTGCCTGCCTCTCTGCCTACTTGTGATCTCTCTCTGTCAAATAAATAAATAAATAAATAAATAAATAAATAAATAAATCTTTAAAAAGAAACAACAACTGCATTATTTTTTAATATGGCATTTAAGAAAAAGGAACATCACACCTTCATTCCTATTCTTTTAGTAGATAGATGTACTATCAAACAATTACCTGAGAAGGAATAATGGCTTGAAGATCTCTTAGTTAATCCATAAGGAAAATAATAACTGCAGGATCATTAAGGTTTAGTCATCTAGTGGAAGGAGTAGCATTTTATATACCAGATGATCTTAATTTGTTTTCTGAATTGCATTAATTGATTAGTTAATTTAGTGCTTAACACCACTTGTTACCTTTGAACGGCAACACTAAAACTTTAAATGACTAAAGTTTGTAAACAATGAATTTGAAGATGGACCATGAGGACACAGGTTTACTTTCAAATGAATGTTATGACATAAATTTCTATCATCCTAATAGAGTCATATATGTAAAACATTAAAAAATTCAAGTCAATTATCTACAAGTTTGATCCCTATCATGCTCAGATATGGCTTTTATTAAAGCTCTTAAAACAAATACCAAAATTTCAGTAACATAACATAATATCTCAATGCAGTTGTTCCTGGTTGGCTAGTAGTTTTCCCCTTGAGAGATCTAGATGCACAGATTCTTTTCATCTTGTGCACATAGTGACCTTGAGCCTTGGAATCCTCTACATGTACCTGATAGAAAAGGAAAGAACAGAGAGTCTTCCCTCTTAAAAGCCTCAGACAGGAAGTGACCAATATCACTTCCCTCTTATTACATTGGTGAGATCTAGTCTTATGGCCACACCAAAATACAAAGGCCTCTAGAAATGTCTGTGGGCCCCACAGCGGTCAATCAGAAAAAAGTCTGTACCAGGAAAGAGGGAGCGTGAATTTTTGAACAGCTAAATATCTCTGCCACAGAGTTGGACCTTGTAGGGCAGTTTCTAACTGAATTACCCTGAATTTGAGCACTTGCCATTACAGGAACCCAAGAGTGGCCTATACATGGAATGAAATATCTGAACTGAATAAAATACCTGATGATTCTTCAAAAAAAAACCTGCCTCCATGTGTAGTCTACTTCTTATTGATTTTTTTCAACCCACTTCTACCTGACATTTATTCTCAAAATTTCACCCAACAGTATTGGTCAAAAAAAATATTGAGCACTTCCTCAAACTCAACTGGCATTTTTTGATCTTTATGTTGGTGGACCTTCACTTAGTGACACGGGTGACTGCTTCCTCTTTCACAGTATTCTCGCCTTTGTCTGTACTTGCCTCTTCTTCTCCTACTTCTTCTGGACATTTCATCTCAGATCTCAACCTGGCTTTACTTTTCTAATGTTCCTTAACTGATTGTGTCCCAAAAAGATTAATCCTGACTCAATACTTCCTTTCCCAAACCTTCCTTGAACGATCTTATCCTCCTATGATTAGAACCACCACCTGAATGCAGTTAGTGCTCGCACTTGTATCTCTAGACATTATCTGTAACCTGAGCTTCAGACTGACCTTCCACACTGAACATTTTTCTGGACATCATGCAAAGGCATTTACTCCATTAGTCCAAGTATACCTTTTTCTAAATTTCCTTCTCCCCCATTATTTCTGTCTCAAAAATGAGACACTATCCACCCAGTTATATAAACTAGTAACCTAAAATTCATGCTTGACCATATTTTATTTCAACCTTACTTAATATCATACTTAATTGTGATATTATTAATCATAATTAATATGATTAAATAATCATGGTTAATATGATTAATTAATCATAAGTATGGCTGGCTTATTTTACCTCCTACATGTATTTCAAATCTATTCCTTCCTATTCATTTCCTATTATTATTGTCTTAAATTGGAAACTTCAAAATTTCTCCTCTGAATTACTGAAATCACCTTATTTTGGGTCTTCTGCTATAGCGCCCCTCTCTTTAGATTTTACACCTTGGTTAATAATGATTCTATCTCAGACCTAGTGGCTCAAAACATTGGGTCATGATGCCTAATTTAAGATTGTAGAGAAGACCCTAAGTAATTTTATTACCAGCCAATTTGGAAAATTATTGCCCTAGAATAAGTTCTACAGGCAAGCCCCAAGTAGTGGGTCATACAGCAATCTTTATATTTTCAGGTCTTTATATATTGTCAGTGAGTTTTCAAAGCCTTGAAAACAACAAATGAGTGACATTGAGGCTCTGACATGATAAGTCTAGTTACTTCAACAGCTTCGAGTTCAATTCAATTATCATCACTACAGAGTGACTGTGAATTGGAGAAACCCTTGGGTCACACTGTGCAGTTTATATACCCCTGTGCAGAGTATTAGGTCACAGACATTTTTTGTCAGGTCACGTCAGGCAAATGTTAGGGGATGAATCAATGTAGTGGCAAACTAACAAGTTTAACAAGTATAACCTCAGTTGCTAGGCTATGAATGCCATCACTTAATAGAGAGCGGAATGGGAAATAAATGAGTGTGTATCAGGGTTTCTTGGATTCTTAGATTGGCTGCCTTACGATAAAGTGCATTTGTTGGAAGGATATTGGAGAACTCATTAAATGTGTTGGAAGTAGGGAAAAAAGCTGGTCAATGAGCAGAAACCAGGGAAGCTCAGAAGTTAGAAAGCATGAAACTGAGTGATCATCTCATTAGCAGAAACAGGCTGGTCAGGACACTTGCCACCACCACTGCTGAAGGAAAGACCTCCAGGAGCTCATTTTGGCCTCATCTACCCTGCTTAACATTCAAAGATCTCAGACAGAGTATCTAACTGGTCAGACTTAGGTCACTGCCAGCCCCCTTGATGATGCCAGTGCTAGGGAGAGGGTGGATACAGGTCCCCAAATTAGGACTGGTCACAATAAAGAAGAGCTCATGTTCCACAAAGATCTCAGGGTGCTATCAAGGAGAGAGATTAAATGCTAACTAATAGCCCTTGCCAGGCACATAAGGAGAAATGAAGGCGAGAAAGAAAAAGGACGAGGAAACACAAGACTGAGGAAGGGAGCAAAATAGTAGGTCCCAGCTCACACAAACAGCCAAGTTGGAATTTTATTTTGCTTTGCTTTGTTTTTACTACTTTTTAAATTAATCGAAAGAAAATCTCTTAAGGACCTGATAACAATACATCTGGTCCTAATAATTCTAGAAATCTCTATTTATAGACATTGAATGTGTTGTTGAAATTAAACATAATGCATGAACCAAAATTTCAAGATCGGTTTAGAGTTTGCTTTTTCAATAAAGTATACCACAAAGGGAATAAAGAAATTCTTTCCTCGAATTAATGGTGAATTCTTTTGTTATGAGAATAGGAGTTGATATTCATTTCGGTGAAAGCACATAAATTGTTCTCGACAAGAAAAACAAAACTAGCCCAAGGCGGTATTTTCATTATAGAAAAAGGCACATGTCCATGAATATCTAGTTTAATATTAACAAAAGTCATTCAATTAGCTATGCATGTGCCATTGTTATGAATATTTATTCATGTCTCAGCTAAGTAACACTGATATCTTTTATTCACTGGCTCAGAGATTCAGATGTTATACACATTACCCTTCTTGCCCTGGTGTGACATACAGGGATTTGAATCCAAAAAAAGACCTGACACTTCCCAGCACTGGAAATGCAAATTTCTTTGGAACTTTCAACTTTATGTTAAGAAAATTGCCTTTGTTGTGTGCTGATTTTATTTCTTCTCTAATATCATTAAAAAGGGGGAAAGTACTGATACACGAATATTTCTTCTATAATAATAATTTTTTAAGAAATAAAAAATGGTTTTCTTTTCCTGGTCTTCTGCCGTAGCTCTAGGTGGCCAAAGGGGAATGTGAGCAGGGATATTTTAGAGCAGGGAGGAGTAGAAAGCCATGATACACAAACTATCCCACCGCCACTCCCTAGTCTGTGATAGATTTGCTAATCAATTAGGATGCTCTTTCCTGCTAAACCCAGATACAGTGGTTTCTATATCCTAAACTCAACTCTTAAGCATGTGATTTTGATCCACAGGACTTGTCTTGTAAAATGAAACATACTTGCCATTCATAATTTAGGCCAATTCAATTTATTGAGGGAAAAAACAAACATGTCTTTGCTTGTAGCCCTATTCAGGAGATGTACAGGTAGCACCAATGACTTGATGGTCTCAGTTTCCACCACTTGGAAAGTTTCATGCTGTCCAACCATTAGTGACTTTGAATTTCATATTTTTCCTTCTCCCTTCAACCTTGTCTTTTTCACCTACCACCGTGGAGAACGTGTTATCTCAACTCCTGTATCCTTTCCATTCTGGGTTTTTATTCTCCGTCCTGATAGCCAGTCATTTCTTACTGTAGCAGCTTCTGTACTAGGAGTGGGACACACACACACACACACACACACAAGTTATTTACATGTGTTCCAGAAAACTCTGGCTCAGAAAAGAAAATAAAATGTTTTCTAAAATAAATATATGTATTAGCTGCAGATTTCAATGGTCTAAGATTGATCTATTCTCTACCCCTTAAATAAATTCTATTCTCTACCTATCATTAAATTATTAAGTTTAATAAATTTACAAAGTTTTGTTTCATAAACACACTAGAAATAATCTAGCAAAGATATTTTTATGTTCCAGCACATGTACCATCCTCCTTGATTTGCCAATAAGAAAAGCTACTGGGGCTCCTGGGGGGCTCAGCTGGTTAAACATCTGCCTTCAGCTCAGGTCATGATCCCAGGGTCCTGGGATTGAGCCCCCTGTCTGGCTCCCTGCTCAGTGGGTAGCCTGCTTCTTCCCTCTGTCTGCCTCTACATACTTGTTCTCTCTCTCTGTCAAATAAGTAAATAAAATCTTATATATATATATATATAAAAGAAATACTATCAAATAAAAGAAGTCTTCAAGGTGGCCGAAATCTACTCTAGTTAGGGCCAAACACCGCCTCCCTTCTTTACCTCATCAGTTCCTATCTGTCTATATTTCTATTTCAGATATCGTTCAAGGGTCACTTCCTCAAGGAAGCTTTCCTTTTTTGACCTCCTAGTTTAACATCTTTTTGTCATTAGTGACTAGTGACTAGTGCATAAACTAACATTCTTTTATTCACCTCAGTTTATGTGCACGTATTTATTGTTGCCATATTTTTCTGTTAATATCCATTTCTACTATGAGACTGTAAATTCCATGAGATTAGGAGCTGTACCTTCATTTGCTTCACGTTATCTGCCCAGGGTCTGGCACAGGGTGTGACCTATACCAGTGGCTCAATAACTAATGGTTGAATACATTAAGTATTCAACTTTCAAGCCATGGATGATTAATGATAGTTTGATATGGCATATGTACTAAGTGAATTTGCAGACTGCAGGAGAAAATAGCTTAACCCAAAGGAATCTCCAATGGAAAATTTCCACCATCTGTGACAGAACAGGGAGAACACTTCTCCTGAGTAGGAGGCAAAGTTCTTTCCAATCAGCCTTCAGTGGATGCACGTAAGGGGCTCCTTAGTTCTCTCAACAGATTATCTAGGATAGCTGCTTGCTTTCCCAGAGTGCTTCTAATTCCAGCTCCATTTCTGTGAATGTGGATGTTCATCTTCCTCTGAATGTCCCCTCGAGAGCCTCAGCAGGTTGGTGGGTTTACAGCAAGCCGCTGGGCTTGGGTTAGGATGTAACAGAAGCTATGGTACAGTAATGTTTTCCTGGCCTAGGTCTCCAAGTGACCTGGGGAGCACAGGAGTCTTAGGAATGTCAGGCTCCCTCACAACCTACCTTCCTTTCTTTCTTTCTTTCTTTCTTTCTTTCTTTCTTTCTTTCTTCCTTCCTTCCTTCCTTCCTTCCTTCCTTCCTTCCTTCCTTCCTTCCTTTCTTTCTTTCTTTTTCTCTTTCTTTATTACTTTTTTCTTTCTTTCTTTCTCTCTCTTTCTTTCTTCCTTTTTTAAAAAAATTTGGGTCAACATCATAAAGGTGACTGAAATTGCTGTCCTCGGTTGGTATGGAATTAAGGAGAGGCTTTGGTCCTTATAACCGCTGAAGTCTTAATTAAGTCAAATGTGGGAACTCATGACCTCCCGTGTAGCTTGAGATCTAAGATTCAAATTACATCACTGTGGTGGGCCTGGTCCTGAAGTCTCCACTTCTCACCACAAGACACTTGATCCTCTAGAGAGGTCAGTAGACAGCCCTGTCTCTTCTCAAAGGCAGAAGCCAAATCCTCCATGGACATTCCTTCCCTTCTGATCGTCTGATTGGACAGGAGGGATACAATTTTTTGAACTTCGGGAAAGTGTTAAAATATCTTAAATATCTTAAAAACATTGTATCTTAAATATCTTAATAATCTTAAAAATCTTAAAAATCTGTAACTTAAAATATCTCGACACATTGTGAAGGGCAAGTTATCAACTCCTTGGAAAATGGATGGTCTTACCTATTTCTTATGACCTGATCTCAGTGCCAGAAGATGTTGGTACTAAGTAAAAATTGTTCTCGGTTCACTGGTTGTTTTGTGGATGAATTGAATTGACATCATTAGTCTGGGGGTAAATAGGACTTGAGATTAGTGTTTCCTTGAGGTGCTGGTCAGAGGACTGTATCAGAATCACCAAGTGTTCAACAAGAGCAGATCACCAAGCTGCACCACCCAAACATGAGGGCTCAGTGTGTTTGGGGCAGGGCTCTGAAAGGAGTAACTTACAAAGTTTCTCTGTGTGAGTCACCACATTTCATCAGATCTAAAAATACCTCAATTATGGTAGGAGCATTATTTTGCCTATCTCTGAGAAAGAAAAAAAAATATCAGTTAAACCGTGCCCTATGACTTATGATGTCATTGATCATCAATGATCAATGATCAAGCTACATCCCAGCCTCTGAGCTGTGACCATGTACAGATGTGACAACACGGTCTTAGAGCATTTGGAGTGACCCTGAGGCAAGAGTGATGTTGGGGTTTATCAGGAAGGAACAACACGGAGGCCAGAGGAGGAGAAGGATAGCAAATAGGTAAGTGCATACTATTAATCTGAGAAAAACTTGCAGATGGTGCCTATCTATCAATAAATAAGGCTGCAGATTGCTCATGTGAATCTATTTTTTTTTTCAAAACTCTGAACACCAAATCAAACAAGCTTTTGGTTTGATTTAGAAATTTATTTTGTTACAAGCATAATGAAAGTAAAATAGCTAACCATATGTTGTTACTCATTTAGATGTCTTTTTTTGTACCCCAAAAAATGTACAAAAATGTGACAGTCTTATAGCCTATATAAGCCTATATAAACAGGAAGTGATACTGATAGAAATGGGTAAATGGCTCTAGTGACGTGGTTCTGTCAACCCACGTAGACTTGGGTAGTTGCTCCTTTATCCGCTCTGTCCAGTAGAAATATAATGTGAGCCATAAGGGAGACCTTAAATTTTCTAGCAGCCCTATTTAAAGACATTAAAGAAAACAGATGAAATTGATTTCAATAACACATTTTATTTAATTCAACATATCAAAAATATTGTCATTTCAACATCTAGTCGATACAATAATAATGAATGCGATATTTCACGTTTTTAATAGTGTCTTCAAACTTGGGTGTGCATTTTACACTCGAATATGTATCAATTTTGACCAGCCACATTTCCAGTGCTCAGTGGCCACGTGTGGCCACCACACTGGACAGTGTAACTTTACATTCTCTCTGGCAGTTTACGTATCTCTAGGTGAGAAGGATATCCATCCCTTCATAATTACTTCATGGCAATGTGGTGGGGAATGTTGTTGGCACAGATATTGAATTCCCTTAGAGGAAAGACTTCTGTACCATTTCTTATTATTATAGTATAAACATAGATACAAAATAAATGTGCTAATGTGCTAATGAAAATGGAGCTTGTGTATATACCTTTAATTCAAAAACAACTTATCTTACCTTGATATAGCTTTATGTATTCATATACATATTTACTTGTAGGCACAAAAGACAAATTGGTGTATGTATGTCAGTCTCAAATTCAGATTCAAATTTTTTTTAGAGAGGGAAGGAAGAGAGGAGGGGCATGGGGAGAGGGAGAGAGAGAATCCCAAGCAGGATCCATGCCCAGCATGGAGCCCAACCCAGGGCTTGATCTCCCAACCCTGAGATCATGACCTGAGCCAAAATCAAGAGTTGGATGGTTAAGTGACTTAGCCACCCCGGTGCCCCCAGGTTCAGCTTTTGCTCATAGAAGACTGAATCGGTAGCTGAAATTTAAGGGGATACAAAGAACTGTAAGACACAGTCTCCACTCTCCAGGAATTTACACTATACTTAGGGAGAAATTTATGAGGCCCAATCAACTTCTGCACGCTGAAATTCCATGATGTTAAAATATAACATGAGAGAGGCTCAGTAGGTTAAGCCTCTGCCTTCCACTTAGGTCATGATCTCAGGGTCCTGGGATCGAGCCACGAATCAGGTTCTCTGCTCAGTGGGGAGCTTGTTTCTCCCTCTCTCTCTGCTTGTCTGCCTACTTGTGATCTCTCTGTCAAGTAAATAAAAAAAATCTTAAAAAAAAACCATGAGAAAAGCAGGGTATTAACTGGGTTTTATATATCCTTTTGGCAGGGAGGAATTTTCATTGCAGTAAGTTCATGTAAGGGGATACCCTGAATCTTATTGAGTATCAATTCTGATGCCATAGAATTTTGATTCCTCAGAGGATTTCAAAGCACCTCATGGCACCATTAAAACCTCTTGCTGGGGGCGCCTGGGTGGCTCAGTGGGTTGAGCCACTGCCTTCGGCTCAGGTCATGATCTCAGGGTCCTGGGATCGAGTCCCACATCGGGCTCTCTGCTCAGCGGTGAGCCTGCTTCCCTCTCTCTCTCCCTCTATCTGCCTGCCTCTCTGTCTACTTGTGATCTCTGTCAAATAAATAAATAAAATCTTTAAAACAAAAAACAAAAAAACAAAAAACCTCTTGCTGGTTATCATAGTTTTTATATTGATTCTTTTTTAAAAATTAAAAAAATTAATTCCACTATGATTAACATATACTGTTTTATTAGTTTCTGATGTACAATATAGTGATTCAACAATTTTATACATTGCTCAGGGTTCATCATAAGTGTACTCTTTTTTCTTTTAAGAGATGGGGAAGGTGGGGCACCTGGATGGTGTTAAGTGGGTTAAGTCTCTGCCTTTGGCTCAGATCATGATCTCAGGGTCCTGGGATCGAGCCCTCCATCAGGCTCTATGCTCAGCAGGGAGCCTGCTTCCCCTCACTCTCTCTGTCTACTTGTGATCTCTGTCTGTCAAATAAATAAATAAAATATTTTTAAAAAGAAAAGTAAAAGAGGTGGGGGAGGGCAGAGAGAGAAGGAGAGAGAATCTTAAGCAAGCTGCTCTGCCCAGCATGGGGCCTAATGCGGGGCTCAATCTCACAATCCTGAACCTTGAGATCATGACTGGGTCTGATGCCTGACTGAGCCACCCAGGTGCTCCCATAAATACATTCTTAATCCCCTCCACCTGTTTCAACCATCCCCCCCACCCACCTCCCCTCTATTAACCAGCAAAGTCTATTTTTTGCTTGTCTTTTTTCCCTATTCCTTTGCTTTCCTTCTTAAATTCCACATATTAGTGAAATTGTATATGTCTTTCTCTGACTGATTTATTTTACTTAATATTATATGCTCTAGATACATCCATTCTGTTGTAAATGGTTAGATTTCATTCTTTTTATGGCTCAGTAATATTCCATGGTGTGCATGTGTGTGTGTGTGTGTGTGTGTGTGTGTGTTTATCACATCTTCTTTATTCATCCATTTACCCATGGATACTTGGGCTGCTTCCATAATTTGGCTATTGTAAATAATGCTGCAATAAACATAGGGGTGCACATATCTTTTTGAATTAGTATTTTCATATTCTTTGGGTATTTACCAGGAGAGAGATTATTGGATCACATGGTAATTCAATGTTTATTTTTTTGAGGAACCTCCATGCTGTTTTCAGCAGTAGCTACGCCATCTTGATTCTTAAAGCATCTATGTTTGTTCTCAGCGTGACACACTGCCAAAATATGGACTGATGGGTTGTCAGAGAAAAACACAATCAAATTTACTACTATGAACCACAAAAACCACTAAAGTCAAGCTGGAGTCTACATAAACATGTCTTAAATTGAATTTTTCCTTCAGAAGGATTTCCTAGGCAAAGGAGCAGGCGGCAGTCCCCAGGAAACCATGTTCTTAGACCCTGCCAGTGGGCTGCCCCAGGGCTGTTGTTCAGTATCTCTCTTCCTTTGACCACCCCGCTAGGTTACTGTGAGATTTGCAGGTTCACAGTCTTTAGCGGGTTCTGCAAAATGCCCTGAAGAGGAAAAGGAGAAGAAAATCCCGTTTATTTACTTGTTTCGATTTAATACCAGGTTAAGAAATCCCGCTTGAGAGTGAAACTCTGTTTTCTGAGCTAATCAGTCAAACAAATGGGAGTATGAGAAACCAAACAGAGAAATGCCATGACAAAATATCAAAGATTAAAAGCCCATTTTATTTTAGTTCTTTTGAATCCTCTTGCGCTCATTAGTCTTTGATTTTATATCCTTCTCCAAAATTGCCTCATGTCTGATGGTTCTGAGGAGAAAACAGAAAAGGTTCTTGGCATCTTATCAGAAGCCAGATTATTGGGGTGATTTACACCCTACCATAATGTTGGCTTAGAGATATGTATGTCTCCCATCCAGCTCATATAACCTTCCCTCTGACTTAAACTACAGGTAATCAATTCCATGGCAATAGAAAGAGACTTACCTATTTCTGGGGAAGGAATAGAACAAACAAATGTTTGGACAACCGCCGCTGTATGAATATACATGAGAAAGCAACAGCTAGTGTTATTCTACAGAAATGAATGAATGAATAAATAAATAGACTCTAAGCACTTTATTCTTCTCACATAATTTCTTCTCAGTGACATTATTGAACAGGCTGTTGAAAACAAACATCGTTAAATGAGAAAAGAGGAGCAGCCGCCTTTCGTATTCCCAGCTGCAACGTTTTCCAATGACGAATGCTCCCTAAATGGGATTGAGCTTTTTGAAAAGAAGTCAGAGAGAAATTTGCTGTGGCCCCCTGACCCCTGGTAAGCACATGTATCTTCACCTGTCACACAACACACTGGCACTTGCTTACTTTTCAGCAAAGACTATTGATTTTGCTTATTGGCTCCAGGCGAGTCCATAAAGAACAAATTACAAAGTCAGAGGTCCACAGTTAGCAATTGCTTGCATGATAACAGGGGCTTCACTCCACCCCCACCGTTCGCCATTAACATCCTCACACCCCTGGCCAGAGGAGAGAGCTGGATGAGAAGCCCAGAATGTGTTTTCAACTGCCCGTCAAGTACATGATGAATACGAGGGTTTCTGTAAGGTAGGAAATTACAGGAAGCGGGCACCAACCGTAGAGGGTTGGTGAAGGTAGGTGTGCCCACACATGCACGCTGGAGCACATGTGCACACAAGCGCGTGCACACACACACACACACACACACACACACACACGCACGCACATTTTGGGTGCTGAATGTGAAGCAAAAGCCTTCAAGGAGAGAAGAGAAGATCCTTTCTGGATCTAGAAAAGGGGCCATAGACTAGGCATTGGGCGCTGCTGTGAAATTGTCCTTTCTCCAGGCTTAAAATACAAACATGTAGGTTGATACAGGTATGTTTCGGCTTGAAGGCAATTTCTCAAGATAATTGCCAGGCCAAAGAATCTATGATTTTTCTTATAGACATTTAAGAATGGCAGAACATGTTTCCCCTATAAATTGAACAAAGCCTGTGGGTTGAACCTTTAAATAAATAAACCAAAATAAGATGGGAAACAATGAGATTCAAATAAACTTGAACCTGGTAATGTGGCTGTTCTCCCATCAATTCATTTCTAGCAATCACCAACTGGATCGAGCAGGTGGGGAGCTGAAATTATTGTGTGAATTTCTCAAAACTGCTTTCTCATGTGACAGTTTTCATCAGGCTTATGGTCCAAGATTTGATGGTCAAATAACACCCCCCAAATTGGGGAAAATTAGTGAATGCTACTTAAGATAAGTAGAGAATCTGACGTTTTTTGGCCTGAAAATTATAGTCTAATTCCAAAGCCTAAGCACCAAGACACTAACAATGAAAATAAGGGAACATAGGATTTAAAAAAATACATGTCCTAAAATTCATACATCACTCCCGTAAATGAATCTCCTGGCATTTCTATTTCTCCAGAGGGGAGATGCTAGAGAGACAAGCCATGTACTAGAGGTCCAAAATTATTGATGGGTGTGGAGATGGAGAGTGGCCTCACTTAGTGTTTTCATGGAGCTTGATCAGGAAAATAAATATTTGAGAAATATATCTGAAAGTTATCACTAGGTCATGTTGACCACACAGATAGCCAAGAATAAGAACTCTCGCAGAGCCCCAAGGTTGAGCTGTGGACTTCATTTCCACCTTGTTGCGGAAAAATGAAGATTCCTTTTGACTTTGCCACATATTTGCTGACAGTCATCTTCTATATTGGAGGGGATGCCATGCTAAGGAGACTGATCCACGTACCTTAAATAGCTACACGGAAAGGAAAACTTCTAAATATGCTCTCCCACAAGGCAGGGGCTCTCACGAATATGATTGTGCATTAACATCACTTTGACGGAACTGCTGAGCTAGATCTCCATTTTAAATGAAAACTAAAATCCTGGTCACTTTATTTCTGATGACACCGTTGAGATTCCCAGGTAAACTCACCCCAGAGACAGTTTGCAAGAAATGTTTGGCTATGCAAATTACCTGCTAAAGCAGATCTGGATGCAAAAGATTGCGGGAAGATTATGTGAGTTTGGAATGAAAATGACAAGTCCAGCTTGGGACTCAAGGTAGGAAGCATGGCGGCGGGTTATTGGCTGCCCTCTTAGGTACTATAAAACCCACAGAATGTTGAGCAAGGGAAAGTCTCAAACTTCAAAGCCAGACTTCTTGTCCTCCCAGGATACTCCCCTTAGCCTCCCTCCTATCCCCTTGGAACCCTGCAGCCCTCAAGCACATGGCCTTTCTGCACTGTCAGGTGGATGGAATAAGTTTGTCATCATCTTCAGCTAGGAGTAGCTGTGAACCGGTTGGGGGATTGAGAGAGGAGTTGGGACATTTATGATCTTCCACAGTGATCGCTGTTGCTAATTCTGCTGTGAAATATGTAGAGCATCTGGAGAGGGAATTCAATAAAGTGTGGCCAAAATAGCTCTCACTTTATGCCCTCGCTTCTGGCACTGTTTAAGACAGCACTGAGACAGATCATATGACCCTAGCCCTTGCAAGACCTCATCACTTTTCATGGGAGAACTGAAAAGTGCTGATCCTGGAGCGTTTATGCTGATGGAACACAGATAAAAATCTGCAGGTGTAACTTTTTAAAAATTTAGTACATGAAGCATAAAAAATATATCAGTACTGCTATACATCATCCAGACTCAACTTCAACACCATGTTGTAGACATAAAAACACTCATCAGGCTCTTTCAATGCGCAAGAATTCCTATAACAAATAAAAGGTTAAGGAGGGTCCTCTTGTCATTTTTGAGGGATAGCGAGTGTGGTATTTGCTCAGGATAACCTGAGGAGAACACATCTTTTCAATATGAAGATATCAAACATTATTGACATGTATTGTCATCATCTAACTTTTCACTGGGTGAGAACTTGTTATCTAGGATGCTTAAAAGAAGTATTGAAGGAAGGAAAAAGGAAAGAATGAAGAAGATAGGTAATTCAGTAAGAACTAGAGATGAAAAATAGGTAAGCCATAGGTAAGAGGAAAATATGAATTCCTAACTAAAGAATGCCCTCCGGGAGCAGGTGTGGTGGAGTACTGAGGTTCCTCACCTATAAAGTGAGTTAAATGAGATCTTGAAGCCAATTCAAAACTCCTCCCTAAGAACTCAATCAAGAGAATGAAGGCTGGTCATACAAAGATCATTTTTATGCTTGAAAAGTACACAAATCCATTTTTTCCTAACTTAGAATGGCTTACAGTGAATCACAGATCTAGAATGAAATTTTATTGGACATATTTACCTGATTCCTGTGTCCCGAACAAATTCAAAGCACTTTAACAAATGTGTGCCATTCTATACTGGTTGAAAAGATGATGGTGATGTCTCCTCTAGAAATAGTATTGAATCAGAGTGGGCTGGCATTACCTGCTATCAAGTTTGGATTCTCAAATGGAAATGGTCAGCTCCTTCCCCCTCCTCAAACTTAAAATGTCCCAAATTCATACTATCTTCAACCCCACTCCACAGCGCCAACATCATCGTCTGCCCTCAATTCCACTGTTCCATGAATGGGACAGCCACTATTTGAGACAGAAACATGGGAGTCAGTTCATGAACCTCCTGTTCCTTCTTTACCCTACATCTTCCATCAAGGGGCCTCAGAAAATTTATACCTAAATAATCTGTCTTGAAATTTTCCTCTCCACTCCCATTGTCTTAATATAAGCCCTCTTTGTGCCTTTCTGGGTTACTGCCCCTCCTAACTTCCCAGCACCGTAACTCAAAACCCACCTCTCAATAAATTATCCTCACCCCTGCCAGAGAAATCTTGCTAAAAGAAAACCAGCTATGTTACTCAGCATTAAGGCTTTCAGTGGATCACTATTATCCTTTGGAATCAAATCAAAATTCCTTAGGATGTCATGAAGGACACTTTACCATCTGACCTCTGCCTCCCTACTTAGCCTCATCTTCTTCTAAAGCCCTACATCTGCCCATATTCCAGTCCACTGCTTTGAGCTAAAGGAAATCCAACGATTCCTCTGCCTTGTTCCACCTGCTTCCCTCGGCCCATTCCTTGAACTTCAACAATGAGCACAGAAAGAACATCGAACTAATAGACCAAAGAGTCTTAGCCTCAGTTTTAAAATAACACCCAGGCAGACCAAGTTTTTAGATTCCCTTAAAATATGTCTTTCTCATAAACGTGACTCTTACAAACCAAATGTCCTTTGAGTTTTCAGATCATTATCTCTGTTATGGGCTCTGAAAATCTCATTCTGAAGCTCAGAGCTCAGTTTCCTTGAGAAAGGCTGACCCGGTCTTGTGTTTGAAGCCATGAATTGTATTAATTCAGTAAAGGGAAAGTTGTGCGTAGGTCAACGAAGAAACTCTAGGACCTACTAGAAATTAAAAAGATATCAGGTGGTATTTTAGGATTAGGTTTTCTACTATAGAATCTTACCAGGAATAGAGTAGGCTCTGGTCTAGGGTATCTGACTCCCTAGGAAACCACTGGACCATTTCAAAACAATGAAAAACTATCCCTAAAATTCTCAGTGATTTCATGTCTGTGAAGGAACTCCTCTAGTAAACCCCAACTTATCCTCCCCAAAGATATAACATTTATGATAGACTTAGAATTTTATGAAAGAGAATGTCCAGCCTAACGTATACTTAATAGCATACATCCATTTGTCTGTTGACACTTAAAGGATTAAAAAAGTGTATCTCTCTGAGTGGCACTGGGTAGAGACTGATTTTGTGGTCCTTGAAGGGAAACACTGCTGAGTACACAGAGGAGAGAATTTTGTTTCTCTCCTCAAGAGCAGTGTTGAGAATATCTTTGCTTCTGTGACTCCCAGAGAAGCTTTATCATGTCCAGAAGAGCCAGAAAAGGAGAAGCAGGGTGATGGAATTGAAGCAGTCCAAACCAAATAAGACAAAGTAATGAAATGTTTGTGGATGCCTTTACTAATCTCTTGTATGGTGCCTCATTCAATCCTGAAGAAAAGTGAGAAAGACAGAATTTTACAAGTAACAAAATTAGCACCTAAGGGAACCATGCAATTTGTATGTATATATAAAAAGTCACTTCAAGAAAGAACTCTCTTATCTTTAAATTCAGTTTCAGTTGATTCAAATTCAGTTATTTCTTCACTCATTACCATCCATGTAGACTCAACTGAAATTTTATTCCTGCTTTTCTGCTATTTGATCCCCGATTCAAACGGTGAATAATAGTTTTATCTCTATTATTACCAAATGACATGAAATTCCTAAAGTGATTGTTTAAGAAGCAAATATCCTATAAACATTTTTTCCAACTCTCAAGCAGATGTAAAACAACTTTTTTTATTCTGAAGCTTGAAAAATTTCCCAATGGATTATTAGTTTTACAGGAATTTTCAGAAGCAAATCCTCTGTGGTAAATTAGCAGTTCAGAAAGTGTATGTAAGAGAAAAAATCCTTACATTATATGGCTCTCTGCCAGGATCAGTGATGTTTTAATATGAAAGGACATCCCGTTTCCTTACTTGGTTG
Source organism: Lutra lutra (assembly GCF_902655055.1). Taxonomy (NCBI): domain Eukaryota; kingdom Metazoa; phylum Chordata; class Mammalia; order Carnivora; family Mustelidae; genus Lutra; species Lutra lutra. The sequence continues at coordinate 55,455,046 of NC_062292.1, forward strand.
CTTCCTTGGTTTAATCACAGAAACAAGCAAAGGATGGCCCCTTCTTGAGGTAATTCCTTGGTTACGGTTCAGCGCATCCCTGGGTCCTAAACTTAAGAAGTCCACTTAGAAGGCCTGCTCCTTCCTGCACTATAATTCATATCCTGCATCCTAAGGAATTTCTGCATGTAATTTATTGCTCCCACAGTTCTGAGTATCATAATCTGCCTTTACTCCACCGCTTTCCAATCTGTGAGTTCTCAAAACAGAACTGTAGGAACTTGTAATCATTAAAAACAGTCTTAATTCTAGAGTATACAAAGAATCTTCTTGAGAGACATCATTGCTTTGTATCCTTAGTTTAATATCTATCAAAGAAAAAAAACCTACTGTGGTTGAAGGCTTACAAATATCTTAGACTCCTAGATATGAGATCTAGGAGACCTCTAGATATCCCCTAAGTGTGAGATCTAGGGGAACTTTGGTTTATAAAAGTTTCCAAGTACTCCTCCCGAGTATATTATCATTACTACTAACAATAGCTTACACTGATTGAGTACTTATTATGTGCAGAGCTGTATCTTGTTTAATCCTCATAGCAATTTTATAAAGTTGATACACTTACTATCCCTTATTTTTACAAATAAGAGTAGGTTTCCAGAGTGCTGCTAGTACATTATTACCAAGACTGTAAGTACCCATTAGCAAGTCACCATGTCTCCAGTGCTGACACTGAAGGAGGTCCTCAAGGGCTTTAGGCTTCTACCACCCACACAGTGTTTCGATAGTACTGCATCTCCCCTCACGTTTCCCAATCCCATGCAGATCGAACATTTTAGAAAATGTGATCCCTCTTGGATATCAATGTTCATGGTCTCTGTGGAGTAAGTACTTGACCTTAAAGAATAGTCTCTGTCTTTGGTGAACATGCCGGTCATAACATATGTTCAATATTGAAAACTGTTTGATGCTTATCAAATAATGATGATTATTGTTGATTATAATGATAAAGGAGTAGACCCTATGATCAATAATAGTCTTAACTTTTAGCATTTCATGTCATTTATATCAAGCTTTTATGATAAATATCAGTTAGCCATCATTATAGATAACTTCAGCTTGTCTATAGAAGAACTTGACTTCCTTTTCTTCCTTGAAGATTTATTTATTTGACAGAGAGAAAGAGAAAGCAAGCAGGGGGAGGGGCAGAGTGCATGAGTCCCAAGCAGACTCCCCATCTTGGGGCTTGATCTTACGATCCATGAGATCGTGACCTGAGCCAAAACGATGAATAGGGCACCCAACTGACTCACTCAGGAGCCCCACATGTCTTCCTTTTCAGCATGCCCATAAGAGTCTCTGTACTGACAAGGATTCACAATCAGTTATGGAACAATTTCTCTTTGACCACTCATTGATACCCTTGCTGTATGCCCCGTCTGTTTGCCCAACTGATTAAGACTTCTGACCATAGAAATCTCTCATCCAATAGGCTTGTTTCACAAACTGGCTATTAACCTGCTTATATTGGTATTTAATGGAGTAACCAGGGACCCAACACTTCCTAGAGCTGGTCTTGCCTCTCCTGAACGTTTGAATCATAAGATCATAGGCAAGTTGGAGCTGGAAGGAAACTTTGGGATGATTTCCAGTTCCCACATTTTATAAAGAAATGGAACTCCAGACAGATCAAATGACTCATTCATGGACATACATGATTAGGAGTTCTAATTCATAGTTCATATACCATGCCATTTTTTTTCACACCATTTCATGATGGGTACTCTTAAAAAGAGAAATAAAATGTTCGTGGAATTGAGTAAATACAATGCATAGAGAGAGGCATCCTGCTTATGTATCTGTGAAAGGCAGGGTAACAAGACACCTGTGGAAAAGTGCCTCCCATTTATTCACAGACTCCACGGATATTGTACAAGGCATCCCACATCTATTTTCTCTTTCAAAACATACAGTCCCTCTGCAAAGTTTTACATAGAAGGATACAGAAGCTGGGAGAACGTAGCTAACTTGGCTGAAGTCAGAAGTAGTAAAAAGCCTATCTGGATTTTGAACTCAAATTTTCCTGACTCCAAGCTGGGTCCTTTTCAGTATATATAGCACATTGTTGGGCTTTTGAGACTAAGGAGGTGATTTATTGTTTTAAATTAGGGTGATGTGTTGAAAATTGTATTAGAAACTGAAAACTTGGTGCTCCTTTCCATTCCTGAAAGAGACTGCAAAATGAAGTATATACTGGACAAGGGCTGTTTGCTCGCTCACGGTGTGAGCATTCTGTGCCTTTTATTGTAGCTCTTTGGTATTTTAGGCCTATTGATCAGGTGATTTTTCTGACGAGGTACTTTATTTTATGCATTGTTTCAGTGTCCGGCCGTAACTCATTTCAGCAAAATGACATGCCTCTTCCCTGCCAAAGAGCACGTAATGTAACATGACTCATCAGAAAAGTAACATGACACATCAAAAATAAATGCTCATGACTAGAGATTTAGGTAGCTAATAAAGGCAAGAACACTGTATTATTCATGCCTAGATAATATTCACAGATAATTCAGTATGCCCAAACCCCTAAGGATGAGACTTCGAAGGCAAATACACTTTTTCTGTGCACTTTGCTAAATCAAACCAGATGTGCTGCAAGATACATTTTTATCAAAAGCTTTACTTTATAAATAGGCTCCCCAGCCAGACTCATTTTCATCCTGTACACTGTCTTGGGTATTATAAGAAACGATCTATTTCAGAGGACTGAAGTTTCCCATCAGATTCCTCACTCTGAACCAGCCAGTTTTTGAAGGTCTCCCCCTCACTGCTTTCCTCAAAGCAAGGGTGGGAAGACATTGCTAAAGAGAAGCAGGAATCACTGATCCAACTCTTGCTTCACTGGGCTGGGGAATAAAGTGTATTTCAGTACAATAACAAATCGATTCCCAAAAAGATGCACATTCATGGAGGCCCCTGACTTGTATGTCCTTTAACAGTTCTCTACAATTTCAATAGCTTCTAAAGTTCTGAATTACCCACAAAACCTGTGTACTTCCTTCCTTTTATTTGGACTTTTCCACTCATTCCTTAGGAAGGCAGAAAAGCTGATGGAAACGTCTATGCAAAATAGGAGGCCATCAATCTGGAGGTTAAGAGAAGGGTTTTGGACTAAGGCTGACCATGGTTCAAATACTTGCTTTGCCATTAACTGGTTGTGAAATCCTGGACAAGTTGCTCAACCTCTTCAAGTCTTGGGCACCTCATCTGGAAAATTCTGCTATTTGTAGAATTTTGGGGTTGCTATGAGGCCTAAATAACATAAGACCTACATAGAGGCTTTTACATAGTCATTGCTCAGTAAAGGTAAGCTCTTTGTGGCAATAGAAAGCCCAAGATCTCCTATACAAGAGCATAAATAAGGTATTTATCCATTTTCAACCATTTTAGGTATCGTCGGGGAACACAAAACTAAAGAGGAACAATCTTCCCATTGAGAAAATTCCACAATACATGAGAATTCACAAAATTCGCAACAATTACTTTCTCCTGACTGGTTTTTTTGATTTGTCATTTTTTTTTAATTTTATTTTTTATAAACATATAATATATTTTTATCCCCAGGGGTACAGGTCTGTGAATCGCCAGGTTTACACACTTCACAGCACTCACCATACCTTGATTTGTCATTTTTGATGATTTTTAAAAAATTATGTATTTTTTTTAAATTCCAGTATGATTAACATACAGTGTTATATTAGTTTCAGGTATATAATATAGTGACTCATCAATTCTATACCTTACTCAGTGCTTATCACGATAATTGTACAATTAACTCCCTTTATCTATTTCACCAAATCCCCCACCCACTTGCCCGTCTGGCAACCACCGTTATTTTTTTATGATTTTTAAGGCAAAATATACAATGTATTAAATTTACACTGCCACCAGTAGCCATATTTAGAGCACCAATTATGTAAAACTGTTTTTGTGAATTTAGATGTCTGTCTTTCCAAACAGACTGTTAGCCCCCAAGGCAAGAAACCCGATTTTACTTCTATTTGCAGCACTTTCCATGCAATCTGGCATATAGTAGGTACCACATAAGTGCTGAGAAAAAGATGAATGGAGATATTGTTTCCCCCTTTTCTAGGAAAGAGTTAAAAAGTGATAGTACTTGCTACATGATGAGTCATATAGTTTGTGCTTACCAGATAATTGTACAGTGTTTGAAAACAGGCATTTGTGAAAGCTTATATGGTATTTAGAGTCATAAAGGGCCTTTTTATTTTAAAGATTTTTTTTTTTTTATTTGACAGAGAGAAATCACAAGTAGGCAGAGAGGCAGGCAGAGAGAGAGGAGGAAGCAGGCTCCCTGCTGAGCAGAAAGCCCGATGTGGGGCTTTGAACCCAGGACCTGGGATCATGACCTGAGCCGAAGGCAGCGGCTTAACCCACTGAGCCACCCAGGCGCCCCAAGGGCCTTTTTATTTTAAACAGATCTTTTTTTTTTAGAGTGGGGTGGAGCAGAGTGGGAGGGAGAGGTAGAATCTTAAGCAGACTCCATACCCAGCATGGAGCCTTACCTGGGGCCAGATCTCACCACCCTGAGATCATGACCTGAACCAAAACCAAGAGCAGGACGCTTAACTAACTGAGCCACCCAGGTACCCCATAAAGGGCCTTATTAAAAGGCCCTTTGTATTGTTTTAATATTTCTTTGTTTCTTCTCTAAATTATAATTTATTTTCTTCATAGTTATTTTGTAATGTGTGTATGCATGCACACACATGTAACCAAAAGCGGGAGGATCTGAATTTGCCAGCTGCCCTGTTTCTCATGTTCATTGTCCAGCGGCATTAGACAGGATCTTTAACTGAGACCTGAAGGTGAATATGCACCTCTGGCTGGACTTCCACATAGCTCTATGTCAGAGAATACAAACCTGATGAGAAATGAAGCCCAGTCTGAGAAATCTGTATTCTAAATCATGGTACTTTCTGTTTGGAATTTAAAAAGTACAGATTTCGAAAATTTTTGTTGTTTACTTAAACTTTTAATCCCCAAATGGCTGATCCATGATGTTCCTTGTCATCTGCTATCTGCCCAGCACATCATTAGAAATTCTTCAGACAATCAACGAATATGACAAGTAGCTGTAGTCTGCATGTCATGGAAAAAAGAAAAGCCCCAAGTAGATAAAAATATTTTTATGATGCTAACAAATCAAACTGATTTGAAAGTAGCTATTTACTTGATTGACACCAAGGAGAAGGTGCATTTGTTTCTGGCCCAGCCTGGTGTATGGCACAGAGAAAGTTTTCAATAAATGTTCATTGAACTGAATTTTTGAGCTGAGTAGACATGGCTAAGGTGAGTGAGGTTTAGCATTGGCAATATGAAGTCTATGTAGTCCTTTGTGCAAGATAGGGCCAAGTGTACAGTAATCTCGCTCAGAACTTGGTTTTTAAAAATCAACTAGTTGAATCAATATCTTGATTCAATATTCAATATTCAATATCTTGAATCAATATTAGAATCCATTTATGATAACTAACCAACCAAAGGAAGTTTTTATCTTTTTTTGCTATACCCGAATGAAACACTGCACTGTGTTCAAGCAATCCACGAAAAGAAGTGGAGAACAAAAAAAGCTGAAGGTGATATCAATTTGGGTGTGGAAATAGAGTCACAGTATCGATGTGAGGAGCATCAACATTGGCATTCAGAATAAATTCACAATTTTGAGCCAGGTGAAAAAATATTTCTGTTATTGCCAAGTAGTTCTTTGTTGCCATGAAATGGGACAAACTATCCTGAACAGGGAACTAAATGTTCTTGTGGTCTGATTATGTATAGATCTTTTCCTACATTCATTACTATAAAATCTAATTTTTTTGCTCTGCTCTTCTCTAAACCCTGTCTTCAGAGAAAAATAAATTCTGCAAACTATCTCAAATTATGATAACAAAAATGATAAATGCAGCCTCTCTCTAAACATTCTCTCTGGCAATCACTAGAGCTAGAAATGCAACAAGAAGGGCTCTTGCTGCAGAGTGAATTTGGAAGACAAACTTAAAATCTGTCCTGGAGCCATATAATGCATCAAATATGACACACTAAAGCAACAATGTGGATAATGTGGGAGAAATACATAGAAGATGAGCCAAATTAAGAAGTATGTGTTTACTATCCTGCACAAAGTGTCAACTATGGGAATTGGGCTCTGCTGATGTTGCAAAACTGTAGCACATTTCTTATATAGCACATTCCTTCAAGGATTTTACAAATGGCCATTTGGTTTCCATTGTAAGAGAAAGACAACAAACAAAACTAAACAAAAAGAAAGGGGAAGAGACTGCTACTGATGAAAAAAAAAATTAGTATTCTTGCCCTATGCATTCTGAGCCAGTTGAGGAAAAAGACAAGAGTCAGCAAAGAAAAGCAAAATGTCACTTTCATTAGTGATAAAGGATAAGATGGGCAATACAGCATATGCAATATTTTGACCCAAATGGACCTGCTAATTAAACAAGAGAATCAGGCAGACTAACCTGCCCCATCTCAGCGGGGGGCTGGGTGATGGCAGCCCCATGTCCTCCCCACCTGCCCTCCCTGATGAGAAAACCCCCCCAGCCCTGCTGGAACTGAGGAGAATGTCGGCTTCCGTGAGCCTCTTGCTCCCCAGATGGAGGAGGACAGAGTTAGGTTGGGTATCCCCAGTTTATTCTTTCCAATTATATCAGTAGTTACTCTACCTCCCTAACATGAGCCGGTACACTGGGGTATGTCTTAGAGTGGGAAGAAGCATGCCCTTCTCAACAGTGTCAACTGGCGCGAAATTTTTATGTTTCTCCCTGCCTACCTAAGGTACAAAACTACTCTGAGGGACATGACAAAAAGATTTTTGTGACGAGGATTTCTGAATAACTCTTGCAAAATAACAGTTCCGCTACATTAATTTATGAGGAAAGGGAAACCTATGTAATGATTTTTAAGTTCATCTGGAAGAATATATTTTTTCAAATGATAAGAAGGAAGAAATCTAAAGGTAGAAAAAGTGCATTGCTGTGCTAATTAACATAGAGATGCAACTTGTGTGAAGACAAACAGAAATGACACAGAAGACAAAGTCCAGAGATGTTCTCAAATATTGGTGGTTATCATTTCAATGGGGAAAATACCTAGATTATTCTTTGAAAGGTTCTGGGACAATTGATTAATTACTTGACCCCCCCCCCCCCGCCACCACCCCGTGCTAAAAAAAGAGAGAGGAGAAAGAGTATTTTTACCTCATATTACAAAGCAAAATAAAATAAATATAGATTGAATAATTAAATATAAAAAATGAAATAATCTGCTTTAAAGGGCATTTCTTTTTTTAAATTTTTTTTATTTTTTAAAGATTTTATTTTTTTTTATTTATTTGACAGAGAGAGATCACAACTAGGCACAGAAGCAGGTAGAGGGGGAGGGGGAAGCAGGCTCCCTGCTAAGCAGCGAGCCAGATGTGGGGCTCCATCCCAGGACCCTGGGACCATGACCTGAGCGGAAAGCAGAGGCTTAACCCACTGAGCCACCCAGGCGCCCCTAGAGGGCATTTCTAACACAAAAATAAAAGAAGAAACAATAAGGAAAAAACTGATAAATTACACTATTCTAAATTTTGAAACATATTAAAGGATCCATGAAAGTTAGGGGAAACATAACATATACAACAAAATTTATTTTATTAATACAAAATTTATTTTTAAAAGTAATTTAAAAAAGGATAAATATGAAAATTTGCAAAAAGAGAAAGGACCACATAAATGGTCACTAAACATAAAATGTCAACCTAGTTTCAATGAAATTAAGGAAATTCCATTTTTTTCATATAGAAATTGACAAAAGTGTATAGAGACCTTTATAAATTTAAAGATAGGACACATAGTTTGTGAGGACTTGGACTGGGAGTTGGGATGGAGAAGTGGCATTCTCAAAGAACAGTTGGAGTTTAAACTGATGTAATCTTTCTAGAATGTAATTTTGAAATATGAATGAAGAGCCTTAAAAAAAGATTTCATTTCCTCTAAGCCAGCAATTATGTATCCAGGGATTTTTCCTAAGGAAACATTTAAGGATGTCTAAAATTATTTCAATACAAAGATGTTTATCTCAGAGTTATAACAGCAAACATTAGAAACAACCTAATAAATATTTAACAGTAAGAGACTGGCTAAATAAATCACGGTGAATCTTACAAAAGAATTCTAGATAGCCAACAAAAAAAGGTGTTTGAGAAAAACAGCAGAAAATGATTATAATATACTCCTATTCTTGACTTCAAAAGTACATTTAAAATGTGATCTTCAGGATGGTCCCAATTTTATTTTAAAAAAAACTTGATCTGGAATCATCTTAAATCAGGAGTTGGCAAACTTTTTCTGTATAAGACCTGATAGAAAATATTTTAAGCTTTGCAACGACAGGTATGATTTCTGTTGCATGATCTTTGTTTACTAACAACCCTTTGAAAATGTAAAGATCATTCTTATGTGTAGGGTCATACAAAAACAGACCACTGGTAGTAATTTGCCAAATCCTGATCTTAGATAAATGGATGTAGTAGCCAAAAATTAATAGTGATTGGCTGTGAGTAATAGAATTTGGAATAATTTTCATTTTTTATGCCTTTCCACATTTTCCAAATTGAATAATAAATCATAGATCATTTTAAACTCAAAGTTACATGTAAAAAATTTTGAAGGTCCTATAAAAAATCTAAAAAGTTAAACCCAGATATTTCCATTTTTACAGATTACCTTTGAGACTGGGTGGTGAGAATTAGGCTGACTGTGTTATTGTTCACCTCTTTCCTAGCTACTTCTTCCTATTGAGTTACAGTCAGCATATGAAATAATAAAATGATTGTAGTAGGCTAGTCATTATGTTGAAGAAGAGCGCCATTGAGGGGAAAAAAAAAGTACAATTGTATTAAAGAGTAAAGTGCTGCTAAAGAGAATCACACAGTCTTAAATCATCCAGTTAGCTGGGTGTAGAAATCCCTGGGATCCAGTTCTCCCTTCTCTCCTAAGAGTAAACATCCCTTTTCTTTTTGTGGAATGATACATCATGGTCGTATATCATAATTCTGTGGAGACAGTTGATAAGCTACTTTTTCAAGAACCTTCTATTCCCAGCAGGATTGGCTCCTCACATTCCACATCCATGACCTCATGCCCCCACTTATGTTGTATCTTCCTGCCTAAAATGTTCTTCCTTCCAAAAGAAACATTGCCTTTGTCATCAGTCATTGATTTTGAAATCTGGTTTTACCACTGTGACATTGTGATTTATGAGAACTATCTCTTTGGTTGTTCAGATGACCAAAATCTAGATCTCTGGTATATTTGGTCTTTTTCCACAGTTCCTGGCTCACAGCTCCCCAAGCCTTTGGACCTACCTAAGTGTTGAGAGCGATAAAGATGTCTTATGTTGGGGCGCCTGGGTGGCTCAGTGGGTTAAGCCGCTGCCTTCAGCTCAGGTCATGATCTCAGGGTCCTGGGATCGAGTCCCGCATCGGGCTCTCTGCTCAGCGGTGAGCCTGCTTCCCTCTCTCTCTCCCTCTCTCTGCCTGCCTCTCTGTCTACTTGTGATCTCTCTCTGTCAAATAAATAAATAAAATCTTTTAAAAAAAAATGTCTTATGTTTTATTAATAAGGGTGACTTTCGGACCCCACCTAAGGGTGGGGGGCTTGTTGCCAGGAAGACCAACCATGTGATTAGAGAAGTGGAACTTTCAGTCCCTCATCCCCACCTCCCTTCTGGAGAAGGGAGAGGGGCTAGAGGTTGAATCAACCAATGGTCAATGACTTAGTCAATCATTTCTGTGTAATGAAATCTCCATAAAATCCCAAGAGGACTGGATTCAAAGATCATCTGGGCTAGTGAACACATAGAGATTGGGGAGAGTGGCATGCCTGGAGAGAGCATGGATGGTCCACATCTTTTCCTCATGCCTCATCCTATTATTTCCTCATATCCTTTCATAAACTGGTAAACATAAGTAAGCATTTTTCTGGTTTCTGTGAGCTGCTCTGGCAAATTACAAGAATCTAAGGAGAAGGTTGTTGGAAAGTGCAATCTGTAGCCCATAGGCTGGAAGCACAGGTAACAGCTTGGGGCTTGCGACTGGTGTCTGAAGTGGGGGATGGAGATACCGTCTTGCGGGACTGAGTTCTTAACCTGTGGAATCTGATGCAATCTTAAGTAGATAGTGTCAGAATTGGGTTGGATTCTGGAACACATTACTGGTGTCTGAGAATTGCCTGATTTGGGATATATGGGAACCCCCACTGGAATTCAATCCAGGAACCCAAGGAGGATCACTTTCAAATTGTGTGACCTTGAATTTGTCCATTAACTCCTCTGAGCCCTAATCTCTTCCTAAGTAAACTATGGCTAATAGTTCCTCTTTTCCATGTTTACTATGACATTTAAATAAGGTGATATATGCTGCAGTATCTAAATTGCCCATAATGTATTTACCACAGAGTGGAGGCACAGAGATACATATTGGACAAAATTCCTTTCCTCTACCTTTCCAAATCGTCCCCAATCTGCAATGTCCAGCTCAAATCTCAGTATCTATGATTACTCTCCTCACAAATTGAGAACACATTAATCTCAACTTTCTCTGTTTCTATAGTGTTTGCTTCCTGCTCATTAAGGATGACACCTAATTGTATAAAATTTGTTTTGTTATACAATTTGCTTTACCTGGATGCATATTTACATACATTATCTCTGTACTGACAACCTAGGTACATCGTCAGCTCCTAGAGGGCAAGGGTGTCTTTTACCTCTCTTTTGCTTTCTCTTATTTAAATGCATTTATTTAGATTAAAAAGAAAAGACAAGCTGGTTTTAAAGGTACTATTAGCAACAAAGCCATTAGATTAAAAAAAAAAGTCAAACATAGAGAACTACGAATACTTGTAAATACAGCTATTATGCGATAAGGCAAACACTGGTGTTACCAATGAGTGATTAGAATTTGTGGAAAGTGACTCATTCCATGCTGCCCCCTTCCTGTTGAAATCCGCACTGCAGCATTTGATAAATTGATTCACCACTCTCCTTTCCTCTGCCCTTTCCCATCCTTCCTCCCTGTTTCCTTCCTAACAGCTTGCTTAAGGGGCAATTTACATACTGTGAAATTCACCCATTGTGAGTGAACCGTGCAATAGTTTTGGGTAAATCAGCAAAGTTTCTTACATCTGTTGTGGCTCCCCTCTAGTTGCAGACACACTGCTGGGCATTTCTAGGCTGCCAAATAAACCCTTAGAAAGAACGAATAAATTAATTCTAGCTTTTTACTAGCCTTATCACTGTAGTTTATCTGCTTGACCTATTATTCAAAAATCACGTGCATCATGGCACGGGACTCTTCCTGGTGGCCTGAGCATTAGTGGGGTCTGTATTGGGTCATACCAGTGGGTGGAGTGTACAGTTATGTTTGCATAGAGAATTCGGAGACTGCATATTCGTTCTGCAAAGGGCTGGAGAGTTGGAAGGTTGACCCCAGACAAGCTAAATTCTGTTCTTGAATAACCAAATGCTCTTAATTTCTCAGGAAGAAACTAAATTTGTTTAATAAAACAACTCACTCGTGGGACAATACCTGGGCTGATACCTGGGCAGATGACACATTCTTTAATAATGCATGCTAAAATCCTTTACAAATTCCAAAGCAGTATACACATGGGAGGAACTGAACACTGCGATTTATACTCACTTATTTTCTCCAGGCAGGTGTGGTTAGTTAGTTACTAAGAGGACAATGATCATTCTGTGGCATTAACAAGAGACAATATTTGAATATCTTTTACTGGATGATGTGTTATTACAATCGAGAATTTCCTGTGAAAAAGTGAATTTTTTTTGTTTTTTAAAATGCTGCCAACAAATGGCATCCATATGATGGAGTTTTGGAATATAGGGGAAGTTTGGTGGGGTAGGGTCCCGAGTAGAAGACCAAGAAAGAATTCTTGAGAGGTCTCTGGTGCAAAAGGGTGGTTTTATTAGAGTACCGGGACAGGACCCATGGGCAGAAAACCCATGGGCAGAAAAACCTGCCCTAGGGTTGTGAGGGGTGGCTGATTATTTAATTGGGAATTGGGGGAGGTAGAGAAAAGGGAGGTTTCAAAAGGACTTTTGTATGTTAAGACACACAAGATACCGGAGGCCTTACCTTTTCAAGTTAAGGCTGTCTTTCCTTCTAGTAAGGCATTAACAGTAAAATAGTTGGGAGCTTCCTGGAAAACATTACACTGCTTGCTTCAAGTATCAGTCAATGGGCTACAGATTATAAGGACATTTAATTGTATCTACATTCCCTTCCAGAAGCTAGGCCATTGATAGAAATGCTTTGTTCTAATAAATTGCTTAGACTTTTTAAAAAATTAACATATAATGTATTATTTGTTTCAGGGGTACAAGTCTGTGATTCATCAGTCTTACACAATTCACAGCACTAAGACTGACTTTTGTAAACTGAGAGAGACTCTAGTCTTGCAAGATTGTAATCTCTATAAATTAACTATTTGTTTTTCCTTTAGGGCAGCCGGAAGTGCCTAAGGAATGTCACATATATCCTATGGGTGGAGGGGGAGGGGTGTCAGCTGCTGTCTGTCCTCAGCGAGGCTTCTGCTTCCACATCACATTAACATTAGCGATTTTAATTAAACATTATATGCTCACTATGATATCTGTTTAACATCTGAATAATTTTATCTGAAATTCAGTAGAAAAATCAAAGAATTGGATATAAGGATAATTTCACTGTTTATGAGTATTGTACCCCATTTTATTCATATTAAAGCATGTTTAGGAATATATAATTTTTCCCATGTGGCTACAATGTCTTTTATTATGCTTTAAGTAGGACCTAATATTGCCTTAATTTGATGTGCGAGAATACAGTAAGCTCCCTTTTTGTTATTGGACTACAATTTTTCTAGTGTGAATAAAGATGTTTTTACCTTTTAGGGTTATTTCCTTTGTGGTTGTTTCAAGAATGAGATTAATAGGTTAAATACGACAATATTTCCCCCACCACCACCATTACTGTGCACACACACACACACACACACACACGCCCCTTAAAAATCTTCAATAAATTCTCACTGGTCCTTAGCATGATGTACAAGACTTTCACATCTCACCTTATCTACCTCTAAGGATAATCCTCTGGTCACCAAACTCACTTTATGTCCCAGTAGTATCAAATAATCATATCCCAGGGCAATCCCTGTTACCCCTGTCTCCTGCTTTATGAGCATTGAATTCCCTTTCCCAGCCTTGCTGCTTCTTCCCTCTCTCAACCTCCCCAGACTGCCTGTCTGGAAAACTTCCCATTCATCCTTTAAACTCTGTTCAGAAGCCTCCTCTGGGAAGTTTGCTCTGCTTTGTGTACAAGAGGATTCAACACATTCCTTTTCTGTTGCTGATGTTTTGTTTTGTTTGGGTTTTGGTACTATTTCCGAACCAAGAGGTGAGTTCTACTATTTACATGTCCTGCTGTGTCATAATTATTTACATACAGGTCTGTTTCCCCTGTGAAACTTGGGCTCCTTGATACCAGGAACCATTCCTTTATTAGCCTCTGCCTACCCTCCGTCAGGCACCCAGTGTGGCCCATGCTTAGTAAGTGTTTGTAAATCCCTTACATTTGGAAGGCATGAATAATTAATTTTATATTAAAAAACATATCCTGAAATCACTTTACAAACGATTTGTATTCATTCTTATTGCCACCAGAACATAAGAGTGGAAGAGCTTCCCTATTGCCTTGCCAGTGTTGGGCAATGACTTCTTGTGACTGTGTGACTGTTACATGGGACCATCATTGATGGAAAAATATAACCTATATTAGAAACATAAAAATCACGACCTTATATTTCTCAGGCAGTATGCTGGGGACAGAGAGTTGGGGTTACTTAATGAATATGGCACATTGAGTGCCTCTCGTTAGGCATCTTGACGAACGGGAAGACCCATGTCCTAAAATGTTCATCCCCAGACACATGTGCGAGGTGAAACGTCAGCTGTGTTCATGCTTGTTTTGGGGCCAAATGAGAGTTTTTTCCTCCTTCATTATTCACAGCTGATTACATGATTGTGGATTTCAAAAATCGACACTTCCTTTTTCCCATTCACACATATAAATGGAAGTCAATATTATGTTTAAGTTCATTTCTTGTTTGGAAACAAGGCACACAGAATAAGGGTACCGTGTGACATTGTTATGCTCAGCCTTTTGGAAAGCTAAATAATTGTCTTTCTTCTCCAGAGCATATCTATTTTCGAAAGATATTCCCTGCTTCACCAATAGGAAATAATCACAGGGGACTTTTCCCCCCTAAGGTGTTATTTTGATTTCAGGAATTAAGCTCTAATTGAGCAGCTGAAAGAGATTCTGCTATAAATGTTAACGATAGAGCAGCTTTTATAATGAACGCCCACTGATGAGGGGCAGGAAGAAGGAAAAGGGAAAGCAAGCAGTATTAGGGGATGGGCTGTGTCATGGGGTGAATAGTGGCCCCTCAAATTCATGTCCACCTGGAACTTCAGAATAGGACATAAGTTGGAAATAGGGTCTTTTTAGATGTAGTTAATTAACAATCCAGGGTTTCATGTGGGCCTTTCATCCAATAACTGATGCCTTCTAAAAAGAGGAGACCAGGGACACCTGGCTGGCTCAGTCAGTTAGGCAGCTGCCTTCAGCTCAAGTCATGATCCCAGGGTTCTGGGATCGAGCCCCACATCAGGCTCCTTGCTCAGTGGGGAGTCTGCTTCTCCCTCTCCCTCTGCCTGCCTGCCACTCCCTTGCTTGTGTTCTCACTATCTCTCTCTCTCTCTGTCAAATAAATAAATAAAATCTTGAAAAAAAAAAAAAAAAAGGAGAAGTCGTCAAGAACACAGCCACATGACAGCAGAGGGCAGAGATTGGAATTAAGCAGCCACAAACCAAGGAAGGCCTGGAGTCTCCAGAACATGGGAGAGGCAAGGAAGTGCTGTTTCCTGGAGCTATCATGTGGAATCTGTTCCTGCTGCCACTTACATTTCAGAGTTCAGGCTCCAGAACTGTGAGACAATAAATGTCTATTGTTAGAAGCCACCAAGTTTCTGGTGATTTATTATGGCACCCACAAGAAACTAATACAGATTATATGTTTGTATGTTCGACAATTGTTTACTGCCTACCTATTATTTGCCGGCCACTGTGCTAAGCGCGGGGTACACCGTGGTGAGTGAGAGAGGCAATAAATAGGTGTTGTATTATACTACTGTGAAAGCATAAAACATGAGGTGTAGTTTGAGAGTTTGGGGAGACTTTTGCTTAGGTAAACAGGGAAGATGATGGAGACCATTACGCTAGAGGAAAGCTAAAAACTATAGGGAAAGTGCCAACACTGAGATAATGTAGGAGCTTGGCAGGAAATTGTGTCTGGATCATAATGATAGGGAGATCAGTGGCACAAGGTGATGCAGGAAATACAGCCAGGGATGACATTATCAGGTCCTTTAGGTTACGTTAAATGTTAGAGAGATTCTAAGAATGATCACAAGTCTTCTGAAGAAATTTTGGAAGAGTGTCATGTAATTAGTTATTTTTATTTTTATTTTTTTAAAGATTCTATTCGTTTATCTGACAGAGAGAGATCACAAGTAGACAGAGAGGCAGGCAGAGAGAGAGAGAGAGAGAGAGAGGGAAGCAGGCCCCCCGCTGAGCAGAGAGCCCGATGCGGGACTCGATCCCAGGACCCTGAGATCATGACCTGAGCCGAAGGCAGCGGCTTAACCCACTGAGCCACCCAGGCGCCCCTAATTAGTTATTTTTAAGAGGTCATCTGGGACGCCTGGGTGGCTCAGTGGGTTAAAGCCTCTGCCTTTGGCTCAGGTCATGATCCCAGGGTCCTGGGATAGAGCCCCGCATCTGGGCTCCCTGCTCAGCGGGGAGCCTGCTTCCTCCTCTCTCTCTCTCTCTCTCTCTGCTTGCCTCTCTGCCTACTTGTGATCTCGGTCTGTCAAATAAATAAATAAAATCTTTAAAAAAAAAAGAAATAGAGTTGTGGATTTGTTTTCTATTATTTATTGGTAGTAGTTAGGGGTACCCTCCTCTCCCTAAGCCTCACGTTTCCAAGTGGAGGGACTTTAATACCGTGGGAAATCCATGTGAGTCCCTCTGGCGTCTCCCTACCACCTCACTCACACCTCCGAGGTATCAGATTGGTGAGTTTGGGAGGAGAAAGCGCTCCATAGCCCAACTCATTCTACTACCCATTTTCTTTCATCTCTGCTCCTCATGCCGATGTTTTTACCTCAGGAGGCTCTGTCCCCGGGAAGCAGACCTGCAGTCCTTTGCTGTCCCAAGGGCTGGCTGAGGATGCCAGGAAGCCCACTGTGACTGCACCACGGAACCCCACTCTCCAGAGCTTCTGGCCCACTCTGTGTCTTCCTCTCCACTGACCTTGAATCTGCTGGCAGTGAGGGGAGCTATCAGGGATCCCCTAAATTTCCAACAAACATGTCCCCACTATTTGACGTTTCTGGGGAGAAGCAACACACAAAATAGTTTCTGATCATTCCCTTCACTATCCTGGATCTGTATAGACAAATCAACAAATAAAAGGGTGGGCTCTTTACATATTTTGTTTATATAAGTTTATGTATTTTGCTAGTTTATATATTTTGACAGTTTTGTGGTCACGTAATCAAATGTTAGTACCTCATGAAATGGAACAGATATAGGTGCATTATGTTTTGATCAAGTGCAGACAAGCCGTAGGATGTATTATGTAATTTAATGTACAGTAAGCAAGCAGTTTTTCCTTTTAGGCACCTAGTTGCCTGACTCTATAAAATGCATGTGTTAGTAATTAAATTATGTCATGGACGTAAGAGCATTTTATATATTTCAAAATATTATGCACATATAAATGGTAAGCTATTATTTTGGTTATAATTATTCCGAACTTAACACCATTTCTCTATTCCCACCTGAGCATTTAATACATCAGGCACAGGCTGGTTATATAGGATATGAGAACAGCCACCTCTTTTTCTAATTCTAGAATAATTATTATCAAGTAAATTTTGTCAAGTAGAAGTTAACATATTATTCTTGCATTCCAACTAGCAGTCTTTAACCGACAGGAAAATCAATGCCATTTCCTCAACAGCAAATTATATTCCACTTCTGTACATAATAGCACTTTTCTTGGAGTTGATAAATAAGGGAAAAATACTGATGGTCATTTAAATTAGGATTTACTTAAATGAACTGCCAGAAAGAACTTAACTCTTAAAATAATTGATTTTTCTCTACATCAGATGAAAAATGTACAATAGAGTAAATGAAAGTCTTTTAAATAAAAGTAATTTTCTGTTCATTAAAGGAAACATAAAATACACTGTGAGATTGAATTATCCAAATCTTTGAAAAAAAAAATTACTCTCAGGTTATTAACCTATTTTTAAAGTACGACGCTTTAAAGAGCATTCAGAGAATTTCCCAACCCGGTCTGGCCTGAGATGGAGGAATTTTAAAACAAGTCATTATTATTACCCCGGTGTTTTTGCCACCCATGGATGGAGTGAAAAAGCTGAAGGTGCGTAAGTGATTTGAAAATGACAACTCTCATCACAGGCAATGGCATCAGGGAGACCTAGGGAAAAAAAAAATCCATACTGACCTCACTACTGTTTAACTCCTATCGACAGTTGTCACTCAAATGGCGATATCACATAAAAGCTTTCCGATCTGTGGCTTACATTTCCATAGTAGGGTAAAATCCTATTACCTTCTGACCCACCTCTCAGAAACCCATTCTCTCCTCTTCATGTTTGCAAACCACTGACAGTTTCTCCGGCAAAATGTTTTCTGCTCAGGTTGGTTCTCGTTATCATTCCATCCTCAAACCTTCTTCTGAGAAATAATCAATTGTATAGAATGATATGCAAGTTGATTATGTTTCTCCTGAAGTTAAATTATGTCGCACCTACCTATGTTTTGTTGTTATCTCCTACCTTCACTGATTTAACTAAATTTTTCCATAGCTGAAGCTTTACTGGTATTCCAATTGTGGGGTTTTGAACTGAATTTTAATATATTTTGAAGATTTTACTTGTTTAAATATTCTTAAAATCTAAGAATAGAAGAGATTAGTTGTGGATTCCACAAACATGGCTTACTGTTTAGAAAATGTGTGGAATTTATAGACAGGGGTCTACAGTTGTATATTCCGAGGAAATTGGTTAAAAAGTTAAAAAAGAAAAAAAAAGTCAGCGTAATTTCACTCATTTATATGACGTGAGATGATTTGTGTTTCCTTTATATTGCACCAAACTTTAGGTCTGCACTTGTAGACACAGTCTAGGATGGGAGGAATAGCAATAGTGTCTTCTAAGAGCTCATTTGAGGTCAGTCCAGGGAGAGAGAGGCAGAGAGAGGGATATTTATATGTGTTTTATAACAGAGGGAACTACTAAGGTCATAGTTTCGTCATTGTGTAATGTGCCAAAAGACAGGGGTTCCTCTCCTGTTTGGTCACATGATTTGGCACATGGAGAAAGGCTGGCATGACATTTTCAAGTCATATGATTCTCCAAAATCATTAATTCATTCAAAACTATTTATTTAAAATCTATTAGGTGCTTGAATCATTCCTTTTACCTAGTTGTCCTTTTCTGTTTCTTTTATCAACTTTATTCCTACTCATCCTTGACTATTTAGGGCAGATTTTAGTGCCCCAACCCTTCTTTTATCCTGTTTTCCTGGTGGAATGAACCCTATTATCCCAGAATTTCTTCTTTTAAATAACATTTTTATTGAGATAGAATCCATGTATCACACAGTTCATTCTTTTAAAGAGTACAATTTGATAGCATTTCAGAAGTTCACCAGGTCATACGTACATTGATCCCCACATCTAATTCCCGGGCATTTTTATCATCCCAAAACAAACCCCATACCATTATCACTCACTTCTCACTCGCTCCTCTCCCCAGCTCTTGGCAACCACAGATTTCCTTTCTGTCTCTGGTGATTGGCCTATTCCTTACATTTCACATAATAGCGTCCCATAAGTGGCCTTTTGTGTCTGACTTCTTTTCACTTAACATAATATTTTTAAGAGACACCCATGTTACACCATGGCATTCCTTTTTATTGCCAAATAACATTCCGTTGTATGGGTATACAATATTTTGTTTATTTATTCATTGGTCAATGGTAATTCGGTATGGTTCCCACTTTTTGGCTATTATGAATAATGCTGCTAACACTTAAATAACAGTTTTGTGGGGACATCTGTTTCTATTTCTCTTGGGTAGACACCTAGGAGTGGAGTTGCTGGGTCATATGGTAACTTTACATGTAACATTTTGAGGAACTGACAACCTATTGTCAAAAGTAGCTGCACCACTTTATGATCCCACCAGCGACACCTGAATCTCTCCACATCTTTGGTAACACTTGTTATTGCTTGTCTTTTTCACTATAGTCATCCTGATGGGTATAAAGGGCTACTTCATTGTGGTTTTCGTTTGATTGCACTGACTAGTCAATGTTCTTCTGCATGGCTAGTGACATTGAGCAGTTGTTTACCTATATGGGGAGATTCTTAAGCATGGGACCCAAATATGATTTATTTTACTCTTGAGTACCAAACAATAATGATGAACTGGGCCATCAGAGGAACAAAATAATGTTTACAGAAGGGATAAACACATAATTATCTTTTAACAATACTGTGCTTTGAATTACTTATAAGATCCTAAGTACATAATGTCTACTGTAAATATTCTCATTGATGTCAATGGTATCATTGATATCGCAAACACATTGATATCATTCTACCAATCGATCGATAGATATAGCTATAAATACACATGCATACACACTCACAAATATGGATTCTTTAAACCCATTTTTAAAAAGCAGTTTAAGGGCGCCTGGGTGGCTCAGTGGGTTAGGCCACTGCCTTCGGCTCAGGTCATGATCTCAGGGTCCTGGGATCGAGGCCCACATCGGGCTCTCTGCTCAGCAGGGAGCCTGCTCCCCCCCCCCCTCTCTCTGCCTGCCTCTCCGTCTACTTGTGATCTCTCTCTGTCAAATAAATAAAAATCTTTAAAAAAAATAAAAAATAAAAATAAAAAGCAGTTTAAAATATGTATTTTTAAAATGATGGCTTCCTTATATTTTTCTTCTTAGAAATCAGTTTTAGACAAGCAGTAGTTTAGGGCTCTTCACAGGAACAAAGTTTAACTAAGGTTGTAGCTATGTTCCAGCCAAGTTGATTACAGGGCCAGAAAATCAAGGCTTGGTGTTTGTGGAAGGCAGAGACAGATACGGATCTTGCATGAGAGCCTGTCCCCTGAAATTAGAGATGGAAGCGAGATATGGATTTATTTTTCAGGATGTGTTCCTTCCTGGATGTCAGATGCCATTTGTCACACCACAGATTTTGCTGTCTATCAGGATCTAGGCAGAAAGGTATTTCAGAGCATAAGGAGTTTCTCTCCATATGGCATTTTATCCAAAGGAGCAGTCTCAGTTCCTCTGAGAAGCTGAGAAAGTTTGAGAAAAGCCATACTGTGGCTACACCATGGCATTTACATGGTCAGTTCTGTATCTCAGCTATTACCTAATGTAAGAATTTACATTAACTTAACTATTTTCCAGAATGATTTCAACAAATCCTGTGTCCTTTATTTAAACCTGATCCCTATAGCCATAATTTTTTTTCAAAGGTGGCAAATCCACTACCAGTGAGTAACTGAAAAGCTGGGAGAATGCATTCATTAAGAGTTGGCCGTGAGGATATAGTTTGACAATGTGTTTCAAAAAAGTAAAAAAATGGGCATACCTAGTGACACAGAAAGCTTATTTTTAGGGTTGTAACTTTAGGAAATAATTAGACAATTGCACAATGATTTATGAACATAGATGTTCATGATAGCTTTGTTTAAGATAGAGAAAAACCTATAAACAATAATCTAGCAATAGGGGGTTAACTTACTAAATTATAGTACATACACGTATCCATCTCATAGAAGACTATTTAATGATGTAGAAATTTTCAAGATATATGAAGTTAAAAAACAGATTATAAAACACATGCATGTTGCAATCAATTCTTTTTAAAAATATATATGTATATGTATAGATAGTTACATAAAGGAAAATACTGAACTCTGAGAAGTGACATAAGACCAGCTTATATATTCTTATTTGTGCTTTTTTTGGTCCATGTTTTATAATTAAGAATTTATTATTAGGGGCACCTTGGTGGCTTGGTTGGTTGAGCCCCTATCTCTGGCTCAGGCCATGATTCCAGGGTCCTGGAATCGAGCCCTACATTAGGGTCCCTGCTCAGTGGAGAGCCTGCTTCTCCCTTTCCCCACTCCTTCTGCTTGTACACATTGTCTCTCTCTCTGTGTCAAATAAATAAGTTAAAAAATCTTAAAAAAAAAAAGAATTTATTAAATGGCATATTACTTAAAAATAAAACAAACAAACAAGAAGCAGAATTCCTGGTGAGATACTATATACATAAGATGCCCAGATCTTAGGAGACAATATTTTATTTATTTTTTTTATTTTATCTTTTTTTAAAAAAAGATTTTATTTATTTATTTGGTAGACGGAGATCACAAATAGGCAGAAAGGCAGGCAGAGAGAGAGGGGGGAAGCAGGTTCCCCACTGAGCAGAGATCCCGATGTGGGGCTCGATCCCAGGACCCTGAGATCATGACCTGAGCTGAAGGCAGAGGCTTAACCCACTGAGCCAGGTGCCCCTTTATCTTATTTTTAAATTTAATTTAATTTTTTCAGTGTTACAAGATTCATTGTTTATGCACCACACCCAGTGCTCCATGCAATATGTGCCCTCCCTAATACCCACCACCAGGCTCACCCACCCGTTCACCTTCCAAAACCCTCAGTTTGTTTCTCAGAATCCACAGAGGAGACAATAGTTTAAATGGGACTGATTTCAAGGAAGTCATGCATGATATGAGAGATGTACAAATACACACACACATGCATACATGCAAACAAAAATATACAGTAAATTACTTTTTGAGACCACTTTCAACTTTGGTTTTCAGTTTTGATTATTAAATTGAAGAGGTGAATAAGGAATTTGGAAGGCATTTCTATTCCACAGTCTCGTATTTCCCTGACTTTCTCAGCCTCTGACCTTGCTCTTGCTCCTAAGTGGATGACCTACTTCACCATAAGGCTAGCTCTGTCCCTCTGGACTTCGCTCTCTCTCTTTGTAAAGGGCCCTGTCCTCAGGACTCATTCTCAGCCCCTCATTTTGGTGATGTCCCTGGGGCAGTTTCTCAGAAGCCTATGTCTCTCCAGCTGTGTCTGTGTAGACAAGATGTTCCAAAAACCATAAGGTATTCCCAAGCCAGAATTATATTCATATCCTCAAATCCAGCTTCACTCAGTATTAAATATGATTTTTAAAATCTATGTACACAAGTAATTGTTTTCTTATATGTTGCCAATGAACACCTTGAATTTGAAATAAACATTATCTTTTGCATTAGTACCAAAAACAAGAAAGAAATACTTTAGGTATAAATCTAATAAAATGTGTATAAAATCTGTATGAAGAAAACTGAAATTCAGATCAAAAGAAGTCAAAGGAGATCTAAATAAAGGTAGAGATATTCCATGTATGTGGATAAGAAGACTCGACATTGTTAAAATGTCAGTTCTCCCCAACTTGATCTATAGATTCACTGCAATCCCAATCAAAATCGGAGCAAGTTATTTTGTGGATATTGATAAACTGATTTTGAAGTTTATATGGAAAGGCAAAGGACCCAGAATAGCCAACGCAGTATTGAAGGAGAAGAACAAAGTCAGAGAGCTGATAGTACCTGACTTCAAGACTTACTATAAAGCTACAGTAATCAAGACAATGTGGTATTGGAGAAAGAACAGACAAATAGATCAATGGAATGGAATAGAGAGCCCAGAAATAGACTACATAAATATAGTCAACTGATCTTTGACAAAGGCGATACAATGGAACAATGATAGTCTTTCAACAAATGGTGCCTGGAACAAGTGGATATTCACCTCCAAAAATGAATTGAGATCCAGACCTTACATCTTTGACAAACATTAACTCAAAATGGATTAAATGTAAAATGCAAAAATATAAAGCTCCTAGAAGGTAACACAGGAGAAAATCGAGATGACCTTGGTCTTAGAATTACATTTTATATACAACATCAAAAGCATGATTCATGAAAGATAAAAGAGATAAATTGGACTTTATTAAAATTAGAAACTTGTACTCTGCAAAAGACACTGAAGAAAATCAGAAGATAAACAACAGACTGGGAGAAAGGATTCATAAAATGCATATATGATAAATGATTAGTATACACAATCACAGAGCACACTTAAAACTCAATACTAAAAAACAAACAATCCAATGAAAATCTATTTATCTGTCTCCTGTCTCCATATGACAATTGGTTATTAACTTGGAAAAGTAAAAGTCATGTGTTGTTTATACTAGTTAACCTACAAACAAAGAACCTTGAAGAATAATTTGATGAAGATGTTGGAAGAAAATAGAGTGCTCAATTCATGAGCAACCTTTCATGAGCTGAACCTACCTGAGATGCTTATTGAGGAAAGATGGGACAGATTGGCAGGAGCATAGTAATTTGTTCCTGTGGAGTACACTGAAGAAGTAGAGACAGAATCTCAAGTGAGAAATAAAACAAAAGGGTTTGATGTGAATTTGGGGGTTAAAGAAGGAGACAAGACAGGCCAAAGTTTACAAACTCAAGCTCAAGAGGCAATGTGCCCTTTGTGAATCCTGGCTCTGTTCCTTGTAAGTGTGTGCCCATGGACAAGTCATTCAACCTCCAGAGGCTTCAATTTCTTAATCCATATAATGGGAATGATAATATTGGTAAGCCCTTAATAAACACTAGTTGTTAAGACAAAGATAATATCTAGGAAAGTAGATTGTTCTCTTACACTTTTTAGCGTATTGGTCAAACTGCAGACTAGATTTCTCTGGGTAATTTCTGAGATTTGGGCCATTTATCCTAAATGTTCAAAAGGAGGCAAAAATGCAACATCTAGTTCATCCAGATCAAAGCCAAATACTAACTAAATAAAAAGAAAGACATTCTGAAACACAGGTGGAATATTTGGAGGTGAAACGTTCTTTCTGTTTAGGATCATCTGCAGACACATAAGATTTTTCTAGAAAAAACAATAATAATGACAGCCTATAAAGAGAAGCAAACACTTACCTTGGACCACCAGGGACACTCTGATCTTTTATTAAATTTACCAAACTTTACATGTACTTTCCCCAAGGCGGGAGAGATTGCTGTAACACTGTGACATCATGTGGCTTCATGTAGACCTCAGGGATGTGGCCAGGGTGAACTTTCCCATCCATCAGAAATGACTGGAAGATGCCCCACTGGAAGTTACTGGAACATAGTTGTAGCTCAATGAATACAATTGTCATTTTGTATTACACTGATTAATATTTCTGAAGAGTTCCAATGTTTATTCTCTAGGTCACACAGTAAGGAAAAGATGAAGTCATTATTGGAATGAGGTCTGCCTGACACCCAAACCTAGATGCTTTGAACTGGGTAAACTACAGAGCAAATTCGAGTTCATATTTCTTATTGTAGGGCTGGAGCCAAAAACACTACTTAGGTGAATGACTAATCTGAAATATAGGTCTCAGCCCTGGAAAATATTTTTTTAAAAAATAAACCAGGCATGTGTATTCGAGTTTCCTGTTACTCCAAGTAAGCCAACCAAGCATTTCCAACTTGAGATCTGCAGACTGTATTTTTTAATAGATGAGAATTATTTTAATTAGCACAGTAATAGTTGCTTTGTAGAGAGGGCCTGGGAAAATATTAAAAAAAAGAATTTGTTCCCATTGGTAAGTAAATCAATTCCATGAAGTTGGGTTTACAATGCTTGCTTGCTGAGCAAACTTTGCTTATAAGACAGTGCAAAGTTAAATGTCTGGCCTTTCTAAGTTTTTTATTTAATTACACTCTATATTTTAAGGCACTTCAAAAGAAACATAAATACAAGACATGAGTTGAGTAATTCCAAAAGTTCCTGTGGAAAACTTCTGATCCCTGGTGGATAAAATATAAATAACCTCATTGTCTCCTGCCCACTCCTTCTGCCCAAGCATTGGAACTTCAGCTGGGTACAGAATGCTTTAATTTGGAGATGAAGAAGGTTTTTTTTTTTTTTTTTTCTAAGTAGAAAGCGCACCATTGAGAATATGAATCACTAAGGGTGACATTAAATCTTGCAAAGAGATAATATATGTCTCTGTGGTGGCTCAAGAGACTAACAATAAATGTTAAATATTAATAAGATTGTGGAAATCCTCATGGATACAGTGATAAAGTGGCACCAGGAAAGGGGAAAAGACAGAGGAAAAATAGGCAGGGATCTGTGTAGTGGTCTTTACTGCAGTGCAGCGTGTTTTGTATTTAGGGAAAAAGTAAATAAAGAGAAATGAAAATTTTTTTTTCCACTGGGAAAAGACAGGTTTGGAAGTGTATAAAATTAGAAAATAGGTAATATTCTTCAGGGACAAATAGGCAGCCAACCTTCCTCTTGTACTCTGAGACGTAGAGGAAAATTAGCAATATTTTGGGGAGGAATCCACTTACAGAACCTTGAGAGTGAATCCATTTGCTTTTGAGTTCATGGTTTTCTTAGCTTTTGCACTTGCTTTGGTCTCTAGAGATGACAGAAACAATAATGCTGACAGAAGACGGTAGTGTCAACCCATCACTCAGAGAGCAACAGCTGGCTAGGCCAGGCAGAGCTTTACCTCATGGCTCTTCTTCAAAGCCTGAGGCCTTCCAAGTCTCTGAGTATATCTGCAGACCAATTATGAAGGAGAGACTTTCTGTCGATAACACTGGCTCACCCTGCACTTAATTCTGAAATGAGCCCTACTTTTAGACTCCCTTTCTTCTATCCTGACTACACAGAGCCTGATGGATGGGGCCACTTGGACCAGTGGTCTCTGATGGAGGAACAAATGCATTTTCTCACACACAAGAAGTAGATGGAGAGCAATAAAATAAAAACAAGATAAGGCAGGATTATCTCTAGTCTTACAATTTTGGAGAACTCAGCCCCATGTCCAGGTTGAACTGCTATGTTAAAATAATAATAATAATAGTAATAGTAATAATAATAATAATAATAATATCTGGCTATCTTGGAAATGGTGAGCAGAACAGCAAAGGAAAACATCGAAGGGAAACAGCCAAACTTAGATGGAGCCTGAGTGTGTGGTGGCCCGTAGGGAATATTGTGAGTCTCAGACAAGCATATTCCATCCTGATGGAGAGGGAGTGGGGGAATGCCAAGGAACACAGAAGTGCGTCTGTGTGCCCTGAACTTACAATGTTACCTGGGACTAACTCTGAACGATGAAAATAGAAAGATTCTAATGCAGTGCTCATTTGGACTTGTTCCATCTTGGACAAGGAAGAAAGAGAGACAAATTAGTAATTATTTGCAACCTATGGAATATTATTTTGAGAATAAGTAATATTCTGGGTTTTTTTTCTCTTTTTTTTTTCCTTACATATTTAATTGAAGACAGAAGGCTCAATTAAGCCAAAGGAAGACATACTTGACACAGGCTTGATCAAATTCTGCCAGAGATCACTGTGTCATCTGTCTCCTCAAGGAATTTTTTTTAAAGGTAGTCTGATTTTCATTTTGATTTATTTCATACCAGAGATTGAACCAAATGACTCCCAAGACTGTTCTAAAATCCACATTTTAGAATTTTAAGAAAGAAGATGTCCTTTAAAAAGAATTCCATGTGTTCATAAAGAGGTTTTTGTGGCATAAGTGTGGCTCAGTCAGTGAAACTCTGCCTCTGGCTCAGGTCAAGATCTCAGAGTCCTGGGATTGAGCCCCATATCAGGCTCCTTGCTCAGTGGCGACTCTACTTCTCCCTCTCCCTCTGTGACCACTCTGGCTCTCACTCTCTCTCAAATTGGAAAAAAAAAAAAAAGTTTTCTTTTCTTGTTTGAAGGCCCAGCCCTCAGTGGAGTTTTCCTCAAGTTCAGGAGCATAGTACAGACTGATGAAGGAAAAGCAGCAAGTAGCGGACCCAGAGAGTTCCACACTCAGATGTCTCTGAATTCATCCAAGTTCTTCTTTCTCCAAAAACTTAAATGTACATGGTTGCCTGTTTTATCTGGGATTAAGGAGCAAAGGCAATTATAATGGCAATGTAGATGCAAGGTGAGCCCTTCTGTTTTACAGAAAGAGAACCTGACCTTTCTATACACACACAATTTCTTTATGAAGTTAGATCTGGGGACAAAAGGATAAGATCTTCACCTCCTCGTTGTCTGTAAGGTGTGGTGTTTTCATAACAAGTAATCCCCCTTTACCTGGGAGGTCAGCAAGGGTCATATTTGATCACAGCTCAAGGAAGCTGGAAGAGCGATCTCAGGGTTGGAACAGAGCTCAGTATGTGAAAATGTGCTTGGCTGCAAATATCAAAGCCCTGAAGCCTGAGCTGATGGTGGCATATTTCTCTGATAAAAAGTAAGTGAGGAGGCACCTCGGTGGCTCAGTTGGTTAAACATCCAACTCTTGATTTCAGCTCAGGTCATGATCTCATTGTCGTGAGATCAAGCCCTACCTTGGGCTTAGCTCTCAGGCTGGAACCTGCTTGAAATTCTCAGTCCCTCTCC
This sequence comes from Lutra lutra, assembly GCF_902655055.1. Taxonomy (NCBI): domain Eukaryota; kingdom Metazoa; phylum Chordata; class Mammalia; order Carnivora; family Mustelidae; genus Lutra; species Lutra lutra. The sequence continues at coordinate 55,482,841 of NC_062292.1, forward strand.
CTCTGTCCCTTCCCCCAACCATGCACTCATGCTCTCTCTCTCTCTCTCAAATAAATAAATGCATATCACTAACTAATATGTGGAATCTGAAAAAAGATGAACTTGTAAAAACAGAGAGCAGAATAGTGGTTGCCAGGGACTGGCAGGTTGGTAAGGGAATTGTTGTTTAAGAGCACTAACTTGCAACTAATAGTCTTGGAGATCTAGTGCACAGCGCCTTGCCTATAGACAAAGATACTGTCTCATAAACTTCAAAGATGCTGTGAGATGAGACCCTAATTGTTCCTCCTACAAAAAAGAAATGACAATCATATGAGGTGTTAGAGGTGTTAGTTATAGTGGTAATTACATTGCATAATATAAATGTATCGAGTCAAGTTGTGTATCTTAAACTTACACAATGTTACATGCCAATTATATCTCAATAAAAATAAATTTTTAAAAAAGAAAGTCAAGAAGTAAGTAGTTTCTGGTCTTGGTTCAGTAGCTCAAAACTCTCTTAGAAATCTTTCCCAGCAGACTTCTGGCTGTATCACATGATAACCACTAGCAAGGGAGACTGAGAAATCCAGGATCTTTTTATTTTTTTATTTATTTTTTGGCTTGAGTTCCTTCTGAGTTCCTGCAAGGTTGGCCCTATAGGAGACATTTATATGTCTGTTGTCATTAAAGTAAGACAATTTTAGTGAGTTTTTTTTTCTCCTTGCTCTTCCAAAAACACAAAGAGGACCATACAACTCCTTTGCTTGGAGACTTTTCAGTGGCATCTCTTTGTCAAATCTCTTTCCATCTCATGCAAGTGTCTCCATGCTATGCTACCTGACCACACCTGCTTCATCTGTAACTCTTGTTTCGTGTGATCTGATCCTGTGGTTCCCAAACTTAGTTAATCCCAGAGCCACTCAGAAAGCTTGGAAGAACTCAGCTTTCTGGGCCCTGCAAATAGAGTTCCTGATTCAGTAGGTGAGTCCCAAGAATGTACACTTCTAACTGACCCATTCAGATTGGCTGCCTTTTATTTTTCCTAAGAAATCATGACTTTAAAACTAATCTATAATTCCTACTTTTCACATACAGAATTGCCCACCCCCCACCAAATTGGCCATGAGTTGCTTGAAGTCTAGAACCTTGCAGATTCATCTTTGTCCACATAGGGACTGGTCCATTGTCCAGGACATAGTTTCTTAATAATGTCTGATGTTTGCATGAAATTCGAATGATGGAGGCTTGGCGGCTGGTAACATCTTTGTATATGTTCTGTCCATCTACAAGTCAACAGTGCTGACTGAATGACTGGGAACAACTTTGCTCAGTTGTGGTGGAGAGCTGCTCAAGTTTGACTCTTGAGGCTTCCTCTGGGACCCACACATTCATTGATAAAATTGTTTAAAGTTAGATATGCTCAGTAGAGGCCCAAACTGGAGTTTTGTTTTTGTTTTGTCTCTGAAAGGTAGTACGCCAGTATGGGGATAGATCTACAGCCTTGGTCCATGGACACGTGAGATGTCAGTGTAACACCCTGTTCTCTTCTAGAAGTTCTTTTCTTAAGCATGCATGGAATGTCCACTGATTTCATTTTAGATATAATGAACAAAATTTTTCTTTCATTTTGGCTGACTGGTACAAAAGGAACAGTAATCAGACAACTAAGACCAGAATAGTCTTAGAGAATGTCTCTGCTATGGAGATGTGCACATCACAGCCTGGCCTGAGAGCCTACCTAAGCATAGAAGCATATTGGACTCTCTACTCGAGGTGTGATCTCAGGTTCTGTTCACTGTTTTATCATACTGAGCCCACTGTTTTATGCATTTTTTTCTCAGATAATGAAGATTTCTGATTGACTTTAAGTGAATGCTAACATATCTGAAGGCCCTTGACTAACTTGAGCGAAGCAGAAAGTACTTGCATAATGTCCAGTGCAATTCTTGGCTCAGGATAAAGATCATTCAGTAAACAATAACTACTTTTATCATTACCATCATTACTGTGATGATGATGATGATGAAATGTGATTGTCATGACTCAGACATCTTTGGACCTAAGAGAAAGGGTCAAACAGGATTTGTTTCTAGCACCTTCCTCCCCAGCATCACTCCTTTCTCCTCCTATCCAAGTGGGGCTGACTCTCTTTTATTCCTTTGCTTACATCATGCTTGCACTGGTACCTGTGTGCGGTCGCAGAACTACTCTTTACCATCTCCTGCTGATACTGTCCTGGTTCCCACAAGGATACTGAAATGCCCCTTGCGGATGTCTTATCCCTGTAGCTTTGTTGCCTATATTCCAAGCTGTTCCATGCTCATGGGCCACTGCTGGTGGGCCAATGCTAGGCCGCTATACTCTGTACATATCTATACCTAGGCCTCATGATAGTTACATCAGGACTATCACTGATTTCACTGAAATGAAATTTTTGCCTTCATTTCTAACTGACGCCAGTGTTTGAGTAAAAGTAAGGTCTTAAAATAAATAAAGAAAGAAAGAAAGAAAGAAAGTTCAACAAAGAACTCAATCATATACTAACTTCTGAAAATAACAACAGAAATTTAGTGAGTTCACTCCCCACATACACAGCAGGTATGTTAAAAATACACTGTAAGAACAGCCCTCACCATTAGTCCAGCTTTGCAAAGGAGCCCAATCTACCCTCATTGCTAACCCACCAGCCTTCGCCCAGGATGCCCCAAGATCAGGAACCCTGAGATCAGAGGAAGTGAGTGGAAAAGTGTGAGAAGAGAGTTTCTTAAGATACTGTTAACAGCTGAGATGAGAGGCTGACATATTTTTGAGACTGGGGGTAGGGGTGAGAAGCCAGCCCCCCAGAAGGACAATGGCCCAGTACAGCTTATGATTTCAACTTAGAAGTTGCCAAGATAATTGTGTCTGAGATATCTTGGAAAGAAACGACATCCTGGCTTGATGGCTAGACGTGGGGGAGTTTGTGGATTTAAAAACAGTCCATCCAGCCTTTCTGCCCCAGATCTCAGTTACAGTCCGTCTTGAACTGTGCCACTCAGACGGGAGTTAAGAAGAGGCCCACACTAGAGCAGAAGAGTTCCAATTTGGAAGCTAGAGGCTGCCTGAGTTCTTACTCAGCACTTCTGCCCCTTGCCCACACCTCACTTTGCACCCAGTTTTGATTTCTTTGTATACCTTTTGTTATTTGTAAATTGCTTGGATGACAAAATCAGGACTCCCATATTATTAAATCCCTCACTGCGGCTTGCACAGGGCTTGGAACTAAGCATTGTTCCCACTCGATATTCCTCCAATGGGTCAGTAAAATCACTAATGCTGAGGGTTTTAAGAAACAGGAACTCATGACTTGGGGAACGATGAAACTATTGCCATCTCATATATATATAGAAACCATACAGGTGGTGGGCAAGGACATGACCTTTGAGTCAGGCTGACCTGGGTTTGAGTCCTGGACCAAGCATGTGACCTCATTGGGCTGGTATTGCCCCCTATGCTCATCTCTGGGCTAATCCCTGTTCTACTTGTCTCCAAGCTTCAGTTTCCTCGTCTCTAAAATGGGGGCTATAAAATCTACCTCATGGACTACTGGTACCTACTTCAAAGAATGTACCTTAAGGCTAAGTCCTTTCTAGTCCTGAGGACTAAATGGGTATCATTGTTCTATAGCTCTTAGCAGGATTTGGGCACATTCAATGAGCATTCCTCATAATAATATCAATAACATTGTCATTTTCAATTTCCCCTTCCACTTGGGATTTATTCTGAGTAACAATTTTCATTGCTGTATTGAAGAAAAAAAAAAAAAACAATGACAACAACAAAAATAAATATATCAGAGCATTCCTTGAATGCTGGGGTCGCTGTTCCTGCCCCGTGAAGGTGGAATTGTGTTCTGATCATTTCATTAATTTTTTATTAAAATATTAAGATAATCCATTTTATGTATGTAAAAAGATCTCTGATTATACAAAGTATTAGTTACAGAATTTCTGGTAAAATTATAGTAACAACAACAACAACAACAACAATAATAGGTCAGTTTTTCATCAGCCTTGCCCAGGGCTGGGCACTCTGCATTCATTATCTCACCTAATCCTCAAAACAGAATGAGCAGAGATTTTAGCTCCATTTTACCGAAGAAGGAACTGAAACTCAAAGGTGAGCAACTTGCTCTGGTCACATAGTCAGAAGGGAGCAGGAGCATGATGTTAAGCGTGGGCTCCGAATTCAAAGTCTATGCCCTCACCAGGACTCCTGACGTCTAGAATACATGCAGCCGGCATCTGGACCAGGTGATTTGCCCAGAGATTTTGTGGTGCTGACGCACTCACCAACTTCATTTTAGTGATTCTTCAGCCTCTTTCCCAGAATTCCACTGCCATGTTTTAACCCTGTGCCGACAGTCCCCTGAAAATTATTCATCTTGAAAGTTGGATAACACACTCAATGTGTCCAACAGTCACAGCAAAGAGCAACAACATTTGGAGAGTAGGTGCTCCGTGCATCATTTATCTCAATCCTCCTCCACACACACATCGCCTTGTCCCTTTGGCCCTGTCGCGCTCTGTCCCTTTGCCTATTGCACACACGTGGTGCGTGGCCAAGGTCTGATGGGACAAGGGCTCTTGCAAACATTCCCCTTGATTTCAATTATTCTTAACTCCTGTCTGGTGTCTGCTGGGCTTGGAAGACCAGCATGTGAAAACACTGTGCCCTTGGCACGTGTCTGGAGGAACACGGACAGTAGACATTCACGGTTGCCCCCTGCTCTTCTCCAGTCACACTGTGGAGCTCCTGTTAGGTGTGGGCACCGTTCTGGGCTGAAGGGGAGACAGAGGAATATGAGGCCTTTCCTCAAGGAATTTGCCATTTCCTGGGGAGACCGGCAGGCAGAAGAGTCTTATTCTAGTGTGAAAAGTGCTGTAATAGAAGCGAGTACATTGGGTGACCTTGAAGAAAGGTCCTATGAAAGCGGGGGAGGTGTGAAGGCAAAGCAAGTCCCAAATGCTTTTTGGGTTAAATGTATGATGTCTCAGCTAAGTGCAAGAAGTTTAGTGTTAATACACCAGTGGATCTCCAACTGTGGTCGCTGGAAGGAGAGCTTGACACCTGCCATGTACCAGGAGCTCTCTGAGCCCTGGGGAACAGAGTGAACAAAATAGAATTGGAATGAGGGACCTCCCAGAAGCATGCTACTCGGCTGCCAATATGTTACGTAACCTGAGGTAACCATCACCCTCTTAGGCTCAAAGTAAAATCAAGTAATCTGTAGAAGAGGAAAGTTAAAAAAGATATTCACTGAAGTTCTTTGGTCTGCCTCAACCCCTTGAGATTCCTTATAATAAGGATTTCTGAAGGGTTTGATATTTTTCGCCATTATCCTGGTGATGAAAACCATGAGCTGGATACCTTCCTCGGTTCTGAAGTTCAAGGACGAAATACGCATGGTTCACGTGCCTGTGCAATCTGCCTGCTACGTGGGAGACAATTGTAAACAAATAAAATGCATAACTACCTATTGCCAATGATAGGTGTTCTGAAGAAAAATTTTTAGACAAACATTTCTGTGGCTCTGTTGATCATTACTGTATGGGGTTAACAAAATTGCGTCTCTTCCATCGAGAAGACAACTTACCGATAAGGAAGGAGCAGCAAAGAAAAATAAAGCACCCATCTCCAGTAAGTTACTGGAGACAAATAAGAAGTGTGGCTCTGTGGCGGTGTCAGATCTGATTTGGACCATGACCCCAAGAAATAACTGAACCATCAGTGTTTGCTGCTCGGGCTGCAAGCGGACCGCGGTGGGGAGACTCCTTGGAGCAGCAGACGGCCATCCCCAAAGTACTCCACCGTGGCCAGTGGGCTTTGGCAAGAAAAGGCTCACCAGGGAGAGACAGGTTTCACTGCGAACAATTGTTTAAATCCAGGCTTAAAGAAGCCAAGTGCTCCGTCTTCAGTCCTGTGGCACTTTGATGCGCCTGCCACGGTGTGAAAGAGAAGGGTGGGGGGAATGATTTCAGCTCCCCTATCTTTAAGGTTGGAAATTCCCAACGTTGTAGGTTACTCATGGGGATCGGAAAGGAGATTAGTGACAGCCAGGCTTTAAAGTGTCAATTTTCCTCAAGTGTTTTCTAGAAAGATTGTCGCCTGTTTCTCGTCATGATCCTAAAACTATCCACATGGGTTATCTGTTTTTGTTTTTGTTTTAAACACACTTAAAAGACAGAACCTGCTAAGGTGACTTACTCAAGGTCACCTAGCAAGTGAGTAGTCGGGCCAGGGACAGAACTGAGAGTCTCCTCTTTGCTCTTCGTTACGGCCCCGGCTATTTCTTAGTTAATTTTTTCATTCTCAGGAACGACAAAGTAGCCTACAGGAAACTTCTATCTTGGGGGAAAATATAATTGGTCAACTCATAAACTGGAGAACTCACAGCAGAAAAATAAAGTTCCCATGAAGAGCTGGAAGGAAAGCTCCTGACTTGAAACCCCAGGGCACATTCCCGGCTTCGGCGAGCATTTGCCCTTGCACGCCTGGCTCGGGGCCAAGCACCACGAGGACTAGATCTCTGGCTGGGTTGTCTTCGGGACAAAGAACTTGGAAATGAGACAGGGCGAGGGTGTCTCGTGCTTGGAGTCAGGAGAGAGTCCAGGTAAGATGATGCATGGCAGGTAGCTCAGTGACGCACCCCCCCCCGACCCCGGTCAAATCCTTCCAAACCTGGCTTAGCCACACTTTTCTGGAAGTTATTAATGTAAGAGCTCTGTGACCAAAGGCCTCTGACACACAGTTCTACTGGGCAGTGAGAGTGACATCAAGTGGATGTAGGAGTGAATGAAACAGTGAGGGAAATCTGTACCCTGCTGGAGAATTTTCCTTCTGTGAAGCCCACCTTGGGTGTGGAGTCATCAGAGCTCGGCTCCGATGTGGGCCACCCACTCTCTCTTACCTGCATATTCCCCCTTCCACAGGAATTAGAGTTCCCCCGATGTGTCATCTTCTATGTTTGGTCATTCTGGTGCCTGCAGGGGTGTGGGGAACGGGGTGTGTTAAAGGGCTTCATATAATGTGAAGCTGGGGGATCTGGGTGGCTCAGCTGGTTACCTGCTGACTGTTGATTTTGGCTCAGGTCACGATCTCGGTCATGAGATCAAGCCCCATGTCCAGCTCTGAGCTGAGTGTGGAGCCTGCCTAAGATTCTCTCTTTCCCTTTCCCTCTGTCCCTCCCCACGCTCCCACTCCTGTGCAGGTTCTCTAAACAAATAAATAAATAAATAAACAACATTACGTGGAGCTAAGTTTCACAGATACCATGGAGCACCTACTATGCGCCACATACGACAGCCGTTAGTATTAAGGATTTAAAGACAGTCCTTATGTTCTGGAAGTTCACTCTTCAGTTTAGGGAGAAAGACAATAAACACAGGTGGGCACAGAGAAGAGAGACCTACTCTATCCAAGAGAGGATGATACCTGAGTTGCGTCTTGAGGGGATAAGTTAGCCCCACAAAGCACTAGGAGATGATGGTGTGGGTAATGGCCTGAGCAAAGTGTGGAGATGGACAAAAGCATCACAGGTGCAGACGCAGAGTTCAAGGCTATGGGACAGTGTGCCAAGATTTAGTTGAAAGCTATGGGACAGTGGACCAAGATCTAGATGGGTGGTACGTGGGTCCCAGATTCCTCCTCTGCAAGATGAGAGGGTAGACTTCACACTTTGCTTTCTCTGAGCACGTTTCCTGTGAAGACGATGAATTTGAGGAGTAACTTACTGGAGAGGTTTATCCAGATCTCATCCCTCCAATGCCATTTGTTTGTTTTAAAGAGTGATATCATCATTTACGTTAAAGATGCCAACATTGAAATATACTAGAAATTTAAATTGTTGAAACTATCCAAATCCATGATGAAAGCTCTTTAAAAACTGCGGTAAAATATACCTAACAAAATGTATATCTTAAAAATTTTTAATTGTCAATTAGTGCCATTAAGTAAATTCACATCACTGGGGTGCCTGGGTGGCTCAGTCGTTAAGCATCTGCCTTCAGCTCAGGTCATGATCCCAGGGACCTGAGATCAAGTCCCGTATCAGCAGGAAGCCTGCTTCTCCCTCTCCCACTCCCCCTGCTTGTGTTCCCGCTCTCGCTGTGTCTGTCAAATAATAAATAAAATCTTTTTAAAAATTCACATGGCTGTGTATCCATCACTGCTCTCCACCTCCAGAAGCTTTCATCACCCCACACCGAATCTCTGAACCTGTAAAACCCATGAAATGAAAGAATTCTCCTATCCCCTGGTAGCCTGTCCCTTTTTCTTGTTTCTTTTTTTTTCCCTTTTCTTTGCTTTTTTCTTTTTCTTTGCTTTTTTTCTTTGCTTTGCTTTCTTTTTTTCTTTCTTTCTCTAGAGAGCTAGCTACAGAGCATGCACACACGTGCTAGTGTGGGGAGGGAGGGGAAGAAGCAGAGGGGGAGGGGAAATCTTAAGCAGCCTCCACACCGCTGGTGGAAGCAGGACTGATCTCAGGACTCTGAGATCGTCACCTAAGCAGAAACCAAGAGTGTGACGCTTAACCTACTGAGCCACCCAGGCTCCCCCCGCCCTTTGTTTTTAATCACTGAGCAGTTTTGCTTTTCGTGTAGGAAGTGCCAGGCTGCTTTGCCACAGCACGCAATAGATGGAACTATCCAAGAGACTAGACAGCTCCTGATGGAAGGGCTCTGACAGAGGGACAGCCGTCAGCTTCTCTGTTCTTGCCTCAAGGCTCATTAACTGCGCATTTTTTTTAAAGATTTTTATTTATTTATTTGGCAGACAGAGATCACAAGTAGACAGAGAAGCAGGCAGAGAGAGAGGAGGAAACAGGCTCCCCGCTGAGCAGAGAGCCCGATGCGGGGCTCGATCCCAGGACCCTGGGATCATGACCTGAGCCGAAGGCAGAGGCTTTAACCCACTGAGCCACCCAGGCGCCCCTAACTGTGCATTTTGAAGCAGGACAGTTTCTTCTCCCAGCCTGGAGCACAAAGCCCACCAAGGAAGCTTGAGCTTCCCCTAGAGTTTTATGTCTCCGTTGCAGCAATCTGGGCAAAAATGCCACGCAAAAAGTTTGACCTGCTGGCGCATGTGGGAAGGAAGGGAGCAACAAGATTTGAGAGCCACTAAGGAGTTTCTAAGTTGTACCTGTCTGTGCTTCTGAAATACTACCTGCTCCCTTCCTCTCTCCTACTCACACACTGGACTATGTTTCATAATCCTGGCAACACTTAAATCCCTTCTGCTTCCTCGACTATCCTGAGTAATTTATAATGCTGATGCTTTCCTGAGCAACGCTGTTCTTCAAGTCAGGTGGAAAGGAGAGTTTCAGCAAGGGGCCATTGTGCTCCTGGGGGTGGCAGAAGTCAAGTGAAACATAAAACACAGGCCCTGACCGCCGCTGGTCCCCACAGCTGGCTTGGACCTTCTCACAGGATGGAAGCCATCCTATCTCTGCATTAATCCCTGTTTGCTGGCCAGGTTCCAACTCAGGTAATTACAGGCTCCCATACCCAAATCCCCGCTGGCAGATTTAGTCTTTTCCCGTGTCTTCTTGCGATTTTTAGGTTTTGTGGTGTTTTGCTCTTGACACAGCATTTTTTTCTGAAGAGATTTTTGCCTTTCAGTGAGAGGGCAGAGATGGATGGGCCCGTTGGCACTGTGTATTATCGACAGAAAAATGGTAGGATGAAGTAAGAGTGTAGCAACGCTGACCAAAGCAGAATCCTAGGGAATCCGAGAATTCAGGAGATTCCCCCTCCCTCAGGAAGGTGCGTAATTAAACTTCTAATGTCATTTACTGACTTTTTTATGTAAAGCCGCCATAACCTTCTAGAGTTTGGGGGCCAGTTTTAGCACTCTCTCAGTGTATGATTCTAACTTCTCCTCAGACTTCCCCCATGGCTTGGTATTACTAATCTACCCTCTGTTTTTCAGGTTTGGAAAATGGTTTATCATTCTGTTCCCCAGGGTTAGGATCTATATTTTACCCTGGGATCAAGGGGTTGTAGACATTTTTGGTTATTTGGACTCAGAAAACACGGAACTGCCAGCCATTTCTCAATGATTTTATTTTGAATATCAGCTGGCCCTCAAGGTGTAATCAATCATGTGACACACTCCAAATTTATTAGATTAATAAATTAATTAATTAATAAATTAATTATTTATTATTAATATTTTATTGTATTAAATACTTGTGCCACCTCCCACCTATGCGATCTTGAGGAAGTTAGCTCACAACTTCATGCTTCGGTTTTTTTCATTTGTAAATTGAGGAGGTTAAGAATAACTACTTCATAAGACTGTTGTGATGATTAAATAAAAGTACACGGGAGGGCACCTGGGTGGCTCAGCCAGTTAAGTGTCTGCCTTTGGCTCAGGTCATGACCTCAGGATCCTGTCCAGCTCCTCATTCAGCGGGGAGTCTGTTTGCCCCCCTGCTTTGCCCCATGCACGTGTTCTCTTTCCCTCTCAAATAAATAAATAAGGTCTTTAAATTTTTTTTTAAAATCAAGAGTACATGGGAAGCCATCACCATCATCATTACCATTTTTATCACCATCATCATCATCATCATCATCATCACTATCATTATTATTAAGGGAGAAAATGTATTGTGGAGTTAATCTAGAAGATAATGGAACACTCGGAAAAAAATCTTTGAAATAGGCTAAGGAAACCAAGATGACTACACACACAGTGGTTCCTGTCCTCGATATGCTTATGGTCCAGTGAAGGAGTCATATATCTTCTTTCCCTGATATGATTCTAACACCTAGATCCATCTGTACAGGGCTTGGCATTTTGAATGCTGTACCAGATTTGCTTTTATTCAGTAGGGCATGGGATCCATTAAAGGTTTCGGATCAGGGAGATCTTCAAATGGAAGATAATTCTGGGTGAGGGCTGGATAAAGGATAGAGTGAAAAAATACTGAGAGAAAAAAACCCAGAAGGTGGCTATTTGTGTTGTGTGGATGGCAGACAATGAGTGACGACTGAAGTAGGTGGAGGGGATATGAAGAAAGGTGATGAATTTGATACTGGAGTTCATAATCTTCAGTAGGATGTCACTGGATTGCATAGAAAAAAGCAAGGTAAGGGTCCTATTACCACGAACTCACTGTTTCACTTTAGACAGTATACTTACCCTGCCTGTGCCTGTTTCCTCATCTACAAAATGACAGACCTGCACTATTCCTTTAGTCCCATTAATTTTTTGTATTTTAAAATGCCCTAATCTTACCTACATCCTCACTTCTACCCCTCGTATACCTGAATATGTTGTGGCATTTCAGCTTCTTGCTTTGGACTCTCTTGCTCCTTAGAACAATTTCTGGTTAACATTTCATTAACGTATGGCATAGAAATCCTTAGGGTATAGGGTAGAAGATTCTTCCCTACTGCATCGGAGAAGTATTCTACTGGTAATTTCCTCCCTCCGTATGGCTCTAATTCACTTGGTCTTCTATGGAGACTCAAGACAGACCTCTTTTTCTTATACGAAGAATTGTGCCTTACTTCCTTTTGTCAGCCCAAACCTGGAGCATAATAATTGCCGAAAACTAGGAAGAATGAATGAGTTGAATAAACAATGATAGGAAGACATCCCTTGGATTATGTCTCACTGGCCCCTGGGAAGTTATAGTCAGAGGCATTGTAACAGGGGACTGGCAACATCAACTTTGGCTTTTCCTCAAGAACCCTTAAGAATCTAAATGACTTTCTGAGCCTCTGTCCTCCTCCAGCTCTTGTTCTTACTTGCTGCTTAGCCTTTCTCATCCACAAGGGGTTACCTGCCTGAGCTCATCTGAAGGCTGGGGCATCAACGGTGTCATCCTTCTCTCTTAGGACTAGAACGCCAACAGTTAGGTGAGCAGAAATTCCATCAGCGGTAGCCACCCAGATTTTCCAGGATGGAGACCGAGAATGAGTTAACAAGCACCAACACATTTGCTAAGCTTAAAAGAATACTCTATTATTGTGTGGCAATTGGTAAAGAACTTATTAATTAAGGATATAAGATAGAGAGAAATCTCCCAAGAGGCAAAAAGCCATTAGAAAGACATTGTGGAACCAATCTAGCAGTTAATGGAATACTCAGAGGTTCTTAAAAAAAAAAAAAAAAAAAGAGGGGGTCACTTTTCAAAAGAATAGGTGTTACCAAATTAGTGATATTGCAGAATGGGTGCCAGAGCAGGGGGAGAGGGGAGGGCAGCAAGGGGAGTAAAACATAAAAACAAAACCAAACTTCATAAACATTTGTTTGAATACAATCCAGTCTTTCTATCGTAACGTCCCTGGATCCTAAACACTTATGCACACCACCACCACAAAGCCTAAAAGTAAATTGAGATGAAAATCGAAATCAAACTAGTGTTGCAAATGGAAATTAATAGTACATTTGCTTTTGTTCAGAGACGGGGCATCAGAGGCAAAATAAATAACTCATTTCAAATGCCTGTGAGTTGTTTGTTTAAGAATAACTATCAAATGAACAAGAAATGCCAGGCTCTTCTTTATTTCCCCTCTTAATTTGTAAGTTTTCCCCCTACGGATGATCTCATCACGTGAGAACAGTGCTGATTTGGAGAAGGATTTGGTGAGATGAGCCAAACACTAAGGATTAGCCAGGAGTTGGCTCCTCTGGAGTGATAACGGGAATCTTACATACCTGTTGTATTAAGATGTTTATCTCCAGAAGGTCCTGATAGCCCAACCCTGTGAGCATGGAACTCATGAGGACTGGCTGAAGCTATCCTCCCAACCGCACAGTATCACAAAGCACATGGTCTCAGGACCCTAAAAACTCAGTGTTGGACCCGCTGAAGCTTTCATCTTTGAAGCAAAACCAGACCTGAGAAATCTCTTCTTCAGAGGAACAGTATATGTTAAAAGCATGAGAATGAGAAAAATCAGAGAAATTATCCTGGTTCTATTGGAATTGTAACGTAGGCAAATCCTCCATATATAAATGGACATTCATAAGTTAAGCTTGTGACTGATTTATTCCACATTTTTGGGAAGGATGAGGAAGACACACTTAACATAGATGTTTAAGTAGAGGGGCACCTGGGTAGCTCAGTCTGTTAAGCATCTGCCTTCAGCTCGGGTCACCATCACAGACTCCTGGAATCCAGCCCCACATGGGGCTCCCTGTTCAGCAGAGAGCCTGCCTCTTCCTCTACCTCGCACCTCACTTGTGCTCTCTCTTGCTCTCTTTCTGAAATAAATACATTAAATCTGTGAAGAAAAAGATGTTTAGTGTAGAGAACATGGGATATGGAATGCAAAGATTTGATTTTGAGTATATACCAGCAACTTCCCTGCTCTGTTATCATGACACATGGCTCACATTTTCTGAGCCTCCTCTGTCTTATCTGTAAAAGGGGGTAAGATCAGATTTGCTTTGCCAGCCTGCCCGAGAAGATATAAAAATCATATAAGATAAAGTGTGCCAGAGCACTATGCGATCTACAAAGGTGTTGTTGAAGATGATGATGAGAATGATGATGAAGAATTTATTAGCTCAAGGCAATTACTTTAGTCAGTCGTGCAAGAAAATGATGAAGCTTTGTCATGAATGATGATAGAAATTAAAAGACAGTTTTCTGAGAAAGAAGTTCCATGAGAATGTAAATATTTCTCCTAATAGCTATGATTCCATAGGGCCACTGAATACTCTGCTGAACAGAATGTATTTATTTGCCTTTGATTTTTGGGCAAAACCTAAATCAGAATGATACAAGCTGGGGCACCTGGGTGGCTCAGTCGGTTAAGTGACGGACTTGATTTCAGCTCAGGTCATGATCTCAGGGTCCTGAGGTTGAGCCCAGAGCCTGACTCAATGCTGAGTCAGGAGCTGGCTTTTGTCTCTCCTTCTGCCCCTCCCCCCGCTTGTGCACACACTCCCTCTCTCTCACTCAAATAAATAAGTATATCTTTAAAAAAAAATGATATAAGCTTATGACACAAACAAGGTTATAATACCAACGAGTGGCTGTCCTCTTCCATGTCAGACTTTCCCACTATTAAGTGCACATCCCAACACCCCAACTTACTCTTTTTTTTATGCCTGCTTCATCTGCACCATTATCTCTACCACTGGGGCCTATCCTGGAGTTCCATGTCCTTTTCCACATTTTTGTTCTTCCTGTTTAATTTATGAGTATCATTTTACTTGATAAAATAGAGAAGAGGCCGAGTGGGAGTTGAATAACCTTTTCATAACTTACCTGCTAAATATTACACTGAACATTCCAAAACATGTGTCTCTTACGTCTTCACCCTCTTGTCTTCAAATATAGTAGATTTTGCTTTATTGTTTTTTTCCAGTTGTCATGAGCTTTGCCCACTGCTGGCCTCGGTCTTCCCAAGGCTGTCTTTATGCAGTTTATATGTGTGCTCTTCAGGGAGTTCTTCAGCCGGTCACAGTTGTCTCCACAGACTTCTCTCCCAACCCTTCCTCATGTGTGCAATTGCCATTGTTTATGATGAAGGTAGAATTTAAATTCTTAGCATCTTGCAACTGCCTGTCTTTTAGAATTTCTTGTAGTCTTTGTTCATGGGGCCACTTGGCGCCTATGAGCTTGGATTCTGGAGAATCCCTGTCTCTGTTTTTGATATTGTGAAATTCACAGTAGTGCCTTGCACCCCATTCCCACTCCCATAATTCCCTATTTTCATTATCGGTTTATGCCTTTAAGACTTTTGCACTTTCTCTTCCCTCCGCCTGGAATATTCTTTCATATCTGTCCTTTATATGTCAGGCTCCTTCTCATTTTTAAGTCTTAGTTAAAATGTCATCTCCTCAGAGAGGACTTCCATGATTATAATAATTAAAGCAGTCTTGATATACATCACCCACACACACTTACTCTATCTCATCACCCAATTGATTGTTCTTTTGATGTTAAACATGATTGGTTACTATTATGTTGACTATCTGCTTCACTGTGTGTTGTCTCTCCCTCATCCCTACCCCAACCACCAAAAAGGACTTGGATCTTGTCCATCTTGTTCATTGTTGTTTCCCAATTCCTGACATAAGGACTATCACCCAATAAATAGGTGTTCGAGGAATGAACACCTAGTTCTACATTATACTGTAAGCCCTCAGCAGTCTAAATACATTAACTGAGTGAAAATTCATTAAAGGTAAAATCAATTCTTAGAGTGCAAATAGAATTAAGAGATTACCTATTCCATAATTCCCATTTTATAGGTAAGTGTTTAAGGAAGTGAACTAATTTGTACAAGATTTTATGTTTTCATGAGCGGTAAAGCCAGGAGTAGACTCTATGTCTTTCGACTTCCAGAGAAGTAAGTATGAATCGAAGGTCATCTTCCTACTCGCACTTATCAATTTGGTTATCAAATTTCCCCATAACTGCCCAACATGAACTCTCTACTCCAGCCAGCCAAACCAACAACACATAGCTTGTTAACAAAAGCAATAGCAAATGCTAGCTGTTTCTATTGTACTAAGCAGAGTGTCCCCAGTCTGCCCCTACTCACAGAAATTCTGCTCAAAAGATCTTTGATCATCTTATCAGGTGCTCTGTAAATTGTGTAATTCTTTATACCTCTGCCTGTCTGCCTAGATAGTAGATCTGGGATTTCTATTTCATTTACATTTCTTCACTGTGGTAGATTCTAAAAATATACCACAATATTTTGCAGCTCCTCCCATAAAGACATGGAGTCTATTTATCTACCAGATTCTGTTTTTTGAATCTAGGATTAACCGTGTGACTCTCTTTGGCCAATGGAACATTAACAAATATGTTGCAAACAGAGGTTTAAAAACTGCTTGTAATATTAGGGGTTTGCTTTCTCTTGCTACAATTGGAATCCTGAATCCGTCATATGAAAAAGCAAGAGCTAGCCTTCTGGAGAGGTCACAGAAAGGAAAACTTAGCTGCCTTTGCTGTCTCCCTGCCTACTGCTAGCCATGTGAGAGGGGCCAACCTAGACCACCCAGTCCTTGGTCTATCTGATGGCTGACTGCAGACATACTAGTGAGAACATCAAAAGAATTGCCCATTATAACTCAGCCCAAACTGTCTATCCATGGAACTGTGAGCTAACAATGATTGTTCTTTTAAGTCACTAAGTTATGGGATAGTTTGTTACACAGCAAAAGCTAACCGGTACACATACTATACTTCCTACATTGTTTTCTAGTCGTCTTTATTTGCTCCTCAGAGGTACCTCACTAGTAAGTGATCCATTTATCCCCATTTCACAGAGAGGAAAAAATCAAAGTCACAGAGCTTTGCTAGTATTGATGCCCTGAGACGTGCTTAATTCTTTAGATCCCACACATTAGAGATTAATCCTCCTCAGAGACTTTTTAAGGGAGCAGCCACTGGAAATGTTTGGAAAGGAATTAGGTAATTGAGGATGTGCAGACATTTCCTGAAAGCCGGACTCCCAAACAATAAGCATGAGCTTGAGTCAGGTTTATAAAATTAATAAAGCCAGAATCTAATTTTGTCTGTTTACCTCTTAGTGTCTAACTAGCAGATGTCAAGAGTACAAAACATCCAGGCTGTTCCAAGGTTGCAGTCACTAGAACCACATGATAATCGTCATAATAATTATCAATAATATTAATTGATCACCTTCTGTTATGTACTTTCCACATTCATTATCTCTGATAGCAAGCCACAATAATCCTATTAATTAACAGGTATAACTTGCCTTTTACAGAAGAGGAATTTAAGGGCTAGAGAAGTTAAGAAGCTAGTCCCAAACCACAGAGCTGGTAAGGCAGAGAACTGAAGTTCAAACCAGTGTTAGTCTACACACTTCTCATCTACTGCTTTTCTCCTTTGGGTTGACTGCAATACAATTCCTGTTTCTTTTCACATATTATGGATGCAAGTCATGAGCCCCACATCCAAGGGATACCTGCAGGGACCAGTCCTCGGCAAGAAAGCAGAGTTTCTGTCTTGTATCAAAATGTAAGTGATTTCCCTTTCAAACAGCTTAAGTCTGTTATCCTTGGTATACTCCTAGAAAAGCCTCCTATTTGTCTACAGCTTTTACTTTTCAACCCGAGTTTTGAGGAGGCAAAGGGAATACGTTAGTTTAACTCATGAACTAGATACATTTCTTCCTACCTTAGAGCCAAACAGAAAGACTGCTCCATGCTAGGCTGTGAAAATGGATGCTGGGCTTTTACTTTAACTTGACTGATCATCTCTGACCTGCTGGTTACATTTTAGTATCTCCCTTTCCCTTCAGTTACACGTTCAAAAAACTCATTTTATTTGTGGCATCTAATAGGGGTGTGTTTGTTGTTGGTTCCACACCTTGGTGACCTTATCATTTTGTGACTTCAGAGTCTCACTTTCCGGATGTCCCCTTTCAAGTCTTCATGATCATACTTATGTTTAGAGAGGTCTGTGTCCCCTCTTTGACAGGAGGCCCCCAACCTTAGTCCTCCTTGTATCCCAAACCTTCGGACAGCTCCTGACACATATCAGAGCTCACTATGTGTCTGATACATTGAATTAGACCTTTTTGCATCCCTACTTTGCACCTAGAAGCAATTCTCTAAATGTTCGTGAATTTCTCAGTTAAGAAGGAATGATGGCAATGATCAAACGCAGGGAGGTTAATCATGACCGTAGGCAGATCTGAGGGGCAGGACATCCATGATAATTTCCTCCCTCTGTTTTCACTTATCCTAGAAGTAGAGGGCTCCTTTCCTTCCTCGGTTCTTTTCTCTGCACTCCAAACTAGATATCTAACCCTGTTAAAACGAGCCAGTCTCTTTCGTGCAAGGCCAATTTCATAAATACAGTTCCATTAATATACATCAGTTACATGAAGAATCATAGCAACCCATCTCAAGCTTGGAGAGAATTAAGTGGCCAGCGTTGCTGAAAATGCACAGCCTAACAAGGAGCATTCTTTCTGTTCCCCTAAAAACAGCAGCGTTCTAAAGAAGCCAAATTGCCGAACTCAGCTCAGGAAGGAAATTACCACAAACACAAGGAAATAGCAGCAGGAATCCTCCCTTGGCTGTTTGTATCTACCAAGCTAAGAACGCATGCATCTGGAAAAGAACAGAGCATTTTTTTTTTTTTTAAATGCTGATCTCCCTCTGATTCCGTGTCTTTTGCCTCCCTTTTGACCAAACTCTTGTCAAAATGAAGTTATCGAAATGTCCGTGCCGGGTGAGCAGGCAGCACCGGGCCAGCACAAAAGAGATGAGAAAAGAGCAAGAGAAAGGGAATATGTCACATCCTGACTACAGGGAAACAGCGCAAAACATCTAATCACAGCTGTGCCAGGGAACTTGAACCTGTCCAAAAGGATCCCCAGCTCTCGGCGTTTAATTGCCGTTGATGGCTGCTGGCCAGTCATGCATGACAATGGGAGAACGTCTCCCTGCTCCCTGCCTGTGCTCATTCCTGTCAGCTTTCACTCCAGGTGATGAACACAGTCCGGGACCCTGCGACAGGGGCCGGAGCCAGACACGGGGGTGGGGCGGGCTGCAGAAGCCCCTCCTGGACGCAAAGGGGCTTGTGCTCCAGTAACGCCCAGCCGGGCAGAGTTCTTTGCAACAGAAGCATTTCAGATTGGCTTCCATCCCTCCCTTCCTTTAACCAAGTATGCAACATGTTTGTTTTCCTTGGGAGGAAAACAAAACTAGGACACACCAGGCAGACGGGTAGGACGTCTGTGACCCGAGGTATGTCAACGGGCAGCAAGCAAGTCTCCCTGTTTGGTGAATTATATCTGAGCACACACTGGAGGCTGGATAGGGAAATAGGAATTACACTTGAATAGCGACGAACATTGTGTTTTGTGGTGACTCGTACTCCTAAACCTCTTCTTTCTGTCTGCACAAGAGGCAGAAGTCACGTTTTCTATCGATTCCAATGGCAAGAAAAACTCCCTGGAGCTCTTGGGGGGAAACGATGGTTTATTAAGCCTGGCATGCCGTTGATCATCTGGAAGGAATTCATCAGTCCCCTTACAGCCTAATTGCTCATTTTTAGGGTGGGAGCTGGTCTAGAACGTCTCTAGAGTTTCAGGTCCAAGGTGGGCTGCTTCGAGGCACAGATCAGTGCAAAACTTCAAAGCTCAAAAGCTCCAGACAGCACAAAATCGTGCCATGGAGTTTGGGAACCACACTTTGCAGAAGGCCTGCCACCTGTCTACACTCCATGAAGTGTTGAGAAGAGCTTAACTTCTCTCTGAGCTTTAATTGCCTTCTCTCTAAAAATAGGCATTTCTACCTCATGGCGATGCGATGAGGATTAAATAGGCTGATGTCTGCTTAGGAGCTTCCTCTGCAGATAAATAAAGATGCTACAGGCACGTCAGGACAAGGCTGTGTGGTCTGTTTGTTTTTGTAAACTTAGTGATAGAGCGTAGTGGCAAGCGGCATGAGCTCTGGAATTTGCCAGGACTAGATCCGAACCCTGACTCTGTTACTACCCAGCTGTTTAGTCGTGTTAATGTTCTCGTTTTAAAAATAGAGAGAGATACTCTTACCTGAGAAATGACTGACCTGATGTACCCATCAGCTCCAACGTACAGAAAAATGTCCGATAGATGGTAAGCAGCTCCTAGCCCATAGAGGCAGAACAAAAATCCAGAAGTCAGTTTATGCTTTTGAAAATTAAACCATCCGTGATGGGAACACAGTTCTTGCTGATTAGCAGTTTGAGATAAACAGAATTGGTATCTTGCTGTTTTCTCAGCAAGAGCCAAAAAGAAAAAATGGGGGCAATGAATTTCATTTAATTTTTGTACCAACCTTTTTCTCCACAATAAAACTAGTTTACCTTTTTTCTGATTATATAAATGACCTCTGCTTATTGTGAAATTTGAAAGAAAAAGCCAATCAGTCAATAAAGGTAAAGAGAAGAAAGTAAAAGTCAGTGAAAGTTAGAGGTTCTGTGATACGCGTCATCAACATTTAGTAACTAGCAGGATAGAGTAAGCAGGAAGGCCCATGAGAACGCTCCTTGATCACATCCCTCCCTCAAAATTATCATTTGGCGTCCATCCGTGGACAAAAGTGCCTCCTTGGGAACTGTGGGATCCAGGATCATACCCAAGAACCCAGGAGGAGTCTCAGCAGCCTTCGTGTTGGGTTATCGGCATACAGACCTCACTCCCTCCTATAGGTCCTGAAGTGAACTCTGAACCAGCCCCAGTCCCTGCCAGCTGTGGTCCAGCCCAGTGGTCGGTTGGGGAGTCCCCAGAGAACAGTCGTAGGCAATCACCTATGACGAGAGAGCCTTTGGAAAAGTCCAGATTTCCAGAAGAGAAGATCTAGTGCACCATTAGAGAAAAAAAAAAAAAAAAATCAGTTTGGTTACTTTAGAAAGGATAAGAGGAGCAGTTTGACTTTACCTCTTACCTCCTCCAAGACAGCAGAGCTCATTTGCAACAGGGACCTTCCTGGTCTGCAATTTCTCCTGCAGGGTCAAGTGAGAGCACATGTGTGAACACCTGGCTTCCTCCAGCCCCGCAGGATGCTACCAGAGAGGTCCATCTCTCTCTCAGCCCATCCAGAATACTGAGTCTTGAGCTGCAGCCTTAGGGGGCAGGAAGCTGCTGGAAGAACGGCAGCTAGGACTCTTGGAGGGCATTAAAGGCACACGAATCCTACTAATTAGGTTGTGGGCTCCAACAAGAAGCCGCTGGGGATGCCTCATCCATGGATTCCTCCAACTGGTCCACAAGCACTCCAAATGTCCCACATGCCACACACACACACACACACCCCTACACTATGCTGTGGTCATCTTTGTGTGTGGTCCCAATGGTAATAAGGGTATTCTTTGGCAGATGGCTACTGAGCACTTGCAGAAAGTTGGTCCAAATCTGCGGACTAGGGAGATACCAGAAACTTAAGCATTAGCAATACCGTTGGGAAAGCAAAGGAGACCCTGCCAGCACCAGGACTAAAGCATTGCAAGGTCAAAAGAGAGCATACAAACTTAAGAGTTCTGCCACAAGAGGAAGAAAAAAGTGTAGAGCAGGTTATCCATAGATCCAAGAAAGCCTAAGAAGCCTCAGCAGAGCTGACAGAAGGCATTTCTCTTCTGAAGCCAGTCAAGAAAATCTACAGGAGATTCGTTATTCCACATATGAAGACAACAACATGAAACTTTAAGGAACAGGAAACATCAAGAAAAACATGACACCACCAAAGGCTGACAGTAATTTCCAGTAACCAATCCTGAAGATAAGGGGATCTGTGATTTACCAGGTAAGGAATTCAAAATAGCTGTTGTAAGGAAGCTCAGAAAGTTACAAGAAAACACAGAGAGACAATTCAGTGAAATCAAAGCAATACACAGACAAAATGAGAAGGTTTACAAGGAGAAATCACAAAATGAACAAAACAAACTCTGGAGCTGAAAAATACAATGAGTGAAATGGGAAAAAAAAAAGCAAGATAGAACATCAACAGCAGACTAGCAGAATGAAACAATTACAGCAAAGAATCCGTGAATTAGAAAACAGGACCCTTGAAATTATCTAGTCAGAGGAAAACAAAGAAGGAACAAAAAGGAAAGCCAACCTGATCTATGAGATGCCATCACAAGAAACAATCTGCAAATTATTGGAATCCCAGAAAGAGAAAAGAGGGAGAAGGGAACAGAAAATGTATTTAAAGAAATAATAGGTAAGAACTTGTACACTGTAAAGTTATATAATATTACATGTCAATTATATCTAAAGAAAGCTGGAAATATGATAAATTTCAAAAATTGTTACTAAATTAAAAATATTTAGTAATTAACCTCTTATGTATACAATTCTGTGTGTGTGTGTGTGTGTGTGTGTGTGTGTGTGTGCATGTTTTACTTTACAAACAACACGGTGTTCTCTATTAGAAAAATGTAGTCCATTCATCTTTAGTGTCAAAAACTATCTTTGGTATTGTTAATTTATTCTCTTTGACATTTATTTACTTCCTTTTCTTATTTTCTTTATCTTTCTTTTTTTCTAGTTTGATGAAATTGCTATTCATTACTCTTTCCACCATTTTTAATTTAGAAGTTCTCTCATTTTCATTTTTTCTAAAATTCTACTGGTGGGTACCTTTCCACCCTTTACAGTCATAATGAAACATGTATTTCTGAACTCCTTTATGGAAACAAGATGCCTATTATTATAACCTCTATTTTTTCTTCCACTGCTCCTGCCCATCCCAATGAGATGAAACTTTCAGATGTTCTTTCTCTTACATGGTCCACAGCACACATACACATATACAGCACTCCCCATAAATACAATATTTGGGATGCTATTATTCCCCACTCCTATACCCACAGTTCCCATTTTGCTTCAATACTTTAATTTTCTTTTGTTTATCTTAGATAATTCTTGGATTTTCCTTTATAGAATGTCATTTTTATTTTAAAAATCATAATTTATTATTTATATCACACTTTGCTAGTTTATCATTAATCATTTAGATAGAACTGTAAGTATTACAGTGTTAACTGCTCATCACCTGCTTTTTCTTTTATCTTCTACCTTAAAAATTTCTATTCTGATTCATTTGCTATTTGACTAAAGCCTTTCCTGAGTACTTTCCAAAATGAAGGTATGGAAGAAAAATTCTCAGAGCTCTTGCATTTCTACAAATTTCTTTTTTTCATGCTGATAGGTAAACAGTATCTCAAGTGGGAGTAATTTTACTGGGTCACAGTCTTTACATTCAGTAGTCCAGAGCTGTAATTCTGAAAATCTTCTGGCTTCCAATGCTGCAGCTGAGAAGTCTTTTGCTTGTCTGAAACTTCCTCTTCTCATTCTCTTCCTCTTCTTCTTACTTCTTCATAAGTAACTCATTTTATTCACTCTATTAGTTTCTCTTAGAGTTTCAGGAATTTTACTATATCCTAAATAGGTGCATTTTCATCAAGCTTGCCTAGAATTTTGATATGCAGACTGAAGCTTTTCTTTCCTTCTACGTTGTGCTTAATTTTTGCCTTTTGTCCATCTATTCCTTGTTTCCTCTCCTGAAACTCTTCTTACTTGTATCTTAGGGTTTCTGAACTATCGAATTTTAAAAATTTGATAACTATTTTTCCAGAAAGCATTTTATGCTATAATTACATCTTTTATGTGATTTTTAAAAAAAAATTTTGTCGTTGTTGTTGTTAAGATTTTATTTATTCATTTGACAGACAGAGATCACAAGTAGGCAGAGAGGCAGGCAGAGAGAGAGGGAGAAGCAGGCTCCCCGCTGAGCAGAGAGCCCGATGCGGGGCTCGATCCCAGGACCTGGAGATCATGACCTAAGCCGAAGGCAGTGGCCTAACCCACTGAGCCACCCAGGCGCCCCTTTTATGTGATTTTATACATATACATGTGTATACATGTCTGTGTGTGTGTGTGTGTGTGTGTGTGTGTGTGTGTGTGTGTATATATCAATTTATAATCTGAGTATTCTGCTTATTTTTCCTCTCTCTGCTTATCAGACTCCATAAATGAGTTATATTTCTCTTTGCCTGGTCATAGATGAATTTATCCTTGAGGCTCAGCTCTTGCTGCTGGGGTAGCTTAAGCATTAACAATTCCATATAGGTTGAAGAAACAGCAGCCCCTGCCCTTTGAGTCAATGATATACCAGCTGGCAAATGGCCAACTCCATATTGAGAAATGGTCTCCTATTCTTCCAACTTCAAAAGCTTGTGTTCTCCTCTCGTTTACAGGACTCGGGCAACTTTTTCAGAAATCCCTCCATGTCTCTTGCAAGAAAACAAATACAGCCCTGCATTTCCTTTTTCTCTAGTCCATTGATGTCTTCAAGCCATGTGTTACTGGGAAGAAAAGTCTTGCACCAGCTTCCAGCGCCCTCCAGGCTCTGCCCATCTATGAGCACCAGGAGTACTAGGTCAGAAGTGATATTTGATTGAAGAGGGCTGGGGAGGGTGGACATATTCTCTACTTGCAGAATTAACTACATAAAATCATTCTTACATCAAATGAGATGCTTCTGCTATTGTTCATCCTGTAGCCATTGATAATAAAAATTGCTATAAGTAATGTTTTATACAGTGTTTTAAAAGTTAAAAGCCTTGGGACTGCCTGGGTGGCTCAGTCAGTCAAAGTGTCCCACTCTTGGTTTCAGCTCAGGTCATGATCTCTGGGTCATAGGATTAAGCCCCAGGCTCCAAGCTCAGCCGGGAGGCTTCCTGAGTATTCTTTCTCTCCCACTTTCTCTGTCCCTCCCCCTGCTCATGATCTCTATCTCTATCTGAAATAAATAAGTAAAATCTTTTTTAAAAAAGTTGGAAGACTCAATCTGAACCTATGTCTACTTGGGAACTCATTCTCCTCTCCATTTTTACCACTTACTTTTGTGTATCTTTTATTATCTATAATTTTCAACTCCTGTTGTCTTATTTTGAGTGTATGTTAACTTTATAAATTATTGAATTTATTTAATATTATAATTTTTCTTATTTCTTCTTTCAGAGGGTTGATCTCTATAAGTCTTTGAGGATATTTCTTTAGACTCTATCCTAATCTAACTTTTTTTGTTCATTATAAAAATACAGATTTAGATGATTGTTTGTCATTTGTTAAGGCATCAAACATTCAAATGATTGGACCTCAAGCTGCCTTTTACCATCTCCACTAGCCATTTCTAGAGAATAATTATATTTTAAAATGTGACAACATCTTTGTTAAGAGTCTGATGAACTATGAATGAAGAGTTACCCTCCTTGGGCTTATGCTGATACAGATCCACTTACTTGAACTATTTTTGAGAGTTGATTTAAAGCACTGCCCTCCAGTCTGGAGAGAGGAAAATCAGTTTGTGTGCTCATTTGGTTTGGGGACAAAAATCTGACAGCTCTGTCAAAGGTGTGAATATTTTGCAAGCAAGTAACAAATCCTGACAAGTTGGACTTCATCATCCTCTGCAGCCCTGGGTGAGAGTGAAGCCTATGGTGAGAATGGAGATGAGTCAGAATTAGACATGGAACTTTCTGGAAGACAGGGGAGTCTGGGAATAACTACAGCATTTATATAAATACACACGCGTGCGCGCGCGCACACGCGCACTCACACACACACACGCACACACACACAGCTCTCTGAGGGTATGTATCACTCAGAAGGCTGGATTTTTGGTGTTTCTCATGTAAAAATTATCAAAGAAATTCCAATGTCAGAAGCTTTTTCAATATAACCAGACTGATGCACTTAATCTTACATGAAATCAACAAGCATGCATTTTCTGAGGAAATATGCTGTTTGGAATCCAGGTCAAAACATTGGAAAATACCAAGAAATGTAATACATCCTGTGTTTAGAAGCTGATACTGTTGGGCAACATTTCAAGAGAAGAACTGGTTAAGCCACAAATGGTGGGAATAGAATATAAATATTACAGGGGTCCAGAACCTGGAAAAATTAGCAAATTCTGGAGTTAACACAGAGACTCCATGATGAAGGTGTAGCTTTGAATTGAATCTTAATAATCAATGGGATTTGGATTTGAGGAAAGAAGAAAGAACAGTTACAAAAGCACAGATGCAGAAATAAACATGGTGGGTGTAGTGGATGGCGAGAAATCTTCCCTGTTCTGAGCTGACAGAAAAAGTACTCTCAAGAGTTGTGATTTCTTCTAGCTAGAATCAAATAATCTTGAGGTTAGAATGTAGAAGCCTTATCTGGGCATTGTTTGAAGAGAACAGATACTGGGAATCCTGGTGATTCCAATGAGTGGGCAAATGGAGACACTAAAGCTAGAGGTTGGCTTAGAGAAGATGTTTGGGGGCAGGGTGGGGTACAGGTGAGGAATGCTGAGGTCTGGGGTACAGGGATGTGATAGACATTTGTGTTTTATTTTTGATCTTGAAAACCACTTTCAGGGCACCTGGATGGCTCAGTCAGCTAAACATCTGCATTTGGCTCAGGTCATGATCCCAGGGTCCTGGCATGGAGCCCCATGTTGGGCTCCCTGCTCAGTGTGGAGTGTGCGTCTCCCTCTCTATCTAGCTGCCTCTCTCCCTGCTTGTGGATTCTCTCTCCCTCCCTCTCTCTCTGTGAAATAAATGAAAAAAATCTTAAAAAAAAAAAAGAAAGAAAAGCCATTCTCATGTTAGATGTTACAATTTATATTATGTCTTAGCTAATTTTGACATTCTGTGACATTGGATATGAGTTGAAACTTTCTGTTGCACCAGCGTGGAGAAAAGGGAAGCACATACTACAGAGAAGGAGTACATGTTTGGTTGTGAAGAAGCATGGGTTTAGAGATGAGCGCTAAGAAACCAGATTCCAGCCACTGTCCCTGCTACCTGCTGCCTGAAGGGTACTTGCATCCATTCATTCAGTACTTAGCAGGTATTTGACCACTTGCAAGGTCCCAAATTCTGGGGGAAAAATACAACCAGACACTGCTCCTGCCATCATAGAGCTTATGGGTCCTAACAGTGCCTGGTGGCCTCTGGAGCCACTGAACACAACCTACTCTTAAAGGGTACATCTTCCCTCAATATTTAGCCACTGCTTGGACATTTCTAATAATGAGGGGCTTACTTCCCCTGCCTGCTAAGGGCTGACTGACATCAATTTCTGCTTCAGAATAGTAGAAATTGTTAGAGAATTAGTTCTTTTTTTTTTTTTAAAGATTTTATTTATTTATTTGACAGACAGAGATCACAAGCAGGCAGAGGCAGGCAGAGAGAGAGGAGGAAGCAGGCTCCCCGCTGAGCAGAGAGCCCGATGCGGGGCTCGATCCCAGGACTCTGAGATCATGACCTGAGCCGAAGGCAGCGGCTTAACCCACTGAGCCACCCGGGCGCCCCTAGAGAATTAGTTCTTATGTCAAGATAAAATTTGCCTCCTTAGAGCTGTTCCCAAACCAAGGTGAACACCATTCCCCATAAAACATTTCAAAACCACCAATTATAAGTCCCACCTAAAAGCCACGGAATCGGAATCAATAGGAACAAGGCTCAGGAATCTTGATCATAAAAACTCTACAGATGAGGGTCACCTGGGTGGCTCAGTCAGTTAAGCGTCTATCTTCAGGTCGGGTCATGATCTCAGGGTCCTGGGATGGAGCCTGGAGTTCAGCTCCCTGCTCAGTGGGGAGTCTGCTTCTCTCTCTGCCCCTCCCCCTCCTCTCTCTCTTTTTCTCTCTCAAATACATAAATAAAATCTTGGAAAAAAAAAAAAAGAACTCTACAGATGATTCTGAGGGTCAGCCAGGGAAGGGCTGCTGTCACGTATCTCCTCAGTATTGTTTCTTGTTCTGTTCCCTACAATTCCATTAAACCATGAACCAGAGGCTAAGCCATCCTTTACTCCTAGTCCTTCAAATACTTGAAGACAAATGTCATCTCTAACCTCCTCAAAACCTGCTGAAGGAGGTTACACAGGCTGAAGACATCCACTTGCTTCATCTGTTTTTTTTATTTAATATGATCATCCACATTCTTCACCACCACCATTATCTTTCATTGAATGGATTCTCTTTTGTCAATAATTGTGGTGCTAATATGCATCTAAAAATCCAGATTTGGTCTGGCCAAATGACCACTTAGTCCCGTTGGTCCAGACACGGTGCTTCCATTAATAAAGCTTGTTTCTTGGAGGCACCTAGTTGCTTCCCAATGCCATTAACCCATTCAGAGCTTGGGCCAATGAATCTGCCCCACCAAATATTTTTTGAGTAAGCAGTTATCAAGCCAAGACCCATCCATTGCTGCGTTTATGCCCTTGATCTTTGAATCTCAATATGAGACTTTACTTACCTTTATACCGACACATTTTATTTTCAGTTAGGATTACTAACTTTCATCTGTCACCAACATATTTGCTTCACATCAATGTTTGGGTCAAATATGAAAATAGTCCAGAAGTAAACTGGAATTATGGATAATTTGTCAGTTTCTCTTTCTTGAGCTCCCTTCTTAGCAATAAAGCCTAGACTCACTTAAACAGCAAAACAGAAAAACGAAGGTCCAGATTAGAATGCTAAGTTGATCAGTTCTTTATTACTAATGCTGGTTTACAAACTGTGAAGATATGCAGTACGGAGATCTGGTATATATTCTGAAGGGTGAATTGCAGTGATTAAACACTATGAACCATGCACCGTGGTTCACATCTCACAGAAAAACTGGTTGCTTCGGGTTAATCAATAAATACTTTCTACTTAGAAACAAGTGTTATAAATACACAAATTTTAGATAATAAAACAGTGATCTTTGAAAAATGAATGAACGAACGAACAAATATAGATGAGCTTAATGTCCCTAATACAGAGAGAGAGAGAGATAAAGAAGAAGAGAGGAAGCCAAAGTAATGAAGCGGAGCTGGCCCTTGAACATTTTAAGAAGCAAGGAACTTTCCACCTGCAAGCTTTACATGATACAAGCGAACGCCAAATCTCCATTTCTCATCAGGCTGTTCACACGTATGCATTCGAATGTAGAAGATATAAAAGAGCAAATCTAATGAGAGTTTCATGGGCAGGCAGTTACATGAATGATAAAAAACTTCTCAAAGTATCTCGACCCAAATTAGAGTGGTGCACACTTTATAATAAGGGCAATGATAATCAGGATGATTTAGAGCCACTTTAATCAAAGGCTATATTAGAACGTGGATCCCAGAGGTGAGAAGGCAGTGATTAGTTCACTGAACTACCCCCATCCCTAGGCATTCATAGCTCAACTAACACTGAAGGGTTTTAGTGTCTTTGTAAAAAGAAAATCCACTTCTGGAATTATTTGGCTTGTGAGGAGTCGGGATGGTCTAGTAAAAATAAGGGGAGATCAGGAAAAGAATTTGACACTTAAATGGAAAAAATGGGTGGGAAGTTGAATGGGAAATAAATACACTTACTTCATAGTTGTGATGGGACAAGGATAATCTAGGTGCCTGCAAATGATTCATAATGTTTTTGGTCACTTTAGGTTTGATTAAAGCCCCTAGAAATATACATTAGCAAAATAGTCAAGCAGTAAATATATTTTTAAAAATATGATTTAGGAGGCTTTATAAAGCATTCAAAAATCACTTATTTGTATGCTGATGAATTCCAGATTTATATCTCCACGCTTGACTTCTTTCATGAGCTCCAGACTTGATTATTAAGCTCTCCACTTGGATGTCTAAAAGGAAAATCAGACTCACTAGGTCTTAAACACAATTTTTGATTCCTGTTCTCTTCCACAATCATCCTACTCTCCAGTGTTCTCTTTTTAAGCCTCCGTAAATACTCGTATTTCATTTTTCTGGCAAAACCCCAGTTCATCCTTGACCCCCTCATTTCCCTCTTACCCACCCCCCCTGCCAGTTCAGTCCCTCAAAAAGTCTTGTATTTCTTCTCCTTTCTCCACTGTTGTTCCATAGCCAGAGTCAACAGCCTCTTTCTCAAGGATGACAACATACCCCTCCCAGCTAGTCCCCATCTTCTAAACTTGCTCCTTCTAGTTCATTTTCCACATACAGCCAAGAGCCATCCTTTTAAAAATATAAACAAGATCACAACACTGTCCTGCTCAACTAACTCCAAGTGCTTTTCTGCACACTGGGCAATGAAACCCAGGCTCTTCACTATCGCCCGCTATCAGTCTCTGCCTCACTCAACTGCACTCGTCTTCCAACCTTCTTGCTGTTCTTCACAGTAAGCGCGCATCATCTCCTATCAGGACCTTTGTCTTTGTTGTGGTGCTTTCTGCCCGAGCACCATCCCAGCTGCCAGCATGGCCTGCTTCCTCATTTCAGTCAAGGTTCTGCCCAAGTACCTCCTCAGAAGTGACACTCTCTTCAAATAACACCCTCTCTCTAGCAACCCCTATTCTTGCTCTTATCTTTAGTTTTCTTCATAGCATAATCATTGTCTGATTCTATGTCATGAGGGGAAGAATGGGGAGGGGGGATGGGCATCCAGATTCCTGAAAGCTCCCCAGGTGACTGCGGTGTGCAGCCAAGGTGGACAGTCTCAGGACTGGAAGGCAAGAGCTAAATACATGGGACATCCAGCCACTAGAATGAAGTTGGAATGTTTACTGCAGACCAGTTTGGTTTGGTGACACTGAAGGAATATCTCAGAACTCCCTTTATCTCCATTGTAGTTTGGATAAATGTTCAAAAACAAAGAAGACTAAGCTCATGAGTTGTTTTCTCTTTCGGGAGGTCTCTTTCCTACGGGAGAAGAGCATGGCTGTTACAGCAGGGCCTCTGGAGTTAGACACCCTAGCTTTGTGTCCTAGCTCCACCGCCTGGGGAAGTGACTTTTCTCTGTGGCTCAGTTTTCTCATCTGTAAAATCAGAATAACAGCATGATTTCACTAATGGAGTTGCTGAGGGAGTAAATGAATTCTGTATAAAGGCTATAGCAGTACCTAACACAGAATAAGGGCTGTGAAAGTATTTCTGTTATCTCTGAGGGAATGGCTCTCAAGCAGAAAATGTACGTGGAAAATTCCTATGGCCAATGATTTTGAAAGTAGCTAGAGGGATGGAGACAGACCATTTTCTTCGACACTCAAGAACAGAGTTGGTTAATGATTAGACCCTATAAAATTTTCCATGTCATGTGCTTTTCCCCACCAGGCAATAGAAAGTAATTAAGAATTATGGGAAGCGGATTCAGTGAGAGGGAAGGCATGCCTTTCTAGGGACAAGCTCCAAACCCTAACGAGGTTATTGGCACAGGTGTCTCTTGCAAATAAATTAATGGGGAGGCAGATCCAATCATTAATCTGTCATCCAAACTTGGTGTTTAGAGTCATTTGGGGAGATGGGGTTTCCTTTGCCCAACCTTGGTGGTGTCTGGAGCAAAGATTAGGAAGCAGAGTGATTTCATTAGGATAACAAGGCTGTTAAAGAACAATCTGGCTCTTTAGATGGTATTTATAAAGCATTTCAAAGAAACTGTATTCTGACAGCTGCTGTCAGTCTCTCACATTGGAACTGTGGTGATTTATTGATACAGCAGGGGAGCTGTTATTATCCTTATTTGTAAAAGTTTTACACATACTAAGAATCCGTCTTGACTAGTTGCAAACTTCCCAAAGACAAATGCACTTAATCGAATGTGTAAGTTGCCCTAGCATGAGGATTTGACTGAATAGAATATAATGAATTCTCAATTACATGGTGTCATGTGTAGTTTTGTAAGCTGTTTCAAGTCCTTTTTGATAAAAGATAGTAGATAAAATTGCATTCTCAATTATCTATATGTGGGTTGCCTGCCATTTCTCGGCTAGTTTCCTCCAGCTTGAGTTCTTTTCTAGATGCAATGTGAATCATTGGACTATAAAAATGGGCAATTTTTTTCAAAAGACGAATGTATAATTATGTAGAAATCAGTGCTCCACAAAATGGACAGTAATTCCCAAGCTAAATATGAGTGATTTTTAATTAATGGTGATCTGCATTTATCCAAGGCATTTTACCCCCCACTGTAACTAATTGAGATTTGACTATATGTACATCAACTCATGGAGTTCTTTCCTTTCACTCTTGAGTAGTGTAAGATTGTAGAACCTTTAGGACAGCAGTGACTAGACAGGTAGGCTGTCAACAGCAGAGGGCGGGTGGAACCTTGGCGTCATTATTAGGAATAGGCTTATCTATTCACTCCTGTGTGGTTAGAAGATGGGATTTCCTGAAACATTTTCATCAGCTCTGATTCTGGAGTCCCAGGGTCATAGACTTTTCCTGGGCTGGAAGGGATCTTAGAAACCATCCACCCCAGACTCATTCATTTTACCACTGAGTTAACTGAAACCCCAGCGAGATGAAATGTCATCACATAGTTACTGTTGAGCCAAGACACGAAAATTACTAAGTGTTAAGTCTTAAATGTTTGCACTCAATTGGTTATGCTGTTACCACTAGTTTCTGTAGTCAGGTAGGTAGGTAGTCAGGGCATTGTCAAAAAACATGTGGTCAAGTCAGGAAAGAAAATTGATGAAGAAGACAAGGAGGATTGATGTGGTGTGAGGGCATTAAAATAAACAAACAAACAAACAAACAAACAAACAAAAATACCTCTTTTTCCCTTTGGAATGGGAATGCCAGGATCACTAGGGAGAGGTAGATTATCAGGCTGGGGCCGAGCTACTACATGACTTTTTCCTCAAAAATTAACTAGAATGAGCCAAATTTTATTCACCTCAGCTTAGAACACTGGGTAGCTCAAAGAAGAAGCTCTTGAAACTTGACAGAGGTAAATTTTGGACAACTACGCAAATGCTAATTTATATAGTGAGTAATAAATTTTCATTATACCAAGAGATAGTTTGAAGATTGAGTAGGTTCAAAACCTAGCTACAATAAATTAACATATATACAGGCCATATAGGTTAGTACTGAAAGCTAAGATGTTTTGGGATAGACTTTTCAGGTTTTTATCAGGGAAATGATCCCTGCCTTAAGCAAACATCTCTTGCCACAGTCAAAATCTATTGGGTCATAAATCTGGCCATACATTGCCGTTATTCTGTGCAAAACTTTGTCTCCACAATTTCCAGTATGAAAGGTATTAAATATGGAGAGCTTGCCTTCTACTTTTGGTAGAATGTACCAGGACCCAGGAAATGATACATACATTGTCTTTGTATCTTCTTCTAATTGCCAGCTTTTTGACTACTTCATCAGACATTATTTTTTATGCACCTCTAAAAATTAATAATAGCTCAGTTTCTGAGGTAGACATACCTTGTTGTCACCAACAGTATATTCTCAACTTCTCTCTTAAATTAATAGAACCTTTATTTTCAGTCATACATATTGGCACCTTCACTTAAAACTACATTTCCAGCTTCTCATGGGGTTAATGCTGGTCACCTTGGGTTAAGGAGCAGGGCCATGTGAGACTTCTGGGAAGTCTCTTTAAAATGGAGATAAAGTTCTGTTCCTCCTGTCTTCCATCCTGCTGCCTGATTTGTGTATGTGATGACTGTTGCCCATAGCCATCTCTGACAGGAGCATAATAGCCACACCCAAGGGATACTGCAATACTGCTTCTAAAAGAAGGCCTGTCCTGACGACTGGAGCTGCCATGTCACTCCTGGACTGGCCATCTCCAGATTGAATATGACAGAAAAATTAACTATTTCACTCACAGTTTTGGGAGTATCCTCTACCATAGCTGAACTTAATCCTAATTAACATAATATTTAATTTTGCTTCTTCTTAGTAGAACTCAGAAAAAATTTAAATTGATTTTTTTTTTTGAGGAAAAATTTGGTACTAGTTAAAATTAAAAACTTAGAATTCATTCCAGGCCTCAGTTATGTGCACAATTCCTATCCCCTATTATCTTAGTTGGTCAAGAGTTGACTATGTTTTCTTTTTCCTAACCATAACTGGTTTCAATCCTAACAAACACCTCATCCTTGAATGCTAATCTTGTGGTTCTAATGGCAGGCAATTTGGGTAATGAAATTGGCTGAGTATTTGAAATTTAAAATAGAAGTTCCTATTGCTCTCCTGCAAAACAATAAGGCCCTTGAAAGTACTTTCTTGGAATATGAATGAAGAATCAATGTCATCAGAAACATATTAATACTATGTAATTAATAGCAAACTTTTAAAGAAATGTGGCCACACTTTCTATCCATGTTTGACATAGAATGGAAGGAGCTTTTTATTTGGAATCAAAAGTTCTAAGTTTTAATCTTGGCTCTGTGAATTACTATCTACATAACCTTGGGAAAATCATTTAATCTTCTTAAGCTTATCCCCCAAAATTTAAAAAATGATAATGATAATAATAATTCATATGGTTGATATGAGTATTAAATAATAGAGATGAGAATATTTAGCCCAATGCTTTTCACATGGTAGTTGTTTTATAAATGTCTTAATATAACTAATATTAATAGTTAGTAACTAATAGAAATGTCAGTTAATATAATTTAATTAGTGTTGTATTCATGCTTTGAAGAAGACATGAATTAATTCTCAAGTTCCATTTAAAAATGCACAAGGTGTCTTTTGTCCATAACGTTGTGGGAGCAATGGGGATGATCACCCTTGCTCTTGAAAATTCAGCTTAAGAAAAAAAGAAAATCAATGATCATAAGTTGTCCAAGGATACATTGCAGCTAATCTCTTGACCCTTTGGGGTGTAAAACTATCTAATACCAACAACATTCTCATTTTTAGATAAGCTGCAGAATAAAATACACTTTAGCAAAAGTTTGGTTGAGATCTTCAACCAAATATCTTCAAGAATATCTTCAAGAAATGTTTGTGCATTTGTCTTACAAAAAGCAACTACAAAGAGGAAACATAAATTGTGCTCTGTATCAATTCACTTCCACACCTTTTGGTATTTTGTGAGTCTGGCCTTTCAAATGATTTATGACATTGGGGATAGCAAAATTGCACCACAAAGAACAGGATTTTATGGGTTCAATAAGGATCAGAAGAATTGAATTCAGGATAAGAGTAGTCTGGGGCAGATACAGGAAAAGTATGGAGTAGGATAGGACGTGTATTTCTGTCTTAACTGCAGTCATATTCAATCCATGGTACTCAGTGTAGAAATACACATGAAAGAGAGGGAGACACAAACAAAACTAAAATTAAGATTAAAAAAAAATTAAGATTGATTTCCCATCCAAAGCACTTTTCTCCCCATCAGGCACCAACATTTTTGCAAGACCCATGACCCACCAACATTTTGCATGATCTGAGTAGTCTGCAGCTCTCGCCTGTCCTGGCATGAGAGCATATGTCTCTTATTGTGAGTTCAGGCTTTGGTTAAAGAAGTTTAAAGTTCTCACCAATAAGGAATGTACTATGGGGCACCTGCATGGCTCAGTCAGTTAAGTGTCTGTCTTTGGTTCAGGTCATGATCTCAGGGTTTTGGGATTGAGCCCTATGTTGGGCTCCTTGCTCAGTGGGAAGTCTAGGTCTCCCTCTTCTTCTACCCCACCCCCTGCTCATGCTCTCTCTCTCTCTCTCAAGTAAATAAATAAAATCTTTTTTAAAAAGAATGTAACATATTTAAATATTTGGTCATAAGCCTAGGCAAGCTACCTAAGCGATTTTGGGGGCTCAAGAAAAGCTCCCTTGCTTAAGGAAAATACTCATGTTTCTGTCTGCTGAATTTCCACAACTGGGTGGGGTATGAGGAGAAAGGACTCTAATTAATATTATATATACACACACACACACACACACACACACACACACACACACACACACATATGTATATATATATAGTCTAGGTTAGGAATCTTTACACATCTTTTTTTTTTTTAAAGAGTTTATTTATTTATTTGTCAGAGAGAGGGAGAGCGAGAAAGTGAGCACAAGGCAGGCAGAGGGAGAAGCTGAGTAAGGAGCCTGATGCGGGACTCGATCCCAGGACGCCGGGACCATGACCCGAGCCGAAGGCAGCCGTTCAACCAACTGAGCCACCCAGGCGTCCCTACACATATCTTTTTTGATCCTAAAATCGTTCTATGAAATAAGTCATTTTATTTCAGTTTGACAAAAAAGAAAATAAAATGAAGATCAGAAATATTAAGGATCATGAATAAAATCACAAAGCTTATTGGCAAGAAGGCCAGGAGTTGAACAAAGCCAGTTATGTCAGACCCTAAAGGTTTTTTTAAAAACAAAACAAAGCAGGACAAAACCAACTTTAATGCTTTGCTCCTGGGAGGAAGCCTGAATGTGTTTAACAGCCTGAATGTGGTTACTTTACCTCTTCCTGAGACAGTAGTGGCCGCCTGAGGGTAAATAATGTACGTAATCTGGAGAGGCAGGTCAATGTAGTGATTGAAGTATGGAAAAGAGCAGAATGATCTGATTCAAATCTCTGTTCTAAAATGTTAACTTTGTAGATCTTCGTTGCCTTGTCCCGAAATACAGAAGGAATGTGACACCTACTTTATCCATTTACCCTAGTGTAGTAGGCACCACCATTCAAGATGGCCCTGAATGACCTTTACCTCCTGGTATTCAACTTTTGTATAATCCTCTCTCCTTGAATGTGAGCTGGACTTAGTGATTCACTTTTAACAAAAGTTGAGGGAGCCGCTTCTGAGACTAAGTTACAAAGACTGGGACATCCATCTGAGGCTCTGACTCATCCTTCCACTAGCTCGCTTATTCTCAGGGAAGCCAAGAGTCATGTTGTGAGCTGCCCTATGGAGAGGCCCATGTGGGGAAGAACTGAGATCTCTACCAACAGCCAGTAAGGATCTGAGGTCTGCCAACAGCCATGTGAGTGAGCTTGGAAGAAGAGCTCCCCCCACCATCGTCACCTTGAGTATAAACATGTGAGAGGCCCTCTGCCAACATCTTGATTACAAAATTCTAAGAAATCCTGAGCAAAGATATCCAGTAAACTTCATCAGGATTACTGACCACAGAAACTGGTTAATAACACATGTTTGCTTAAATCTGCTAAATTGGACATAATTTGTTTCATAGCAATAGATAATGATTTTTTTTTAATCTAACAGCAAAAACAGAGCTAACAAAAACAAAAATAAACAAGTGGGACTACATGAAACTAAAAATCTCTGCACAGGAAAGATCATCATCAAAATATATATATATATATATATATATATATATATATATAGAGAGAGAGAGAGAGAGAGAGAGAGAGAAATAAAATTAAAAAGAAAAAAGATAAAAAGAAAAGAAAATCATCAATAAAATGAAAAGACAACCTATCAAATAGGAAAAGTGTTTGTGAATCACATATCTGATAAGGGGCTCATACCCAAAGTATAGAAGAATTCACAAAACTAGGTAGCAAAAAAACCAAACAATCTAATTAAAAAATGGGCAGAGGATCTGAATAAACATTTTTTTTTTAAAGAAGACATAAAGATGGACAATAGGTACATTAAAAATGCTCAACATCACTAATCATCAAGGAAATGCAAGTCAAAACCACAATGAGATATTACTTCATACCCAGAATGCCTATTACCAAAAACAAGAGATAGTAAGTGTTGACGAGGATGTGGAGGAAAGGGAACCCTCATGCATTGTTGGTGCAAATGTAAGTTGGTGCAGCTGCTGTGGAAAACAATATAAAGCCTCCTCCAAAAGTTAAAAATAAAACTACTGTATGATCTAGCAATTCCATGTCTGAGAATTTACCCAAAGAAAACAAAAGCACAAATTTGAAAAAATATATTCAACCCCATGTTCTTTGCATCAGTATTTACAGTAACCAAGACATGGAAACAACCAAGGTGTCCACTGATGAATGGATGGCAAAGAAAATGTCTCTCTCTCTCACACACACACACACACACGCACACACAGAGGAATGTTACTCAGCCATGAAAAAGAATGAAATCTTGTCATTTGCAGCAACATAGATGAAACTGTGAGATGTTATGCTAAGTGAAATGTCAGACAGAAAAAGATAAGAGATACTCTATTTGCTCACCTACACGTGGAATTAAAAATATTATTTTTTTATTATTAAAAATATTCTAAAAAGGGGCACCTGTGTGGCTCAGTTAGTTAAATATCCAACTCTTGATTTCAGCTCAGGTCATGATCTTAGAATTGTGAGATTGAGCCCCACGCCAGGCTCTATGCTGGGTCTAGAGCCTGCTTAAGATTCTCTTTCTCTCCCTCTGCCCCCCAACCTCCTTATGTGTGCCTTCTCTCTAAAAACAAACAAAAAACAACAACAAAACAACAAACTCCCCCAACATTTCCCTAAGTCTCCCCCACAAAAAAACCCTGAGCTCATAGAGTTGGAGAACAGTTGAGTGGTTGCCAAAAGCAGAGAATGGGGGTGGGCAAATGGGTCAAGGGAGATACAAGGTACAAATTTCTAGTTAAAAAACGAGTAAGTCCTGAGGATGTAATGCAGAGCATGGTGACTGTAGTTATATTATATTGCATATTTGAAAGTGGCTAAGAGAGTGGATCTTGAAGTTTCTCACTAAAAGAAAAAAAATGTGTAACGATGTACACTGATGGATGTTAACTGGATTAGTTTGATGATGATTTTGCAATACATACAAATACTGAATCATTATGTTGTATTCCTGAAACTAATATAATATTCTATGTCTATTATACCCCAATAAAAAATAGGAAATGAATACATTTGAGAATAAAATACATTTGAGAATATAAACAAACGATATAACACATCTACTATAACGTGACTCCCTTAAAGAAAAAAAATCATAGTTTTAATCACTTAAAAAGTCATTTATGGAGGAAAGAGTGGAGGAAGAAGCAGATTCGGAGCTGAAAGACAAACTTTTTCCACATCAAAGTATTTCCTATAGCTTGCTATGACATTAGGAAACCATATCTTTACTTTTGACAGCTCACTACCCGACGCCCCCATAATTGGGGAAAGAAAATTGACTCAACAATAATTATAATAATAAATGGCAAAATTCACTTGAGCTTTTGCCTATCAGTCATATGTCACATTTGTCACTGGGTTTCTAGACAGTGATGTGACCAGTGTCTTAGATCAATGGACAGATGATGAGAATATGAATGATCATAACCACAAATGTCAACTTTATCCCTTTAAATGCACTCAGTGTCCTGTAGATAACCTGAAAGGTCACATCGATAGTCGCCACCTGCTATGTCTCTCCTTCCAAACACTATCAGACAACATGGCGTTTCTGGAGCAGGGAGAGTAGTTGAACGCAACAGCAGCCTGACATTTGATAATGGATCAGGGCACATCATTGTCCTGTTAAGCAATGGCATTTCTGCTCTGTCTTTGAAAGACAGACGAGGGCAGTCTTCCAGCTTCCCTCCCTCAGAGGGGCAGTGGTGCTCCTCCAGCCAGGTGAGTCTTTCCATTATAGATAGGAGCTGACCAAGTACATCTTCCCCTAAAGTCAAAGAGCTTGTGATATTTTGTGTTAGAGGTTCTGAGCGATGCAATATCCCCCCAGCTACCAAAGGCAAAAATCAAAGTTCATTATTTCCCACTATGGAATGGGGAAAAGTCTGAATTAGTGAAAAGCCTACATTTATAGTACACTTTAAAAGAAATGCAGTTTAGTGCTTTTTAATACACATAGTAACTTCAACTAATTGCCAAAATAAAGTTTGCTCCCTCTGGCTTTAATGAACAGATTAACAGGACTAGCATTAGCAACACCATTTGCATAAAATTAATTTTCTAAAGCCCTTAAAAATAGTGTTCAAAGTGGCTTAAACATGCTCACTGGCTATTTACACTATTAATTTGCTAAGTAAACCCTTCTTTTTAAGTAGGACAAAAGTGAATCATCAGTCCAGCTAAAGTTGAATTACCACGAAATCCTAAAGCAAGTGAAATCTAGATTAACACATTTTCCCATACAAGGATGGTAAAAAAGCATGTTTATGAGGTTAACATCCAGTAAACTGATATAGCAAATATTTGGTTAACCACTGGAACAAGAAAAAGTAGATAGTTTTGAAGCTGATTTGGCCCTCCCTTAGCTACAAATACCTATTTTCCTAGACTGATTTCTAATTGAAAATGAAGTTTTTTAGGGCGCCTGGGTGGCTCAGTGGGTTAAAGCCTCTGCCTTCGGCTCAGGTCATGGTCTCAGGGTCCTGGGATCGAGCCCCGAGTTGGGCTTTCTGTTTAGCAGGGGGCCTGCTTCCCCCTCTCTCTGCCTGCCTTTCTACCTGCTTGTGATCTCCGTCTGTCAAAGAAATAAGTAAAATCTTTTAAAAATATTAAGAGAAAATGATGTTTCTTCATGATTGAATTTTACTCAGTGAATATTATGGGTTAAACTGTAGAACTAAGTCGAAAAGTTTATTGAAAGACGGAGGATGGAAGAATTCAAGTATAAACCTAATTATACATTTTCTTTAACTAGGATGGAAGTTCTTCACCCGTATTCTTAAAAATTATGATTACATGGAATAATTTATTGTTTAAATGCTGATAGTACTCTCCAAATTACTCCTTAAATTCAAGGAATCCCAATTAATATATCAAGAAAGTTTGTAAAATATTTGATAAGTTAACTGAGAGCCCATTTGAAAAAATGAAAACACAAAAGGAAAACATATAATTTTTTTTTTTTAAGCAAAATACTTCAGAAGTAAGGGGAACAACTTCTCCTACCAGATCTCAGAAAATATTTTAAAAACTTAGTAATAAAAACACCATGGTATTGGTAGACTAAAAAATAGATCAAACACCAGGGCAAACTTAGAAACAGACTCATATGTGCATGGGAATATCTTACATGGTTATGGTGCAATTTAAGGTCAATGTTGAAAGAGCATCTCAATGAATTATGTTGGAAGATTGATTGCCTATTTAAAAAATAAAAAGATCACTATCTCACAGGATTGACAAAAACAAATTACAAATGGATTAAAGAGTTAAGGTTAAGAATACAATTTAGAAGTAAGAGGTAATTATAGGAGGGGTATCTACAGAAGACATTCTTCAACAAAACAAAATAAAAGAGCAGTAAAGGTGGGAAAAAATGAATAAACTTGACTAAATCAAAATTTAAAACTTTTGTGTCACAAAAAACCTAAAGCCAGGCAAACATACTTATAATGTATTAGAATAAAGAGTAATAATATCCAAAATATATAAAGAATTTATATCAAGCATTATCAAAAAACAAATAACTCAATAAAACTGAGTCTAACCCTAAACTTAACAGATAGCATACAGAGAAAGAAATTACAAATAACAGGGACGCCTGGGTGGCTCAGTTGGTTAAGTGGCTGCCTTCAGCTCAGGTCATGATTCCAGCGTCCTGGGATCGAGTCCCGCATCGGGCTCCTTGCTCAGCAGGAGCCTGCTTCTCCCTCTGCCTCTGCCTGCCATTCTGTCCGCCTGTGCTTGCTCTCTCTCCCTCTCTCTCTGACAAATAAATAAAATCTTAAAAAAAAAAAAAAGAAATTACAAATAACACAAGCACAAGAACATATATGCTCAACCTCACCAGGGGGCAGG
This sequence comes from Lutra lutra, assembly GCF_902655055.1. Classification (NCBI taxonomy): domain Eukaryota; kingdom Metazoa; phylum Chordata; class Mammalia; order Carnivora; family Mustelidae; genus Lutra; species Lutra lutra. Next base: position 55,523,779 of record NC_062292.1, read on the forward strand.
GAGATTAAAATGAAAGTAATCATTAAATACCATTTTTTCCACTCATTAAATTGTTAAAAAAAATTACACAATGGTAAATGTAGGGGTAGATTTGTTCATTTTCAGTTGGTGCAAGGAATAGAGCTTTTTTGGAGGATAAACTGAAAGTATATTTTAAAACTAAATCTCAATAAACCTCCAACAGTACCAACTCTGTTTTTTTTCTAGAGCAATACTCATACATTTATACTAGGAACTATGTGGAAAGATGCCTTTCAGAGCACTTAAATATTAATAAGATATTAGGATTTACTAAATGTCAGTAAAAGAATGGATGCATAAATTGTGGCTCCTTTAGGAATTTTTATCATATATGCAATATTGTAATTTCAAGAAAATCCATTGAAATGATACTTGTTATAGAAGACCAGAAACACCATATATGTGCATTCGTTGGGAGAACGTGGGATAAATTTTTACGTCTGTATGAAAATATCATGCAATTGTATAAAAGAATGAGATGTATCCCTGTGTGCTAAAACTGAGATTACTTGTTAATGAAAGAAGCAAAATTCAGAGGGTGTAGTGCTTACTTCCAGTTTTCAAAAATATTATATATAATTTTTAAATAATAACCTATATTGTATGTTATATATAATATACCTACATACTATACACCCATATACACATATATTTAACACAAACGGAAGTATACCACAAATATAAAACTATATAAAAACACATCATGTCCACTTTTGTGTATATATGAGCTTATGTGTATTTAAATATATTTTTTTACTATATATTCATAGAATGCCTTTGAAAGTCTACACAGAAAACTGATATGAACCACCATAAAGCAATCAGGAGTTTGCAGTTGGAGGAAGACTTAATTTCTATCATATACTTTTGTACTATCTGAATTTTCTAACATATCCATATACTAGTTTTTCAAATAAAACTAGTCACAAATAAAAACTGTAGTACTTTCCACACTATAATAAACTATACACAGATAAAAAGAATGAGAGAAATCTGTGAAGTGTCAGAAATGTGTACATAATACATTGTTAACAGTAAAAGCATGCTGAGTAATAATGCACCAGTTCAGTACTATTGATGTTAAAAGAAATAAACAGGCTCATGAGTGTATTTGTACAAATGTATATATTTCTGTAAAAAGAAGGTTTTCTTTAAAATTTTTAAGGATTTTATTTATTTATTGGAGGGAAAGAGAGAGTGCACGGTGTGGGGTGCAGGCGGGGATGGACAAGCAGACTCCACACTGAGTGCAGAGCCCCAGGCGGGGCTCCATCTCACAACCCTGAGACCATGATTTGAGCGTAAACCAAGAGTTGGAGCTTAAAAAGAAGGTGTCCAGGTGTCCCTTAAAAAGAAATTTCAAAGTGCATGTATATTAAATAAAAATGCGCACATACAAACATTCGAAATTGCATTGGATGATCTAGAATAACTCAGGACCCTACTAATGGTGGTAGCCTCTGCAAACGGGTGTTACTGGGGTGAAGGCAAAAGAGATGAACTCTGTATCTTTGGATTTTGTTTTTTTACAATGAGAATATGTTCACGATTACTCCAGTAATTATGTTTTAAAATTAAAAAACAGTTAAAATACAGTATTAATTATTTGTCTAATGTTTATACTTGTCTAATTTAATACTTGTCTAAGTATTAAGGTGTATACCTAAAGCTCCCTTGGGCAAAACTAAATTTCTTAATAACCATGGAGTTTTAAACCAGCCTATTATCAACTCTGTAACTTGCTGCCTTTATGTAATAAGCATTTAACTGACTTAAAAATAGTAATTTAACTGATTTAAATGCCCAACTTTGCAAAGAGCCCAGAAATTCTAAACCTTCAAAACCTGCTGAGTTATTTACTGTCTCAAAAGCTAGGCTTATTAATTTCTTCCTTAAGGAAGAGACTAACACTATATCATATATAGTTTTCTAGATGACATTTAACAGCCTCCCAGGGCATAAAACTAGAATGCTTTCCATGTTGCCTTATTTGGCTCATTTAGGATTCACTGAAAGGAATGTAGAGTTTACTCTTAAGTGTCGTTTTGCTGGTAGATGAAGCTGAGCTGAAAACTTGATGTAATTAATGAGAGAGCAATTCAGATGCCCCCCCCTTCTTCCTCTCCCTCTCCCTGTGCCATATCCCACTGAAGCCATAGGAACTCAGATTTCTATTAGAATCCACTTCTTGCAGAAGCCACATAAACCAACTCTTACTGTATGTTGCTTTGAGTCTGGGCTCTTTCCTTAGCATGATTCATCTGAAATTCTTGCGGAGCAATCCTTTCCTTTTTATAACAGAGTAGTATCCTACTGTATGGACATACCACAGCTTATTTACGCACCTACTAGATGATGAGCAACTGTGTTGATTTTTGGCTGCTGTGAATGGAGCCACTATGAACATTCAAATGCATGTTTTCATGTAGACTTATGTTTCTATTTCTTTTGGTAAAATACATAGGAGTGGACTTGTTGAATCATGTAGGTAGCATATGTTTAATTTTGTATTAAACTGCCCAATTACTTTCCAATGTAGCTGTACCATTTGCATCCCACCAGCAATGGATGAGAACTCCAGTAGTGATTGATACTGGATCAACAGCACTTGGTATTGTCCGGTCTTCTAAAAATTGCAATCATCTTAATAGTTGGGTAGTGATATCTTACTGGATTTTAACCTCCATTTCCATAGTGACTAATGAGGTTAAGCATCTCTTCAATTTTATTTTCAATTTATTTATTTTCAATTTTATTCTTGAATTTAAAATATTCTCAGAGGAGCCTCAAGTATATGTTTCTCAACTATAGGAGTTAAATGAGGAGCTTTGGTGTGGTCTCAGATGTCAACCCTTAAAGCTAACTAACCAGTGTGTAAGTCTTATGCATCTTTATACCCCTAGCATCTAACACTGGGACCAACCATTCAATTAGCCCATTGCTTCAGTGACCAGATTAATTTGTGTTCCCTATACTTCCCGATAAATATGCTGATTGTTGTCTACTGCACACAATCATCTTGAAGGTATGGGCTACTCTCTGATATGCCTGAATATCTGTGACCCTCTCACCTGAGTAGAATGTTTATAGAGAGTCAGTCCTGTCTATTTCCAAAGCTGTATTACACAAGTTGTACTTGATATTATAAACATCAATTAGCTAAATATTATGAAAGCTGATTAAATATTAGTGAGAAAAAGAGTTCTTCCTAAGAAAAATGAATTCACTCTTTGGAAGACTTAATAAAGGCAAATGACTAAAAAATGTAGTAGAATATAAAGGAGGAAAGATAACGCTGAGTTTTCTACACTCAGATTGCATCACAAGTGTCTAAGTTTTTGTAGGAATTTTAATGGAAGCTAAGTCTTGAGGAGTACATTATAGGTATGATTTATGCTGGAAAGACAATGCCGAACAGTGAACTAATACCCAAAGAAAGGTTTTAAAATGATAATATAAAGTTAACTTATTAGTATCCAATTACAAATGTTAAACATGTTTGCAATAGATATTTGAAAAAAATAAAGTAATAAGAATGAATGTACATCAATAGCCTTATCATCCAAACAGTAAACATTATTATCTAAACATTATCCAAACATTAAACCTCAGTTAGCATTTTGAAGCATTTGTTATTACAGTTATAAATACTAACATATAAAATAATATGTACATATGATATAAATCATATGTACATATTATGCAGTAGCTGTTTATGTAACATTAATATATGTTGTTCATATTGTTAAAAGTTCACAAAATTATAATTTTAATGCTTTCCTAATATTTTATGATGTAACTCTATTGTCATTTCCTTAGCCTAGTGTCAGACAGGAAATTTCTATTTTTTGACATTAGTAATCCCTGTAAATTATGATTTTTAGAAATATTTTGGAGTATATCTTTAAGACAGATTCTCTGAAGTGGAATTAGGAGATTACTGGCAAAGAAATTAACTAAGATAAGAGTTATTTCTGATTATAAAAATAATGCAGATCTTTACAGAAAACTTGGAAAAGCATAGAAAAATATGAAGGAAGACAACACAGTGATAATATTGTAATTGATATATTTTCTAATACTTTTTCATCATTTTAAAACAAAATTAAGATTATATTTTGTATACAAATGTAGTCTTGTAGCCTGTTTTTAATCCAGCTTCAAATTGTAAGCAGTTTTTCATATTTTAAATTTACTTGGCAGTAACTTTTAACTATATGCATTTTAATATTTTTATGAATGTATCATTGTTCATTTAAGCACTCTCTTATGGGTGGACATTTAAGAGGGTATTTCTATTTTTAAAATTCTAGATAACAACCAAAAGAACATCTTTATCAGTATCACATGACTTTTTAAGGTTACCTTCCTTGAAGTAAAATAACCAGGGAAAGGCTCTTAGTATTTTTCCATATGTTGCCACATTATATTCCAGAAAGAAGGAATTAATATTCTCTCACCAACAGCCAGCATATGACTGAACATCTGTAAAATGCAAATGGTAACCAGACTAATTATATAGAAAACTAGTCACACCTGAAACTACTTATGCAAATGACCTAATTCCTTGGTGATGCCCCCCAGGTGTATGGATTTACAACAGGAGCCTCTTAGGAAACTGTTCTTTAGTATTTAAAAAGTCAGTTTATGTTGCCATTGTGTCCAGGGTGCTTTGGAGAACAATGCAAACAGCACAAGGTTCCTCCACAGAGGTATTTATCATTTCATTCCATCTATCATAACAGACTATCTTGGTAAACCTTCTGGCTGAGGTTTGAAGGCCCCGGTAGGTCATTGTCATACACCTGTAGGATTCTCTGACTGCTTCAATATTGATTTGTCCATTTTGGAATTCCTTTCCATTGATTTATTAGGCCAATACATCTTCTTGGTTTCCAGCTTCTGTCTATAAAAGGTGGCTGGAAGGACTATTTCACTATCATGTGTTTTATAGCTCACTGACATTCATTTACTGACTCTTATTTATCCAATGTTAGTATTAATGCTAATGAGTGCTATAAGACTGGCCTTGGTCTTGGTACATTTTTGGCTCTGCTAACTACAATATATAAATGATAATAAAATATAATTATCAAACTTGCACAGAAGTGAGAACATTGTAACAATATGGGTTCTGTGTCACTTAAAAATAAAGGAAGAACAGGAATAGAAATTGATTCATACGAGAGAAAAATGGAATACATTTCTCAAAACCACTTTCCATACAAAACATTCCAAATTGTCTTTGCTAAGATAATGGGAAATGTGGTGTAAGGAATGGGGGCCAGAGGAGGACATTATGACAGAGGGTCCACAGATTGTAACTCATTTATATTGCATCCAGCTAAAGACTTGGTGCTATCACACATTGTACCAGGCATGAAGGAGCAGTACCACTCTCAGATTTAGTTAACAAGTTCTTGTTCTGTCCACAGCCCATGCTGGGTGAGGGGTCTGTAGGACCACTGTGAGTTCATGCTCCTTCCCCTAGACCGTGCTCCAAGTACCGAGGACCCTAGAATTTAACCAAATGGTCTGTAGGCAAATTTCAGGACCTGCACAGGCTTTCTGCACAGGTCCAACCTCCTGAGTGTAAATTGTACCACTGATGTCCTCATCCCTGCTCCCAAGAGATGGTGTTTGTAGAGGAGTCGTGCACAGAACTTGGATGTAGGGTTGTGCTTGCATGTTCTCCTGAGGTCATTCACAGTGAAAATCTGAACAGTAATGGGAAAGAAGGGGGAGAGACCACAGGCTAGGGTCAGGGCCTAGGGCCAGCTTTTTCTATATTTCCGAGATATGTCTGGAATTTTAAGAAGCCTGAGAATGCTACATGTTGAAATTTTCTTTCCATGTTGTTATAAGAGATATTTGTGAAAAAGAATAGAATATATTATTTTAAATAATCTTGAGCTGATTCATAACATTTTTATTAATTGATTTTTAAATTTTTAGACATGCTATATAAGCTTCCATTTGTATTCTTGCTTCTGGCCCAACAAATGTTAAGAGAGGGTTACTGCAAATTACGTAACGAGTCAGAGCAGTGGTTCTCAGACGTCACTGTGCTTTAAGGTCACCAGGGATACCTGTTAAAAATATAATTCCAGACCCCAAATCTCCAGACATTCAGGTTCAACTGGCCTGAGTTGAGGCTTAGGAAAGTGCATTTTTACTAATTTCCCAAATGGTTTTAGTACAGATGGTCCAATGACCACTCTCAGAGAGTCAGAGCTCCTTGGTGGAGTTAAGAATTTCACTGACAAAACACACCCAAGAGAAATTGCCAAAGAGAAATTTTGGAGCATTATCTGAGAAAAGTAAAAAATCAACTTTTATACAAAACCAGAATTTAAAAATCTAAAGTAATGTTGTCCCCTACAAAGTAGTTCCCTTGGAGGTTAGACACTTATCCTAAGCAGACAGCTATTGCTCAAAACATTTTGACACTGATTTCTTTAAATTGCCTTTGGAGGTGGATTATGAGCCACATCAGAAAGCCAATCTCATTATTTCACATCACAGTTTGCATTTGACAAAAAACAGCATTACCCAGAAGGATGATGCATATTACTTAGCAGATTTAGTTCCTGTGTTTTCCAAGTCAAATATGCAATAAAAGAAGATCTATTATATAAGCACACCTGTTTATTTCAGCCTCCTTCTAAAACTATACTAAAGTGACAATGAAAAAAGAAAAAGGGCATAAATCTCTAACGACAAAGAAAGTGAGAGAGAAGTTTCAGGAGGAAACAGAAATGAATGCTTTGGAAACTGGAAAATGGTTGGAGACGCGGCCATTGACTTAGCAGACCCCAGCAAGCTGAAACTTGAGCCCATCACTGTGATATCTAAGAGACAGACTGATTTTACCTGAGAATCTTGTCTCATGAATTAGAGGCAGAAAGTACCTCACAGTCAGGAGTGCCAAGTGGGGTGACAAAAAAGATTTGTTGAAAATTTCCTTAAGGTACAATTAGATCCCTTTCCCTATCCAGGCAGCAACCCTTCCTTAAGTCCAGAAAAAGACATGAGAGCCAATCTCTGGAATATCTACCCAACAGACTGTATTCTGGAACACTAGTCTGCAAGGCAAGGATGGGAGTCCTTACTAAAATTAGGCTCCCATCTTGATAACCAAAATGCAGACTTAGACCCATCAGGTAGGAGATTGAGGAATATGAACAATCCAAGAGAAAAGGGAAAAATAAAAGAAAAAAATATTCTGTAATTGAGGATCCCCCAGTGAAATGGCCTAGTCTACTAGATTCCAAGTCACCCTATAGGGCTTGCAGTGAGCTTCCTGGTGATTTATTCTGAAATATAAACAGCTAAGTGATCACCAGACATGTGAGGAAAGTCTTTACCAGGAAAGGCAGAGGCTAATAACAAGGAAAGTGGAAAGAAAAGAGGTAAGGCAGGGAACTAATAAAAACTGTAAAACAGGGGGTGCCTGGGTGGTTTGGTCATTACGCGTTTGCCTTCAGCTCAGGTAATGATCCCAGAGTCCTGGGACTGAGTCCCACATCAGGCTCCTTCCTCAGTGGGGAACCTGTTTCTCCTTCTCCCTCTGTCCTCCAGCTCCTCCCTTGTGTGTGCACCCTCTCTCTCTCTCAAATAAGTAAATAAAATCTTTTTAAAGACCTGTAAAACAGATGAAAACACTTTTAAAATCCTGTAGTTAATATCCTCAGAAAGAGAATATATTGAAACCACACACACACACACACACACACACACACACACACACACAAAACTAGGATGCTATCAAAAGAAAAGAAGAACAACTCCTGTAAATATGAGAGAAGTTTAAAAATCAGATCTTCCAGGTAGCTTACTTAGGTGGTATGTCCCAAGACAGGAGTATACTTGTCATTTAAATTCTCTCTGAGCCAAGCAAGTGGAGATGTTGCTCAGTGTGTGATCTGAAGTTTATAGGTGACATACAAAGGTAGGCGGCATGTCAATAATCACCAAGGGAGTTAGTGAAGATAGAAAAGAGGGCTAAGGACTGAGTTCTGGGATATACCAATTTAATAGGGCTGGGAAATGGAGAACTAGTAAACGAGTTTGCAAAGAAGTGACCAGCGAGGGCGGCAGAAGAAAAAATATCCTGGAAGCCAAGTAAAGAAAGAATAGTGACCAACTCGGTCAAACGCAGCTGATTTGTCCAGTGAGATGGGTTTAGGATTGAACATTGAAATGTAACAATGTGAGCTCTGATGGCCCTGCTGATTCAAAGCACAATAAATTTCTTAAATGATCCATACCAAGGCATGCCACCATATACTGCAGTACTCTTGGGTGAAGAGATCTTAAAACCTTCCAGAAAGACAATTAAACAAGCTAAACCAAAATATAGGTGAACTACAGAGGACTGGGTGTCAGGATATCGTAAGTCTTCTCAATAGTAACACTGGAAACTAGAAAGCAGATGAGGAATGTCTTCAAAATTCTACAAGGCAGTGATTTCCAGACTGGAATTTTATTCCTAGCTAAACCATCAATCAAGTATAAGAGTAAATAAGCATATATTAGACATGCAGGTTCTGAAAAAATGTTTACCTCCCATGTACCATTTTCTCAGGAAACTATTAAAATATGTGGTGTATAAAAACTAAACCAAGAAAAAAGAAGGCATGGAATCTAGAAGGCAACTGATCGGACAAGAGGGATTTCTAGGATGACAGTAAAGGACTACCAGCAGTACCAACTGAGCAGTAGCCTGGAGAGCTAATAGCACAGACTATTGTGGAAGAAAAAGAAATACAACATAGACCCAATAGTGTAAATGTTATAAAACGCCTTAGCCAAAAACAATAGTTTAGCTATTTTGGAAAGATACAAGGAGAGCTGGTATGTTGATAAGTTGGATTAGTGGAGAAGGAGAGTTAAGGGGCAAATGGGGTATCGGAGAAGTCAGTGTATTCATTCCCATAGCAGGTCATAAGTACCTAAAATTGAAAAACTAAGAAAACCATATCATTTAGAAATATGAGAAGTGTATGGTAGGGGAGAGAAGAAACATTTAGGAGGATTGAAAGTGGTTGCCTCAAAGAGGCAGGCATTGAGAGTGGAGATAAATGTGATATCAAATATTTGTTAAATGTTTTCTGTCTTCCAGATGCTATTATATACTTAGCCTTCAAGAGGAAGATAGACATAACTCCTGCCCCTCTCGGGTTATTGTCTAATTTATGTTGCATTGCTTACTGATCTACTTCATACATATATATTAAGGGATATTGGATATGAGGAGGTCACACAGAGATGGTGGGATTTGGTAGGAGACAATCTTGGAGGCAGTTATGGATGGATTTCTTGATTGGTTGATCAGCTGGTTGGTTAATTGAGGAATACTTTTGCATGGGCTTAAGAGAAAAAAGGAAGTGTAGGAGTCAAAGAAGTCATAAGCAAAATAAATAGAGAGTAAATAATATAGATATAAATAATAAGGACATGTAGGGAAATGTTGAAGGGTCGAGTGGCAGATAAAATAAGAAAGAGGACTTGGGATGTAGGTGATGAGCTGCTCGGATTTAGAAAGAGAGGCGCTTCAGCAGGAAAATCTCCAAACTGAGGCCATATTTGAGGCTACTAAGTCTAGAAGCTGAAGATGTTTAAAGTGGGTGTGGAGAGTGGACAGTTCTATTAGGCAGAAAGACCAAAAAGGTTGTCGACTCCACAGCAAAGACACACAGTGGCAGGGATCTGGATTAAAGCTGTGTTGGGTAAATTGAGGGAAAGATAAAATTTATGGTTAATGGACATTAGTAGGTTTTTGGCTTTTGAGCAACCATCCTTCATGTTCACTCCTTATTATGAGTATTTTGATCTCTCTTTTGAGGGAACCTCCTATTGTATATGGTTTTGGTTGATAAATGTCCATCACTCTCTCTCCTGCTATGGGCTCTAAAGAGGCCAGATTCTCCCTCTGGATCCCACTGGATAGTAGGAATGGGAGGAGAGGATGGGGCATGGGACTTCAGTCTGACAAATGGGACATTGAACCCTGAAATAGGTAGCAAAAGAACGTAGAGTGAATTGAAGGTGAATTACTGCAGTGGCAGTGGAGTGAAGTGAACAGACCTAACTGTTCCTCTGCTTAGGTCCCAGCCCCCTTGCCTCTTGCTTGCTCTTGTAAGTCATCCATCACTTCTTGGGCCCTCTATACCCTCCCTTCCTTCCTTCCTTCCTTCCTACCTTCTTTCCTTTCTTTCTTTCTTTCTTTCTTTCTTTCTTTCTTTCTTTCTTTCTTTCTTTCTTTCTTTCTTTCTTTCTTTTACAGAGAGAGATCACAAGTAGGCAAAGAGGCAGGCAGAGAGAGAGGAGGAAGCAGGCTCCCTGCTGAGCAGAGAGCTGATGAGGGCCTCTATCCCAGGACCCTGGGATCATGACCTGAGCCAAGACAGAGGCTTAACCCACTGAGCTACCCAGGCACCCCCTCTATACCCTTTCAATTGATTCCTATTTTGAACAATATTCCCAGATTCCTTTTCTGGTGACTGATGTATCAGGAGAGAGCATAAATTGGTCAGAGCAGCTAATTGGATGAGAGAGAGTAAGGACAACTTGAGGAAATGTGAAATGGATGAGTATTACCCTAAACAGAGAGGGAAAAAAATAAAGAGACAGAATTTATTTGGAGAAAGATAATACTTTGGTATCTTTTAGGCCTGAATTCAACACCCTTTGAGCAGCTGGGGAAGGAGGACTTGCAGTAGCAAGATTCAGAGATGAAGAGGTACATTTGGAAGCAATCTCATGTGTGACAACATTCAAGAACAGATGTGATCATGTGGAAGAGATTACAGAGGAGGAAAGGTAGAATCCTATGATACAAGCCTTCCCAGCGAGATTCAACACATAGAAGGATATATTTATATTAGGGAGGAAGAAGTAAGGACTCAAAGAGAACTGATGCTTATCTAATTTTAATACTCTGTTTTTATAAATGTTGAAATTCTTGTGAGGGCTCAGTGTCCTAGATAATACCATTTACCTTGATGCAAGGAAAGATGACTTCAGATGGTTCTAATTAGCTTAAACAATAAAGGACATATTACCTTAGGGCAAGAAAACCATAGTTAGGGCAATATCCATGAGTGGTATGTCAGGGCTTCAGCTCTGCTTGTCTGGGATGCCACTGGGTCTGTCCTCCTCTATGTGTTGGCAATCAGACCTCCAGTTGACTCACTTCAGAGTGGCAAGAAGGTCACACCAGTTCTAGATGTGACAAGGAGCAGCAAAGGGCCATTCTTCATCCTGGCCGTTAATAGTAAGGAAGCATTCCCCAGAAGGAAGCACTCCCTACTCCACTTTCCTTCGTGTCACATTGGCCAGAACTGAGTCACATTCTCATGCCTTCACCACAATTGACTTGGACCATTCAAAAGGACCCCTGTGGGGCTGGGGCCAGCCTGCCCACACCACACGGCTAGGCAAAGGAATCATAGTGTAGATCCTTGAACAAAAAAATTGTGGACACAATGAGGCTAATAGGACAAGAGCCAGAAGGCAGTGATGAAGAATGAAGTCACAGAATCAACATTGCCTGCTCTGGGGTGTTAGGCTAATGTTGTACCTGAAAATCCAATAATTAATTTAGCTTAGTGTTTCATTCCAAGCAATTTTTAGGATATATTGTGCATTTTCATGGAATTTAAAAAGCTCCATCATTACACACTTCCATCCAGAACAATTCCTAAAACGTTGCTTTCAGCCACTGCTCATTTCTAAGTTTCTTTTTCTTCTGTCTCTCTCTCCTTGCCTACTAAAGCTTTTCAAAATTCACGTGTAGTGCAGAAGCTAAACCCTTCTGAGCTCCTATTTTGTCCACCACCATTCTACCAAAGCCAGTGATTTGTAGGCAGAGGGTTGGACTTGACAATGGCTGCGGGGTCAGGAGTAATTAAAAAATGTCAATGGTCAAGGAGGTGGAAATCAGTTCAGGCCCAACTGAATGAAGCATTTAGCTATTTTACTGCTGCATCCTTTTAGGCCTTTTCGGCTTATAAATATTAATTTAAAGACTACCAACAAGGACAGTAAACGGATTTAGGCATAAAACTTCCTGTCAGGGGTGATTTATATCCAATAAAAGGAGAGCAGGATAGAGAAAGCTTGCTTCGCTAAGTTTATGATAGACAGTGAAATAGTACCATCAAAATAAAAAGGCTTTCAGTCTGTCGTCGGCTGTGTGGGTGTCTCCCTTCTTAATAAGCAGCATGCTAGAATCGTATTGTTTGCTTTTATCAGTGCCTTGCACTGTTGAGGAAAAGTTCTACCGCATTGCTAATTGAACTTGTACAGATTTATAGGCTCAAGGCCTGTGCATGAGAGAGATTATTAGGACTTAAAAGATAATAACGCCAGCAAGAAAATTAAAACTGCTTTCACCACTTATATTTCAATAGTGCATAACTTCTACCCGTTAGACATCCGGCGATGGACTGAGAATTTGCTTGAAAGGAGATCTGTCTTAGAGCCCATGCAGGAGTGATTCAGGACAGAGAACTCTGTCGCCATCTTACCTCGCAGGCAGCCCAGGGCATGACGTTTCAGTAAAACTGCTTTCTGGGTAAAAGGTCAACAACTTAAGACTTCCGGATGATTGCCCTGAGAAGCCATTTCCCCATGACTCTTTTGTATGTCTGTCCATCTGCAAGCAGACGGATGCTCTGCCTTTGCTCCCGGCTGTCTTTTCCTGGTGTCTGCACAGCAAACAGCCTTGGAATAGAGTAATAGGGTCTCCATCAGGAGCAAAGCGCAGGTTTGAAGCTCAAAATTCTTCTCCCCTAACATAACCTACCATGAGCACAGGTGCTGCTTGTCCTTCTTCATACCGCCTTGTAGAAACTGGGATTTGGGAAAGGGCGCACATGCCAATAAATAATCTGGTTACAGCTTTTGTAATAAGTAATACATCCCTTATCTCTGACCAATGTGTCTTCTGTCTTCTGCCAGCAGATAGGAGCAGTCTAGCTTCTTAGTTTACAGATAGGGAAAATCTCACACCCTTCACAATCTGTAAAAAGCAACAGTAATGTGGACTTAGAAAAGCAATTTGTCTAATTTTTCGAAGAAAGAGGAACCTAACACCTACCTTAAACCATAAAGTCATTATTTCCCCAAATTTCCTCATCTAAGAGAGTGCTATTTTCCATCGTCCACAAGCAATGTGAAGCTAAGATGATGATGTTTTTGGAGAGTGTTATTGGGGAACTCTTCTTGAATCCCTGGGAGAAAATTCTCAGTCTTCTGACAAAAGACAGTATTAATTAAATGATCAGGTGACTAATTAATGTCCCTTCCAGCTCTTAAATTCACGAGTTTATGCAAATACTAAGAAATATTTATGATAAATAGAAATACCAACAGACTACTGTATATAAAAATATAGGAAGACGTGTTTACCTAGTAATGTATACCTGGAGAGTACTTTTCACACAATTTCCTGAAATGTATGGACTTTCTAGCTAGTTAGAGCTAAGGTCTTCAGCAACGACTTCTTCCTTTCTCTTTCTTTTATTTCTTTGCTTACTATTACAAAGCACTGTTAAAGTGTTAGTAGATGGAAGAGCAGCAAGAAATAAAATAATCCATGTTCTCAATCTAGCTATCTAGTAACAAGAAAGATGTACACACATGGGCTAAATGAGTGAAGGAGAAAGACAAGGGTAGAAGTGCCACATAAGGGCTCCATATGGGCATATGGGGAGATCCATATTTCAAATAATGGGACATATTACCCAAAAATTCTACTCCGGTGTCTGGTCGTTGTGGTGGAATGAGGTCCAACATCGATGAAGTTCTCTCTTTGTGTCAAGACAATTAGAAAAAATAGATTTGTAGATGGCTAATTTTTTGCCTATTAGAAGTCATCAAATACAATTATTAGTTTAACTCTTACAATTTTCAACATCAATACACTTTACATTTTTAAAAACTATTGCTGACTTGGTTTGTTATAAAAATACAACTTTAGTCTTGTTTCTCACAGTCTTGCAATCTAACTTTGGCTTTGTCCTGAAATCCAGTGGGGTTATTAGGATTTAAGATATTCAGCCCGTCAAGAACTTTTTATTGTTTAATGGCTAATTACCTGGCCCCATTAAAAAAGCTGGAGATCTCACTAAGGAATATATGAACCTTCCTGCCCATTCTCCATTTGTCCCCAGGTAAATACAGTGACATTTCCCCCCTTTCATTTACTGCTCTCACCCCCAGATTGTGCTGCTGACGGAAGGATAATGCCTTTGCCCAAGTTTTCTCCCATTCCCATCTTCGGAGATCAGCAGATTGTTCCTTTCAAATCATTAAGGGAAGAAATAAGCTGAATATTGTCTTTTTTAAATGGACAAGGATGGGATTTACATCAGAAGTGGGAGACTGAGAAAACCCATGATAAAAAATGTTGAGGTTGCCTGCAGTTCCAAGTTCATCTTGGAGTGATTTAAAAATAATGGGGATAGATGTGTAGAAGCAAATCCTGAATGAAGATATACATTTCCTAAAGAGAACAGTATAGTTGAACAAAGCTTTGATGATGGAATTAACATGAAACAAAGGCCCTCTGAGGAAGATCAGTCTGAAAAGAAATGAAGAATACATAAAACTTTGTTTAATTTATGGAATTTATATGCTGCTGACCAGTAAGTATCAAGTTCCATTCCCTTGGTCCTCACTATCACTCATGTATTACTTGTCAGTAAATGTGACGCACTCAGAACATAACAGCTACGGTAATATTTCTGTTCCCACTGCAGCTTTACTACACCCATGAAACTCTGTAATCTTTAAATTCCCTCACTGTTAACATCTGCTGAAACATTATTGGTCCCAACATAGCCAAGCTGCTCTGAAATTACATTTAGCAGAGTAGTTAAGGCTAACAGTATAATTCTCGACGCAACCGTGTTTGAAAAGAGCTTTATAACCGGTGCGATGGTTGTGCCTCCTTTTGGTTTTATTTCTTTCATATCTGTTTCGTATCCCAATCGCATGGGCTTGGAGTGTGCCATTTGAAGAGGACATTTCATGTGCAGCATTCAGTAAACACCATACTGCATTCTTATTTTTAAAATTCTGTAGTCAAAATTCACTGTTAACAAAATGAAATTCCATTGCAAGATATGATTAGAAGCAGTGAGCAGTTTCAGGTAGGAAATTAATCAAGTTTCTGTAAAACGAAGATACCTTATCCCGTTAGGGTGCTTTGCATGCTTAAAATCCAAACGGTCCTACACAGAGACAAAATAAACAGCTTGCTTATGGCTCTTGTTAATGAAGATACCTTCATTCTATAATCATAAAGAAGTTAACATGGCCTTCAAAAAAACTTTTGCCCTGAAAGAGTCTTTGTTAAAAACCCAATAATCAACATTTCATGGACATTACTTTAAAATTAACATTAAAATTTTAAGTAATACTTAATATTACTTTAACATTAATAAATAATAGTACCAATATATTTCATATCAACATACTTTATTAACATAATTATTTATATTTAGTATTATAGAATGTGATGTTTAAACTTTCTTAAATGTGGGCATTTATCTGATCTAGCAAATGCTATGCTAAATATTACAGATTACAGTACATAAAACAGGCGAGGTAAATATTACAGATTTCTCTTTGTCAGAGAATTTTCTTCCCCAAGATTAGGATACTAAATTTTCATTGAATTTCACCATTGTAAAAATATGTATTACTAATTTGATATTAAGCAAAGTCAGATTGGATTTGATTAAACATTGAACATATAAACGAAGAAAGCCTGTGCTCTAGAATGTTCACCCCGTTAACTTTAATAAGGCTTTACAGTACTTTTTTCTCAAATGAACAAGATATTTGTCAGGTCAATGCTATAAATATATTACAGCCTAAGATTATAATTACATAAAATGTATTCCTAATGTATGTTGCTTCTTGAATATGTCTATATTTGTGTCATATGTAACACTCTGTTGAGATCAGAGGGCAGATTATGTTCTTAGCTATCTCTGCAAGACCTACACCAGGATACTAGCCGGATTAAGTCTTTCCTAATAAAAAGGTGTTGGATTTATCTCTCCCTCCGTCTCCCACCCCCAGGAATCCTCATCCTCTAGGGATTTCTTTATTCCCCATGCCAAGAGCAGTTACAGCCATTATTCAGAAACCCTCTGGCCAGAAAAGCTTTGCTTTGCACTAGTGCCCTCTACTTGCTGGCCAGACTCTTTGCTTGGGTACCCTAATCCCTCTTTATTCAGTCTCTGTTTGGCCAGATTTCTGGGTGTCTGCTGCTATAAGTGCCTGTAGTCTAGACCGATGGCTTGTGTGTGATCCGAGAAGAATTCTGTCTTCAAGCAGCAAACGCTTGCCAATTTCTGCTTGCCAAGTACTGACCTTTAGAATCGCTACTTGCCCAACTGTGCTCTATGTCCAGATTCTAGATCCAGATTCTGATTTTGCTCTGATCATTGGCTTTCCACTCCGAGCCTAAAACACTTTCATGACAGTTTTTATTTTGCTGTTCCATTTCTTATTTTTAGCTTTCCAGATTCAAACCTCTTTCCTTGCGTCAACTTTCCATGAGATCAAAATATTATTTCTTTTATGGTATTTGGTTGCCCTACAATGGTATACACAAAAATCTATAATAAAAGCTCTATCCAGAGAGAAGCAAAACAAAAAGAAAATTCTTAAGTTTTAAAACATTCGCCAAGTAATTTACCAGACAATGCAAAGCATTCTATCATCACTGAATGTTTACCTTTATTATACTCATCTCCTAACCTTGTACGAGAATATGCATGTAGGAAATCTTATATTTGAGATCTAAGCGGTACCTGATTAATGAACAGCAGTAAATTATAACTTGCCAGCTGGTTTTCCAACATTCAACTGTAATAATAATTTGACTTCATATCTCCTTTTTCTCCTTCCCTTTTCTCATCATTACCATAAAACTAGAAGCATATGGAATGATATTTATTAAGGCAAGGTGAAATCTGTGTAAAATAGTTAGAAAAAGGAGACAGAAGGTTATTTAAAACCATTATCTTGGGGTACATATGTGTGCCTGTGTGTTTGAAAGAGAGAGAGAGAGAGGAGAGAGAAATTTCTCCCTGTTTCTTTTTCATTTCTTCAAGGCTTGTCATCCACAGTGCATGAAGAAGGGGCTCTATCAAGGGACATAAAGAGACACAGTAGAAAAATTATCACTGCCCTCAGCTGCTGCTTTCTTCTTTAAAATTCTTTCCCAGCCTCTAGACCCCGTGGGTGGGCTTAGGGAGCCCTGTTTGTGTGTCCCTCTGGTTTCTGCTGATTGGACCGGAGGCAAATATGTGAACCCGAAGGGAACGAATAGCTTCACTGAGCCCAAAACAATAGGATTTTGCTGTTTGTTTATTTTTCACCCCCTTCCCATTCCCTTTCCCCAATTAAGATACACAGAAGCTAAAAGTAAAATGTCATTGAGGTTCCACCTAGAACAAACCAGAATGCAGTAGAAACCAAGCCCTGCAGAAGAAAGTAGTCAGTAGAGAAAATAATGACACAGAAAAACAGAAAGAAGCAGAGATAATAGACCACGGAACTCTAGAGAAAAAGATGGATGTAGTAGCTCTGGAGTAATTTTCCAGTCCCTCGAAGTGTAGCTATGTCCCCTCCACTGTAACATGGGCTTCCATGGGCTTCTCCTCCATCTCTAAAATTACCTCCTCCATGCTTTGTCTTTGAGCTCCTGTAGGTGAATTTCTGGTTCTTACAGCCAAATGAGCATTGAAAAAGATGATGGACAGTTACATTCTTTCTTGAAGGAGCACACACCCCAAGATAGACATCCATGAGCTGAAGGGGCATATCCCCAGTATAGTTTCCAAACAAACACTGACGAATGGCGATGCTGTGAATCATAGGCTTTTTATTGTTACCATCAGCGCTGTATGCCTCTGAGTGTTTATTAAACTTTTTGTAATTTTTTTTTTAAGATTTTATTTATTTATTTGACCCAGAGGAAGAGAGATCACAAGTGGGCAGAGAGGCAGGCAGAGAGAGAGGGGGAAAACAGGCTCCCTTCTGAGCAGAGAGCCTGATGCAGGGCTCTATCACAGGACCCTGAGATCATGACCGGAGCTGAAGGCAGAGGCTTAACCCACTGAGCCACCCAGGCGCCCCACTTTTTTGTAATTTCTTTAGAGTTACAGAAAAAAAAAATCCATCTGAAAAAGGTATCAATTGCCTATATACAAATAGTAGAGAGAACAATAAATTATTAATATTTAATACTTCATATACATTACTGTTCATAATGTTACACTAAATGAGGTTAAAATCAATGGTCAACATCAAATGTCAACATGGAGTAAACAGTATGACCTGTAGAAAGATAGGTAATCCCAAGCAACAAAATTAAACCTGAAATTTCATTTCGCATGGTCTTGAAGGCGATTTTCTCATTATAATCAGCAGACTTCAGAGAGAAGACTTGATTATTTTCGAGAGCACTGTTTTCTGATAAATCATATTTTAATATTATTTGTATGTGTATTTTTCACATTTTTTCCTCCATATTTACTTGGGGAAGAAGTGCTTAGCTAGTCCCCTGGGACACCTAACTGAAGTTTTAATTTACATGCTTGAAAAAAATAACATGAAATTATTAGGTAACATAAAACGTTTTAGTGATACTAATATAACACAATACATAAATTTGTAACATTGAGAAATCAGTATTGAACTAGGAATCACAAGGCCTTGGTTTTAGTCCCAATTCTATCTACTTCATTACTTATGTCGTCCTGGGCATATCTCTATCTTTCTGAGCATTTTTCCTCAGCCATGTTAAGGGACCAGAACACCTACTCTAAGGGCATCTTATCAAAATCAGACATTTGAATGCTAAAGAGCTTTATAAATCACATGTCTTGGATTATTATAATGTTAGCAGTGACAGCAAATAGATGTATAGTGTATCTTTTGGCCAGATTTGAAGTTTCCTTCATGTTAAATGTTTTGCCCTGGAGGAGGTAATTTTAAAGATGGAGCCATTTTCTTCAATGATTAGTCAAAGCATCTGTTGAACAGAAGAGAGTATTTAGAAGTCGGAGTGGTGAGAAAAGGCTAGATTCTTGATATAAAAGAGAGTTAAAAGGATTTATGAAAGAACAAATATGGGATATGAAAAAAAGGAACCCAGACTTCTCAAAAATATTTGGCAGTCACTCCTTCAATGACCATCTCAACTCAACCTCTAATAAATAAAAGGCTGCCACAAATCCTATTTGCTAATTTAATAAATATTTATGGAATACCAACTTTGTATTCAGTACTTTGTTAACCCTTGAGTTTAAATCAGAAAATAAACCAAGAGTTCCAGCAGTTGAGAATGTAAATCTTACTGGATGAGACAAACAGTCTAGTACAGTAGAGTGAAAGATAACTGTATTTTTTAAAAGGATTTATTTATTTATTTTAGAGAGAAACGGAGAGAGGGAGGGGAGCAGAGGGAGAGGGAGAGAGAGTCTCAAGCAGACTCCATGCTGAGTGTGGAGTTGGATGCAGGACAATCCCACAACCCTGAGACCACTACCCGAGCCAAAACCAAGTCAGAAGCTCCACTGACTGCCCCCCCCACCCCAGGACACCAAGATAACCACAAGATAATGCACACAAGAGAGGCACCAAGCACAACTGTTTCCCACAGGAAAGTAACAGCAAAAGGAGAAAGGTGTGGTAGCCAGAGAAGGTGACATGGGAGAGCATTTTGCCGGAAGGAATCATGTGTATTCCCTTAGATATGCCGTTTGTTCTGCTTTTTAATGAAATTTATATGCAGTATGTGGAAAATAATATAAGCAGCTTAAAAGTAGTATAGTCTTGACCTTCTCTTGAAGTGTTTAAGGAATTCTGAAATAGAGATTATTGTGGGGTTCCTGATAAAGTCTTCAGATTTTAGTGTTGAGAAGTGTTGAAAGATGGGCAGGAATTGAGTTGGTAGAGAGGAAGGACAGAGGGGACAGGCATGTTGCTCCATAATCTTTCCCCTGTAGGCTCTGTACATACATACACATATATATATAAGTATATATGTACATATATATATTTTTTTCTCTTCTCAAGTATATTGTAGGATTTTTGCAAGCAAAAGTCATATGCTTTTCTTTTACATCCTTTATAATTTCTAAGGCTTTGCTATTCAAAGAATATTATAATTTTTTTCTCAGTGTTTGATTTTTTGTGCATTTTAAGTCTGAGAGTAAGGAATTAGAAATTCCTGGCTTTGTTTTTTTATACAGCAAAAGTCCAAAAATTTAGAAAATTCCAAAGGTACATCATCTGAGGCTTACTCACTGGCCCCCAAAGCAAGTAGCTATGATAACTTTGAATAGTTAACTTGGTAGAGTAATGATATTTGAACATTTTTACTTATTCACTAGATTCATTGATAAATTTTTTGGATGTATGTCCTTATCAAACCTTATGAGTGAGTCTACCTCTTCATGATGCAGTTAGGAAGTAAAATATTGAAATGTAATGTGACTGTCTCAAAGTATTATTTTACTTGTAACCCATTCATGGTTTATTATGGCTTAGAGCAATAGTAAGGATGGAATTAGTGACCGAAGTGTCACTATATAAATATATATAATATCACTATATATAATATCACTAAATAAAGTATGTGATCTTGATAATACATCAAAAGTTAGAACAAATAGAGAGGAGTCAAGATGGTGGAGAAGTAGCAGCTGAGACCACTTCAGGTAGCGGGAGATCAGCTAAATAGCTTATCTAAAGATTGCAAACACCTACAAATCCAACGGGAGATCGAAGAGAAGAAGAACAGCAACTCTAGAAACAGAAAATCAACCACTTTCTGCAAGGTAGGACTGGCGGAGAAGTGAATCCAAAGCAACGGGAAGATAGACCGCAGGGGGAGGGGCCGGCTCGTGGCGAGTGGTGGAGCAACGGAGCACAAAATCAGACTTTTAAAAGTCTGTTCCGCTGAGGGACATCGCTCCAGAGGCTTAACTGGGGTGAAGCCCACGCAGGGTCAGCGTGGCCTCAGGTCCCGCAGGGTCACAGAAGGACCAGGGGTGTCTGAGTGTCGCAGAGCTCTCAGGTATTAGAACGGGGAAGCCAGCTACAGAGACAGAGCCGAGGAGTGACTCAGCTCAGGGTTACCTTGAACCGGTCACAAGCTCGGTCAGCTCGGAGCGTGGCCGGAGGCCAGGGTGACGGGAGTCATTGGGTGCTGTTCTCTGAGGGCGCACTGAGGAGTGGGGCCCTGGGCTCTCAGCTCCTCCGGGCCGGACGCCGGGAGGCCGCCATCTTCATTCCCACCCTCCGGAACTCTACGGAAAGCGCTCAGGGAACAAAAGCCCCGAAAGCAAACCCAAGCAGATTACTCAGCCTGGCCCTGGGTAAGGGCGGTGCAACTCCGCCTGGGGCAAAGACGCTTGAGAATCACTACAACAGGCCCCTCCCCCAGAAGATCAACAGGAAACCCAGCCAGGACCAAGTTCACCTACCAAGGAAGTGCAGTTTCAATACCAAGCAGAGCGGCGGAATTCCAGAGGAGAAGAAAGCAAAGCATGGAACTCATGGCTTTCTCCCCATGATTCTTTAGCCTTGCAGTTAATTTAATTTTTTTTTCTTTTTCAATTTTTTTCCTCTTCTTCTGCTAAATTTTTTTAACTTTTACCCTTTTCTTTTTTAACGTTTTTTAACTAGTTTATCTAATATATATATATTTTTTCCTTTTTATATTTTTTCTTTATTGGTTTTCTTTTTTTAATTGTTTTTTTTTTTCCTTTTCTTTCTGAACCTTTTTATCCCCTTTCTCCCCCCTCACGATTTGGGATCTCTTCTGATTTGGCTAAAGCATATTTTCCTGGGTTGTTGCCACCCTTTTAATATTTTACTTGCTCCTTCATATACTCTTATCTGGACAAAATGACAAGGCGGAAAAATTCACAACAAAAAAAAGAACAAGAGGCAGTACCAAAGGCTAGGGACCTAATCAATACAGACATTGGTAATATGTCAGATCTAGAGTTCAGAATGACGATTCTCAAGGTTCTAGCCGGGCTTGAAAAAGGCATGGAAGATATTAGAGAAACCCTCTCGGGAGATATAAAAGCCCTTTCTGGAGAAATAAAAGAACTAAAATCTAACCAAGTTGAAATCAAAAAAGCTATTAATGAGGTTTAATCAAAAATGGAGGCTCTCACTGCTAGGATAAATGAGGCAGAAGAAAGAATTAGCGATATAGAAGACCAAATGACAGAGAATAAAGAAGCTGAGCAAAAGAGGGACAAACAGCTACTGGACCATGAGGGGAGAATTCGAGAGATAAGTGACACCATAAGATGAAACAACATTAGAATAATTGGGATTCCAGAAGAAGAAGAAAGAGAGAGGGGAGCAGAAGGTATATTGGAGAGAATTATCAGAGAGAATTTCCCCAATATGGCAAAGGGAACAAACATCAAAATCCAGGAGGTTCAGAGAACCCCCCTCAAAATCAATAAGAATAGGTCCATACCCCATCACCTAATAGTAAAATTTACAAGTCTTAGTGACAAAGAGAAAATCCTGAAAGCTGCCCGGGAAAAGAAGTCTGTCACGTACAATGGTAAAAATATTAGATCGGCAGCAGACTTATCCACAGAGACCTGGCAGGCCAGAAAGAGCTGGCATGATATATTCAGAACACTAAACGAGAAAAACATGCAGCCAAGAATACTATATCCAGCTAGACTATCATTGAAATAGAAGGAGAGATTAAAAGCTTCCAGGACAAACAAAAACTGAAAGAATTCGCAAACACCAAACCAGCTCTACAGGAAATATTGAAAGAGGTCCTCTAAGCAAAGAGAGACCCTAAAAGTAGTAGATCAGAAAGAAACAGAGACAATATACAATAACAGTCACCTTACAGGCAATACAATGGCACTAAATTCATATCTCTCAATAGTTACCCTGAATGTTAATGGGCTAAATGCCCCAATCAAGAGACACAGGGTATCAGAATGGATAAAAAAAACAAAACCCATCTATATGTTGCCTACAAGAAACTCATTTTAAACCCGAAGACACCTCCAGGTTTAAAGTGAGGGGGTGGAAAAGAATTTACCATGCTAATGGACATCAGAAGAAAGCAGGAGTGGCAATCCTTATATCAGATCAATTAGATTTTAAGCCAAAGACTATAATAAGAGATGAGGAAGGACACTATATCATACTCAAAGGATCTGTCCAACAAGAAGATATAACAATTTTAAATATCTATACCCCTAACGTGGGAGCAGCCAACTATATAAACCAATTAATAACAAAATCAAAGAAACACATCAACAATAATACAATAATTGTAGGGGACTTTAACACTTCCCTCACTGAAATGGACAGATCATCCAAGCAAAAGATCAACAAGGAAATCAAGGCCTTAAATGACACACTGGACCTGATGGACATCACAGATATATTCAGAACTTTTCATCCCAAAGCAACAGAATACACATTCTTCTCTAGTGCACATGGAACATTCTCCAGGATAGATCACATCCTCGGTCCTAAATCAGGTCTCACCCGGTATCAAAAGATTGGGATCATTCCCTGCATATTTTCAGACCACAATGCTCTGAAGCTAGAACTCAATCACAAGAGGAAATTTGGAAAGAACCCAAATACATGGAGACTAAACAGCATCCTTCTAAAGAATGAATGGGTCAACCAGGAAATTAAAGAAGAATTGAAAAAATTCATGGAAACAAATGATAATGAAAACACAACGGTTCAGAATCTGTGGGACACCACAAAGGCAGTCCTGAGAGGAAAATATATAGCAGTACAAGCCTTTCTCAAGAAACAGGAAAGGTCTCAGGTACACAACCTAACCCTACACCTAAAGGAGCTGGAGAAAGAACAAGAAAGAAACCCTAAACCCAGCAGGAGAAGAGAAATCATAAAGATCAGAGCAGAAATCAATGAAATAGAAACCAAAAAAACAATAGAACAAATCAACGAAACTAGGAGCTGGTTCTTTGAAAGAATTAATAAGATTGATAAACCCCTGGCCAGACTTATCAAAAAGAAAAGAGAGAGGACCCAAATAAATAAAATCATGAATGAAAGAGGAGAGATCACAACGAACACCAAAGAAATACAGACAATTATAAGAACATACTATGAGCAACTCTACGCCAACAAATTTGACAATCTGGAAGAAATGGATGCATTCCTAGAGACATATAAACTACCACAACTGAACCAGGAAGAAATAGAAAGCCTGAACAGACCCATAACCAGTAAGGAGATTGAAACAGTCATCAAAAATCTCCAAATAAACAAAAGCCCAGGGCCAGAAGGCTTCCCGGGGGATTTCTACCAAACATTTAAAGAAGAACTAATTCCTATTCTCCTGAAACTGTTCCAAAAAATAGAAATGAAGATCGAAAACTTCCAAACTCATTTTGTGAGGCCAGCATCACCTTGATCTCAAAACCAGACAAGGATCCCATCAAAAAAGAGAACTACAGACCAATATCCTTGATGAACACAGATGCAAAAATTCTCACCAAAATACTAGCCAATAGGATTCAACAGTACATTAAAAGGATTATTCACCACAACCAAGTGGGATTTATTCCAGGGCTGCAAGGCTGGTTCAACATCCGCAAATCAATCAATGTGATACAACACATTAATAAAAGAAAGAACAAGAACCATATGATACTCTCCATAGATGCTGAAAAAGCATTTGCAAAGTACAGCATCCCTTCCTGATCAAAACTCTTCAAAGTGTAGGGATAGACGGCACATACCTCAATATTATCAAAGCCATCTATGAAAAACCCACCGCAAATATCATTCTCAATGGAGAAAAACTGAAAGCTTTTCCGCTAAGGTCAGGAACACGGCAGGGATGTCCGTTATCACCACTGCTATTCAACATAGTACTAGAAGTCCTAGCCTCAGCAATCAGACAACAAAAGGAAATTAAAGGCATCCAAATCGGCAAAGAAGAAGTCAAACTATCACTCTTCGCAGATGATATGATACTATATGTGGAAAACCCAAAAGACTCCACTCCAAAACTGCTAGAACTTGTACAGGAATTCAGTAAAGTGTCAGGATACAAAATCAATGCACAGAAATCAGTTGCATTTCTCTACACCAACAACAAGACAGAAGAAAAAGAAATTAAGGAGTCCATCCCATTTACAACTGCACCCAAAACTATAAGATATCTAGGAATAAACCTAACCAAAGAGACTAAGAATCTATACTCAGAAAACTATAAAGTACTCATGAAAGAAATTGAGGAAGACACAAAGAAATGGAAAAATGTTCCATGCTCCTGGATTGGAAGAATATATATTGTGAAAATGTCTATGCTACCTAAAGCAATCTACACATTTAATGCAATTCCTATCAAAGTACCATCCACTTTTTTCAAAGAAATGGAACAAAGAATCCTAAAATTTATATGAAACCAGAAAAGACCTCGAATAGCCAAAGGAATATTGAAAAAGAAAGCCAAAGTTGGTGGCATCACAATTCTGGACTTCAAGCTCTATTACAAAGCTGTCATCATCAAGACAGCATGGTACTGGCACAAAAACAGACACATAGATCAATGGAACAGAATAGAGAGCCCAGAAATAGACCCTCAACTCTATGATCAACTCATCTTCGACAAAGCAGGAAAGAATGTCCAATGGAAAAAAGACAGCCTCTTCAATAAATGGTGTTGGGAAAATTGGACAGCCACATGCAGAAAAATGAAATTGGATCATTTCCTTACACCACACACGAAAATAGACTCAAATGGATGAAGGACCTCAATGTGAGAAAGGAATCCATCAAAATCCTTGAGGAGAACATGGGCAGCAACCTCTTCGACGTCAGCCTGCAGCAACATCTTCCTAGGAACATCGCCAAAGGCAAGGGAAGCAAGGGCAAAAATGAACTATTGGGATTTTATCAAGATCAAAAGCTTTTGCACAGCAAAGGAAACAGTGAACAAAACCAAAAGACAACTGACAGAATGGGAGAAGATATTTGCAAATGACATATCAGATAAAGGGCTAGTGTCCAAAATCTATAAAGAACTTAGCAAACTCAACACCCAAAGAACAAATAATCCAATCAAGAAATGGGCAGAGGACATGAACAGACATTTCTGCAAAGAAAACATCCAGATGGCCAACAGACACATGAAAAAGTGCTCCATATCACTTGGCATCAGGGAAATACAAATCAAAACCACCATGAGATATCACCTCACACCAGTCAGAATGGCTAAAATTAACAAGTCAGGAAATGACAGATGCTGGCGAGGATGCGGAGAAAGGGGAACCCTCCTACACTCTTGGTGGGAATGCAAGCTGGTGCAACCACTCTGGAAAACAGCATGGAGGTTCCTCAAAATGTTGAAAATAGTACTACCTTATGACCCAGCAATTGCACTGCTGGGTATTTACCCTAAAGATACAAACGTAGTGATCCGAAGGGGCACGTGCACCCGAATGTTTATAGCAGCAATGTCTACAATAGCCAATGGAAAGAAGCCTATGGAAAGAACCTAGATGTCCATCAACAGACGAATGGATAAAGAAGATGTGATATATATACACAATGGAATACTATGCAGCCATCAAAAGAAATGAAATCTTGCCATTTGCGACGACGTGGATGGAACTAGAGGGTATCATGCTTAGCAAAATAAGTCAATTGGAGAAAGACAACTATCATATGATCTCCCTGATATGAAGGAGAGGAGATGCAACATGGGGGGTTAAAGGGGTAGGAGAAGAGTAAATGAAACAAGATGGGATTGGGAGGGAGACAAACCATAAGTGACTCTTAATCTCACAAAACAAACTGAGGGTTGATGGGGGGAGGGGGTTGGGAGGGGGGGTGGGGTTATGGACATTGGGGAGGGTATGTGCTATGGTGAGTGCTGTGAAGTGTGTAAACCTGGCGATTCACAGACCTGTACCCCTGGGGATAAAAATATATTATATGTTTATAAAAAATAAAATTAAAAAAAGTTAGAACAAATAGAACAATTTAAATAAGGCAAAAGAGAAATGAATTTGATATAGGACTATCATCATATACATGAATATTTGAATATACTGTTAATATGTTTTATTGATAACTTTCAGACTAAGCCACAAACACAATAGGAGTTTTATTCATTTGTTTTTATCAATAAAATACCATAACTTAAAGTTTGCTTAACAAAATGTCTACAAAGGATTACTTCAATTATAAATTAATATGAACACGAAGTAAGCATATTATAAAATCTTAAACTAATACCTATATTTTGTCAATAGTTGCTGGTTTATAAAGACACTGTACTGAATTCAGCAGAGTAGTGGTAGTGAATATTCTTTGAATACACATGCTTCTTAAATTGAAAGCAGGATATATAATATATTATGCAATATCTCAAATGATTTTGTAGTTCGAAATCTAAACCATTTTTCATTCAACCATTTTAATACATTAAAGGTACTGGAAGACATTAGAATTTAAAGTCTGAGCTTTATTTTGTCATCTGTAAAATAAGAACAATAATCGTACATTGTAAATCTGTGATTAGGATTAAATGAAATAATTTATACAAGATGCCGTGATTAAGATTAAATAATTTATATAAAATGCCTGTTTCCTATGAGAGTGCAGTAATGAAATATTGTTAATATTTTTAATAAAAGCTAATATATTGGCAAAACTGTGGAAACAGTGAATAGATCAGTGGGTGCCAGGGTTTTGGACAAAGGGAGGGATGAACAGGTGGGGAAGAGGAGATTTGTAGAGCAGGGAAACTATTCTGTATGATACTGTAGTGGTGGATACATGTCACTATACATTTGTCAAAACACACAGAATGCACAGCACTAAGAGTCAACCCTGATATGGGTTATGGGCTTTGGTTGATAATGATATATGTTGATGTTTGTCCGTCCATTGTTATAGATGTGACACCCTGAAATGTACGGGATGTCCACGGTAGGAAAGACCTGGGGCCGGGGATGTATGTGGGAACTCTCCACTCAGTTGTGCTATGAACTCAGCCTGCTCTAAAAAAATAAAGTCCATTTTTTAGAAAGGATCATCCCCCCTCTGCAAAAACGAAGGCAAACAGAACATTTACTACTTTAACGAGTATATTCTAAGTGCTTTATAGATGTGATTTAATCCTCATGTCAATGTTATGAGGAAGCTAAAGCCCGGAGTAGATGCGTAACCTCGCACAGCTAATAAGTGGTAAATAATGGAGCCTGGATTCAAACCACTAAACTATACTGCTTATGAATTGAAACCAGTTTCAGCGAATAATGCATAGAAACATTAAATCACGAAAGCAATGGTGATATTAAGAATAACTGACTTAGATCCATAGAATAATATCTGAAGTTCCCCACATTTGATAATTCTCCATAGTCCAGTCTAATTAAAAATCAGTTATTGGAATTATTATGAATAATATACCCAAAATGGCTGGATTCAGATAGGAAGGGCTGTCCACCCTTCCATTTGGGGGATCACTATGAAAAGTATAAGGAAATTTGAAAAACACTTCTCGAAACAGTATTTTTGTCAGGATTGTTCTTGCCATTTTACCAATGAGGAAATTGAGGCTATTGCAGATTCAGTAACTCACGTTGACTAGAATCTTCTATGGATCAAGACAGAGTATAAATAAAATAGCTAAGTAATTCCTGGAAGGTTCCCCAGATAGCAACTGCAGGCGCTGTGTTTCAGACCCAGAGTTCTCCTGGGAAGTTCTCTTCATTAGACTGATCACCATGGCTCTAAGTTAAGTTTTGCAGATAGAACTGTCCTACATGGACTGTCCCTCTTCCAGGTATCATTATCTCCAATATGAAATTAAAAGACTAAAAAGAAATCATTCTCAGTCCAACATGAGGCATTCATGCACATACCGAAATTTACAAAAGTTTGTAGATATGGGGGATTTCTGTTCCAGCAAAGCAAACCCATAGAACTTGGCTATTACAAATCCTTCCTAATGACAGCCCCTCAGTCATTTTGCCTGCATCGTTGGCTTGCATCCATCTTCTCACTCTCTCCATCCCTTCTCAGACTCTTCAGCAATTTTTTTCGACTCTTCTGCTATTTTTTTTTACTCACCGTATTTGCCACTTTTAATGCAAAGTGATTTAGCTCTTCTCAGCCTCCACCCAGTTCTACTCAGGGTCTCATAGACAAAGCCTTGGCCAACGCTTTGAAACATGTTTATAAGGCATCTCTTCTAACTCAGGTCTAGGCCAAAGTTTCCTCCGGTTTCTAGCCAGTGGTGATGGCTATTTCTCCAGTTACATATTCATCGAGATGTTTTCCAAACAATAGAGAAAAACAGTCTAATAAGTTCATTCTAATTGTCTTTTATACTCCAGTTGTGAATGTTTGAAAGAGTGTGTTTTAGGCTGAGAAAAGCACTTTCTAGAGAATATTCGGGGAAAAACAATTAAAATTAAGTGGAAAGTTAAAGAACCGTTCTCTGTGTGTACTAAAACATGTCACTCTGGGGCACATTTTAGGGACCCATTAATACATGCAGCAGGTGGCTGGATGCATCAAATTTTAATTCCAAGGCAAATGTTAATGGAACACCAAAATATGCCCTGTTGGCTCCTAATGCTGAATTTCGGTGTGATGATATCTGCAATGACACCTAAATTAAATGAGAAGCTGAAGTTTACAAAACATTGCAATTTGTTGATTACATACGTTGAATTTCATGGTCAAAATCTATTGTTTCACGTGGAGTAATAAAAATGGGCTCAGCTTAAAATAATCTAACAACACGCATTATATCCTGCCTCCCTACTAAATAATAACTAACAAAATTGAACAGGAAGACTATGAAGGGATATTCCCTCTCTCAACTTTGAAGAAATTCTTTTAAAATATTTGACTCTCTCTTACCTAAGTGAGCAAAACATATACAATTCAGCAAGTAACCACATTAAGCCAACCACGAAAAGAAATCATTTTAAAAGATGATATCTGATTTGTTTTATTAAAAATCAACATACTAACTTTTAGAAATGGATTCTTATCCTAACTAAATGGTAATATTTGCTTTAGTCATAAACAAAACTAAAATGTGAATGTAAACCATAAATATAAAAGAAGAAAATATCTAAGACCTATTTTTTTCACTTGAAGTGGCATCCGTAAGATGGTAGCAGTAAATAGAAGGCACTCAAATATTATAAATGAAAAAATGATCAGTTAAAAAATACTGAGATTAAATGTCTTAAGGATGAGTACGTACAGAATCTTTTTTTTTTCTTATCAATAGACATTCATTTTGTATTCCCTATTTATAAGCACTCTGTCCAGTTGAAAACAGAAAGAATTATGGAACCTGGTTTCTCTCCTCAAGGAACTTAGAATCTTATTTGTAAGAAAAATGCAGAGACCTAGCATCTTTAGAATTTCTTTGAGTACAGCAGGTAATTTGCAGAAAATGCTACCCAAAAAAGCATGAATACTGACTGCCCTCTGGAAGTGTTCACTTCTGTCCCTCTGGAAAAATAATGACCATAGACATCTTTCTACCAACAGTAAGTTCCACATATGTGTCGATGGCAGGTGAATTTTGTGCTGTGGAAAGACACAGTTACAACAATGAAAACCACGCTGCTCCTGGTCTGCTCAAACCTCCAATGGTAACCTCTTCAAGGCCCATTTTGGAGATCTTCTCTCCTCTTTCTGAGAAATCTCTTTCACTCCCATGTCTCCCACCAGCCAGCGTCTACTGGCTGAGGATTCCTAGATTTTCATTTTCATTTTCATTTTTAAAACAGACGTCTCCCCAAACTCCAGATCTAAACAATCTGCTTCCTCTTCCGTATTTTACTCTGATCTTTCCCTTAGAGAAGGAACTGTATCATGGGGGAAGAACAAGCAGATGAGAAGGTTTTCCCAGCCTAATTATATTGGTGGTGTATGGAAAAGCATTTCTTCTCTTTTCTTTTTTTAAATGATTTTATTTTGGGGAGAGTACAGGAGGGGGGACAAGTGGACTCCATGCTGAGCACTAGTCTGACACAGGACTTGATCTCAGGACCTTGAGATCATGATCTGATCCAAAACCAAGAGTCAGAAGCTTAACCGACTGAGCTACCCAGGTGCCCTGAAAGGCAGTTATTTTAAATGGACAGTAATTTGGGGGTCACTTGTGGATTTGGGTTATTCATGTTATCTCTAAAATATATTTTTAGAGATATATTTTATATATATATATACTTATATATATATTTTATATGTTTTTAGAGATAAAAATAAATTATTTTTATTTGAAGTTTACTACACTTTTTATGTCTTAATTTGACTTAAAGTCAGTCATTTAGTGAAGTTGCCTTGGGACAAAATACAGAATCTAAACATAATAATCAAATACAAATAGAGTTAAGACAAAAATAGCATAGAGATAAAATACTGCGTTTAACAGTAAGTTCTGTCAGTGAAGATGATATTTAATAAAGAGAGAGAGTTCATGATATTCAGGGTCTAATGAGAGGGGTCAAAAGTCAGTAGAGGTTCTGTGGGCACCATACAATCCCATCCAACGGGCACGTGACGTGAGCTGCTCAGTGTATTTTTCAAATCAGGATTTTGAATGGGATGAACAAAAGCATTCAATTTTAAGGTTGTTGATTCTTTCCTAATTCACTGATTAAATAAAATTTCTTCAGGAGAAGAAAAGTTGTCAATTATCACTCTCACTTCTATTTCATTTTTCCATTATTATGTCATTCCCATTATTGACAGAATCCTCAATTGTAGATTCATTCATTCAAAAGATATTTATTTTGAGTAACTACGCAGAAAGGAAGGAAGGAAGGAAGGAGGCAGGCAGACATGGAAAGCCAAACAGAAAATTTTCCCTGCATTTAAGAATTCCAATCAAGTTGGTAAATGATCTCTGTTCTTCCTTTAGTGGTTAAGATCTGCTTGACCCTTGTCCCTATATTGTTATAACCTTCAGAGCTAGGAAAAATAACTGCTCTTTTTGAGAATATTGGAATAGCTCTGCCTTTAGTCAGAGAAGATTTAAAAAGACCTATTTGTTGTTCAAAGGTAGCATATGCAGTTGGGATGGCTGCTGGTTTTGCTCAGACTTCATACCTTGTTGGACCCGAGAATGGCGTTTTTGTCTTATTTCTCATCCAATGATTTCTGCTTTATGTTCAGTAATTCCCACTTGACCCAGAGTTGTGGTTCTGACTGCTCTGTAATCTCTCCCAATGTTGGAGCATTGCCCAGCCCCAGCCTTGACTGCAGATCACCAGCTCCCATTGCCGGACCTTCTACTGGCTCTTTGTTGATTGCTCATTTTCCTGGTCTTGGCCTCAGCAAAGCCCATCCACCTTCCTAACAAACCTTTTTTGCCCTAGTTGCCTGTCCCTGGAACTTACCAGAGTGACACCCTCTCCCGGGTCTCTCTACTCTGAGGGTATGTCAAGCCAGGCCTTCCTTTAGTTGGGGGGAAGGCGAATAGTCCTCCAAACCACTTAAGGGAAACATCAGATCAGACCGGTCGCTGGAGCTGTGCACATCTCGTGTTGTAGAGAGATGACTGGTTCCCTGCAAGAGGAGACATTTGAAATTCCCAATTTAGTTCTTCATTTTCCAGAGCCCTCTGCCTGCCTTGAATTCCCAAAGTTCTGGTCCTGGTATCTTGCAGCCACCGTAAGTGTGTGGAAAGGGGTGATCGAGAGAAAAATGGGTGACAACCTGAAAGAAACCATCTGACAAAGCTGAAGACCACTTGCTCCTCCAAAACAGCTTGAATCTCCCTGCCTGGGCTGCCAAGGGAGGGATGTGATTAATGGAGAGATGTCACAGAGATAATTCTTCTAGCTGGGAAGAGTGGGGAAGGATTTTTTTTTTTTTTAAAGAATTATTAGACATGGAGTGGAAAAAAAGCAAGAAAAAGGAGCTTGTCTTCGTTGTAAAGGTGCCAGGAAGAAATAGTTGAGCCACCAGCAGCCCAAGCAGCAACCCCACCCCACCTGCCTCGCTCCGCATCTACCGCTTGCGGCTCTTCTGGTGTGGCTGCGAGCTACCTCCCGTTATAAATAGCAGCACAGATGTTGACAGAAAAATGCTCCCTTAATTACCATACAAACTGCTTTACTTGAGTGAACCGTTTAAAGCAGCCTCCAAAGGAAGTTCACTCAAGCAATTCCGTAGATTACAGCTAATGAACAATATTTCCTCGCACCTATTTAGTGCTCATTAAAATGTAAAAGCCTTTCATTTTAAACAGACGCACAATAAATAATTCCCCTCTCCCTCCCGGTCTCTGAGCGGTTGGGATCAAAGCAGGGAGGAGAGGGAGCTGAAGGGGCAGGGCTGTCCTGGGGGCGGGGGCAGGAAGGGAGACCGCGGGCAGGGGAGGGGCGGGGGGACGGGGACGGGAAAGGGGAGCTCTCATTGAGAGCTGGGGCTCATTAGTATCCCGGGAAGCCACAGCTTGTCTGGTCGGAGGGATGTTTGTGTTTGGAGTTCAACAGACAGATCCCGGGACCCACTCATCCAGCACAGGCAGCCAGCCATGAACCAGAACAGCAGACAAAAGCTACCACAGGCAGCCCGGGGAGGCTGAGAGGGGCCAACTCAGGATAGAGCTGGGGGTGGGGAGAGCCCTTCCAAAGTGATAACTTAGGAGTGCTGTGTTTCTTTGGACCGTCCAGTGTTGATTTTTTTTTTTTTTTTAAGCCTTATTTATTTTTAGGCCAGAGGTGAAGAGATGAATCTCAGATAAACCATGGCTACTTGTTGCCAGCGGGAACAGAGGATCTGCAAAATGTTTGCTTGGTCCTTCAGGGTCACAGACCACCACCTCTCCTACTTTGATTGCATCAGGCATAGGGCTCAAAAGATGGGAGGCCTTCTTTGTGTGTGTGAGTCCACTGGAAGTGGGGATAGTGGCGAATAAGGTAGATTTCTGGAGGACTGTATCTGTTCCTTTTGAGATAAACAGCAAAGGAAAAGTGGACCAGGGACTTGGGGAGATAGATGCCTTGAGTGGATTTAAGAAACCTCTGCTTTATTCGAAAAAAATCTTTTCCCCTTTAACAGAGTCCCAGAGACTGGTGGGACCAGAGTAATGGAAATGTTAGTGGTGATGAGGGGGGGGAGAGCCCAAGAAGATCCTCTGTCCCCAAATCAGCTGACACAAATGGAAGTGACAAAACCAGCATGTCTCAGTCCTCTGGGATCCGTTGTGTAATGTTAAGTTGGCTTAATGGTCAGGAGTGACCAAGAGATTTCTTCTTTTTTTAAAAAAATGTATTTATTTTTCTCTTCTTTAAAACAAGCAAACAAACAACAGTGAACAGGGGATCTTGATTCTATTAAGGACCATTGTCTTTCTAGCCAAAATCGACAACACACTTTTGACTTTATCGAGTGGGTATGAAAATGCAGAGAAATTGGCATTTCAAGTAGAAAGGATAAGTGAAAACCACCATCTTTTGTTCTAGACAGCATGCATTCATTACCCAAGTATGGAGTGCCAGATTATGCCACGTGCGGAGGATACAGGAATGAATAAAAGATGTTTCTGGAAGGAGCCCACAGACATATATAAAAAGTCATTCATGCTATTATAGGAAGATGGACACAGTGCTGTGGAGGTTGCAACAGGCCGGGGCGGGGAAAGGGTCTCGATTATTACATGAAAACTGGAGGTTTTATAACGTAACCGTACTCTTATCCTAGAGCTCAGCAGATACTTGTTGATTCTCGGTCCGGTCTGGAAGCAGTTATAGGGAGACCAGGGTAGAGAGAAGGGGGTGAAAGTGTACATTTGAACCAGTTTCTGTGAACATGAAGAAGAGAGGAGGAAAGAAAAATGAAGTCTGTACTTCACTTTTCACGAAGGTCCTTTGAAAATGGTCTTCAACACCCACCTCATTTGCTTTTTTATGCCAGCCAATTTAGTGTTGTCTTCAAAGTGATTAATTAGTTTGTAGTGAAGGTTTATTAGGTAATCTTTCTGTCAATCAAAAATCACTGGAGTCTCAGGACAGAATAAAGAGCACCCAGAAATCATATAAGGATAGGGAACACATCATTACTGTGTTAAAAAATAGGCACAATTCTAAAACTTGAGAATATATAGAGGGGTTAATGTGGGTATTATTAAAGTCGACATGAGTTATTTGGCCCTCTTGAATATTTATGGTTTATTTTCTATTAGGAAAAATTCATTTCCAAAGTAGGAATCAATCCTTCATAGTTTTTCTGCACTACTGATTTAAACAGAGCATATTTTCACTTTTCTTCTCATTCAGACCCATAAAAATGCGGGAAACATATTGTAACAGAGTAAAATACTTGCTTAAAGCTATGTTACACTTTAAACCAAGGTAAATCGAGGGAATAATAATATATCTAGGAATAGAAGATATTTCCCCAGTTAAGAGTACATTCACATTTTGCTACGCTAGAAACAGTAGTTGCATTTCCTAAGTAATAGACCATTCCTCGATACATATTTTTCCTTGCATGTATATATAATTAATTTTAGTTTATGACCTTTAAATAAAAGTTTACCACAGTAATTTGCTTCCTTTGCAACTCTTGAAAGTTCATGTCCTTTAAAAAATTTTAGGAAAAATCAGTAGTAAATATCACTCCTGAGTTTGTGTTTATATGGGAATAATTATGTAGCTGTAATAGGGCACTGGAAGAAGTGAACAAAAGAAGAAAACTATTCTTTGGGGCTTTTTTCATTTGCACTGTTAGCTGTTTTCCTTTACTCCTCTACCAATTAAAATATTAATAGAAACTTTTCTCCTAACACATATTAACACAGCAAAGGAAAATTCTAGTAGTGAGAATTCAATAAATAGTACATATTGTCTTAACTATTTCTTACTGAAAAAAATGTCTTTCACCTAAAAGAATTTTTAAAATTAAATTGCAAACTGCTGTGGCGTATTGTTGAGAACCGTAGGGATATGAACTTCTTTCACACTAAAATGTTAATATGGCATTTCGGTATCATTTGTGCCTTTCACTTAATATGTTGCGTTGCTTCTTTGAGTTAGTGCACATTTCTGCGGTTGTTACAGCTCAGATTATCTGAAATATTGTACAAAATGCTTCCTCAGAAGAAAAAGCTCTTAGGCTGACCATGGGAACTGAAAAAAACCCTGATAAATTTATACACACACACACACACACATGCATACACACACATTGTTTAACTGATACAAACCAATAACCCATAGCCAGAATTTTGTTTTTTTAAATTTTCCAGGTAAGGACCAACAAACGGTAAATGGCATCATATCAGAAACTCTCGGATCTAGCTTCAATCACTTTTAAATTCCCCCAAATGCCTACCTTAAAAAAAAAAAGAAAATATATTTCATTGATTTACAAAGGCCCATATAAATATAGATATGGTTTGGCCAGGGAATTGTAAATTCAGTCTCAGGTGGGCTTCATATGCAGCCTGAAATGAATCTGCAGAGAGAGTGAGAGTCTGAGTGTTACAAATTCAGTGGCTCTAGGGGAAATTTGTTAGAGATCATTGTGAAAGTCAGCCCTGCCTGGAAAATAAAAGACCAAAAGAAAAGAAAAAAAGAAAAGAAAACACAAATACCAAACAGAAGAACTCATCCCACACCGTGTTATCATGTTCAAATCATTTCCTGCCCCCCTCAAACAGCACCACTTTAATTTAATATTTCTTATATTTGCCCTTCCTTCTGCTCCGTGGGTTTTCAGAAAAGCAGTGCGGAGCCATTTAGAATTATGATTTTATGTATGCGACATGAAGTGGCAATCCAGGCTGTCTTGGTGTGTGGAACGAAGAGCGAGAAACAAAAATTGAGCAGGCTATCTTACTTGTCTCATTTGCCAGGCCCCATCATAAAAAAGCAAATGAGTTGTTTAGTTGAGATCCTTCAGAAAGAGGTAATAACAGCGTTCGGTCCATCGGCGCACACGCGGGGGAGAGGCTACCCCGCACGGCCCGCGCGAGATGGATGAGCCTGATGGCCAAACACACACATCCTGCCTGGATATGAACAACAGATTTGTCAGTGTGTGACAGGCTGACAGCCCAGCTCCCAGCTGCTTGTCCACTGTTGTTATATCAGTACCTTGTCTAAGCACTCAGCAAAGAGGCAATCTGCTTCCTCCGTCCGTGGGAGGCAGGTTGCCAGTTAAGAAACAAGTCTTGGCTTCAGGCTGCGGTGCCAGAACGCATTGAAAAGAGGCGATTTAAACCCTTGTGGGCTCCTCCGGCAACATATCACAGGCCTGGGAAGTTCAGTCCTCCAGATTAGATTTGTAAAACAAAGACGGTAACTCAAAATGAGATCTGTGCTGGCAAAACATGGTGATTTGGCCTTCCAAAGTATCTCAGCGGAACTTGGTTAGGAGACAAAGGCGGGCTTGACTCATGCACTCGGTGGGGCCCAAGCGGAAGTTTGCTTGGCGGTTTGGCCCCTGCAGTGCTATTTGGGGTGTCTTGGAGAATGTGTCAGTGACGATTTCCCCGAGCTCATAAAGCCTCCAGAATGGACGATGAGGATGAAAAGTTTTGATTCTTGCTGGTTGGGCTATGTTGATAGAGTTGACAGTCAATAATGAAATATTTAACAAGGTAAAAAAATGTAGGCAAACATATTTTGGACTTCATTCTGGTCATTGTAAAGACTATGTATTAAGTATCTGAAACTTTTCACTCTAGTTCTAAAATCTATAGAAACAGGGGCGCCTGGGTGGCTCAGTGGGTTAAGCCACTGCCTTCAGCTCAGGTCATGATCTCAGGGTCCTGGGATCAAGCCCCCCATCGGGCTCTCTGCTCAGCAGGGAGCCTGCTTCCTCCTCTCTCTCTGCCTGCCTCTCTGCCTCCTTGTGATCTCTCTCTGTCAAATAAATAAATAAAATCTTTAAAAATAAATAAAATAAAATCTATAGAAACAGATTAGAAAAACTAGAGATGATGTTCCTAAGGAAATGCACACACTGTTTTTAAGCGTCTCAGAGAATGAATTAAATGCATTATGTTAAACAGAGAAAAGTGGAAGAAGTGATGAATTTCAGGGGAAATCACCAATTTGTTCTGGATACTATGGACGGACGGGTCAGAAGTTAGAGCATCACTTGCTATCCTGAGCAGCCAGATTCAGTGCATGTGGGCTGTCTCCCACAGGTTGGGTCTAAGAAATAAGAACTCAAAAGGATTTACACCATGGTCTTTAATGGCTCCTTCAGAGCTGTTAGGCCTGTCAAGCCATTAATAAGCAGTATGTAAGAGTCCCTAAGTACACATTTGCACAACAGTCCCCAAGGACTTGGGGAAAGCTATTACAGTTTGTTGGATCAATAATCATCATCATTTCATTCAAGTCCACTACAAAATGAAGAACTAGATATGGGGCCTCCTGGCATCTTTGCCCCAGGTCACAATGTGGTGGTGTAGGTCTTGGTGAAGTTCCAGTGACTTTGCCCTCTGGAATCCCCAGAGACCCAGCCACACATACCATCTGTATCCATTCGTTTTGCCTTGTTGTAGAACTCAGGAGTTGCCAACATCCTTTTAAGTTTGAGACACCTTTACCAAATACAATCTTAAATCCACTACAAAAATTTATGTTTACCTTAAAAAAATGAAAAAGTAATCACAAAACTATGTTAAAAAGCATTAATGAAAATTTAGGTTGAAGGGCTATGCCTATCTCACTTCTGCTAAAGCATAACAGCTCAAATATCTCGTGATTGAAAACTAGTTGAGTAAGTTATACATCGACTTAGAAGGATGCTCTGTGGCCAGTCAAAAGAGTATTGTAGGAGACACAAGAAAATGTTCCTGATATTCTCGAGTGAAATAAAAAAGCATCTTATGGAACTATATGTGAATTTTTTTTAAATGATGTACAACAAATTAGATGATAGATGGATGACTGGACGGATTCCTAGAAGGATATATTCTACACTATCAAAAAAATGGATGTAGAGAATAGAATGCAGGACATTTTTGTGTTCTTTGTGCCTTTCTGTATTTCTGAGATTTTTCCCCATGATTGTGTGGTGGCTTTCCTATTAGAGGAAAATGCTATAAAAATTAAAAACTGTCAACAGTAAAGTTGCATATTTAAATGATGTTTTCCCACTTCATTAATTGCTACTTTTTAAAAATTTTTTGTTAGGTATTTGTACTAGGCATACTATAAACAATATAATATGAAACATCACAAGTTGAAAGCCTCAGATTGCCTTTTACTTTTGTTTTTTACTGTATAATATGCAAATGTTTTCACGAGAACCCCAGATAGATACATACTAAAGAACATTTTTCCTAATTATGTTAGGGTGGGTTCTTAGATCCCATTTCAGTCCTCCAAGTTTTCTTCCTGGAGCCATCAAATGAATTGTTAGGTAAAAACTGTGATGGGTGGTCTCATTTCTTTTTTTTAAATGTATTTTAGGATACAAAAGTTAGTCATTTATGAAAAAGACAAGTCAATAGTGTCTCATCCTCTTTCTAGTTGGACCCACCCGAGATAATGGGGGAACCAGCCTCCTTTCATATTTCCCCCTGTTCATTCAAATATAGATATACAAAGTCTTTCTTCATAAAACCGGAACAAGCTTATAATAGAAATGGTATTCTGCTTAAGTGCTTCATTCATTCAATATATCATGCAGGTCTCTCGAAACCCAAACATACACACATCCTTATATTACATTCAAGACATACTTAGTATTAAGTGATGTATCTGAATGATAATTTATTCAATTGAAGGATATTCAAGTTGAAACCAGTTTATGCTTTTACAAACAATTTTGCAATACATCTTTGTACTTATATTAATATGTGCCATTGCTTTTGTATCCTGGATGTGAAATTTGCCCATTTTGAATTTTGAAGATATTGCTATACTACCTTCCAAAATGGAATGGTGAATGGCTATAGTGTAGCCATTCACCTACAGTGTAGGAGAAAGCCTGTTTCCCCTGATATTTGCCAGCCCTGGGCATTACTAGTTCTCCATTTATCTGATGGGTAAGTAATGGTAACTCTTTGTTTTCATTTGCATTTCCACAACTACCAGTATGGCTATCTTGAACTTACGACTCTGTTTAACTTAAGAAGCTCCTATCTTCTACACGTTTAGGATGCAGGGCCTTAATCTTGAGCTGGAAGCTAGGGGTCAGGTCTGTGCTACTCAGCACTGGGTCTCTGGTGCCTGGACCTGTTCTTGACCTTAATAAACACTTAATAAGCATATGTTTAGTATTGTAATTAATGCATTATAATCTTAGAACTCCTTATATTGGCAAGAGGGGTATAAAATAGTGTGAAAACATTTTTAATTATTTATTCAAAAATATTTGAAAAGGCCTCCCGTCCCAATTGGACGTTGCCAAGGTACCTACATCTCAACATGTCTGAAATTCTCTGTTTTCTCAAATGGATCTTGCATTGCTAGAGCTAGAGCTAGAGCTCAATTTAGAAAACTCAGATTATTCTTGTATTTCCAACTCTCTGTCTTTGCTTACTTTTCATATGTCACCAATGCCTGTCCACTCATGGTCCTAAATACCTCCTGATTTGGTTCCCTATTCTTTTTTTTTTTTTTTAAAGATTTTATTTATTTATTTGACAGACAGATCACAAGTAGGCAGAGAGGCAGGCAGAGAGAAAGGAAGGGAAGCAGACTCCCCGCTGAGCAGAGAGCCCGATGCGGGGCTCGATTCCAGGACCCTGGGATCATGACCCGAGCCGAAGGCAGCGGCTTTAACCCACTGAGCCACCCAGGCGCCCCTTGGTTCCCTATTCTTGGTCTAACATTATCTCTAACTGGATTTAGATATTTCCCATTTTTAGACTAAGGATGTTATTTAGTCTACTGTTGTTATCTCCAGCATTTAAGTTAGAGACCCACTGACTCTAGGTATTTTATGTATTTATTGAGTAAATGTGCAGTCTCTTAAATGTGCTCATTCTCTTTTGCACTCAATCTATCCTCCAGAGTACTGCCAGGTTTGTTTTAAAACAGGAGTGTGATGATGCATTATGGTCTAGTGGTGAGGAGTGTGGGCACTAGTCTGTTGGGTTTTAATCATAGCTCTATAATTTATAGTGATCTTTGGAGTTTATTTCAATTTTCCATGCCTTAGTTTTCCTATCTGTAAAATAGAAATATTGCAGTACTAAGCATAGAACATTTTTGGGAAGTTATCATAGTGATGAATCATATTATAAAGCATGGAGTGTAGAGCATAATGCCTCGAATAGAGTATGTGCTAAGTGTTAGTCATTCCCATAGTCCGGATGGTCATCGTGATTAGCCTTTACCCTCTGCTTGAGAAGCTTTATTGACTCTCACTCCCCAGTATCTACAGAGTGGAGGAGGAAATCTAGTCTTTTTAGAATGGAATACATAGTTTTTCTCTGTCTGGTCTCACTTGACCTCCATCATCATCTTACACCATTTCTCCCCAAATCCCTCCATTCCACTCTTACCAGACAATTTATACTTCCTTAAAAAAGACCATGCTCTGACAACTCTCTGCTATTGAGATAGGGAAACGTGAAGGACTCCATAAAAATCTGCTTTTTACCCTTTCCTGCTTCTATTCTTACTAGGACTTGCACCTTCTGCCCCTCCTCCCACTTTACATGTGCCTCATAATGCAAATTGTGTATGTCCTCCTTGTAAGGGACAAGGAGTTAATAATTTCTTTAGAATAGATAACAACCAAGGAAGATCAATTGGAGGAAGCCATTATATGCATATTCCAGACCACCAGGACTGCCCCAAGTACTGAATATTCTGTCCCCTAGTTAACAACTGTCAATAAAAGAAACCAACCCCCAAGGTATGCAGCCAACCCTCAATGTCTCTCTCTCTCTCTCTTGCCTGCTGTCATCTTTTGAGAGTGTATCTTCTGCTTTAACACACTTTGCTCCTTCTGTTACTTATCTGTTGTGCTGCATGTCTATCCTTGAATTCTTTCTCATGACAAGACCAAGAACCTTTGGTGACTCCTTCAGGTCTGGCTGGGTCAAGGCCCCAGGGCAACGGGTCTCCCCAGTTCACCCAGCAACAATGTCAGCATCAAATCAAATAGTAGATACTATCACAAAGGTGACAAAAAGAAGGACTGAACATAAAGTTTTGAGCTGTTTGCCGGCCATGGTAATGTCTATTCTAAAGACAAAATAAAATAATTTTTTGTTTAAACTGCATTTTCTCTTGAGATGTCATTTTTAATTTAGGATTATCCTATTTACTATAGCCTCAATGTCACAAAGCTCCAGCCAACTGTTAGGAATTAACTCCACAATATACACATTAAAAATATAGTTGGAGCTGTCACATAGTATTTCCAATGTAAGCATTTCCATTTGGATGAAGGCTTAAAGAACTTGAAAGTTCATTGTATTTTTTTTTAAGAAATATTTATTCATTTATTTTAGAGAGCTGGGGAGGGACGCAGAGGGAGAGGGAGTCTTAAACAGACTCTCTGCTGGGCATGAAGCCCAACAAAGAGCTGCATCTTATGACCTTGAGATCATGACCTGAGCCTAGCCAAGTCAGACACTCAATGACTACACCACCCAGGCACACTGAAAGTTCATTTTAAAAGAGCAACTTCATACTTTCCTGCTTCTTTGTTTTGTTTTTGTTTTTTAAAGATTTATTTATTTATTTGACACAGAGAGAGAGATCACAAGTAGGCAGAGCAGCAGGCAGAGCCGGGGTGGGGGCAGGCTCCCCACTAAGCAGAGAGCCCGACTCGGGACTCGATCCCAGGACCCTAAGATGATGACCTGAGCTGAAGGCAGAGGCTTTAACCCACTGAGCTACCCAGGTGCCCTACTTTCCTGCTTTTATTTTCATGATTCAATTGTCAAGAAGAAATAAATATTCTCTAGAATTAAGAACAGTGGTTCTTAATTAAGAACAGAACAAAGCTCTCTATAAATAGAAAAATAATCTGAAAAGGAAGAGAAATATTTTATTTGTATGGTATTAACTAGGGTTTTGGGGAATGATAGCATGTATTGTACTTCGAGGCTACCGTGCTACAGGTGTGCATCTTCTACTTAACGAAGAAAACGGAACATTCGAGACATGACTGTTTTTTAACATCTTAGATTTTAGGACGATGTTCTGTAAGCAGATATGAAGCCTACTGAAGTATATTTAAGATCTCTCATTTAGAGTTAAGTGGAAGAAGAAAAGGCAAAATTGTCTTTGCAGATGTTGAGAAGGAATTCATTGCAGGCAATCATCATTTAATATCCAGTGCTGACTTTTTGAACAAGTGCTTTCTCTAAATGATAAATCAAATGAGTTGGCACTAACAATAATCTTAGAATATGAATGAGAAAAGCAAGAATATTAAAACAATAGAAGCATTAACATAAAAAATCAGCCATTATAGCAAAGAACAGCAAAGGAAATTGGGAGACTATTTTTGAATTTTTTATGGTGGCTGTTAACAGTTCTACTATGAGGAGCATTGTGGAAAAAAAGCTAAAACACAGATTGAGCTGTAAATATTTACCCATTTAGATGTGACAAGTGGTATATGAGTAGTTAGTATCACTGTAACTAACATTTGAAATGAAAAGGATGGGAAATTTTGCCATTTAAAATACAGACACCAAAAACAACAATTATCTTAATACTATCTGTCCCATGCTCTCCATGAAGGAGATGACCTTCTAAATTTTAATAAACCACGTACACATTTTCCCACCTCCATTTACATTCTGTTCCCTCCACCTACAATGTTTACCTCTACCTCTGCGAATGCAAGGCTTAATTTTCTTCAAAGTTCAGTGGAAGAACTAATCTACTTTAATCACCTCTACCAGCAGGTATCTTTAATTTCTGAATATCTATAGCTTTATATAAAAATTTTGGATACTTGTCATAAATTCTTGTGTACAGTTACATAACATTTCAATTTCCAAAGTGCTTTTATGGGATGCTATTTAATTTGATTTTCGTTATGACCCTTTTAGGAACTGCAAGGCAACCCCGTAGAGTGGAGGTCTATGGCTCAGGAGTGGAAAGACTTCCCCCGAGGCAGAACAAAGGAGAAAGAAGTTTGGGGACTACAACTCAAGGGCACCCCAGGCAGGACAGCAAAGGAGAGACTGACTGACGGAGGCAGAGGTGGGGGGGCTGTGGTTAAGTGGAAGGGGGAGATGAAGGGGTTTGGGAACATCTGGAATTGCCCTTTTTTGGTGCCTGTGCCTGGGGGTAAGTAGCCCATCGGTCAGCTAGGGCTTATGGATATTTTGAGGTGGTCCCCCAATAGCCATGTCTGCATTCATCCGGTGGCCCCTGTGGGCCTCTCCACCTTACTCAGGTTTTTCATGGCTCCAGTTGGTTGCCTAAAAGCAGCCTCTACAGAAAGCAAGAGGAAAA
This sequence comes from Lutra lutra, assembly GCF_902655055.1. Taxonomy (NCBI): domain Eukaryota; kingdom Metazoa; phylum Chordata; class Mammalia; order Carnivora; family Mustelidae; genus Lutra; species Lutra lutra. The sequence goes on from NC_062292.1 coordinate 55,568,271, forward strand.
AGGAGCAAAGATTCCCACCACCCAGGGCAACACAGTGCGCTGAGGCCAGGACACTGACCACACACTGACGCTTCTTCTAGAATACCATGTTGCATCTCAAAATCCTACCCTCGTCTTTCCTAATTGGGTTGAACATCCTGTGAGGGCAAAAAGGACACAAAGTTAGCTGACTTGTCTCAAAATTTCCAAATACGGGCCGGTTTTTACAGAAATAGATTGCTCTAAATGTTGCCCACACAGTTTTAAAAATTTACTAAATTTCACCGATCATTGTTTCTATCTCATGTGTATTCAGATCTTGTCGTGGGTAATCAGTGCTCCATGAAAGTGGCCCTAGCCTCACCAAATAGACAGATTGCTGAATTAGAAGGGACTTAGGAAAGAGTTCATAGCAGAGCATTGTCATTAACAAAATCCAGTGAGGACTCAGCTGCCAGGCGGGGTCAGCACGGGGGTGCCTACATGAAGAAGGGGTTTCCGTCATCATTTTTGTTATATGGTGATTCCTCCACTGAGGCAGGAAATGGAAATAACCCTAAAGCTATCCCGGCAGAGTATGTTAACATAGGGATTTTAAAAAATACATGATCTGGGAAGTGTCAGAATGGTTTCTGATTTTGAAGTTTCTTTCTCTTCTGCGGCGAGGATGCATGTTATAGAAGTGGCTTTGATCCCTTTCTTCACGTTAATTCTTTTTTCCTTCCAGATATAAGCCTTTACGCGCCCAGCTTCGGCTTTGTTTTTATTCCTATTATTAAAGTGGTCTTCTGGCTACCAGCTTCTTCTTTTCAGCATTTATGAGGATTTGGCTGTTATTTATTTATATCAGTGGTGGGGAGGCCAAAGTTCAGCTATAGCAAGGGGTCCATCAGACTATATTTTGTGGGTTGATTATGCATGAGGCAGACCCACACCTTGGCTCTGATTTTGGCTTTATGGGCCTCCTCTTGTCTCAGAGGCTGTGGAAGTTGCATTCCCAGTACCTCCCAGAGTGGGTGTATACAGCGGGAGAGACTAAGGCTTTAGGCGAAATTGCCAAATCCTATATTTGTACACCAGCAGGCAATAAGTGAAGAAGCTTAAGCATTTCATTCCTACTGTCTGAAGCCTGCAGACCCTGCAATCAAACACGGAGACCATATTCCAAAACAATTGTATCCGATGACAGCTTATTACGGAAAGAGTCAGTTTCACTAAGGATGCTTGCCAATAAAACAAAGTGAAAAACGGGATCTCTTCATAATTTCTACTTGATGAGCCACAATTTTGGAGATGATAGCTGAGCTCTTATTCAGATTTCAAAAACCACTTTGTGGACTTACGGACCATTCATTCACATGGGGCCCGAGCTGGGGGCACCCTCGGCAGGTAGCTCGCAGCATCGAGCAGAGAACGAGTGCAGCCCTGGGTGTGCTAAGCCCATCCCGGAGCCTGCCCGGCGACCTCCGCCCCGGCCACTGTGACAGCCTGAAGATTTGAGTTAAGCACAAGGTACAAAACAGCAGCTGGAGTGAATGGGTGACCTCTTATTTTGGTGTTAAAGTTGGGATTTATCATCCTGCAGAATGATTTTATAGACACCTCTGAGTCAATCCTTTATTTCTAAATCAGAACAACACCGTTACCAGCGGGTCTGACACCAGGGAAACTTGGGTAAAATGCCATCTAGCCTCTCTAAGAAATTACACTCACTGGAGGGAATGGGAGTGAATGTCTTCTTGTCACCTCCGGCGGATGTTGTGTTTAGAGATTTCTGTGAACTTTTCCTCTTTGTTAAGAGAGTCAGCCGGAGGCAGCGCTGTGTGAAATATTTACGTTCTTTCCTACCACATTTGCTTGCAGAGGCATTTTACCTTAAATAAAATTGTGCAAACATCTATTCTGTTTTGGGCATTCTCAAAAATTTGAGGTGATTTTAAATCTCCCTAATTTTTGCATATAGCTTTTGGACCTGTAGAATTTTGCTTTTCATTCATTCATTTATTTGGTCAGTTAAATCTCAATTATGGGCCAATTATCATTATGTAAAGTGCCGTTAACAGTGAATATATATATACTCTCGGGCTAAGGAGCTTAAAAATAAAAATAAGGTTAGAAGATAGATACAAAGTAAATGATGAGAGAGCTATTAAAAAATAATCCTGATCCTTGCCTCAAAGAAAGTAAAAATATTATTTTAGCTCTGATGGCCAGCACTTTGAAAAGGTGTATGAAAATTATTAGGGTAAGATTGGTAGCAAGAGATGAGGTTTAACCTGATTCTAAATGTACAGATAATCCTGGGAAATCTTTTTAGCCAGACAAGAGGAAGGGCATAGAAAAGGAAAGGGGATGGGAAAAGCCAATATGTGTACATTTGCAAGAAGGGAGATTCATTTGATGAAGGGTAAACAAGGAGTTCCCAAAGAGTATCAAGAAAGTATCATTAAAGGTTTGAATGGTTAGGTCTTGGCATTATCCCCCTTTTGTGATCAATGCTTATGGCATCAATAAGGGATGGGCAATGGATTTTGTCACACGGTTAACTGTGATTGCCTTTGACTGGCAAGAACTATACCTGGCTTCATCATGAAGGAGCCCAATATTGATCAATATTGTCCACCATGGATGGGAAGGTCAGCACACACAGCATTGACGTTCCATCATATATATCAGCATAGGACTGTATTCAATGTTTCATTTTAGGTATAGTTTTTTCCTCCAACTTAAAAAATCATCAGATGTAAGTTGGGCTGGGATTCACCAACACACACTGTTATCAATTACTTAGCTGGCATCTGTTCAGATAAGATGGGCAGCCACTCTCATTGGCCAGCACCTGTGCCAGTCTCATTATAAAATATTTAAATATCAATCCTGAATATATATATTGGATGTCTCTACAAAGATTTTAAGTCTCTTGTGGGCAGTGAGTACACTATGAAACTCTTACGACTCCTCACAGTGACCAGCTCAGTGATAAGCATATGGTAGATGTTCCATAAATACTTCACAAGTGTCATTTAATTAGATGGTAGGAAGTAGGCACGGTCTGCGTTGGCAGAATATGACTATCATTGGTATCATTTCACTCTGTAACGAGCAGTTTACCTAGCCTAATGACCTGTGCCATACTTTGGTTATTTTCACAGCTGCAAAAGTCAGAGTAAAGAAGAGACCCAGAATGGGTCCCAGCAAAACCCTATGCTACTCACGAGCAAAAGAATGGACAGAATGCCTGTGCCCAGTGAGAAGATGCACCCAAAACCTTTCCTAGCTTAGCAACCCAACTGACAAGGTGGTTTGGTTGTGGAGTCAGGAGATGGGATTCTCAGGTATGTTAGAATATTTCTGCCCGTCATCCCCGAGCTGGGCTGAATCGTTGCCTTCAATGGATTCACGAAGGGCTTCAATTAATTCAGAATGAGATTTCATAAGAGTTCTTCCTTTGAGCACTTTAATGTTTTCCATTAAAATAGACACGTTTCTGTTTCCTTTTACTCAAACATCATTTAAAAAAACAATTTAAACCAACCAATCTATACTTTTCTCATTCTAGAATGAAAGGGTAATTCCTGAAATAATTCTACTCCTGGATGTTTGTGTCTTTAAAATATTCTTGGGATTATTAAACCTTCTGTGGGGTCATTATTTAGCAAACTCTACATTATTCATTGCCTATATTTTTCTTAAAGTCGGTCCCCTTAGCCTTTAGTCATTTGTCTTGATTTTTTCTGAACCTGTTCCAATGCTTCAAACTCTATATGGAGTTAAGGTCATTACCCTGGATCCTACTTCTGTAACTGGAAAAAAAAAAACAAACCACAAAACCATCACTTTCTTCTTCATTGTTCTGGGAAATCATGGGCTCTTGACCAAGGTCATATTGTGAAGTTAGTGTTATCCTATATGATCAGAAATCTGACACATCACAAACTATGTATCAAAGGATATTATCAAATCTCAGTTATATGGGCCCCACAGATTTTGAATTTGTGGTCATTGAGACTTGGCCTGGGCTAGTGTATGCCTGTTCACCATAATGATAGTTTTCTCCAGTCAATTAACATCCATACCAGAGAGGGAATAAAATACTGAGGGAAAATAAAATTTTCAGAACTCTTGTTACCATACAGATGCTATTTGCAGACAAACACTGATTTGAATATTACTTGTTTAAGTAAAATTTATTCAATGCTAGTTTGAGTTATTAGTGATTTACCTGTAAACAATAACATTGTGTGTCCTTAAATATGAAGTATTTGGACTTTCTGCTAGTTTAGGAACACATATTTTCCCCCAGTTCGTCTGTATTGTGGAAGTTAAGTTTTGTCTAATCTTTATAATTTAGAAGGACCAATAAGAGGCAGCCGTACATATCTGAGAAAGTTCACAGGGACATTATATATGAAATTCCCAGCACGGAGTAGGCCCTCAGAAATACCAATTCCTTTTCCTATCCAACCTCGTCATTTTGATAAATTTGGATACAGAACCAGAACAGGTAAAAGATACATTTAATTGTAATCAGGTTGGCCATCTCCTGGTTCGGCGCTCCTTCTGCTGTGGTATTGCCCCTGGGTTCCAGATATAAAAGGAAAACAAACCATGGGAGCTGGAGGATTGCGCTCTGTTTTCTGCCCACCTTTCTTGCAGGCTTGCTTGCTTCCTCTCTATAGACCGGCTCCCGGAACTCCAATCTGAAAAGCTGGAGGCAGGTGACGAGCTGGATGGGACATTGCGCAGCTGCCGATTTCAAGGGAAGCCATCTTAGCAGCGGCCGCCATTTTCCCTCAACAACCAGCTGAACTCTGTAGCCCGGGAGTGTGACTACCAGCTCTCCGAAAGACGGGATGGAAAGGCTGCGGGAAGTGGCTTCTAATCATATTTTACAGATTTGCCATGCTCTCCTTACTCTGTGACACAGAAGAATTGGAAAACAGCTCAGAGGAAAAATGTTCTAGGTTATATATCCATTAACATATTTAAAAAGTAAAGTAACTCATATTCAGAATTCTTCTTCAGGCTTCTGAGAGTCCTTTGCGGTAACGGGCCTCTTCCACAGACGGGAACCACCGGCTTAGAATTTGATAGAGTCGGGCTCAGTTGAGAAAAGAAAAGGCAAACGAGGCCAAGTCATTTAAAATACTCCACCGCTACAAGGTGGAATTTTATTAAAGCATTATAAGGTGTAATAGCTCCTTTAAAACTATAAATTCCTCGATGATTGCACAATCAGAAAAAATTCAGTTGGTCAAGTTATGGTAGTACTTTTTGGTGTTTTATAATACATTTATATATTAGCCAACATCCAGCAGAAAATGAGTACTATACGGAAATAACGGAAAGCTTAACTTGTACAAAAAAAAAAAGGACATCTATTATAAGATAAAGGGGTGTCTTATGGGACTGAGGGTAAGCCCTCAGAAAAGAATTACAATCACGGTAGAGTGCTCAGGAGTCCTGTATTAACCTGGACAGGCTGTTATTTTAGCTTCCTATCTGCTAACATAAAAACTAGACAATTAACTGTCATTATGATTTTAGATTTGCTTTATCTGAATCTATGAGGGATATTTAATAAATACTGGCTCAAGCACTTCAGCTTTTACTTCTTCCCTCTGTTAAGTATTTAATGATCTGTAAATAAGCACTTGAGAAAATGCTACCAAAAGGGACCCTGTGCTCTTTTACAACATGAAAAATCTTTGTGTAATGCAAACGATTCACCCTCTGATGCATCTGTTTGCTAATAAGATGTTTGGGCCCATGTGGTAAGTATTCTGCCCAATAATGCAAAAGGCCAGTCCTGTGAAAAGAGAGGTTATATTCTCTTTTAGAAAAATGTTCAGTCTACCTTCCCTGTCATGGACTTCAGGTCTTTTTTGAAGAGGACATCTAGCAACCTTACACCAGGCTCTGGGGCTGTGGGACAGACAGTGTGTTTGTTCTCATCTTCATTCTCTGCTCCTTTGTGCCCCGCTTTAACTCATGAACATCCTGCCTTTCTCTGCTTCCCTGTTCCTTGCTTCCCCATTAAGGGGAAGAATCTCCCAGAATAGAATCTCCTAATTTTCAATTCCTGGGAATTGTCTCTGGGAAAGGGTGGGAGGGTGGTGTTGAGGACAGTTCCTAGAAAGGGAGAGCTGGGGCAGATGACCCAGTAGGGTCCTTCGTAGGAGACTGGGCTTCGATGTAGCAAAGGTTGGAGGATGACCCGATCTGGTGCTTCCAGGACAGTCTTTCTCAACTGCATACCTACGTTCAGATGCCTTTTTGAGAGTGCCATTGGAAAACCTCGATGTTTTAAGTGCTCCCTGGTCATTCTTATACACTTTAGAGTTTGGTAAGCCCTTTTCTAGAATGTATTCTCAAAGAGATCCTGTGAAAAGACAGAATTTCAACTAAGCATCTTAAGCAAGCAACCTGAGGAACTTATTAAAGCATTAGCTCTTCCTAGAGTCCTGGGCATGAGAGACTCTCAGTGGGTTTTGTGCCTCCTACTTCCGTAAGACGAGTAGCATCAACGAGAGCCGTGGTAAGTTCCAAAGGCCTTGGTAAGCATGGTCAGTAGTTTCTGAATGATTTTCAGTCAGCTAGTAAGAAATTATTGAGTGCAGGGATTGAATTCTGTATATTTATCATTTATAGGTTTTAGTTGAATGGATTTTTATTTTTTTTGAGCGAGAGAGAGGGGGAGAGAGTAGCTGGGGTGGGGGGGTTGGGGTGGAGAGAGAGAGAGAGAATCTCAAGCAGACTCTACACCCCCACATGGAGATCATGACCTGAGCCGAAATGAAGAGTCTGCCATTTAACTGACTGAGACTCCCAGGTACTCTGAATGGATTTCTTAAAAGCTAATACTTGGAGTCACGGCATAAGTTTATTATTAAGGGTATGTCATCCACGGCTACGAAATTAGGAGGACTGTTGAGTATTACTGTCTTTCTTAGGAACTGCTAGCAAAGTCAAAATGTCTTAATACTTCTCTCCAACCTTTTCTTCCCAACTGGAAGAGTAAATAAAAAAAACCAATTTATCACTTCATCTGAAACAGAAAAGTGTAGCAAATTGAAGGCACCTTCTATGTGCCAGACACTGTACTAGGGTATTTTACGTGCATTATTACATTTAACCCTCATCACTAAATGAGGTTGCTGCAATTATTTCCAACTTTAGCAAAAAAGCCCAAAGCTCATGCATTTGCTTCCAATCATACAGAAGGCGGTAGGGCCGGGCCTGGAACCCAGCTTGGAATCATGTCCTCGCCTGTGTTGTTTGTATCATACACAGTGGGAACTAAAAGACGAGCCTTCCTTGTTTCTAGTTAAACCCTAGCTTTCTTCAGGGAGCCCATCTAATCCCACCTATCCACGCGGCCTTCCCTGACATTCTTCAGTGCTGTTTCTCCGCACCATTCACTTGATACTTATGAACGTGTTTTGTCGTGTTTTCACAGTTTAGTATTTCTAAGGTTGGGATGGATCTTGCCATGGGTGGTGGTTTGTTGGTCAGCGTTTTGTTTTCTCCCTTAACGGTACATAAAATTAAGGTACCTCTTCCAACCGATGGCATCTAACATTCAATAAAATATGGTAGATACTACTTCGCTGTTTTATAGTGTGGACATGTCCTATTAAGTTTATGTGGCAGAAATAGTGCTCACAAATAGCCATGTGCTCCCCTAGCTTCTTCAGCTTCTTTGAAAGGACCCCCAGCTGGGTCCATGTGACAAGTACTGGCTGATGGATTCTGAACAGAAGTGACACATGGTTCCCCTGGGGCCAAGGCAGTGAAAAGCTGGTATGCCTCTTCCTTCCCTGTCACAGCAAGCTTGGGAGCCAATAGATACTAGATACTCATTTAACGGGTTTACAGTAATATCTACTCATCTGACAAGTGGACCATGAACACTCCTTCTGCTGGGTTCCCACTAAGCAAGAACACATTACTTTACACACCAACACTTTTAAGTAGCAATCCTGGGGTGCTGGCCCCTTGTTCCTTTACATTTCCTCGCTTTGCATTGTCTGTACATTCAGCTAGACTTCCACTGGCAACATTTCTTTACAATAATGTGTCCTGGGAATAGGGGAGAAAAACTCCGAGAAAAGGGACATAAGAAAAGCATTCGATTTCTAGCATCCAAATATTTGGCGAGACTGCAGAAGTGAGCAGGTACCTGAGTTTCAAAATGCAAGGCTGGAAAGATTTTGGCCCAGCTCGTTTCTTGAGCAGCCTTCAGGACTGACTGACTGATGATCCCCACGATGAGATGACTTGTTGGTTTCACTGAAAGTTCCGTTCTTTTCAGAACACAATCCTGAATGCACTTTTTGCATTGTCTCAGGAAAATCGTGTTTGCGAGAATGCTTTACGGTGCCCCCTTGAATTTCCTGGATCTGAGGAAGTGAAGGGAAAGACTATTTGCTTTTAGGTAATCAGATTCTCTGGGATTTAATCCTATATCCCATTATGGCTGAGCTAGCCATTCAAAATTAAAATGAACCTTTCATCCGTGTGTATCATAAATGGGCATTTATCAGGATTATATGATTTTGCAATCCATCTGAATACGTAACCAGAATTTGTTTTCTTTCCGTTTCACTATGTAATTACCATGCAACAATAACAACAGTGACATGTTTGAAGAACAGATAAAATGTTGCAAATTGGCCAGTAATGGTGATATTTCCTCATCTTCTGAAAAACCCATTTATTCTCTCTCTCAACAAATCAAGGCATTGTCAGCCCACACTCATCTCGTGGCCAGAGGGGCTCCACCAATTTCTGGATGTGAGTGAGTCTTGGAATGCAGATGAGGGGGACTGACGAAGGCTTTCAGCAAAGGCAGCTGGTCTTTGCTTGCCTCAATTTCTAAATCATCCATAATGGGGCCAAGACCTCCCAAGCACTAAAAAGAGCGAGCTGACATGCTGGACAAACTGTTAATTTTTTCCTGAAGAAGCTGCTATATTGCACATCTGTCACTGTGGCGCAGACAATTACTCACTGAGTGGGGGAGAAAATCTGCCGTTTGTTTCTAGCTGAGTTGTTAAGGGACCTAATGGAGAAATGCAATGGCGTAGGAGTCAAAACATGCTGGTTTCCTGTGGGCTTGGCGATTGTCTCCTCTTGGGAAGGCTGTCCGGTGACATTAAAATAGGCGAAGTAGACTAAGATGTGTGGAGAGGAATCCAAAGCGGCCAGGTAACAGGAAAGGCATGTAAAGTTGTGGGAGGGTCAAGAGCCAAGCCTTCCAAATTAGGGACCAGACACAATAGCCTTTGTGCTAGAATTACTTCCAATTTCACACCCTTACCGTGTGCTCCCAAGGCCTTCACATCCACATACAAAATTGTGCATGTCCTACTTATCGTGTCCATAATGAGTTATAGCCATCCACAAAGAACTTGAGAATTCCAGATTGGCCACGTTGGCCAACAGACAGACCCTCATTCCCACCGTCACCCCAAACTCATTTGCTTATCAGAACCATGAAATTCTAGCATGTGAAGAAATTCACCTCAATAAGGGATGTAAGAAATTGCCATTTTAGGAAGCTTATTTTAAGTACATGTTCAGTTAGCATACTAGTTCTCACCTTTCTGCTTTTATTAAAGAATGCTGCCTTCAGGAAGAATAAACGTTTCTTAGAAATTTAATAGGAAGATGAAACATAGGTAAAAAATAGTTGCAGGGGGTTGTCCTTTTATCTGGGATACTATCACAACACGGTCTTGTTGTGCAATTACACCATCTTACACCCGAAAGATCAAGTATCCTACACACATTTAAAATTCTAGTGATTTATTTTGGAAATTCAAACTACAACAACAAATCAACCCTCCCGCCCCAGCCAAAACCTAAACTAAACAAAAACAAAAATCACCTTGAATTGTTAGCCAACTTCATCCTTGAAAGATTAAGGGGTAAACACAGGACATTCTGATCACGGAACAGGAGTGAGGTCTGTGAATCCGGGAATGATTTAAACTGTCTGACAATTCGAAGACAGAAGACAACTCTAATGTACAGATAAAACTAAAAGTGGCAATAGTAGATCATACTTCTGGCAGTTAATGGCACTGGCTCACTAGAGACAAATCTGGATCTACTTAAAATGTCAGGTGTGTGAAGTAATGAGTCTTTGCTTAGTAGGAACCCAGCAGAAGGAGCCTTCATGGTCCACTTGTCATTTGAGTATATATTACTGCAAGCCTGTTAAATAAATGAGTATTTAATACCTACTGGATTTAAAAAAAAAAAAAAAACTCTAACAACTCTAGTTTTTTGGGAGAGATGATACAATTTTATCAATACTTCTTGCTTCTTACAACAAACAAAACTCAACACTTTAGTATTACAGAATATTTAAAATGTCCAAACACGTGTATGAAAGGTACAATGCTCCAGGAGGAAATGGGAGTGACTGGGACATATGAGATTCTCATTGATATTTCAAGCAGCCAGAGAGAGAACGTGTGTACTTGCTACTTGGGAATCAGAGAATGTTTGAGTGGAAGGAGGCCTTGAGAAAGTTTAGCCCAACTTCAGAGAAATTAAACACATGATGAAAATGTGGTAGAAGAGGTCACAGTCAGCTGGGAATAAACGTGTGAGTCGAATACGTTCACCAATTTTTTTTCTCTAAAATCTTTTGAAAATACTGAAATGTTCCAGGGCTTAAAAATGAGTAATGAATTTAATTATTAGATCTTAATTGTCAAGGGGTAGTAATTAAAAATTTTTTAGAGTACTTTCAACTTTATTTTTTATTACTTTAAGGTTAAGAGGTAAACATTTAAAGCACAAAGACAATGACTGCTTATAAATAACATTTTTAAACATAGCTTTATTCTTTCATTCTTTGTTGTACTATTAATATAGCTTTCTACCAAAAGGAAAAAAAAACTAGAAAAAAAAAAAATCCAAAATAGTCTTTGCTAACCAACTTCATTTTACAATACTAATTGAGATCACTTTTTGTTTTTAGAAAGACAAAATACAGGAAGAAATTATTTTCTTTCGTGAAATTACGGCTCAAAATGAAAATGTGAAGAGAAGGAACTGTCAGCTCACTCATTACAAGAACATCAATTCACAATGTTAAAATGAACGTATTAATAAAATGTAGTATTTTGCAATCATGTCTTTTTGTTGCACACGTATGTGCCTGTAAACACACCTGTATGTATACACTGTGCATACCTTTTAGCCCTACTGTCTTTACTTCTGTTTGATAACCACAGTATGAGTTATAAAGTCTATGTATTCAAGTGTTGACACTAATTGGTAAATTTCAGTTAGTTATGTACTTTCTTTTAAAGGGGTGTCAGGTAACTGAAAAATGAAAGCACACAAGTTTAAGGGGAATATAGCCTTAAAAATTACATTTGGGGGAAGGAAGGAAGGAAGGAAGGAAGGAAGGAAGGAAGGAAGGAAGGAAGGAAAAGACCCGAACACACAGTCTCATCAGTATCAAGTTTAATAAGCATATGAAGAAAAAGAGTTGAACTGCTAAGGTAGTCATGTTCAGCCCCTCTTGGCTACAGCTAGGGATAATTTAGATCGTAAAGGAAGAGACCTATGTATTCTCTACAGTTTAGCACGACTGATTCATTTGACATGGGCTTTAGATACTGTAGAGTAGTAAAGTGGCTTCACAAAGGAGCAGAGGAAAATCTTACCACCTTTTTCAGAAGACATGAATGTGCATTCTAAATCATGAATTCCTTCGGATGCTTTGGGTTCTATGTGCATAGTAACAAGCAGGTAAAAATTAACTGAACTATAAGTGAAACATAAATTAGTGGGCTTCATATCTTAAAAGATATTTGATTTACATTAGAAATTCAGTATCTTAATTGTGTTTATTTCTCCAATTATGTTTGGGTACAGATAGAACATCAGGTCTGCACTGACTGTTCTTCAGGACTGAATGGTGAAGGGATGTATGTGCTTCTGATGTATGTTTGCGTGATAATATCTACTTGGAGTATTGACTCATATAGTCTGTATAGTTAAGTTAAATATTTACAAACATTAAAAAATATTTTAAGTCTTCTGAGAGCCACATAGAGGGCTCTAGACGTCAAGAATCTGACCTTTCTTTTGCTTGCTGATAATGTAAACACGAACTACTTTGGAGGGAGTGTTCGAGAACATCCAAGTTAAATGAGCATCTCCAAGGGTCTGCTTCAGAGGACTAGTACCTGTCCTGAAGGGAAACAATACAAAATGTTCATAAAGACTATAATGTTTCATGAGGGAGTTTCCCCATGCCAGTTGGTATACGTTCTGCTGTTCCTCACTATGAGGGTTAGAACATTGCAGAGTGAAAAAGGAGGCTGTCCTCAGGAGTTTGGGACCCGTCTCACAAAACACTGACTGTGTGTTATCAGCAGCTTCAAATTTGGCTTTTCAACATTCTTGGGTTTCAGAAGATTTTCAGGTAATGGATTTAAAAATAAAATCTTTTGAATAGATCCTAAAGCACTCTACACTACCATAGAGAAGTTTTAACCTGGTATATAGATGATCTCCTCCAGCTTTCCCCCCTAACATAGCTAGAAAGAGTATGTAACGAAAAGCATTTTTTAAAAAATGACAAATTTTCAAGAAACAAACTTATAAAAATAATCATACTACAGGGTTACTCTATCCAATAAGAATGCCTCAAAAGAGCAATTTACCTGTGTAGTCTATAATCTCTTAACCAACCTGTCCTCTTAACCACAATACCCCTAGGAAAGAAGATAATTCTTAAACGTGTACATTTGGCAAACCACAGACCTTTTTCTCCCCAACTGGCAGTTACGAGACCACCTAGGAAAGGTCTACTATCTGCACAAATCTCCTCTTTATCCTTTAAAAAAAATTTGCAAAATTTTCTAGAACCTACTACAATGGAGCATTGAGGATTTTCTGGGTCGTGAGACTGCTCTGTGTGAATACTGCAATGGTGGATCCCGTCATTATACATTTATCCAAACCTACGGAATGTACAAAACCAGAGTGAACTGCAAGGTCAGCTATGAACTTTGGGTGACTATGATGTGTCAATGTAGGCTTATTGATCGTAACAAAAGTCCCACTCTGGATAATAATGGGGGAGGCCATGCATGTTTGGGGGCAGAGGGTATATGAGAAATCTCTGTACTTTCTTAATTTTTCTGTGAACCTAAAACTGCTCTTGAAAAAAAAAAAGCCTTAAAAAACTCCATCAGAAAGGTGATTCACATGTGTTAGCCCGACCTTTACTCAACCAATAAAAGCCATTATAAATATATTATCAGTCCTTAATAATGAGGATCATCTCCTAAGCTAAGGGCTATTTAGAACCTCTGGCATTACAAAGCAGATGATTCAAAAATAGTAATAATAGGAGGCACATAATAAAAATGACTTGTTTTGCTTGGTTTTAAAGTAACTACCTAGATGTTAGACAGCAAATTATCACCATTCATTTTCTTGTTCACCTTGTAAACTGGTAATCTGGCTGGATCATTGCCAGAAATCTGAATTCTTGGGAGAGCCATTTAGATTTTCAAACAAACTGATTCGATAATTCTAGTAAGTACTCCAATGGTTAAAACTGAAAATTAGTTTACCACAGTTGCGCTGATCTTAAAAAAATATCAACCTTTGGGAAGAGAGAGGTAGAAGTCAGTCTAGATTAATAGAATTTACAGTTCAGTCATGGTGAATTTAAAAAATACATTTTTCTTTCAATAATTATTTTCTGTTCTAGATGAGGTAAAATTTGTAAAATCTGCATTAAGGTAATGTTGTGGGCACTCTGGTGATTACAATGTTGAGGTTTATTTTGGTCAGAATGTCAGAGGGAAATATTAATTGTTGTTTGTCAGCTGTGAACTTTATCCTACACTGTCCAAGGAGAGATAATTGGGATCACCCTGTTACAGAATCCTTACAAAAGAGCCAAAATCAGAACGTGAAATTGGCAAGCCTTTCACACAAAGATTTGCTTAGGACTTCACTGATGTAATGCGAGGTCTTTCAAGTTCTAGGGATGATAGAAACACCACCCTCTCTGGCCTATCCCATTCGAGAAACCTGTGGGTGTGCTCTCATTTGCCTGGGCATCACACACACACACACACGAACGAATCAAGCTAGAAATGACTGACCTATGAGATCAAAATAAATAGGAGAAGTAAGTGTTCCTTATACCTAGAAATAGCTGAAAACTGCAAAAGGTGAAGGTTTTCACTTTAGCACCAGGCACTGTGACGGAGCCCCATCTCTCTCACTGTGGCTGGACTGTATGCGGTTAGGACGCTAGAGTGATGAGTTTGAGGCAATGTAGATTTCTGCTTCAAAAATGGAAGCTAGGTTGTAATTTTAGGACAATGGGATCTATATCGTGAATAAAAATTGTAAAACATTTCTTCTTTGCTTTTCTTCTTAGGCGGATTTTCCTGCATTGGGAGTGGGAGCTGCAGGGGTGCTTTTTGGTAGAGGAAATCCAAGACCTAATCCTTTTGGCCTCTGCATGGCTTGAATGGGCTCAGCGATCCCCTTGCCATCTCGTCCAAGGCCTGACCCAGGTGTCCAGCCCATGTTCTGGAGCATTCGGTTTCCAATGTTGTTTTCTAGGATTGGCTGGGCGTTTTCCCCTACAAATCCTGAAATTACAAAATGACAAAAAAAAAACAAAATAAAACAAAACAAAAACCCACAACCCCCAAAACACATTAGTACAGGTGAAGATACTCTCAAGCTAAGAAAATCATATTCTCCTAAGTTTTTCTTTCAACAAGGTACCTGGGTGGGAGGTGCTGGTGGTGGGGGCAGGGTTCATCTTGGAATGAGGTCTTTGATGGGGAAGAAGGATGAATGGAAGAAAGATCTCATTTAGAGTTTCAGCTCTACTAATCAGCAGCTGATTATTTAACTTCCTGTGGCTTTTGTCACTTCATCTATAAAACAGGTGGAACAATGTCTACCTCACAGAAAGTGGCCAGAATCAGTTGAGATCTTGTATGAAAAGTATCCTCAGTAAATGATAAAATACAAAGAGGTTTATTTCATTCCTGCCTTAGCCTCAATGGTAATTCTGAAAATCACGAACCTAACACCACAGTAGTGTACATTTTCCTGGGGCACTGACATTCAATAAAACCCAAACTAAAACCAAACCAAACAAAAAGCACAACTGTTGGCATCCCTAATTCCTAGGAATTGTTTACACTGTTCTAATTCTCTTCTTGTTATTTATGATTTGGACTATAATAAGTCTTTTCTTTCTCCTTCTTCCATTTCTATGTTTTGATCACTATAGACGCAGAGAAGAAGGGAAAACATAGGGGAAAATAAAATAATAAATACAGAAAATATTAAAGTTACAGATGGTGCTATATATAAAATAATTCTTCCCTTTTCCCTCTATCCCTGATCTCCTACCTACCTCTATTTCTTATTTTGGAAAAGGAGACTGGGCAGTGCTTATCGTGAGATTTAGAAATAGCTCTTGTTTCCAGTACGTTCCTAGCAAAGAGGACTGAGAGATTCACCTATTTTAAGCATTTTCTTTTTGATGGCATTTTCAAAGATTGACTTTTAGTTTGAATTTTCTTGGAGGTTCTTATGGAAACAATTGAGCTTATGAAATGTACATTCGATTCTAGGGGAAAGTGCAGAAGTACCAATTATATAAAGTCAAAGGATTGAGACATTAACAGATGTAAAAGTCAAGGAAACATAAGAACTTGAGCTCCCTCCTTTATCCGCACACTTGGCCTTGGGCTGTGTGCACCTGAGGTGGAGCAGGCCAGGGGTCTGAGGGGTCCATTTCTGTTCATCCTGGAGCAGCAGCTGGGAGACTGTGGCGTAGGAAAGGGGAACCTAGCCAATCTAGAGGTAACCAGTTAAAAGCAATCACAACTGTCAACTCTCAGAGCATGTCTTGTGGTTACTCCCCTTGCAGAAGGAAGTGATTATCAAATTAATACTGGAGATCATGGGGGAAAGGGGATGAGGGCATCTTGAAACAATCATTGTTTTAATGAGAACATATATAGCCCCACCTCCTACACCAGAGCTTTCCAACAAGTCAGTTGTAGAACTCCGAGGTCACAAACTTACAGGGATGCTGTCGTTGGTTCACCATTCCCTCTCTAGTCCTTCAGGGCTAAAGATCGTCTCACTTTTCAAAGTTCTGAGGATGCCTCTTGTGTATAAACTAGCTCAGCCCGGGGTCCAGCATCTTTCTGCTCTGAAATGTGGGCGGCTGTTTCCCTGAACAGTTTGAGGGCTGAAATGGGGAGCTGCTAACAAGATCACTCATTACTCTCTTTGGCACCAACCCACAAGCCCCCTCTACCCTTTTTCCAACATCATTAATTTTTCCTCCCTGACTGGGGATTATGAGGGCACCTTCTACTCCATCCCCTGTCCTCTGCCCCCAACCAAGAAGGCTGGGACTCTCAGTCCTTCTCCTTCTCTTAGATTATGTTTAGGATGGATCCTCAAGCACCAATAACAACAGAAGTATTACATATGGGACTGCAGAGTATAACGTTCTTTTCTTGGCTCAGATGGTGGTTACAGAAATGGTCAGTGTATTATTTCATCCTTTAAAAAAAAAATTATTTTGTTCTTTAAACAGTCCCTCTGCATTTCCATGTGTTCTTTGGGATACGTATTTCATGGTAAAAAACTCATAATAAACGAAATAGCAAGGTTGAACCAACAGTTTTATTTTATGTGGTACTTTGTACCTAGCATTCTGGGGAGAGCAAGTTGATGGTTCCCCATGATTTTGAGTTGTAGAAGAAAGAAACTGCAAAGTGCTAGGAATCAGTTTTAATAATGGACATTCATTTACTCTGATCAATTGATTTTCAAAGCCCTTTATTGGACATTGTGGTAGTTTCAGTCTTCAGTACGTTGTGGGACTGAGAATGGAATACATTTGCTGAATTATAACAGACAATAAATAAGAACCAGGTTACCACAATGAGTCAGTTTTGGATTTGTTAAATTGGGTCTTAGTTCACTGAAACAAGTATCTTAATGTGTAATGGAAAAAAAACTTTTAATTGCGAACAGCTTGAATGACAATGACTGGTATATAAAAAATTCATAATTCATTGTGTGTGTATATATAATATATATAATAGACATATATATATAATCTCTCTGTGCACATATGCACACACCCATATATATAATATAAAAAATGGGCCCCTTAGTTACACACATGCACACACACACAAAACTGAAGAAAAAGCCTTTTGTCAAAACTCCTCCCTAATATAAGAAAAAGAGCCATTAGAGTTTTATTTTGAAATTACAATTATGGTGGCAACCCAGACAGACCTCCAAGAGCGATAATATTTTCTGAACAGCCGCTGATCAGGTATATAAGGTTGAACAGTGCACTGGCATCCTGTCCCACATCCTTGATTTTTATGTGATTGTCACAAATTAGTTTAATTCCATCTATAAGCTCAAATTGCATCAGAGGTCTAATGGTGTTCTGGGCTACACATCTGTTTAATCATATTTTGGATACAGAAGCTTGCTAAAGTTCAGGTTTAAAATTAAATATTTAAGAAAAAATATGAGGCCAATTTAATACACCTCTTAAATAATGGCTAAATTGCAGTCATTTCTCAGGTCTAAAGGGAACAGCAAATGGTAATTGAGTATCACTACTTAAAAATGTTGATATTTCAAGCATGGTGGTCCCATACTTGTGTTTTTTATCTAGACATTAAAGAACTCACTCTCTCTCTGTTTTTTAGGTGCTGCTTCCTTCTCTCTTCTTAATGAAAATAAAATAAGGTAAAGCGGTATCTTGTACTTTCAAGTAAAAAAATTTAAAAAAAAGGAGAACATTTAATTTCTCAAATGCTAAACCTTTCCACATAGAAACATGCATTCCTGAAAAGAAGAAAAAAAGCTTTTCTATGCAACCTTAAAGACAAGATAACAGTGAGTTCATTTTTCATGGACAGTGATTCTGTAGTGAGATCTACTGTTGGTCTCTCATCCTTTTTATGAGATTAAGACTTGGGATTGGAACAACTCAGTCTCTGCACAGCATCCTACAACCATAATTTCCTTTCCTTTTGCTCCTGGCAGTGCTAAATCTTTTAAGTCCTTTCCTGGAAGGCTCTCCTCCTGCTCCGGCAATTTTAGCAATACCTAGCTTGCTCACCCTCCCACGCTCCTGACCCCAGCCCCCTTCATGCGGGACCTCACCTCTCTCTGACAGCTGAGTGGGTCTTTCCCCCTCACATCTTCCTGGGAGTTTAGTGGATGGTAATTCACTTGCGTAATTGGCTCAAGAGATGAAAATCTTGTATCGGCCTCTCCTAGCTGCTAATCTGTCCGGATGACTGCCAGCCTAAGTGGTAGCTTGTTTAGTAATTTGGCTCCTAAAGTGTTGTATTGATGTTGGATAAACAGCCAATGGAAGGGGAGGTGGCACACGCTGCTTCCTACATAACAGCTAGTGCACCCTGCCTCAGTCCCTCCCCTGTATTCAGGACGCATCTGAGCATTTGCAGGATGCGCTCACTCTTTCTTCCTGTCCCCTTCTCCCTAGTACTTTACTAGCCAGCTGCGGGGCAGGGCTATTATTATTATTGGTTATTAAAATCATGAGTTATAATGTAGTCCTCTGTTCTCCATAACTAATTTAAGGACGTGGATTTTTTTTTTTTTTTTTTTGACTACTGTTAAGAAAGGAAAGAGCATTTAGCACAAGATGTGAGAAAATGGTAGGTGTTACTACTCTTTGTCAGATGTTTTAATGATTTCATTCTTAATATAGAAGAGCCTGATTCAGACGATTCTGCATTTTATCTGCAATACTGTAGGCATCTCTCACGTGAATTTTGCTAAATCAAATCCATTCAAGTCCTTAACTGCTTAAAATACAAGGCACATCCTTTTTAAATAATAAAAATTTAATGTAGAACTAATTTTTTTTCCCCCAAAGTGATGAATACTTTGTAAAGAATTAAAGACGTAATCTAGGGGCGCCTGGGTGGCTCAGCGGGTTGGGCCGCTGCCTTCGGCTCAGGTCATGATCTCAGGGTCCTGGGATCGAGCCCCGCATCGGGCTCTCTGCTCAGCGGAGAGCCTGCTTCCTCCTCTCTCTCTGCCTGCCTCTCTGCCTGCTTGTGATCTCTCTCTGTCAAATAAATAAATTAAAAAAAAAAAAAAAAGAAAAGAAAGACGTAATCTATATTGACATGTTTGGAGAAGTTTCTTTTTTTTTTCTTTCTTTCTTTAAAGATTTTATTTATTTGAGGGAGTGAGAGTGACAGTGAGCAAGAGTGAGAGACAGCTCCAGTAGGGGGAGAGGCAGGGGGAGAGGGAGAAGCATACTCCCAGCTGAGCAGGGAGCCCCAATGCAGGGCTCCATCCCAGGAGCCTGGGATCATGACCTGAGCTGAATGCACAGGTTCAACTGAGTGAGGCACCCACAGCACCCCGGAAGTGTTTTTATTAATAGATATTTTGGTTGTACAGAAATATATTTTTTATGGAATCATTATAAATCAAAGAAGAGTATTTAAAAAAAAACTAAAATAAAAAATTCTTAAAACTGTGTTGGTTCTGAAGGCACAAGGAGATGTTTATTTGCAATAATATATAATCAGGACCATTTATGGTTTGCCTACTGCGTCCCAAGCATATGGTTTACTTGTTAGGTGTATGACAGTCATTATATCCATTTCTCATAACAACTGTGCTAGGAAGGAATTATAGTCGGCCTTGGAGACATGATATCATTTGACCATGACTACACAGGGAGTAAGCAAGATTCTAACTTTGCTTAAGTTTACTCCAAGAACCTATACACTTTCCATGAGAATTAATGGCAAATTAAAAATTTTAGTGACAATGATGCTTCAAACAACTTAAAAAAAATTAACTGGGTTATAGCTGAATTGTAATAACTTCTCTTAATTTGCATAAGGCAATATACAGCAAACATACACTAACACAGTTGGATAACAAAATATAATGACGTCTGCAGCTCTTCAGGTTACAAATGGTTCCAAAGTCACCATTTCTTTTGGTCTTCCTTATCAATCTAAAAGATAGGTATTATCAGTTCCATTTTACAGATAACACTGAAGTCTGAAGTAGTAACACACCTACCCAAAGTCAACTAGCGAGAAAGTGTCCCACTTAGAATGTGGACTTACACTTGAGTCCATATGTTACCCTTTCACTGACTGAACATTTGACTTAAAATATTGTATAACCAGTACTTTGTTATGTCATTTCTTTTGCTACATTCTTCCAAATATCTGAGATTTCACTGTTCACAAATTTCAAACTCCTGAGAAATTATTAGTCTAAACTAGCATACCAAGTTGGTCTGAAGACAGTGTTTCAACTCTCTTGAAATACCTAAAGATTCATTTGCTTGCTGTAAATCCAGTATATCTGGCAGGTATTTAAATTATAATTGAAGTTTTAGATGTACTTGTAAACATTTACAGGTTTTTAAAAAAATCTATTATAATAATCTCTGAATGTAACCAATGCATTTATTCCACTTACATTTATTGTGATCATTGGTGTATCTGGATCTATTTTTCTTGTAGTATTTAATGTTATTTATCTTGTATTCCTCTACCTTTTTGTAGAGGAATACAAGATATTCCTCTATATATAGAGAGAATATATATATTCTCTATATTTTTGTTTCTTCCTTTCTGGTGTCTCTTGCTTGCTTCTATCAGCTTGAAAATTAAATATTTTTATTGGTTTAGTGATTACCTTTAAATATCAACATGCATACCTGACTTATTATTTCTTCCCATTTCCATATTGTTGTCCAGAATTTTACTTCTATCTTACTTTAAAAAAAAAAAAAAGGATTTTTATTTATTTGAGAGAGGGAGAGCACAAGCAGGGGGTGGGAGGAGGGAGGGGCAGAGGGAGAGGGAAGAACAGGCTCCATGCTGAGAAGGGAGCCCGACACAGGGCTCAATCCCAGGATCCTGAGATCATGACCTGGGCCAAAAAGATGCTTAACAGACTAAGCCACACAGGCACCCCTCCATCTTACTCTTAATACATCCAAATTAATCATCTTCATGGTCATTGTCACCATCATTATTAACTTTTATATATTCAATATTTTAGTTTTATGAACATGTTTAACAATCTCTTTGCTCACAATTTCTTCTTGATTTTGATTCTTTTTATGAATTCCATTCTTCTACATGAAGTATTAAGCTTAGTAATAATTGGTCTTTACCTGAAATTGTCTTTATTTCATCCTCACTCTTGGGAATAGTTTAACTGGATATAAAACACGATGTTGATGGTTATTTTATCTCTGCACTTTGAAATGTTATCTCTTATCTTCTGGACTATACTGATGCTTTTAAGTCTGCTGCCAGTGTAATATCATTCCTATGTAGGTTACATCTTTTCTCCCTGGCTGCTAATTTCTTTTCTTTCTCTTTGGTGTTCTTAAGTTTTTCTTTCTTTTCTTTTCTTTTTTTTTTTTTTTTTACAATGCGTCTAGGTATGACTACATTTATATTTACTATTTTCTGATAAAGACTTGTACTTTTTGAATATGAATATTCACATTTTTCTTCAGTTGCAAGAATTCTATCATTTTCAATGAATTCAGTCAATATGCTCCATGAATAATGGACCTCCCTATTCTTTCTACTCCATTTGGAAATTCTATTAGATGTAAGTTGAACTTCATCCTCCTCCAAGTCCTCCAGCCATTCTATCTCCCATATTTTTTTTTTTAAAGATTATTTATTTATTTATTTGACAGAGAGAGATCACAAGCAGGCAGAGAGGCAGGCAGAGAGAGAGAAGGAAGCAGGCTCCCTGCTGAGCAGAGAGCCCGATGTGGGGCTCGATCCCAGGACTCTGAGATCATGACCTGAGCCGAAGGCAGCGGCTTAACCCACTGAGCCACCCAGGCGCCCCACTATCTCCCATATTTTTATCTCAGTGCTTCTTTTTAGGTAATCTCTTCAGATTGCTCCTAAAATTCACTGTTTTTTAATTTTTTATTTTATTTTATTTTGGCTGGCTATATTGAGCCTGTTGTTTAACCCATCCAATGAATTTATAATTTTCAAGATTTTTTCATAATAAGTAAGAATCTCAAATTTCCCCTTGGTTCTTTACCATACCTATCTTATTTTTTTTTTACAGTTACTTCCTTTTGTTTTTATTTGTTTATAACTTTTTTTTTAAAGTTTTGGTTTATGATATCACCTTCACTAGGTTTTCATTTGTGAAATGAAGAGAGTCATTGGGGTTTAAGCCATGTACCACTAAAGTGGCTCTGCATTTGTTTCAAAGACCAGTTTTTATGTTCATTTTTTGGCTTGGTGTAATTTTAAACCAGAAACTCATATGAGGTAGGCTCTTGGTTACATATCTTCAGATTCTTCTACTTGGAGCTTGGGTATAAATGAGATTCTTGATTTTCCTGTGCCTGTGGGTAAGTTTTGTTTCTAGTCTGCCCTCTTCTAAGGATAAAGCTTTCCAGAGGTTCTGGCTTGATAGGATCCTTATACCCACCTCCTCAGCTTAGCTCCCTTCCTACAGGGGCACTAACCAAACTACCTCAGGATTTCCTAGATTGGCAAAACTGGGCATGGGCATGGGGGCTGCTAAGGACCATTCTTGGTTTTGAACAATTTCCTTCCTTCAGTCTCATCTATGCATTTAAAGAGATGACTTCATATTTTGTTCAGCATGGCCAGCTGTTCTGTAGTTTGTATACTTTCTCATTATTTAGGCTTTTATATTGTCAGGAACATGATTATTTTCAATCTAATGTGGATGTTTACTCTCTCCTTAAGTGTTCTTTGTACCAAATGGTAATGGAGAGCTGTCTGAAACTCTCCTAAAACACCAAACCGAAAGGCAGTTTGGTGGTGCATATATCAAGAGGATGAAGGTGATATGTTTCTTAGGCTTTTGCTTATAGGTTCAAGTGTAGTTTGGTTTCAAAATTAATACCAACCATCTCTCCCCAAAGTGCCCATTTTAAAATCCTGGGAGAGATAAGATAATCTAGAATGGTCATATAGGGGCGCCTGGGTGGCTCAGTGGGTTAAGCCGCTGCCTTCGGCTCAAGTCATGATCTCAGGGTCCTGGGATCGAGTCCCGCATCGGGCTCTCTGCTCAGCAGGAGCCTGCTTCCCTCTCTCTCTCTCTCTCTCTCTGCCTGCCTCTCCGTCTACTTGTGATCTCTCTCTGTCAAATAAATAAATAAAATCTTTAAAAAATATATATATAGAATGGTCATATAGATCCAGTGGTAAAAGAAAATAAAAACATAATTATTGATAAATAAATTTTGGACAACTGAAGAGATATAGCACCTTGGAAGGGCAATTGGCTATACTGACCATTTCCTGATTATGATTAGTATGACTTTTAATTAAAAGCACACTTTAAAAAAAATCTTCATCCATTATTATGATTTACAAGTTGCCTTTATTGCCTTAAGTATTCATGGAGATTATTTTATTATTGAAATATCAGTAGGATGCTGAGAAAGAAGTCCAAAAGTCACAGAAAAGCTGTAAAGCAACCTCTTGCCAAAATCTTGCATATCTGTGACAGTGCAGCCTGAACCAATATCTATACCAAGAAATTGAACTTTGCTAGGCATCTCTTCACATAATATAAATAAATGCATAGGAAAAAGGTGGACTCCCTATGATGACTATTTTCCCTAGGGTATCAGTTCAACAGAAAGCAAAATCGTAACAGCAAATACTAATTGTGGATAACAACACATTTAATACTGAGGTAGCCTCCATATTTCAAAAAGCATACTCACATCTTTTCACTATCAGATCCTTAATAACTAAGACTTCGACCAAAAACACAGACCATAACCAACACTGCTGACTGGCTTTTAAGAATGTGTTAATAATATCCTTCCTATTTTGTTCGCTGCTTTTCTTCACCTTTACAGATGATATTTTTCAAACTATAAAATGCATTCTGCTGGCAAACCTTCCTGCTTCAACAGTTCTCAATTTTATAATAGTCAATCTACATCCTTTGCTACTGAGACACCTACTGTCTTTTGGTTTGTGACTTTGAATGAGGCAGAGAAGAAGCCATACATTTAAAAATCAATAACTAACCTTATCAATATTCATTTTCTTTTGTCAATACAAAATACAAAGGTGAAAGAGCAGTAAATAAGCTAAAGCACTGAAATAAATTCGGTGTTCCTGTCACAATTAATAAATGTTCAACCGATAACACTGCTGGCTACTCTAGAGCCTTACAAAGCAAATGACATTATGCCCCAGTGCTACTGCTAACACAGGGTGAGTAAAATTCTCAACACACTAGCAGGTAAAGATCAGATTTTGGGTTACTAATTTCATAGGTGACTTTTAAAAAGTATTTATTATGTATACAATATGTAACTGTTTATTCTTAGAGTCTTAAATTGTTGTATAAACTCTGTTCAGGATTATAAAGTTAAGAGTGTCAAATTACAGTTTTCTGACAGTGTTTTGGTAAATGTTTTCTAAACCTGCTGTTTAACTGTGTAACTTTTCACATATAAATCAGAGGGATCAATACGTAATATTTGAGCTGTTTGCCTTTTAACTCTTATCCCCTATTTCAAATGAGACATAGTTATCTTACCTGCATTTTCCCTAGTTAGACGGAATGCTGACTAAAGGCAAAAGGATGTGTGAAAACATATCTCAATTCAATGTGTTTTTTGGGAGGTCTGCGAGGGCCTATAATGGGGAGAATATTCACTTTGAAATACTTCTACATGCTAACTCAACTCTGGAAGCTTAAATATAATTGACTATTATAAGGCTGAATATACTCCAGAATTGGAAAATTATAATTTTCAGAGACAAGATGATCAAGGATTCATAACCTCATTATCAAAGTGTATTTATGCAAAAGCATTTCTTACTTGAATTTGGATAATAATCTTCACCTCAGAGTTGATTCATTAGTATTAGAAGATATTCTTTTTAAAACTGAGGACTTTTAAATAACCTCATTCTCTACCTCTTTGAGAGGAACAGTTATGCATGGATTTAAAAAATGCATTGGAAATGCATTGGAAATGTGAGTAATTACAAAAATGCATTAAATTTCTATGCATTTTATTCTTTAAGCAAAAAAGAAAAAAAAATCTGGTAACATAACCAAAATGCCGACTCTTAAGAGAATCACAACAGTTCTGAAATACAACGTTTGGAATATGCTGGTATAAGCGTATGAATGTTTTAGGCTAAAGTTTAATGTTTATACCCATACTCCATATAAATGATTTCCTCTGATGCTACTGAGTTGTAACGTCAAAATCACCTTGTAGAAATAATTATATTATCCTCTCCTCAACCATTAAGCATTTTCCTTCTCACTTCACATATGTTCAGAGTGTTAGAACCTGACCCTGATATTCTCTCTTCCTTACTGCCGGCACTAAGGTGCTTTAGTTCCATCCCTAAGATTGTTCTTGTACTATTTCTGCCACTAATGTTTGAATCATTGAAAGATAAGAGAATTCAGGGGACCATTCAACTGGAATGGGGATATTAAAGAATCCTACACCTGCCTTATGAAAGATTTGAATTGAAGAACTTATGACATGTATTTGATTTAAAAGTGGCTATATGTTCCTGTGGAAAGATATATTAGAAGTATTCTCATGAATGTTCTGCATCTCTACCTAGCAATATTTAGGTAACTCTTCTATGAAACTTAAGATATAATAGCAGGTTCAAATAAACATATGCAATAGAACAGTCTTTAAAATATATTCTTACAAAAAGGCCATATGTTGTCATAGAAAAAACAGGGATTTAGGAGTCATGCAGGGAGATGGAGGCTTGAAACCTTCCTTTGCCATTCAATAATTACTATCTTCTTAGGGAACGAAGAAAAATCTATCACTTCTCTGAATCTTAATTTTACGGTGTAAAGTGACGTTAATACCACCTAGCTCATAAAGCTGTTACAAAGATAAAATGAAATAACAAACTTTGTTACATAGTAGGCACCCAGTAAGTAGTAAATATTATTCTACATAAATACACATTCCACATACAGGTGTTTCTTACTTCCAAATTCTGAAAATTCCATATAGCTACAAGATGATGATCAATATTATATTTACTCATAATCACATGCATAATTTCTAATTTTATATTTAGATGGAACAACTGCTCCAATTTTAAGTCATTCAATTTTTTAGTACTGAACTATAGGACAGATCTCCTAAATAGAGAATTAAAGCTTTACATCTTTTATTTCTTTGTAATCACCATGTCAAGATTTCTTCCCTCCTTCTCATCGTTTATTCTCCTGGTTGACATGGATATTATTTTCATATTCTATAAATCATCATGGAAAAAATAACTTTTCCTATAAAGTGCTTCCCAAATGAAGTTCAAGTTTATAAATGCGAATGGTTAAGGATCCCAGGCAATAGGCCAAGGCTATTATTCTTTGTAACTGACCAAGTATCTACACTGAAAACATTTCTTAGAGTCAGTTTGCTGCATAACAAATCCTTATTCTTAGGTGAGTTTCTACATTTTAATGCCCAGTTGGCTTCCTCCTTTCACTGGTTTTTATCTCTGCCTTCCTTATCATTGCTCTTGCATGAGATTTTGTTAAACATACTGTTATTCATGTCCTTCACTACTAAGCTTGGGCCTTTGCCCTTCTTACTAAGGCTTCCTGACCCCTCTGGTCTAGTGACTTCTCTCTGCTCAGCACTTGTGGTTTCCCCTATTCCACACTCATTAGAATGGAATATTATTAGAAGGATGTGATTTTTGAGGTGGAAATAATGAAATAATGAGAGACTGTTTATTCTAATGCAGTTTTTGTTTGTTTGTTTGTTTTCTTTTGTTTTTTAAGTAGGCTCCATGCCCAATATGGGGCTTGAACTCACCTCCCTGAGATCAAGAGTTGCCTGCTCTACTGACAGAGCCAGCCAGACACCCATGTTTAAATATGGAAAGACGAATCTAGGACTGTTGCAGAGCTGGGACTAGAAACCAGACTGATGCATTCATGGTTACCTTTCCATCTTCCATAACATGGGGCTTTGTGTTTTGAGGTTGCTCCTTATACTTTCGAATTTCTTACTATTAATTTCTTCTGGAGTTATTTGCCTTTTCATCTACTTATGCTTTGTTGTCCCAACCAGTCTATAAGTTTCCGAAGGCCAAAGAAACAGCTTTTGAAGTTTTTGTATCCTTTTAATACCTCACATAGAGTCTTGCATTCGGGTAGGTGTATAGCAAATATTTTATTGATTGGCTGCCTGAAAAATCTAAACAAGGAACGTGCAATATATCCTGACACCAAATGCAAATGATTTAATAGTTGCTTGTAAACTGTGCCTCTTCTTCAGTGTGAGTGATTTAGAATTATCTGTATTTTCCTGTCGATGATTTATGAACTTTATATTTGTGTTCTGGCCCAACCCCTTTTTGCTTTACCTGCTGTAGTAGGTCCAGGCAAAGGTGCAGCTTTTCTTCTCCGTTTGATATCTCCTGTGCATAAGGATCCTAAATGCATGCTTGTTTGCCTACAAGTAATTATCAGAAAAAACTATTAACAAAGGAGGAAAAAATGACACATAAATACACAGCTTGTATAATCTGAACCTAAATCAAAACATTCTCAACAAAGATGGAGCAGCATAGTAAAACCACCAATCTTGTTTATATCGAAACATAATTACGTTTGTTGACAAGCGTTCAGCAGCTAAATGCGCCATCATAAATTGTTACTGGAATGAATAATATAAAAGGAATGCTTTTTAATTTTCAAAACTGGCAATCTTTCTAGCTCAACATAAAATCAAGCACTGTTGCTTCTGACAGGAAAATAGCTAAGATTAATTATCTAAAGAGATCACAATATTGTTGCTAGGTTATCAATTGGTTACTAATGCTTTACTGTCAGAGCAACATTTATTACAGGAAAAGTATGATCAATTTCTTTTAGGATATTATGTGGCAGTGAATTTTCTTAAAACATTTTAAGCAGACAGAAGGAAATAGTGATGTTCTCTCTCGTAATTCGTATGATTAGAATTCTTTAGTTAATTGTTTATTAGCTAGGTGAGGAAGCATAATTTTGAACGTGTTAATGCTGGTCTTCTTCCCCTAAATATGCCAACATGATACTGGATTATATTTATAAAGACACGATATATAAGAACTGAGAAGCAGACTTTCTGCTATTCTTGAAGTTAGTTAGAATTGGATTATTTTGCCTAATCTTGGACTCCTAAATTAAAAAGTTTTGGAAAAATTAGAAATGGCCCAATTGGAAATAAAAAAAAAAAATACAAAGATGGAAAGGATTTAAAAGTCTTCAAATGTTTCAAGCTATAAAAAGACTCTGTTCATTTCCTGGATCATAATCCCTGATGTGGGGTTGGGATAGTATCTGGGGATCACGAAGCAGAAATAAATGATGCATGTTTATTATAGCACATGTCCCTTTAGTAATTCACAGAGATATCTGGTAGTATCCTGACGTTTCATATTTAACCTAGCAAGGCTTGTTGGATTAGTCTTCTCTATATCCAGTTATTTCTGAAAAGACCAACAAACTTTGTTTGCCAAACATTTGTTCCTTTTCATCTTCTCATGAACTGTATTCCTTCCCTTTAAGTTCCAGACTCCTATTTCCCTTCTCCTTCAGGATGACATATATACCTCCTTTTGCCTCATTGTCTTTAGAATCTCATGTTTGTGTGGGTTCCCTGTATGTACAGAATTTAATTTGATTTCCTCCTGTTCATCTGTCAGTTTGATTCTTAATCCAGCTAGAAGAATCTTGAAAGACAGAGAAAAATTATTTTCTCCCCTATGCACCCAGATTATTAGAGAAAAATTTAAAAGGAAAAAACTGATTCAGGTAAAAACCAAGATATATATTTATACACATATTCTCAGGTGTTTAAATATAATGAAAAAGTGGGCACTGATTTTACTGGGAAGTAAAATTTACTTATAGTTTCTACCTATAAGGCACAAAGTACAGTACAATAATGATCTGGCTGATCCACAATCAAATAAAAACACTGTGAAAATCTATCAATATAGGTAATAGCAACAGACAATTTGTCTAGTTTTCTCTTCCTTTTGTATTGAGTGCATACTGTTTCTGTTAGAGAATAAATATATACACTTATTAAAATATTTTAAAAAATTAGTTCATTCAGGTAGTGACTAGCTTTGCAGAAATACACACACACACACACCCCAAAATCTTTTTAGACATGCAAAACTGTCTGGGTTTTGAGGTGTGGTCCTGGCTCCAATGCCAAAATGAAAGAAAGAAAGAAAGAAAGAAAGAAAGAAAGAAAGAAAGGTTATGATCCCATTTACTTTTTTAAAACTACTAGATTATTTTAAAAAACTACAGTAATATCAAAGAAGACACATCATTTTTATACAAAATCAAAGAATTCACTTATTCAGCAAGCATTTATTAGTATCTATTCTGACTTAGCATCAGATCCCACAGAGGCGGTGACAGTGAAGAGAGTAGGAAAGAAGAGATGGAAGATACAAAGGACATGGAATGTTCACTTCCTATTATTGGAGGAATTTACAGTCTCAGTGGGGAGATTAAGTCATGAATGCATGAATACTCAGGGACAGTGGTGGCAGTGGTGGGCAACACCAATTTTATTGGCTATCACTAGAGATTATATCATTGAGGCCTTATAACAATTTGAAACATGTTGTGCTGAATATACCTTTTTTCTTCTGTAGGGAAATATTTGTGCCTTAGTGGAAAACTACACTTTTAGAGCATATTCTTCTTGTTATCAGACTCTGATTCTATGGAAGGTAGTTTACAACAACTCGAAGTTATGGATGCCTGAGAGTAATGGGAAATAATTCCTGTCTATAGAAATACAAATGAATTGTCCCGAGGAAGGACAATCTTCCCTCCTGTGGAGAAGTCAATTCTGCATTCATCTGCCCATTCACATCTACACTCCTTACTCCTTATAAATCAGTTTCTTTGACTCCTTCTTTGAACTCCTTAAAAGATCTGCTTGGTTCCCTCATTAACTCATGAGTTAAACAGTATCTCAAACACCTACTCATTTTATACCTGTGACGGAGTCATGATTTTACCTTTTTGTACAATATTATCCTTTGACATCTGTGATCCCTCTGGAAACCTCTCCTAGCAAAAGACTGCAGCAACATTGACTCTGTAGAGGGTATACCAGACAGGCTCAGATATCAGCAATAGCTGAGGAGGAGGGGAAGGGAACATTCTGGAAATGGAAATAAAGTGGGAATCTGAATTCTAAGGCATGGCCCTTTTGTTATTGAACTGTAAACACCAACCCATGGACCATCTACTTCTGATTCTCTTGTTGAAATATAATAAATATCCTTAGTTTAAGCCATTGTTGGTTAGGTCTTCTCTACCTGTTGCTCAAAGTATTTATTTTATTTTATTTTATTTTTTAAAGATTTTATTTATTTATTTGACAGAGAGATCACAAGCAGGCAGAGAGAGCGGAGGAAGCAGGCTCCCTGCTGAGCAGAGAGCCCGATGCGGGGCTCGATCCCAGGACTCTGAGATCATGACCTGAGCCGAAGGCAGCGGCTTAACCCACTGAGCCACCCAGGCGCCCCTATTTTATTTTATTTTTTTTATCTTTAAGTAATCTCTATACACAACATGGGGCTTGAACTTACAACCCCAAGATCAAGAGTCTCATGCTCTACTACTGACTGAGCTAGCCAGGCATCCCTTTGCTGAAAGTATTTTAAACAATAAAGAGTTTGTTCTGGTCTGAGATGTCTGGGGAACAATCTTTCGAGAAGGGACTATATAATTTGAAGGAAGAAGAATGCTGGGGCTGGATTACGGGCCATATATGTCACATATGGCCACGAAGGTGTCTGGATTTCATAGCTGACATGGAGTCATTAAAGATCATTAGGCAGGAGAGATGGTTGGGCAGGTTAGAATCCTGGGACGCCGGTAGAGAGTACGGTTTGCCAGGGTTGAAACTGATGAGATGCAGGGCAACTAGGTTTGCAAAATCCAGACACATACTACTTCCCGTCACTCCTCTCTGTCATGGTTGAGAATAACACGATGCTGCCGTATCATGGAACTTCTTTGTGTTGGTCTATCTGAGTGGGCAGGCAGCCCATGAAAAGTCCTGATTCTGGATTATTAAAAAAAAAAAAAAAGAAAAAACAAAACAAAAACCCAAAAAAACCCAATGCCAGGTTTTATTACTTTCAGACACATTTAAAGCTCAAACTAAGGTTAAAAAAAAAAAATTAGTCAGGAGGGTCCTTCTTAAGAAATACATTTTTGGAAATAATTTGAAGAAATATGTGAGGGTTTGACACATTGTTAAGTACCCACTGTGACTATTAACATTGCTGGCTTCCACTTCCATTGTTCTGGTACTAATGGCATGTAATCAGAGTCTTCTCATTGCTTGAAAAATAATTCTCCAAAGTCAATATTGCCTTTAAGACTTTTTTTTTTTTTGAATAATATTAAGACTTATTAGGAAGGCCTGTTTACAAACACGGTGAAAAACAAATCTCAGGAACAATCCCTCTTTTAAACCTCTTTTCTCATCTGCTGGACCAAAAATTCCCTTTCAGGCATCTTTACAGAATAAATGGAATATAACATCTTCACTCAACTCCCCTCCTCCACTCCCAGCAGAGCCGCATAAAGGAAAAGAGACAGACAAA
Source organism: Lutra lutra (assembly GCF_902655055.1). Classification (NCBI taxonomy): domain Eukaryota; kingdom Metazoa; phylum Chordata; class Mammalia; order Carnivora; family Mustelidae; genus Lutra; species Lutra lutra. The sequence continues at coordinate 55,600,016 of NC_062292.1, forward strand.
CATTCAAGGAGAATAAAGTTCAAGTTAATAAAGTCAGTACATTGAACCCAAAGACCTGAGCCATAAGAAAAACAGCCAGCTGCATTTCAGTAATTCTATCAGGAATTGACTATCTGCTACAGCGCATTCTGAGATCTGGATTATTGATCAGTAAGATTACCCCATTCAGGCTTGTCCATCCCCCTTTTCCTTCAGGCAGGTGCAATGAAGTTGCTACTGAGTAAGGTCTACTCTGTTATTTGTTGTCACTCCTAATGTAAAACGTAGCAGTTATTTTTTAATTTAAAATCAATGAGTGTCTCAAAGGAAGCCTTGTTACTTCAGTCTAAATGAGTCATTTGTTTTTGCAAAGCAGAATACTTGAATTACTATTCAAGGTGATAGTTGGCTTTGTGTGGGTGCACGCGCGTGCACGTGTGTGTGTGTGTGTGTGTTTTGAAGAAGGATAATGCACTGTCTTGTGTGTGTGTGTGTGTTTTGAAGAAGGATACTGCACTGTCTTATGAATAGACCCAAAGTTATTAAAAAATAATGTTAAGATTTTTTGGTAAGGCACTGCAAGGAAATTACCAATCAACTATACCAGTGTGTTTTTTTCTGTTAACAGTATTTGCCTGCAGTGGAGAAGAGCGGAGACAAATCAAAGCCTAATAACTTTATAATTACTTACACCTTTACTATTAAATGTAAATAAATATATCTTTAAGTGGAAAAGATCAAGAAATAATGCTGTTTTTGTTTTGGATTAGTAAGTATTGTCACTTAGTTATGATGTGAAACGTAGTTTCCCATATACTGATTCTGAAGATTTTCCTATTAAATATTAGGAAAGCAGAACTCAGAAAGAAGTCTTCATTTTGTTTTGCTTTTGAAACACACTTCACATGGTTTATCCCCTCATCCTTTTAAATGGTGTGGTGATAGGAAACTGGGCATTTTATCTGGAGAAAAACACAACAACAAAAAACAGGAAAAAATAAAAGGGAAAACAAAAAAAAAAATCCTAGTGAAAACCATCTTGTCTGAAAACTTGGCTTTCAACATGGGCTGACAGGGACAGAAGCTGGCAGTGTCAAACACAATAATATTAAAGGGAAAAGAGGAAGGACTTGTCCCTTCATCGTATGCACTTACAAACAGAGCCTTTTCAGAGAATTAGGCCTAGTTAAAGTTGCCCCCTGGATAAAATGCGTTCCCAAGCAGCCTCAGACAAGCTTCAGAGGAAAGACAAACAGATGTGACTATGGGCCCTGGCATTTGGCAAGAACATTCATTGTCAGTTAGAAAAATATAAGCATGGACAGGGCATCAGCTGCACAGAAATGAATCAGGTCTGCGGTGTCACTGGAGGAGGAATCTGGTGGCAGAGAGAAGCCTCCGGGCTGGAAAACCCAGCTCCGTTGGGAACTTCCTCTTCTAGATCCAAATGACCCTCTCCTCCCCTTTGATGTCCCCATGTCTCAACATACTAAATCGAAGGTGTTAACAGCAGTATCTCTTTTTCTGTTGTACTAAAACACACATGAAGCATTAACTACCATTTAGTCTAAGTATTTCTTAACTATGAACATTGCATGAAGTCCTGGTTTTTAATGGTGTTTCTTTCTAAGCCCCTTCTTGTGCATGAAGCACGCTTTGCATCTAGTCTTGTCGATCATGCCCTACCTGATTCTGGTGCCTTCTCTCTCTGTGGCTTTGGTCGTCTGACTTCATGTTCTGCCTCGAGTCCATTTCCCCTCTCCCTGGACTAACCCTGACTTAAGAAAGTCAGAATTTAAGGTTTAAAACAGTGCACTGAATTTAGTACTTATGTCCCAGGAGCTGAGCCCTTGCTTTATTCTGGACTTACCTACCAGTCATAAGCCTCCCAGCACCTTAGTTCTTTTGGATTTAGGTCTTTCCTGGATATCCCCAAATGCTAAGGTCTGGCCCTGAAGGGCAACCTGGTGACTGAGGCGGTCTCCAATGCTGCTGGCAGACCCTAGCCCAAGCATCAGCTGCCCCTGTCCCCCTTCTCTGCTCACTGCCCACCTGGGCTGGGACATCTTGACGCTGTGTCCATTAACATCCAATTAGCTGTGGTCTGAATATGATCCCTCCGACAGTGATCTGGCCTGCCAGTGTGGGGTTCTCAAAAGCCGATGAATTTATCCTTTTGGTGCCCCTCTGCCCTGTCAGAGTTCGAGTCCAGACCTACTTCTTCCCAATCTGCTTTAGCCTGCTCCAGTAACCAGTGGCGTGGCCAGAGCTAACGTTACTCTTGAGTTTCTTCTGTGCCTCAGTGTGTGCTGATAAGCACTTCCCTCCATAGCCCCCAGTGTGGGCGGCAAGTGTGAGGTAGGGAAGGCTGCATCAGGAGGCCTCTGGGGAGCTCAGGGTCGGCCTGCACTGCCCAGCCATTCAAGGACGTTCTGGCTCCTCAGAGCAGTGTTCTAGTGGCTCAGCTGTCCTGAGGAAGGGGGAGTGATGGGGGAGCTGGTGGGAACTTGCATGTGGTCCCACAACCTGTTCGCTCCGATATTGCCATTTCTCTCCCAACTAGTTGTCTCAAAAAGCCTACTTGTTGCCATATTTGTCAAGGTTGAAAGAGGATTTTACCAGTCTTTGGCATGTTACTTAAACTTTGCTTCAATTTCTTTGCCTTCAAGAACTGTGGTTAGACTAGTACTTACCTCAAAGGTTTATCTGAAGATTTTATCTAGTATTCGTTTGTGTCAAACGTTTGGCACAGTGCCTGTATAGAGTAAGCAATCAGTAACTGTTGGCTACTACATTATTGTGGCTTTTGTCCCCACTTCACAGATTGGGGAATGCTTCACAGAAGCAGCCCAGGGCAAAGAAAAGTTAAGTAATTGATGCGGGATCCGGGGAACTGATAGGAGTATTCTGAGGTGTAATATAACCAAAAGAAGGTCTAGCGTAGTGTCACTAAACAGATACCAAATAAAGACATTATGAACTCATTATATCTAAACACTATCAATGTGCTAAAATAAGGATATAATTAGGATCATTTCTAAATAACAAGTAGGTATTTTTTGGGTAGTTAATAAAAAAGTTAATTTTTCTTGAGTGTTTGATTCTGTCTGCGTTTATAAATGTGTCATAGCCTGTAAGAGTAAGTCCTCATTTTTCATTAAAAAAACAAAACAAAACAACTCAATAAAAACCCAGGAGAGTCTTGCTCTGAACTCTGAAGCCCACTGTCTCAAATTTTGTCTTGGCCACCACTTGGTACTTCCTATGTCAAAGAAGTCTTACTTCCTCCAAGTGGTGTGTTTCATGCTTTATCTAAGGCCCTGAGGGTCTGATATTCTGTTACCATTCCTTTTGTGTGAATTATTAAACCCAACTTCCATATACCTAAACAGCTCTTATAAAAGCTGCTTCTTTTTGTACCTCCTTATTATTCTAGACAAAGGGTACCTAAAAGGTGGTGGTGACTGTCTCACTCCATTTAGGTAGATATCCTGAGATAATCACTAGAACATTCTGAGCATATCTAGGTGAGAACATTCTCACATCTAGAAGAGAGTTAAACCTTTCATAGAGCAAATTATTCATAAGGTTTCAAAAAATCTCTTTGGGAGAACCACTGTTACATCTTGGCTTCCATGCTTCCCATATCTGTCCAAGCCCTACGGATATTTTTAAGGAACTGCTGGTCACCAAGGCCATGTACATGACCTAACACTGGAGCAACCTATTCTACCCACTTGAGAAAACTTCTTCTTTATGTTTCCTAATTTCCACCATCCTTGAGAACCTAATCTTTCACCCTTCACAGTTCTCCCAGAGTCCTCAAATCTAAATGTTCTTCCTTGTTTTTAAACTTTCCTAACCTCCCTCTCCTTCTAAGAACTTTTCCTCTACATTTCATAGCAATCTGTGTTTCTGTCTGTTGTTACATATATCATATCGTCTGGCCCAACTTGTTTTCAGATTAGAGGGGACTGTCAGCTAAAAACACTGGAACAACTTAAGGCCAAGAACCATGTGCAATTTCACAGAATCTAACTTTGCTTCTGTCATATAGTAGAGGCACAATAAATATTTACTGAACTAAAACAAATTAAACTATTGTAAAAACTGTCACCTCAACATTTCATTTGGCAATTAAGCATGCATTTTTTGTGATAACACTTCTTCCTTGAAGTGTTTCTTAAATTTACTCAAAAACATTCATTTAGCAATTAACAAAACTTGATCAGGTATTCTACTAGATGCTAAGAAAACATAAATATGGCTCCTACCATCAAGGGGCTCATAGCCTAATGCTGGAAACACAAGAAAGAGAAATTACTATACAGTGTAATAAGTCCATAAGGTTATGGTAGCAGACCACCTCTTTGGGGAAACAGGAAAATTCATTTCGCCTGAGTTCAAATTTGGATACTGTCTCTCCAAGCAGAATCTAAGATATTTGAGGCATCTTGGAGTATTCTTTTATTCTTCACACCATAGTACCTAGGAAATAGTAGGCACTTAGTAAACGGATATTGATTTAATTTCTTCAATTCCTAGCCATAACTATGTATTTCTGGAATCTGTTTATCAATGATATGTAGTATAGAGTTTCAACAATAAATTTATTCCAATTTCCTTGAAAAAATGATATAACAAAGCTAGTGTTAAGTCTTAGGAGAGATTAAAAATTATGCAAAAGAAACACAATTATTTTGAATATCTCCATTAAATGCAAGAGGATATGTGTCTACATTTAAAAAATTGGGATGTCGATCCCGATGACATCTTGCATCTTACAAAGAAGAACTATCAATTCAGACACAGATTCAGATATAACACCAGATTCTCTCTGATTAGGACACCATATAGTATTTCTTAACATGGTATGGTTGGCATTTATAATGTCCATTAATAAAGCTATGGAGTTTTCTTAATAATATTCCTAACTTTTTTGAGGAAGTCCATACATTACTCATTTTCGTATCCACTTTCTCCAGTGTAGTATATAATACTTGTATGTTTGTTGAACTAACTTCCTACTATAATCTCCTATTCACTCTTTCTGACTCTAAGCCAAGCTTTAATAAGTGCAGTTCTTAGGGAATATTTTGGAATGGATGTGCTGAGTTTCTTTCTTTCACCAGCATCAGAGAATGGTGGAATTAAAGGGGCAGGGCAGAAAATATGTTATTATTTTTTTATTAGTTTGAATACATGTTAGTTTCTTAAATCTTAGAATTTATTACTGAATTACCAGGAACATCCAAACATATTCAGTGTCAACTACATATGGGGTATTATGCTAAGTATTTCACATACGATAGGTCTGAGGAACCTAAGGTCCAGAGAAACTGTTACTTGTCAAAGATCACATAAACAGAAATGAAGTTATTCTATTTGAGCCAAGGAATGCATGCCTTTAAAGAATAATTTTTTCCCCTATACCATACTGCCTCATTCAACTTAGTTTATTATACTCCATTTAATAAATGTCTACTGAAAATGTAATGCATGCCATGCCCTATGCCATAAAACAGGATTGGGAAATAAAAAAGATATGGCTTTCATTTTCAAGGGGTTAAAGTCTACCGATCATGTGGGAAAATGATTTCAACTCAATATTCAAAGAGAATTCCAAACCAGGGTGCAAGGCATTCCAGGCCCCTTGGTGAGAGAAGACATCTAGAGAGGAACAACTACCTTGAAGTGCGTGTACCACATGCCATCTTTGGGGCTCTATGAGCAACTCAACAAGACGGGAGTGAGAACATATGGAGACACGGGGGGAGAAGTCACCTCACCTCCCTGCACACATCAAATTTTAAGAAGTTCAATGAATCTGTCCATTTGCCATTATTTTAAATTCTCTAGAAAAAAGGAATGAAATGCCTGTTGGACTGAATTAATCAGTTTATTAACTAAATCAATAGTTGAATTCGGTGGGGAAAAAGTCTGTCCCTAATTCTTTGTAGAAGTAGCTTTGGATAGTTTTGTAGCTACGGTCAGGAAGTTATTGGCCTGGTGCAGAGATGGAGTTCCATGGAGATCCACTTCCAAGGTAGCTTTTGAAGTTGAGAGGCTCTGTTCATTCAACAGTTTACAATTTCCTTGCACGGCTGAGTTGGCAGATACAGGCTCAAGACTGAGCTCAGTTTTGGTATTCTGTGAAGTGTCCCATGATGACTTGTTGAAAGGGGACTGAGACTAATGTCCTAATTCTACCTGCCGTAATGAACATCTGTAGAGTACAACCACTGAAACACAAAGGCAGATGTGGCTGCCACTTTCACCTCTGCACTGTGGAGGTAATAAACACTGGATATTTTAATAATAGGCCGGAATGTCTTAAAGTTCTGAAAGATGTAGGGAGTTATTTCTACTCTGGAATATGTCAGACAGCATTGCCATTAGATGCAAACTTACTTGAATTTAGGTTAAATTATTGTTTATTGGTGGAATTCAATTAAATCTATGACTCAGCTGAAATGCCACCCCCTTTAGGCAGCCTTATCTGACTGTCGTCGTCAGAATAATCTCTCACTCCTTGGAGAAAACAATGATTTTTACTTTAAGCTACAGCTATATATCTACATGAACCAATACTCTATATAGACTGTAGATTCCTTGAACGCAGTGGGGCCCACATCTGATTTCTTTCTTTCTTTTTTTTTTTTTTAAATTTATTTGACAGAGAGAGATCACAAGCAGGCAGAGAGGCAGGTAGAGAGAGAGGAGGAAGCAGGTTCCCTGCCGAGCAGAGAGCCCGATGCAGGGCTTGATCCCAGGACCCTGCGATCATGACCTGAGCCGAAGGCAGCGGCTTAACCCACTGAGCCACCCAGGCGCCCTGATTTATTTCTTTTAAGTAGATTTCCCTCAGCACTTATAAGCCTTGCCAACAACAGGCACTTATTAAATCATTATTGAATAAAATTTAACAAGGCATGCCAGAGTTTTGATAGTAACTTGTTTTTATGATAATCAATATCTTTATTGAGGTTCCGATTTCTGTAATAAATGCATGCTTACTTATGGGAATAGAAAATCACAAAACGAATTCAGTTCCTATCTTGGGCTTCAGGGTGAAAGTATGTGCAAAATCAAACTTGTATATATGTAAGCCAGCTTTTAAAGTCTAGGCAGGCATCTAATGCAAAAGTGTTTCCCTTTTTACATAATTTTGCGTTTTGCTAAGTTGCTAAGTGTAACTTTATGAAAAGAATGCTTTCGGTGCCTTCTCTTCCATGATAGTTTTTGGCAGACGAATGAACAATATGTACATAAAACTTTTACACACTTGTTAGCAAATGTTTCCTAGACTGTGAAATATACTCTAATAGCTAGGGAAGCTATTGGGGGCTTGTGCTGACTATATGAACACTAAATGTTCAGTGATCAAGAGAAAGACTATTTCAGGATTCTCCTGGTTCTATTCAACTCGAATACCTACAAAGTTGGAATGCATTAGCTTATATTCAGAATCAGTTATGCCATCAAGATCTTTGACCAAACATCCTTCCTCATTTTGGTAATTCAGGTTTACTACTCTTTATATTTGGAAGGCCTATTATCTTTAAGTGTCCACAGAGAAATATCCTACCGAAAATTAACTTCAAATAAAAATGAAGTCTTTTCTCATTTCCTCATTTACATTCATATACATTTACTCTTTTCTCATTTACATTGCATTTCTTTAAAAAACATGCAGGTCCTCTGTATTTTTTAAATTTCAGACACTGAATGCCAAATTAACACCAATCGTTTTAGTCATGGTTTCAAAATGTTGCCACTTTCTCTGTTACATAATGCACAAATAATCTAAAATGTTTAAAATTACTATTTTAGAAGAGTCAACAGTTTTGCTTAAAGACGAGATAGCAGATTTAAGAAGATGGTCGAGTTCATTTTTATATGTCTTAGGAATAAGACTTGAGGAAAAAGACACTACCGTGTTAATTACCTGGTGTTTGAGCTGGGAAAGTTACTGGACCTCTCTCTCTTTCATCACATGCAAAATGGGAAAAATAACAGTATCTACTTCAGAGGCTAATTTTGGAAATTAAATGAGATGAAATAAATGCATTGTTGACACTCAGGGGATCTCAGCTATTTTGGTATTTAACCAGAAAAATGATGGGGAATTTTTTTCTTCAATTTTAGGTAGTATACTTTAAATTCCCTGTCTTTGATCCTTTTTAACTGCATATCCACTTATCTGGAGAGGTGTTACAGCACAGTGGTTAAGAGTGTGGACTCTGAAGCCAAGAGATGAAGTTTCATTGCTGCTTCTCCATTTAACAATCTGGGCAAACCTAGGCAAGTTACTTAATTTTTACACGTTGCCTTTCCCATCTGAGAAATGGAGGTAATAGTGGAACTGTTCTCAAAGAGTTGATGTGAGGGCTGATGTGTGGCTCACTGCATGCGCTCAGTAAGTCTTGACTATAATTCCCCAAAGACAAAGAGAGTTTGTTTTTGGTAAACTGAACACTGTATTGATTCTGTCGCTTTCTTGTCCCAATCATGAGCCCAAAGAAGTAGAGAAACTCTGGGAACCAGAACATATTTTGTTTTTAGAGAACGAATGGGGAAATATAACAGACTTATCATTAGCTAATAAGGTCTAAATATATTCTATAAACATACAAATGTGTCATGTATGCAAATACAACAGAACACGATATACCAAATCAGAGGTTGTCAAGCTGATTTCCCACTCTACTTTATATCTTTTTAATGAATCTTAAATTCTACTGCAGAGAGGGCAGAGTTTATTTGAAGAACAAAAACAAGCTCATTGCAGCTGGTTTATAGCATTCAAGGTAGGGAGTATTTGGAGATGAGGCTGGAATCGTCAAGATGGGTAGACCTAGAAAGACCTTGCAAGCCACATTTAGGACTTGATCCTAAAGGCAATGGGAAGCCATTAAGAATTTATGTGTTTGTGTGTTTCCATCTATTTACTTGTTTGTTTTTTTACAGTTTTATTGAAAAATAACTGACATACACACCTGTATTAGTTTAAGGTGTACAAAATGATGGTTTGATTTACATACAAAGTGATTACAGTCGGTTCAGCTAACATCTATCTTTTCATATAGTTACAATAAAAAGAAAACAAAGAAAGAAAGAGAAAAGGAAAAAAAAAAACAACTTTTCTCCTTGTGATGAGATTGGTAGATTACTCTCTTAACAACTTCCCTATGTGTCATATAGCTGTGTTAGCTGTGGTCATCATGCAGTACCTTCCATTCCTAGTACTTATTTATCTTATAACTGGAAGCTTGTTATCTTTTGACCACCTTCTTCCAATTTCCCCTTCCCCATCCTCTGCCTTTGGTAACTATAAATCTGATCTTGTTTTCCCCCCCTTTTTAATTTCACATTTAAGTGAGATCATAAAGTATTTTCTCTGTTTAATTTATTTTAATTAGCATAATACCTTGAAGGTCCATCCATGTGTCTCAAATGATAGTAGATTTGCTCTTTTTTCCTCCCCTATGGCTAAATAATCCATTACACACACACACACACACACACACACACACACACCATCTTGATCCATTTATCCACTGCTAGGTACTTTGGTTGTTTCCATGTCTTCGCTAGGGTAAAAAATGTTTCAATGAATATGGGGGTGCAGATATCTTTTGGAGTTAGTGTTTTTATTTCTTTTGGATATATTCCCAGAAATGAACTTGCTGGATCATATGATAGTTCTGTTTTGAATTTTTTGAGGATCTTCCATACTGTGTTTTCCATAGTTGCTGTACCAATTTACAACTTAGGAACAGTGCATAAGGAGCCATTAAGAATTTTTAAGTACACACAAATAGATTTGGATTTTCCAAATGTCATTCTGGCTATTTTATGGAGACTAAATGAAGGGCACAAGAGTGAGAGGCTAAAATGAATCATGGATGGAGTCCAGGTTTTCCTGGGTAGGAGGATATAAGATTCTGGAATGCGGAGATTGTACACAGTATGTGGGTTCCAAACACATCACCTAGACTAGTGGCTTTTATATACTTGGTAAAAAAAAGTCCTTAAAGGTGTGTGGAAGTAGTGTATGAAGCATCATTGTTAAAAGAAACATAGACATTTCTATACTAGAAGACTAGAAAATCATGACATACTAGATCTATCAGGAGAGAAATGCAGCCCTGACCATGTATTGCTCCAATCACTTATTTCCACCCTTAAAAATAAGCAGATTGGGGCACCTGGGTGGCTCAGTGGGTTAAGCCTCTGCCTTCGGCTCAGGTCATGATCTCAGGGTCTTGGGATTGAGCCCCACATTCGGGCTCTCTGCTCAGCAATGAGCCTGCTTCCTCCTCTCTCTGCCTGCCTCTCTGCCTACTTGTGATCTCTCTCTCTCAAATAAATAAATAAAATCTTAAAAAAAAAATAAGCAGGTTATGAAGAAGTCCTGGAATATTCTGGGAATATGGTGGCAGTAGCACTCTTGTTTCTGAATCTATACAGCATAACCCAACCCTCCCCTAACAACAGCTAGCCAAAGAGAGATGACAGCATCCAGAAAACAATTAGAAAGTTAAAAAAAAAATTCCAGAAATGAAACTAGACTAAAATATAACAGAAGAGGATGGAGGAGAATAGAAGGTAATGAAACACAGGCTGCAAAGTATAAAAACATCCAAAATAAAAGGAGAGAGAAAAAGGATCATATAAGTGATACTACAAAAGACAGGCAAAAAAGATCCAGTATATGTATAAGAGAAACTTTTGAAGCAAAACCAAAGCAACGAAATGAGATAAACATGAAAAACTGTAACTGGAGGAAATCTTAAAATTTATTTCAAGAATAATAATAACTACTTTCAGAAAGAGCATACTTCATCCTTGGGAAAAAAATACCTTGAATGACCATACCAGAATATCTATTCTAGCTCTCGGGCTTTAAAGAGAAAGAAATTATCATTGAGCATCCAGGCAAAAATAAGTCACTGAAACATGAAAGGAAACCAGACTCCAGCAGACATTGAAAACAAATGTTTTATACAGACAATGCAGGAAACTATTTATTGAGGAAAGAAGACAGGAACCATGGGTTGTAAATCTGGCCAAAGTGACCTTTACATGTACAGGTCATGGAACTCAAGGGACACTGTTCCACGAGCCCTTCCAGAGGAAAACATAAAGAACAGAGAAACACTGACTGCAGATGTGATGGGGATCATTAACATTATATTTAGGAATGAGTTTGCTGATTGGCCTATAGATATTAGCAGAGTATCATCGACTTTACATCCAGTGCTTGGGAGAGGAATGAGAAGGGCAAAAGAGGTTACTAGCTAACTTCAGGATAGGTCCCAGTAGGGAACCAATAGCAAACAGCCTCTCCTGCCCAAAGTATTAATGCAAAGATAATTATTAGAAAAAACAAAAGTCTTCTGAAATGTAAAATGTTATACCAGAGTGCGAGTAACAGCAAAGAAAAGGAAACACAGAAAGGAAGAAAGATAGATCTGCTTATTCTAAAATAGGAAAAAAAAAAAAAAAAGCCAACAGAAGGATAAACCATAAATAGAACAAAACAGAAAAACAGCTACCTGCCCCCTGTTGAGGGGACAGGATAGAGGTTAGACCTCTTTGAAAATGATTTTTTTTTTTTTGGTGGAGATTTGATTATAGAACCTATAATGATGTTTATGTCATTATATAACAAAATTAAATATATTTTTAAAGAGAAGTCTCTGAATATTAAGATAAAACTAAAGAACCTAATTACAAATTGGTATATCTATACTTAGAAACTATTTCAAGTGACTTTACTTATTTTTAAAAAGATTTTATGTATTTACTTAAGAGAGAGAGAAAAAAACAAAGCGGTGGGGAGGGTAGACAGAGAGAGAGAGAGAGAGAGAGGCAGATTCCCTGCTGAGCAGGCTCCATCCCAGGACCCTTGGATCATGACCTGAGCCAAAGGCAGACACTTAACTGACTGAGCCACCCAGGGGTCCCTCAAGGGGCTTGAAACTGACTACACACAGGAATTGACTACATATTCCTTGTGAAAAATGTAAGAATTATAAAACAAATAGGGAAAGGAAAAATTTTAGGCTGTTCTTAAAAATTATTTTATTTGATGGTCATAATGATAAGGTGATTCTGAGACTGCTCTGTGTACGACTGGTTAGATAAAAGGAATACTGCTCACCCTTGAACATGGGTTTGAACTGCACGGGTCCACTTATACAAGGAATTTTTCCAATAAATACAGTACAGTACTATCAATGTGTTTTCTCATCTTCATGATTTTTTAAAAAGACTTTATTTTAGTGAGAGGAAGAGTGTGAGAGAATGTGAGCAGAGGGACGGGCAGAAGAGAAGGGAGAAGGAGGGAGAAAGAATCTCAAGCAAACTCTGCACTGAGCATGGAGCCCCCACTCTGGGCTTGATCTCATGACTCCTGAGGACATGACCCTGAGATAATGACCTGAGCCGAAACCAAGAGTTGGACACTCAACTACTGAGACACAGGTGCCTCTTCCTTATTATTTTCTTAATAACATTTTTTCTTTAGTTTACATTGTTGTAGGAATACAATATACATACATATATATTACATATATTATATATTATAATACATATAGCACACAAAATATGCATTAATCAACTGTTTATGTTATCAGTAAGGCTTCTGGTCAACAGTAGGCCATCAGTAGGTTTTTGGGGAGTGAAAAGTCACCAAAGAAATTCTGATCACACGAGGTGTGGGTGGGTGCTCCTAACCTTCCCACATTGTTCAAGGGACAACTGTTAATTATATGGTGTCACTGAGAAGTAGTATTTTCAATGTTGAAAAAAAGAGATTATAATCAATAATGGAAAGTACAAAAATACCGAAGTCTTGAATTTGAGTCAAGACTATTAGTGTGAGCCAACATGTTTAAAAAAAAAAAAAAAAAATCCTTACACATTCCATTAAAAAGGGCTAGAAATAATTATAGCTCTAACATCCAGATTGTAGTTTCTGAAACTATTTCCCTTCTTAAAGAAATGGCAGACTCTTGGTCTAGGCTAGAAAAGGTACAAGGTAGCCTTGAAAAAGTAAACATACCAGATGGCAAGGAAGAAAGCAAAGAAAATCCAGTAGAAAGGAAACAGACTCAGGAACCAATATAAACAATCTTCCATTGCCCAAAGATGGGCCAATTTTAACACCATTAGAATAATAACTAATGAACTGAAATACATCAAATATGTTTAAAATAAATGAGTTAAAGAAAAAATAGAATCAAGTTTGACTGTTCATCTCTGGAAAATGTAAAGAACCAATTAATTCTGAAAACTGATAACCAAGGGAAGTGATCAAGTATTTATCTCTCATTTCCTATACGATCTGTGCCTTGAAGTAATCAAGTAGCTGAAGTGGGGGAAATTTTTAACAGAAGTCATCCAACCAATAAGCAAAAGTGAAATGACAGAATTAACATATCACCATTCTGTAACACTTATTGAATGAATTTGGGAACATTATGGCTAACCAATCACAGAAAGAGCCATGGAAGCGAGAAAAATAGAAGATACCATCTCTGAAACAGCCTTGGCCCAAAGAAAGCAAAACAAAACAAACAAAACAACCTGAACCTAATCAATTCTCTAGATTTAAATACCAATTACAGGAGGGAGGGACAAGAGGAGTATGTGCAATGACACAGTGGGGTAAAATCAGCAACACCTCTGGGAGGTGACAAACTTCATAGAACAAACAATCTGATTTCTGTAATCAAAAACTTTCAAGGAGAAACAAAGGCTGGGGAGGGCATATTTATAAATTAAAGGGAACATTTTTAAAGAGATGTATGTCAACCCATTATAAGAGACAGATCTCATTTGGATCCAAATCCAAACAACGTATAAAATAAAACATTACAAAATAACTGAAGAAATGTGAATATCAATTGCATATATTAACATATGTTAAGAAATAACATGTATTAATAAATTATTGCTCTTTTAATAGATGTGGTAATGGTACTGTGGCTTCTTCTTGCTTTTTTTTTTTAAGAGAGGCTATTATTTTTTAGAACATACTGTTACGTTTCAGTTGAAGTCATATGGTAGATGGGCTTTGGGGTTGGAGGAAGGGCTGGGTGGGGATACACATGAAACCAGGCTGGCCATACCCTGATCTAAGCCAGCTGAGAGACACACTGAGTTTATATTTTTCTCTGTATTTCTGCATATGATAGATTTTCCATAATAAAATATTGTTAAAAACTGCTTTTACCATCCTGACATTGTAAGTGAAGAGCATCTTTTCAACTCTTAAAACTGCCAGTATGAAGTCATTTTAGATGTTCAAATCCTAGTAACACTCGCCATAATTTTTAAGTGATCAAACTTGAAATTAAATTATCCATGGAGTCTGATGTTTTTTAGTCTGAGTACACCTCTGGACTGTAACTTGATGTAAAAAGATTATAGAAATCCCTATCTGAGGTTTATTGTCCTTAGAAAGGATAATGCATAGTTTTTATTCCATCTTTCTAATTAGTAATTTAAGCATATGTTCAGCATTTAACTCTAAATGTTTGCCTTTTCCCCAAGCTCAAAGACAGCTGTCCAAGATTTGAATGCCAGAAAACATTTAAATATCAACATCTGTTGAATTATGTTAATTTAGTGTAATATAATTGGGCATGAGTTGGAATTGATCAGAAGTATATGAAATAAACAAAGTAAATTCCCAACAATATCTTGGTATACAAACAAATCACTACAGAGTGATGAAAAATATTTCTGAAGAGAAAGGGCAAGGAAAAATTCTGATTATAAAGAAGTGGATTCTTTTAAAAACATAGCTCTAACTCTATGAGACATCATTTTGTGATTTTTTAGGTTTATTTTTAAATTGCCTCCTAATTGAAAGGTAATTAAAATCAACTACAACAAGTGACAGTTAAGTGTTTAATATTTAAAAATTTTTATAAATTATTACATAATTTATGCTTATATAGCCACTATTTATATATGCAGTAACTGATTTAGACTGCAGGACGATCCCCATTATATTATAAGCAGTTACATATGTCGAAGTTCAAGAGTTCAAATAATTGGTTTTCTATGGACACAAAATAGCATTTTTAAAATTCAGAGCATTGTCAATGCGGCTGATGAATTTACGAGGTTTATTCTTCAGGCTGCAAGGTACAAATGATCAAGTAGGAGCTATTGTTTATTGTGTTGCTGGTTTATTGTACTGCTGGTTTAAAACACTAACTTTTACAGCAATTCTTTTCCTAATAAATTAGGAATACTTGATGTTTTGGGGAGTGTTCTGGCACCTATATGCATCTGATGATCAGATCCTCATACATACCCCCGGTGAAGCTATGACCTGGGCAGCAGTGGGGATACAGCTGCTGTTAATACATGGTCCTGCAGGTAGACCTCTATCCCTGCCTCAGGGGGCCATCTCTGCGAGTTAAAAGGTTAGGTCTGTGTCCATGTCCATTTAATCACAGGACCAATTTGGAGAGAGCCAGCTGTGAAACAGACACCTGTCTGAAGGAAATGGACTCCACAAGACAAATTTACTGGAAAGGCTTTCCTGTGCTATTTTCCATTATTAGTGACCATGGCCAAATTCCACTGCTGTTCTGGAGGGAGAGGCTGTACATGCGTTTAGTCATGTGACAATATCTAACGGAGCTACCAGATTTCAAGAAAGACATTGTCATGAATGTTTTACCAGGACTTGATTGCTTTTTTAATTACCACACACTGGATACATTACATATTTTCAAATGGCAAATCCTTTTTTTTTTTTTTTGTCTGTGTAGGTTATTCATATTACCCTGAAAAGCAATCTCTCAAAATTCTAACTGGCTGGTAAGTAATTTTATTTAGTATAGTAACAATTTAAAATAACTCCCTATAACTGTTAGTTTAAAATTTTGGCAAGGAAGGTCAGAATTGCTAGATGCCCAAGGGACAGGAGGCATGAGAAGTGGCAATTTGAGACTACTTCCTTTTTTTAATATAATAATTTCGTCATATAGTATAAAATAGATTAAATTCCTTAAAAACCATTTTATGTTGTATATGTGGTGTATTTCTAATTACGCTACTATAAATATCCATACCTAGAAGCCATTAAAAATTTTTTAAATTAGAACACAGATGCAATTAAATGTATTCCAATTAAACAAGTAAAGAATGTATACATTTATGTTAAAGGGAATATGTAAATATATTCTATGTCTTTATTCATGCATATGTATGAATGAATTTAAAAATCTAAAAGACATTTTCTTTTTTTTTTAAGATATTTTCTATCTGGAGGATTGGGTAAACTTTTTTAAGACAATGAAATTTAATGCGAATATTAGGTTTAGAAAGTAGAACAACAACACACTAGACATTTTACTTTTAAAATTACTATTTAAAAGCAGTTTCAAGCCATTATTTTGGACATATAAACATAAAGTATATAAAACATGAATGTTAAGTGGTATCAGTTGTTTTAAAATATGGTACTGAATCATTAGTTTAATATGACAAAGGAGGATTTGTTTTAAAATGGCAAATTTGTTAACATAGGGTAGGTAACTTCTCATCTTAAAAATTTACATAAAGCTTCACTTACTTTTGTTAATAGGTTTAATCTTGTTGATACATTTCTGTGAAAAGCAACACTGAACCAATATAGTCCATGTCATTAACCAGTACTCTAATGAACAGTTATCCTGTCCCAATTTATTAACAGCTGCTCAAAAATGTAGTAATTAATAGTTTCATTTATTTTTGGCAAACCTGCAAAATGACAAATAGTTTTGTATCCGTTGCAAATTAGATCTCCTTCTCCAGTAACAGATGACACTATGGGGAAGAATAAGTAAACTCAAACCTTTAACATCTTTGGATCTTTAGGAGATCAAATAAAAAACAGCTATAATTTTATTTGTTAAAGCTGCAACACAACACAATGATTTATATCATCATATAAAAATGAATATGCTCTGTATTAAAGTAATAGAAATGTTCTTCTAACCTGACGGAAGAAGGCTGACATGAATGTGTTTGTATGTCAGTATGATGGGATTTGTTTTGATTCTGTGATGAAATCTACTGTCATTTTTTTCATTTTGGGAGACTCTTTACTACTAATAGGCAAGATGACAGACAAAAAAAAAAAAAAGAGGTTGATTTCTTCTTCCTCACTATTAATTGCTGACATAAGAAACAGAACACACAGTATCCAGGGGTTATCAAATTATTTGACACTAAGTAGATGAAAAATGTAATGCTACTACAAACTAAGTAAAAGTGAAATAACACGTTTTTAAAAGACTTTTATTTATTATTATTATCTTTAAAATTTATATTCCCTCATTTTTTTTTAAAAAAATTATTTATTTATTTATTTGAGAGCGAGAGATAGAGAGATCAAGATAGTGACAGAGAGCATGAACGGGAGGAGAGGGAGCAGTAGGCTCCCTGCTGAGCCAGGAGCCCGACAGAGGGCTGGATCCCAGGACCTGAGACCATGACCTGAACCAAAGGTGGACGCTTAACCGACTGAGCTACTTTTAAAATGTTAAAAGACATTTTAAATATTAAATACAATTGAATAACATCAACAACAAAAGCATTTTTACTTAATTTCAAATTACATATCAGACAGCTGGATGGTTTAGCCTTTGTGCCTCCCAAGAGTAAATGACAAAACTCATTTAAGTAAAGAAGAACAGCAGATTAAAAAAAAAAATACAGATCTAAAAGGAAAGGCATGACATGATCTAAATAATTCAATAAAATTGCTGTCAATTTTTGTCAAACTATCAATCCTTTTATATGGATTCTTAGAATAGTAAAGACTAATCATAAATATAAAGAGGTATTTAAAAAAGTAAGACATTTTCAAGAATGGCACATCCCTTAGAATCAGGCATCATTTAATGCAAGTTTTACTGCCTTTCAATTTGGGAAACTATATTGAACTTTCTGGTACTAACCAAAGGTTATGACATGAGAAACAATATGAAATTATTTAATTGGAGTTTGAGATGAAGGCAGAGGAAAAGAACTTCCTAACTTTGAGAAGTATAAAATTATATTTGACTACTGAGATAAAAACGTGGAAGATTTGGATATCAAGTATGGAATTTAAGGGGCGCCTGGGTGGCTCAGTGGGTTAAGCCTCTGCCTTCGGCTCAGGTCATGATCCCAGGGTCCTGGGATCGAGCCCCGCATAGAACCCCGCATCGGGCTCTCTGCTCAGCGAGGAGTCTGCTTCCACCTCTTTCTCTGCCTGCCTCTCTGCCTAGTTGTGATTTCTGTCAGATAAATAAATAAAATATATATATTTTTTAAAGTCTGGAATTTAAGAGAGAGATATGAGTTGAAGAAATAAATTTAGATGTCACCACCGTTTTTATAAAACACTCAGATGCAATGCCTGAAGGTTTAGCTGAGTGTGTGAATGTGAATATGTGTGTGTGTTTCACTTTGGCTAATAATCTAGTATGTGCAATGACCACTCAAAAACTATGCCTGTTAATTATCAAATATTGACAGTGATAGGTAATAAGAAGCGGTTTTTAAAAATTACAATCCAGTATGCTTTCATGCATTTATTTCTTGAAATAATTTTGTGTTTCCCTAAGGTTTTATTTGTTTTCATAGGCTTTCAGGTACACAAGGAGATACTCATTCAGTAGTAGATGAGAAATAATACACAAGAAGCCTAAGACAAAATGCCACAGTAGGAAAATGGATAAAGAATTCTGAAGAAATGGAAGGAGGACCAGAAAACAGAACCTCATAGACTAATCAAACAGAAGAATCAGATGGGAATAATCAGTAAGGTATGGGCAACACGGATGAATACAAGACAGGAAACACGCAACTTCAAGCAGTGCAATGTAAAATCTTGGGCGAACACAAAATGAATATAAGAGGATATCGTTTTGCTGAAAAGTTTTTCACACCACTTAGTATCTGATACACCTGCTGTATGATAAGGCTCCCCCAGGGAATAAAAGTGAAGCGACAGACTAAAAGGAAGATGTGTAAGACTAATACCATTTGGATCAATGAGATGACATTACAGCACTGTTTGTAATTAGAGTTTGTTTATATTAGTTTACATTATATCTGTGTTAAGAATCAGTCAAAAGGGGATGCCTGGGTGGCTCAGGCAGGTCATGATCCTAGGCTCCTGGGATTGAGTCCTCTGTTGGGCTCCTTGCTCAAAAGGGAGCCTGTTTCTCCCTCTGCCTCTGCTGTCTCCTTTCTTATGCTCTCTCTGACAAATAAATAAAATTTGAAAGAAAGAAAGAAAGAAAGAAAGAAAGAAAGAAAGAAAGAAAGAAAGAAAGAAAAAGAAAGGAAAAGAAAAGAGAAATCTAAAGGACCCCTTGCCCTTTTCAGAGGAAGAAGCACGGGACCCCTTGAAAAACACAGTCCGTTGTTGATGAAGTAGAGCTTCCCTAGAGAACAGACTCTCATTAGCAAAGTAGCTGCTTGTTTAAAGGAGGCTTTCATAGGTTGTCACCTCTTTGGTACTGTTAGACATAAGAGAGTCTGAGAGTTGGAAAAGACACAATTCCCCTGCACCCAGTCACCAATTTCAAGAGCCAAGATGAAGTGGGTGTGGTAAAAAAGGAAAAATGCCATAAATTGGGTATCTGGAAAACTACCCAAGTGCATTATAGTTAGTGGCCTCGGTAAATAAGGGCCTGAAATCCGGCTACAGAGGTGTTGAAAACTCCCCCTCAGAGCTGAGGGTAACATGTACTACCCTCCACGAGCTGGAAGAACGATGCCGAGCTCCGGTGAGAAACGCCCACCTGAAGACCACACTGTCTCCATGAGCTTCAGAGGCTCGGCTGTGAGTCACCAGCAGCAGACCACTGGTGCATTTATCTTTTCTTACCTGCCTGCTATGTTTTGGGAGTAAATGATCCCCAAATTTATTGATTTAATGCATTATAGTTCTCTTCTCTAACCTTTATGTTTCCCACAAGTTGAGAAAGGGAAGTGCAGTCACTCAACCAAAGGGGGTAAGAAAAGTCAAGTCAATATTGAAAATACTAGAAAGAAAATGGCTTTGAAGACAGCAACGCAGAAAAATACATATAAATAAGAAAGGTGAAGAATTTTTTGTCTTGCACTTAATAAAACTTGTAACAAAAATTAAACTTGAGTAAGTCTTCCTCTCCTTGTGCTTACTTCACCTTCACGAATTGCCCTGTGCCTCACACAAACGTTACCCTTAGAGACACAAGAAAATAAACTGCACCCACAAAACAAGACACAGAGGATATCTGTACAAAAGGAATGTTCAAAGAACAAGGTGAGCTCTTGGAAATGAAAAGTGTAAAAGAATTTTTTTTAGTGAATAAAAGGTCTGGGACATCACTTTGATAAAACTGGCCAGAAATCTTTGAAGACAACAATATATAAAAGGGACATTAAGGAAAGTTGGAGCATCACCTGAGGACACTCCAACATCCAAATCCTAAGAGAGCCAGGGGAATGGAAACCACAGACAACTCCCCGCATGGGAGCAATGCATTCAAAATCCCGTGGCAAATGGCTCCCAACAGAATTCCATTCCCAGCTGAATCAGTCAATGTAAGACTAGAACAAACAGATTTTCAGATATGCAAAGTGCCCAAATTTAACCACGACTGTTCTCCTTCTCAGAAAGCTCAGGAAAAATAATGGCGTGGAGGCCAGGGAACAGGAAATCCCATGTAGGAGAGATGAAGGACAGTCCCAGGATGATAATGAAGAGAGATCACGGGACTTGAGCTGTGCAGCAGGTCCAGACAGCACACAGCTGAGAAAGGATCTTGAGAAACGGACAGCTCCAAGAGGGAGGCCCCCCAGAAAAAGAAGTGAGAGGAACTACACTTCTGCGTAGTGGTGGTTGATGAACTGGGGTGAGGCACACAGAAAACAAAGCAAATGAAAAATAAGACAGTTATCTCCATGACAACAAGAAAGTGATACATCTATGAATAATATTTACATACATAATCACATTAATGCAAACAATGAATATTGATTTGGTCTGACAATTATGAGATAGCTACTAGAAAGAGAGAAAAATGCAGATAAGGGGTGCGTGCATGCGTGTGTGCGTGTGTGTATGTATAGGACGTACAGCAGAAAGTCAGTAGGTTATACCAAAGTAAGAACATCAAGAAATCATAATATAAGCCTGCAGTTTGGCTTGATACTAGAAGAAATGGCTAAAAGGGTTGAAAGTCGTTTCCTCTAGAGGGTGAAATTGGAGAATGGGGAAGGACAGGGCTGGGGGCTGCCATACTTTGTCCTGAGTTTTATAGAATGATTTGACTTTCTAAACTAGGTAGAAGAAAAATAGGATAAAAAAAATAAATTTGAACAAGTGCTTAGAAAACACACAGGTGGAAATAACAAGACCATCCTTGAAATAAGAGTTAATGTTTCAGCTCTTCCATTTTAAATGCCTTAGAGGCGCTAACACATCTATCCCTTCTAACAGTGCTATGAAGTAGGTATGACTATTTTCCCAGTTTCACAGATAAGTAAACTGAGGGACAGAGAAGTTAAGCATTTTGCTCAGGATCACCCAGCCTGTAAGTAGTGACATGCGGACTAGAGTCAGATACTAACTGTAGAGGTCCCCACAAGGACTCAATCAAAGCACTTTACTGCCATAGAATCTATTTTAAATGAATTCTACAAATATTTTATGTAATGACATTCATTGCCCATGTATTAGGCATTGTTTTTGGTACTGGGAATACTCCAGTGAGTAAAGCAAAGACCCTGCTTTCATGAAGTTAAAGAGATTGTCCCTCTTGGACAATCAGGAAGACATATCAATCAGAGTTTGATGGGTTTGGTGGATAATGAACCTTTTTTACATTGAGGAGAGACTTGAAGGAAACAGGAAGCAAGCCATGAAGACAGCTTCAGGGAGAGGGAACAGCATGTGCAAGGGCCATGAGACATGAGTGGGGCTGGGGTGCTGGGGGAATAGCAGAGAAGCCACTGTGCAGGAGGGCTTGAGTAAGAAGTGAAGTGGGAGAAGATGTCAGGGAGGAAGTGAAAAGATCTGGGCCAGATCACAAATGGCCTTGAAGGCCAACATAAAGACTTTGACTTTTACTTGAAGATTTTATTTATTTGAGAGAGAGACAGAGAGAGGGAACAAGTGGAGGTTGGGGGAGAGGCAGAGAGAAGCAAACTCCCTGCTGAGCAGGGAGGCCTATGCAGGATTTGCTCCCAGAATCCCGGGATCATGACCTGAGCTGGAGGCAGATGCTTAACCGACTGAGCCACCTAGGTGGCCCCCCCCAAATTTTTTTAGAAGATCTTGATTGAGGTGTAGGTGACATAAGAAAAATGCACAGATAAAGTGTACAACTGGACAAGTTTTGACATAGGTATATACATGTGAAACCATCAGCACACTCAAGGTAATGAAAATACCCTCATCCCAAGACCTTCTTTATGCCCCACTGGAACCCTTCCCTCTAGCTCCTCACTGGCCCTGTCCCATGCCCATGCTTCATGACTCATCTCTTCCTGCCAATGCTATTGCTGTCCACTATTTTAGATTGTCTTTTGAAAAGGCCTATGAATCACACATCATTATCACTTTATACAAACAATGGTTGTTTACATTTACCTACATCTTTTTCAGTTCATTGGCTCTGCATCATTCCTGAATCTCAGACTTTTTTTTGGGAGACCACTGTTTGAAACACATCCTTTAAAAATTCTGGTCAAAGTCTTTTGATAGTAAATGTTCTTAGTTTGTGAAAATCTGAAAATGTGCCTACTTCACTTTCATCCAGGAAAGATGTTTTTCTAGGTACACAGTTCTAGGTTGTGTGTCCACTTACAACTCTGAAGATGAGTCCACTGTGCTCTGGGTTCCTTGCTGCTACAGAGATATCTGATGTATAGCTACCATTCCTTTGTAGACAATTTGTCCTTTCTTTCTGGATTCTTTTAAGATTTTCTCTTGTTTTGGGTATACTACACTATACCACTAGGTGTAGATTTCTTTTCTCTTTTCTAAAGAGTTTATTTATTCATTTGAGAGCAAGTGAGAGAGAGCACAATGGTGGGGAGAGGCAGAGGAAGAGGGAGAAGCAGACTCTGCTGAGCAGGGAGCCCTATGTCGGGGGATGATGACCTGAGCCAAAGGCAGACGCCCAACTGACTGAGCCACCCGGGTGCCCCTGGATTTTTTTTTTTTTTTTTAATTTATTGTACTTAGTATCCATTGTGCTTTCTGTATGTAAGTACAGATTTATAACTTTCACATTGGGGATTCTTAACCAATATCTCATTAAATATTGTGTGTGTGTGTCTGTGTGCATGTGTTTTAAGCCCTTCTTCATCAAAGACTCTGATTAAATATATCTTGGACTTTTTTTCTGTGTCTTTTAAGGACTCTCTTACTCTCCAATCTCCTTGTATTTCTAGGCTATATTCTGGTCTATTTCTTGGGCCGTATCTCCATTTCACTAATTATCTCTTTAATAATCATATTTCTCATTTCTAACAATTATATGTTTTTTTTCCCATTTTGCCTGATTAATTCCAATAGTGAGCTGCTGTCTGCTCATTTTATTTGTATGAATATTTCATTCACAGTTATTTATAAACTGTACACATTTTATACAGATATTGCTATAATCTTAGGAGCTGACATTCTTAGGGGTAAATATATTGGTTTTATGTTGACTATCACTGATGGTCAACTTATTATTTATTTGACAGTTTCTTTTTTTTAAAGATTTTATTTATTTATTTGACAGAGCCAGAGAGATCACAAGTAGGCAGAGAGACAGGCAGAGAGAGAGAGGGGGAAGCAGGCTCCCCGCTGAATAGAGAGACCAATGCAGGGCTTGATCCCAGGACCCTGAGACCATGACCTGAGCTGAAGGCAGAGGCTTAACCCACTGAGCCACCCAGGTGCCCCTATTTGACAGTTTTTGATTGTCTAAATTAGGCAGGCATGCTTGGAGAGTATTTACATTTGCTCCTTCAGAGATCGAGTGGGTTCTCAGTTGAGGTTACTTTATACAACATTATACTTTAAAGCTCTATTGTTTCTTTGGGAAAGTTAAACACAGCAGCTAGCGCCCTATCAACGGGAAACCATGGGATGCAATTTATCTGAAGTCAGTTATCTTGTTAAAAATTGAGTAAGTGTAAATCCCAGGGTGGTAGTTCTGATCAATATTCTGAGGACCATTTTCATCTAAATAACAATTAAGTTTTCAGAAACACCACATGCAAAATTTGAAAATATACATCTAAAACAACCGACTGAGACAAATTCTTTGTTAATGGAAAAAAATAACATCGACTCAGCAACATAAAATATGTAAGAACCAGAAGCACTTCTTAAAATGAGTGTATTTTCTATAGAATATACATGTTGCTCTCTCATAAGGTCTAAGTACCATATGAGTTAAGGGGAAAAAGATTTATTCTACCTTTTTAAATGGAAAACTAAAATGATCATTCTAAATCCCGATCTTGTATTGATTAGTTATGAGAAACGGAAATTTTCTTTTCTTTTAAAAATTCATTCTGAATGGTATCTCTCTATTCATTACTAATAATCCTGAAATCGACTCTAATAAACAATGGTTGAAATATTTCACACTTGCTCTTTAGACGGCAACTTCAAAGGCAACTCAGCTATCACTCATCCATTCATATTGGTATGGGGAGAAACAGAGCACATGACTTAATGAGCAGAATTAAAAATGATCTGAATGGCTTACCTGCTGGCTGTTTTCACAGAACAGTTTTTCTTGTGTCCTCTTTCAGCTCGGTTATCTCTCAGAAGCTGATGCTATATAAAATGTTAAGACAAAGTAGTAGAAACAAAAATATTTTCATTGTATTATTTTGGAAGTAGGAGAGTGATCCTCTCAGCAAAGGGATCACCATTCCTGCATTTGCGGTAACTTTTTTTTTGCCTTCTACTGGTTTCTCTCACAAGGAAGATCACTGGGCTCACTGGAGAGGCCACTGACATTCTTGTAACAAAACTGGGAGCAAGCGTTGGCAATCTGACGTTTCCCTGACAGCGAGACTGCTCCGAGCGGGAGGTTCTAGAACTCAGTCTTTATCCGAGTTCTCTGGAGTAGTCTTGGTTAAAGTCACATAACCTCTCTTGCCAAGGGCCTTTACCATTGCGTTCAGCTGCGAATTATTGAGACTTTGTCATTTATGCTGACATAAAAGATCTAATATTTTCTCTGTATCTCCTGGCCAAACATGGTTAAGAAACACACTTAAAACATCTGTTTTCAAAGAAATTATTGGCTTGGAAATACATAATTAGAAAGTATGTATATACATTTGATTGCCTCCTCAAAATGCCCCACCATCCACTTCCCTTCACACTTGGCTTTGCCGTAACTAATTGGAAAGAAAAAAAAAAAAAAGTAGTCAATACTCTGTACTATGTGTTTGCTCAAACTGTAGCTTATCTTATTTATGCAGAAATATAATTATACACAAGACTGGGCCAAAAGGAAGATGCACAGCATATTAGAAATTAGCCCTAACAAAAGTAGAAATCTTAGAAGTACTAATGCAGATAGATCTAGGTTCTAATCCCAGCTGTGCCTGTAACTAACAAGTTACTAGGTTTTAATAACAGATTTGCCATTTACAAACTGGGCAGTCGTAGGCAAAGTACTTAACCCTCACGTCCATCTGTAAAAAGGAGATAATATTATCTACTGATAGGGTTGCCAGGAGGGTTAAACAAGATAAACCATGTAAAATGCTTAGCACTATGACCAAAACACAAGAAGTGCTGAGCAAAATGGTTCAAATGCTACCATTATGATTGTAATTAATGAGCCTGGTTGTCAGTGGGTATTGTCTACCAGTAGCAATACCTTTTGATAAAAACTGCTTTAAACTATTTAATGACATTATTTGGAATTAATAATTGGCAACATTTGGCTACCTTTGAGAGGAAACAGAACTTAGATCATCAACAATGTAGTTAAATCATTTATTTATTCTTTCAGGACGGTCTTAATGATAAGTATATGTATCTTAAATTTCTCTTAAATTTCTACTTCTTTCCTTCCCCACTACTACCATCCTAGTACCATGCTTTTCTCTTACTTGCAAAGGCCTCCCTGCCTCCAGACTCACTCCTATCCAATCTATTCTCCGCGCTGCAGCCAGTAATTCTAAAATTAGATCTAGTTTACTCTCTGCGGATAAAACTCTAAATCTTGTTCAAGCCTTTCATGGCCCTTCATACTTTGATTACATTTCTAAACTCCTAATTTCTTATGTTTCCTCCTACCCCAACCTAACCTTCCTACTTCTTCTTCTTTTTTTTTTTCTTTTTGATTTTTAACTCCAGTATAGTAAACACACGTTCTGTTAGTTTCAGGTGTACAATACAGTGATTCGACAATTCTGTCCATTACTCAGTGCTCACTGTGATAAGGCCACTCTCCTTCCTCTGAGCCTATTTCACCCATCTCTCCACCCACCTCCCCTCTGGTGATGGTCACTCACCTCCTCTTCTCTAAATTACATAGCCCCGCCATATTGAACTTTCTAGCTTGGCGTGTGCACCACATTCTCGCTCACCTGTGGCCCTTTGCGTCCCCTATTCATTCTTGAATCTCCAAGGTCCAGCACGGTGTCTGGTACAGTTTTAGTGCTCAGTAACTATTTGTTGAATGAATGAATGATGGAATAAATGTGATAAAGAAGTAGGGAGTGAGATCTAGTATCTGATAGGCAGCTGAAGCTCGATCTCATTATTACTACATATAGAAAATGGCAACCATTTATCTTAAGTCCATTAATCTGAAAGTGTTTCAATTTAGAAACACTTCGTACCATGAAAACAAAATTGTTTCTGAAAATAAAAATAATTAATTACTTTGGCATTTCTAAGTCTAGTGCCTTTTAAGAACATATGTACAAACCAACATTTGTGACACAGATAGCCAGAGGTGAGATGATAAAATCTCTACATCCACCTGAAAGTAATAGTAGTGGCTAACTAACTTACCTAATTTTAAGATAAAAGATATGTGAATGCTGTTTCAGCGGTTTGTGTTAAAACAGTTACAGCAAAGAACTCAAAATCCTAAACACAACATTCTAAAATAAGAATTCTATTAGTTTAGTTTTGAAAATTCAACTATAAGGACCAATATAAATATTAGGCCATACCTACTAGGTCTGGATAGTTCTTGGAGAGGCCACCACTTGGATCAACTTAAATGAGATAGCGCCTTCTCTAAATTCTAATGTTAGAGCTCCTTCTATGATATTCATGTGAGAATTTATTTTCTCCCTCAAATTTATAGTTTTGATGGGCTTTGTATACAAAAGGAGGTAAATACCGGAATTATCTAATACAGTGCTTCTATATTAAAAAACCATCACAAATTTTCACACTTTATCAATAAAACTATAAGTCTAGGTGCACCTTTGCAAATTTAAAATCAAACCAAGATAAAAAAATACAAACTCAGATCTATGGGTCATGAATCCAATTAATTAGTATGGGAAGCTAGATCTGTTAAGGGGCAAAGAAGAAAAAATTAATCCAGAATGTTATTAGAACAGAAAACATGTATTTGTATTTGAAAGATTCTCAACACGTTTCTGCTATGTCCCAAAGAATAAGAAAAAAGACGGCAGGGTGCAGTGGGGTAGAAGGTTAAGTCAGGTCCTGAGTTCATGGTCAAAGACACAAGAATCCTTGAGCTCTGCTCTAAGAAGCAAGAGAAGCTCATCAGGTTTTGAGAAATTCCTCGCTCTTCTTATTGATGATTTTTCTGTTTCCTTGGACGACTATCAGTGTCACAAGTGAGGTCAATTTTCAAGATTCTGACTCGACCACGCCAACTCTGATTAATAACAGAACTTCTGAATATGGTGCGAAGTGCTTCTTACCTTCCAACTTTCAGATTGCTGGACTTAGGCCAGATGGAGACACAACTCCCTGATTAGTGACCTGCAGATGTATATTAAAAAATGACCCATATAAGAATTACATGAAAATTCATAAGCACAAAACCTAGTACAATGTGAGGTTTACAAAAAGTTCACAGTTTTGAAAACTACTGCATTAAACCAGGAAGAGAAGTGTTCCTTGTGGATGATGGTTCTTACTGTCGGTAAGTGAGCAGGGGATTTCTGTGGCTCTTCATAATATTTTCACAAGATTATTAAAAGTTTCAAGTCCCTAATACAAGAGAAGAAGCCAAGAGAGGAATTCTTCCACAGAAATGCTCTCTTTACCACCTCATACTCAGAGGCATTCGCTCAGGAATATTTCTGTTAACAGCCACTTCTCTGTAACTTCTCAAGTGTCTACCGAAGAATTTCAAATCTCCTCACAGGTGGGCTCTCAGCGTCCTCACCCTAAAGGGAGAGCTAAGTAATATCTAAACTGTAGCCTACGACTCCTTAAGATACTTGTAAATATAGTCAAAATGTCAAATCATTAGATGTTCAAAGAGGAAAAATCAGAATAAAATAGGACCAAAAAAAAAAAAAAAAAGATGTTTCATATAACTACTTCTTTCTCCTTCCTTCCATTTCTGAACCAACTTTATTTCTCTTCTGGGGCCTTTATAACTGCCCTCTCTGTGGTTTTCTCAAACATTTCACAACAGACTGCGTCATTATTGCTTTCCTGCCCCAGATTATAACCACCACAGGGGAAAGCTACATTGTTTTTCTAAATACTTTCCTTCATAAAGATAGAGAGTACCTGAAAGATAATGGCTGATGGATAATAGTTATTTACTGAATGTGTAATAAAAGAGTGAGAAGTACGAATGGTGTCAATGGGTATGGGATTTAGGACTAAAGAATGGAAAGAGGAATTATAAGACAGAGGAAGTAGAAAGGGGTGGGCTTTCCAAAAAGTGATGGTAATGTTATCCTTTCTTTATGTTGCTAAGTTGGTATGGGAAAAAAAAAAGGTCCTCATGCATGCCAACAGTCATTCATTCAACAATCTGGTGAAGGATTTTACATTTCTTTATGTTTTTGCATTTCATCACTTGCACTGAGGTTTATTTAGCAAAGTTTACAGTGCTAGACTTAGATCTGAGTAGAATTAAGAAATGTTCACCCCTCGGAATATAAGTGGTCTCTGTGTGGTTTGTATATGTACACCTAGGTACAACGATTTCTCAGTATTCATGGATTCCATGTTTACAAATTTGCCTATTTGCAAAAATTTATTTGTAATGCCAAGATCATACTTCCGACATTTTTGTAGTCCTTCACAGACACGTGCGGAGTGGCAAAAATTTGGGTCCCCTGTCCTGCACGTTCTTAGCTGAGGCCTGATGAGTAGATCCTTCGCTCGGTGTTTCAGCTCTCAGTGTGAACAAGCAGTCTGTTTAGTGCTATATTTTTTGCATTTTTGTGTTCTTCTCTTTTATTTAATCATTTAAAGTGGCCCCCAGGATAAAGCTGAGGTGCTGTCCAGTGTTCCTAAGTGCAAGGCTGTCAGAGACCTTACAGAGGAAACGTGCATTAAACAAGCTTCCTTCAGATATTAAGAATCAATGATATCTATATTAAATAAGGTATCATTAAACATAAACATACATCAAACAAGAATATGTATTGATCAGTAAATGAAATGTTGTGACCTCTCAGGAACCTAACCTTGTATTTCCCTAGGAGCAGTATTTTGGTATTTGCTGCTATAGGGTTCACATCAACTTTATAGCCCATAGCTACTGTAGATAATCAGAATCAAATGTACTCATTAATTAATAACCTACATTCAAGACAGAAATCTGAAATGATGTATCAAAGTTTAAATGAAAGGCAGATTTGAAAATTGGTCAAAAAGAT
The DNA here is from genome assembly GCF_902655055.1 of Lutra lutra. Classification (NCBI taxonomy): domain Eukaryota; kingdom Metazoa; phylum Chordata; class Mammalia; order Carnivora; family Mustelidae; genus Lutra; species Lutra lutra. The sequence continues at coordinate 55,629,857 of NC_062292.1, forward strand.
TTTAAAAATTAAAAGCAAAAAAGAATTGCTCAACTTTTTTCTCTTTATGATATTAGCATTGTTGATTTTTAACTGTAGGGAGAAGATCTTGGCTAGAAGCAACCAGTTATACTGTGATATGAAAGACAACCTTATAACATTACTTTAGTATTTCTTTTTTTTTTTTTTTTTTTTTTTTTTACTTTAGCAACGTGATCTCCTTCAAGGGGAAGTACCTACTTTAGTATTTCTAAAAGGTAGAAAAGGAGCTTTAAAAAAATTGTATTTTGGGATAATCTATATTCTGATATGACATATTGCCCAGAAGCAGCATCTTCTTGTAAGCACCGTACATAGGTACATAGAGAGACACGAACCATTTGGGAAAGCAAGAAGTCTAATTTTTACATTTTGAATAATAAGATAAACACATCACAGACATAACTTAGTCTGGTTAATTTCCAAATCTTTAGAAACAGCAGTCCATATTATACTATTATTATGGGAAGTATCTTTAAAGGGGACAATCACTCCTATGGAAAAGGGCAAGTTCACAAAATACTATTAAAGCTGAATTTACATGATATTTTTCTTTAGCTAGTCTCATGTGTGTTAAAAAGTTAGTATAGTTTATAATGAAGTATTTAACACCTTCTTATTATGAGTAAAAGGAACTATGGCATACACAACCAACTGTGGCTCAGCTTAAGAAATTAAACATCATGAATATATTATCTACCTACCTACCTCTTTCCCTATCTACCTACCTACCCTTCACAGAAAATCATCCCTGTGGATGTGAGGTTTTTCATTCTCATGTATTTAAGGGTATTTCTTACATATTTTTGACCCACTTAGTAACTTTTATAATTCATAATGAAAAAAAAATCAACAAGGATGTTAACTGTAAAATGCATATGCTTTAAAACTTATCAAAAACCTAAGCCCTAAATTACCACAGCATGCTGAGGAGAGAAAACGAATACATTCAAGGGAAAAAGAAAGAAAGTACTTATTTTGTATGTGAAATTCATTGAAATGAATGTTAAGTTTTTGTTAAGGTAACTAATCACTGTGCTGCCATGTATACTAGTAAGCAATAAAAGAAAAAAACCTCATGGAAAAATAAAACGTAAACTTGTAAGAAACTATTACCATCTTCTAAACTTCAAAAATAAAAATATTCTCTTGCTGGCTGACCTTACTTAATATTAAGCAATTTTTTGAGCATACGTACTATCTTGATACCACAACTTTGTGAAAAACAAAGGTAAATGGTGAAGTCCTACAGACAAGTGACTCCCACAGCCTTCCCGTGGAGGTGACACTCGTGACAGGGGAAGGTGGCGGTAAGGGAGCATTCTGATGCTTACTGAGGATGAGGCACTTGGTTAGTGTGTTAAGCACAGGCACAATCAACTCCTTTTTCAACAAGCTGGGATTTCTATCTTTTCTCACAGAGCTGATCTACTACCTTGAAGGGAGATAGTTGATCCTTGAAAGACACTAAGAAACTTCCTTTTGGATAGAATGTTCCTTACCTGGCCATGCTCTGTCCTAGCACCAGGGCTAAACCAATGGCTGCAGAGGAAAGAGAAAAGAAGTTAGCATGAGCCTAACGAAAAGCACGTGCTCTCACATGACCCATCTGCATGTGCTTTAAGAAATGTATTCGCCACCAGCAATAGAGCCTTAAATATGCTTTATTTTAATGGATATTTCTTCTAATTCTAGACTTACACCAATTTTGACAGAATTGTAAGAGTGCTCATAACCCAGTAATTTTCAATTTAATAAGCAAACTCAGTTAGAATTACATTTCCATTTAATTATGTTAACATAAACTGCTGGGACTGTATTCATTTTACGAATCAATTCTGGTTATAAAATCTTCAAATGCTATCATTTACCACAACTTAATTATAGCATCGTTACAGCAAATTATGACCTTTGGATTGCCGGAGTTTTAAAAAAACATTAAAAATACCAGAATATTCTATCCTCTGGCTCTGCCCCCAGGAACAATCACACAAAGCCCTTGGTGTAAATTCTGGAGCGTCCAAGCTAGAGGTACCTTGAACCTGAACCTTCCACTGTGATAACAACTTGCGTTCTGGCTGAGAACAAGTTCAACAACAACGTTCAGAACATGGAAGTCGCTGCAGAGTTGACGCTTCCCTTCTCGAGTTGTCCTTGCCCTGCCTGACCCACCCACACTGCTTCCACCACTCCATGGATCCTCAGTAGGGACCCATCTGGGGAGGCCTCTTCAACCTCACAACCGGGGAGTTGTGATTAGTTGCCTGCCTAGGCCTTCGGCAGTATTCTACCTCAAAACTACTTGTAAACATCAAGGAGTAGGAAATCAAGAGAAACACGGTGGCAAATAAACCACAAAAAGCCCACAGAGAATGATACCAATGTTATTATTTATGCTATTTGTTTTTTAGAGAACAATAATATTGAGGACTTGTGTTTCCCAAGCACTCTTTTGACACAGGACATGTATTATTTCCTCTCCTTGTAAAAACCTTACAAGGTTCTTCTCACTTTCCAGGTGCAGAAATGAGGCGCAGACACCAGGCTATTTGCCCACAGTGTGCACCCATCATACTATACTGCAGAAGGACAAGACTCTTACATTAAAAGGGCAGATTTCCTAAGACTTTGATGTAATCTCCAGCCTCTGTGGTACTAACACCTGGGAGTAAACAGCCTCTACATCAGTAGGATTTGTCTCTGCTCTTACTGGAACAACTTCTCAAGCTCATATACGGTGATGCTCTTTGACAGGTCACATTCTACCTTGATGTGGAATGGACACTTCTGGTATCTGTAAATGACATCTGGATTAATAACCAACTAGAAGCAAGCTATTCACCCAGACAACCTGACTAATATATTTCCTCCCTGTTAGGGATGTGCCTTTGTATGACCAATGTATGGTTTACTAAATCATGGTGTGTAAGTGATCCTTTCAGAGTTCAAGACAGAACAGCAGATTTAATAGACAAAAAAATCATTGATATGTTTTTGGATTAGACATTATAAAGAACGTTTGAGAAACAACCACTCTTTGTGTTTTAGTATCATATCAAAGAATAGTCACAATGATCTGGAATGAAAAGGCTATTAAAACACTCCTTCCTTGTCCAACTACTTTTCTTCATATGCTTCAACCAAAGCAACATCTCACCCCATTTTGAAAGGAATCTAAGCTGTCTTTTATTAAGCCAGACATTAAAGTAATTTGTGCAAACAATAGCATGTTCTCACTAATTTTTTTTGGGCAAAAAAAATAGCATATTTTCCTAAAAATATGCTATTTATGTTAACATGTAATGGGCCTACTATATATTTATATATACATATTTTTTTAGAGAGAATATGCATCAGCACGCACACATGCATATGTGCACGAGAATGGGGGTGGGGACAAAGGGAGAGGGAGGGAGAGAATCTCAACCAGCCCAACACAAGGCGCAATCTCAAATCCCAAAATCATGACCTGAGCTGAAATCAAGAGTTGGACACTTAACCAACTGAGCCACCCAGGTGCCCCTGGGCTTATTATATTTTTTAATAAATACATAAATACTGCTAAGATTCTTTTTTGTCACAAACTGAGTCTCCATCTAGCTAGTTCACTAGCCCAGTGAATGGCAGCACTGACCTTCCAATGGACGACTAAACTCAGCTTGGACCCTTTTCTCTTTCTTATCCAAACACCAGCAAGTTACTCTTCTTATACCTGCCAACTTGACTCCATTTCTCATACTGCAGAGCTACAGTGATGCTTCCAAGTTCCATTTTTTGAATATTTGGTTATTCACACCCTTACCTCAAGCAAACAAATAAATAAACAAACGCAAACCAAGGTCTGAAGGGTTGTTCACTGGTCTCGGGAGAAAGAATCCCTAAATGGCCCACTGGCCTCAGCATCATCAGTCCTTGCTTCCCTTCCTCCTGTCTCACCCAATACTCCCTCTTGCTCTCCCATTCTGTGCTTATTGCTAACATCCCTTTCACCATCTGAGCACAGAGCTATCCTCTCCACTTGAAATGCTCCTCTTGTCATTATCCCCTTAATTCTTGGAGGTTTCATCTCAAGCTTGTGTTCCTTAAGGAAGCCTTTTATTTCCATCTTTAGTTCAAATTCTTCACCTGGGTGGTGCAGTCGGTTAAGCCTCTGGCGCTTGGTTTTGGCTCAGGTCATGGTCTCATGGCTGTGAGATCGAGCCCCATGGTGGGCTCTGTGCTCAACGCGGAGTCTGCTTCAGATTCTCTCCCTTTTCCCCATGCCTCTCCTACTTGCACTCTCTCTCTCTACAATAAATAAGTAAATCTTTATTTAAAAAATGTTCTCTTTTAGAGTACTCAGCACACTATATAATAATCATCTGTGTGTCAGTCTGTACATACACATTTATGTGTGTGCTTACTGATCAATGTCTCTTTTCTCTACTAGGTTGTGCCATATCTGTCTTGTTCATTACTACAGATCTAGCACATAGTAGGCCTCACAGATATTTTCTGAACAGATGGATAAATGAATGGCTTGATTTACAGAGCAGAGTTTTAACAACTAGAGGCACCATGTTATTCTATGAAATGAGAAGAATCACAGCAGTGGCTTAGGTGGTCTTCCAGATTCTTTGGGGGTCTCATGTTCAGGGGACCGGATGACCATGATGTAAAGATTATTCCTCATTATTTTTTTTTTCTATGAAACAAAAAGTCAATTCGAAAACTATGCTCTGACTATACTCAAGAGAACCTTCATTTTTTTTTATTAAACTGCAAATGTAAACCCAGGAAGTTCAGAATGGTGTGCTTGCTAAATCATGCGTTTTAGAATCAGAAAGATCTAGGTTTGAATATAGGCTCTGGTCCTTACTACCAAGGTGAACTGTGACAAATTAATTTTCTGAGTGTGGGTGCAATGCTGGGATTTAGAGGAAAACTATATATTCGGTTATTCAGGTGATTAAAATGTATTTCTCATATGTATTTGGTCTTACTCCATGGTTCCCTGCTCACAGCTCTGAAAACCCTAAGAATTTCCTTAAATGTTGAGAGTGACATTGTTATGTTAATGAGGTGGCTTTTGGACATTCCCTAAGGCTGGGAGCTAGTGGCCAGGGGAGCCAACTATGAGACTGGCGGTTGGATTTTTCAGTCTCAATCCCTGACCTCTGGGGAGGGGAGAGGACTGGATTGAATCAATACCCAAAGTCAGTGATTTAATCAATTGTGCCTACGTAATGAAGCCTCCATAAAAACCCAAAAAGGCAAGGTTTGAAAAGTTTCCAGATAGGGGAAGAGAGAAGATGTAGGGACAGTGGTATATACCTGGATCCGCATGAAAGTTCCACACACCTTCTCCCATACCTGGCCCTGGTGTATCTCTTCCATCTGGCTGTTGCTGAGTTATATGCTTTTATAATAAACTAGTAATCTAGTAAGACATTTCTCTGAATTCTGTGAGCAAATTAAATAAACCCAAGGAAGGTGATGCAGGGACCTCGGATTCATAGCCAGAATCCGACTGGTGTTCTGAGCTGGAGGCAGTCGTTGGAACCTCTGATTTGTATCTGGGGGGGGGGGTCAGAAGCACAGGTAACAGCCCGGGCTTGCCTGGGGCATCTGGAGATGTGGGGCGTTAGGGGGCAAGGTGGTCTCATAGGACTCAACCTGTAACTTGTACCATCTGATGCCATCTCTGGTTACCTGGTGGCAAAACTAAGTTGAAACAGGACAGTCAGTTGGTGTCCTGGACACTTGCTTGTTGTCATGAGGAAAAGCCAGTGTCAGAAATGACATGTTCTAGATGAGTGTTAAAGAAGACACACAGGAGCCGTGCCCGGGTGGCTCAGTCGGGTAAGCATCTGCCCTCAGCTCAGGTCATGATCTTAGGGTCCTGCAATGGGAACTCATGTCGTGTTCCCTGCTTGGCAGGGAGTCTGCTTCTCCCTCTCCTTCTGGCTCCTGCTCTCTAGCGCTATCTCTGTCTTTCTCTTTCTAATAAATACAGAAAAATCTTTAAAAAAAACCACACACACACAGGAAAAAGTAGGAGGGAAAAATCTGAGTTTTTCCATTAAATTTGGTCTCTTTCTCATCTATACAATAAAATTAATCCTACTTCTCTTATAGGATTGGGAAGCTTAAATATGCTAAGAACCTGGCATAGAGAAGGTATTTAAAATAAATATTTATTTTCTTCTCCTATAGTACACAGTGCAATACAGTAATATGTGAACTTTTGCTCTGTGAATTTTTGTAATAACTTCCTATTTATTCCTAAATGTCAGGAGATACACCAGTGTTCAAGTGTAATATTTACAGGATTCCCCCCCACTCCAGTTTTAGTGGGTTATCATACATGATAAATGCTGAATACAATTTTTTCAAATTGACTTTTGGTTGAATAGAATATACTGTGTGACTTTCCAAAAGTCAGATCACGTATAAAATGGGGCTGTTAGGACTGCTTCAGAGAGGCAGTAAAAAACTGTGCATATGAAAACATGCACAGAGAGAGTGGTGTATATGAAAATACTCTGGAAAATATAACATACTATCCAAAAAAGCATTATCATCATCATCATCAACCTAAAATGTTTTACACCTGCTTTAATAATTATTCTGTTATTTTACGTAAGTACTTTATAAAAATGTCTTATGTATGGGGCGCCTGGGTGGCTCAGTGGGTTAAGCCGCTGCCTTCGGCTCAGGTCATGATCCCAGGTCCTGGGTTCGAGCCCCACATCGGGCTTTCTGCTCAGCAGGGAGCCTGCTTCCTCCTCTCTCTCTGCCTGCCTCTCTGCTTACTTGTGATTTCTCTCTGTCAAATAAATAAATAAAATCTTTAAAAAAAAAAATGTCTTAAGTATAGGACTGTTCTTATCCTTATTCCAGAGATAAAAATTAAGACACATGTAGGTTAAAACGACTTCCCAAGGGAATCACAATAAATCAGGGGAGGAATTGATCCAGTATATTTTATTTATCTTAATCTGAAGTTGAAGCCACTTTTATTTTTATAAAGCAATAGATGCTAAATTTCAAAGTACGAAAGTATTCCCAATGAACTAACCTTTAATCCAGGCAAATCTTGCTTTAAGCAAACTTGATATTTATACAAAAGATAAAAAAAAGGTGTAAATATTTGCTTTATAAAGGAATTCATCATAGGATTACAGGTAGTTACCCACTTGCATTTAAAATAAGTTTTGATTTACATATAGTACTGCAGGTAAAAGTCTTATTCTTTAAAATGAAATAAAAGCAAATACAAATATCATTTAAAAATCAATTAATATATCATGTTTACTCAATTTAAAAACAGGTATCTCATAAGTGATTAGAAAAAAGGGAAAAAATTCTGGAACCATTTAGGGTTAGCACAGAAAGGGAGGTAGAGTGAACAGAAAGTAACTACAAAAATGAAGTCTTCAATATTTTTAAAAGAAAATGTAGTCATATGTTAATTTTATATTCTGCATTTTCTTACTTGTATTTTCAGAAAGTCAACAGAATAATTAAACGTGAATTTTAAAACAAAATGTTACTTCGCAGAAATCAGATACAAATGTCTCTGCTTTAGTTGGATTGGGTATCTCGTCACTTTTTGTGCACCTTTTCGTAGTTATTTTTATGACTATTTCATGTATCTGGGCTAAATATTTTCTATTCAAAGAGCCCTAACATATATTAACAACTGGATTACCTATGCAATATATATACAGTTATATACGATTATACAAAATATAAATACACAGCTAGTACGACGTTAGGTATTTTATTAACAATCACCTTTTCCTAACTCTGCAGGCCTTCTCACTATCTGCACAGATCACATCTCATTTTACCTTTAAAACTGAGATTCCATAATCTGAGGTGTGCAGCAAAGTTGGCGGTTCACCAAATTTCTGTAAGTAGGTTTTTTTAATAATTGAAGTTATTGTCAAATATAATAGAAATATTCAAATATTATAGAAATATTCAAATATTATAGAAACTATCCAAACTTTTATTTCTTTTTAAAGACTTTATTTATTAGAGAGAGAGAGAGAGAGAGCACAAGCAGGGGGAGTGGCAGAGGGAAAAGGAGAGGGAGAAACAGAATCCCCACCAAGGAGGGAATCCGACATGGGGCCCGATTCCAGGACCCTGAGATCATGACCTGAGCTGAAAGCATCTGCCTTACTAGTGCCTTACTAGTGATTGAGCCCCCCAGGTGCCTCCATCCATACTATTATTCATCAACTTCTAGGACTCTCATAAACTGAGCTGAAAACTTTCTGTGACGTAGGCTTTTTCACAATGAGTGCCCCGCTGGGCATTTGTTCTAGTAACTCTGAAAACATCCTTTTTCACTTCTCAACTCAGCAGCCCTGCTTCTTTCTACTGGTCATTTCTAGGCTACCCTTCCCTAAACTTGGTTGACCATGTGACCATATAAGCATGGTTTCAAAACTGAAATTCCTACACACTATTGTGTTGGAGCCTTTAAAATATTTTTTCCCTTACTCGTTAGAATCTGTTTTTAAGCTTGAAATGCTATGAGGTAAAATTATTTAAAGTACTGCTACATCAGACTGTTTTTGAGGTGACCTTCTAAAGCAAAACATGTATCGACTTAGAAGAATCAGTTAACTGACTGAAGGCAGTACTTGTTCTTACTTCCAATTAGGAGTTGCTGAATGTTTGGTAATTTAATGGCTGTTTCTAGCCATTCTTTCAGATGAGTTATCACAGCTTTGAGGTAAACTGCAGTAGGGGTGACACAAGGCCATGACGGTTAGTCTGTGCTTTCCCTATGCTTTTGGGCAAGTATCAGGAAGGGAGTGTGTCCTTCCCTCACTAGCCAGTAGTGGAACTGGCTAACCTTCACCCCAGAGCCCATGATTTGATGCGTAAGGCATCGTGCTGCATACAGTCACTTAAAGAAGATGAAGTCTCCAACCACGGCAAACTCATGATTCGTACTAAGGTGAATGAAGTCTGTATATAGTAACTATATTCGAGAGAATAATGTGATAAGTACTATCATCAGGTAGAAATAAATATCTCAAGAGAGAATACAGAAGGCACAGAAAATGGTTAGTGGCACTTCTGTGAAAAATGCCAAGGATTCCTGAAACACTATATTGCCTCCTTGACAGCCCTGGAAATGCCTACACTTCCAGACTTCCAGTCATGCCAGTAAACTAAACTGCAATTTGTCTAAGCCATTATTTGTAGAACATTCCGTTGACTTTTTCCTGCAAGCATTCTATTCAACATGGGTCTTCAACCACTTTTGCATACATGTTGTCTGGCACAGTTATGAAAATATCCCTCTCACCTATTTTAGGTAGAAATCTAAAACTTTTCACCATAAATTTAAATATTTGCAGAAGATTAGTTTCTTGCAACTGTATATATTAACATTTTAGAAGAAAACCATTACACCGCTCCTCTAAATATACACATTGGGATCCGAATATCATCACTGATTTCCTATCTGCTTTGACAACAAAACAAAACAAAACACTATGAAAAGCACTTCTTTAAATGTTGAAAATTTACCTGGCTTATTTTCTCCTTGAATTTCCAATATCACTGTCACAGAAGTTTATCCTAATGTAATATCTTTTTATGCTCGAAAGTCTTTTATTAGTAACCTTGCCATATTCCTTTGCAACAATAATGTGTGTCTTTATGTGTCTATCTATCCATCCATCCAGTTTTCTTAAATTTCTGTGACTATAAAACTAGAGTTAATAAATTATTTTCATGAATTTATCGGTCAGTCAACACTGGTAACTACTCTTAGTTGATAAGTTATTTAAGATCTGAAAAAGTTATCATTAGTATTTAATTAATGAAACCAGCATAAATGTTTTGATAGCCCTAAACATAAAATAATACAATTTTATTAGAAGTGGCATGAAAAACCTTTTCCCCCAAACTAGTTCATGTAACCACTGATGAATATTATCCTTTATCATTGATTCTATTCATACTTCTTATTTTTATCAATTTGAGTGCTCAGAAACCTTGTTCACATAAATTGGTGAGTGGAAATAAAAAGAATCTGGTTAGAGCAGTCATTTGATTATCAAACTCCTTCAGAGATTTATGCCAAAAATCACACAATGATTTTTAGATTAAGGAGAATTTTTAACAATCTACCAACAACTAAAAACAAACAATTAGAAACTATCTACCTAATTTGCAAAAGGCTTTGTGATTTGGTCATTAGATTCCATCTGCCAACATACAATATCAGCATTTGGACTGTCCCTCTATTTGGAACCCAAAAGGATTTTACACTGTGAAGCAATGTGCCAAAGTAAGAGTAGGACTGGAGGGTGTAGGGAGGGAAAGTGGGGGGGTTGGGGGGGGGAGTGTCTTTTTTTCCGAAGTGGGAAAAAGCCAATTGTGAAAAATGAGAATCAGCGAAGTAACCAAGGCTAATGATTTCAGGAAAGAAGGTCTATATATATGGAAGCAAAGGAATCTGGAAATTGACTCCCTTAAAACTCTTGGTGACCAGGATTGCCTTAGAAATTATTTGCATATCCTGAGGGTATAAATATCTTGTTTTTTTCTATTATGAGACACCAAATGTGGCAGCAGGAGTCAGTTTTATGTATCTAACTTTATAATAAGGAACAGGTTGAATGAAGTATGGACTTACCTTGGAAGAAAGTCAGGGAGGCATATAACTAAAACCATGTCCTGACTTACCTCAAACACTATATACCTTCTCCTGTTAAAGGAAATGTTAGGAAAATTTCAGATATTGGGTTTCCTCCCCAGGACAATGAAAGAGACAAAATGAAGCACAAATGTGGTCAGTTTTCAAACTGACTAGAGAAAGAGGCCAGTACTAACAGGTAATTCAAATGGGACTGTGTGTGTGTGTTTTTGTGTGTGTGTGTGTAGTGTAAAATATGCCTGTACTTATTTATTTGTATAAAACAAAATTCTCTTATGCTGTTTCCTATGGTATCTCCCAAAAAGAAACTTGTAGAATGAGGACTCCAAGGCACCTTCTTCATTTGCTCTACATGGGTAAGGGCAGGCCTAAAGAAAGGGATAAAAATACAGATTTCCTAAAAGAGATACTTCAGTCTAGAGATTACAATTCAAGTTTAATGAGAGACTCATAATTAGGGAAAGTCAGGTTTGGAATTCCCACGTGGAAGCAGGCAGTGGCATGGAAGCTAGAGTGAACAGGGATATGACTGCCATGACTATGGCTCTGGTCTAGACCTTCTTCAGCACAGAGGTAACTTAAAGATGGTACCTAACCTCTGGAGGTCATTGTTTCACATGGCTCAAGGCAAAAGCCCTTTAGCATAAAAGCTAAGTAAGGATATAGGAAAAACATCATGGCCACTAACATTTCCAGGCAAGGAATAGTAACCATAAACACAACAGAAACCTACTACATTCTTGAAGGAATCCTAATGCCTAAACAAACAATGTGGCCACTGGTGACTTTAAACTCCTGCTGATATTCACTAACCAGAAAGGGGCTGCTAGGGACAAAGATGGTGACAGAGGAGGCCACTGAACTCCCCCTTTCCATAGACACAATGATTGTACAGCTACATGTGGAATAATTTCCTCTGAGAGAAATGCATAAACTACTTGAGTGACTCCTACGTGTCGGGCAAATGAGGAAAAAACCCACACTGAAGTAGGTAGGAAAGGCTGAGACACATTCTCACCATAAATCCCACCCCTGGCACTAAGTCATATACTCAGGAAGAAACCCCGAATTCCCAACTTCTCCCTGAGGGGCACAGGGTTTGGAACATACACCTAGTATTCCAACTTTCAGGATTCTTACCCTGGGATGGGGCCCTGAAACATCTAGCTCTGTAAGCCAATGGGGCTTCTGTCCACAAGACACATAGGACTATAGAAAGCAAACAGGCAGTTCTTAATGGGCACACAAGCACTTACCACAGCAAAAACAGTTCTAAGAGGGAAGTTTACGGTGATAAAAACCTATATTAGGATATTAGGAGGAAAAAAAGGATCTCAAGTGAACAACTTTATACCTCAAGGAAGTATACACAGGAAAAAAACAAAAACAAAAAACAAACAAAAAACCCCCCAAAAAACTAAGCCCCAAACTAGCAAAAAGAAGGAAATACCAAAGATTATAGTGTAAGTAAATGAAATAGAAAAGATAACAGAACTGGATGAATGAAACTGAAAACTAGATTTTATAAAGAGAGAACAGACAATGCTTTAGCTAGACTAAGAAAAAAGAGAGAAAACTAAAATAAAATCAGAAATGAAATGAAGACATTACAACTGTTAACACAGAAATACTAAGGATCATAAGAAACTACTATAAACCATTACATGCCAACATATTAGATACCATAGGAATGGATAAATTCCTAGAAATACAGTCTACCAATTTCAAATAATAATTAGATAATCTGAACAGACCAATTTCTAGTAAGGAGATTGAAGCAGTAATCAAAAACCTCCCCAGAAAAGAAAAGTCGAGGACTTTACTGGTGAACTCTACCAAACATTTAAAGAAGAATTAATAGACAGCCATTGTACTACACTGAACTCCACAAAGACACTTCTGGGGCAAGGGAGAGTCAGACAGGCACTGGATGACTGTGCCTCATTGAAGAAAAATAAGTAAACATGGACAAAGAAGGTCCCAAGAAGCTGAGGGGCAAAATTTCATTATATGCATCCCTTGTGCAAACTTTCCAGCACAGAAGCATCCAGATGCTTCTGTTAACCTCTCTGAGTTTTCTAAGAAGTGTTCAGAGAGGTAGGAAAACCATGTCTTTTAAAATGGAAAAAAAAAAATTGGGGCACTTAGGTAGCTCAGTCAGTTAGGCGTTCAACTCCTGGTTTTGGCTTAGGTTATGATCTCACTGTCAGGAGACCAAGCCCCATGTCAGGCTCTGTACTCAGTTCAGAGTCTGCTTGAGATTCTTTCCCCCTGCCTTTGCTCCTCCCCCCGTTTGCATGCGTGCTCTCTCTAGAATAAACAAAATCTAAAAATTGAAGACATGGCAAAGGTGGACAAGGCCCGTGATGAAAGAAAAATGAAAAGTTACATCCTTCCTAAAAGGGAAACCAAAAGAAGTTCAAGGATCACAATGCACCCATGAGGACTCTTGTGGCCTTTTTCTTGTTTTGTTCTGAGTATCATTCCCAAATCAGCATCACAGCCTATGCACTGGTGATGTTGTAAAGAAACAGGGAGAGAAGGGGGATAGTTGCAGCAGATGACAAGCTGCTTTATGAAGAGAAGAACAGTGCCGAAAGAAAGAAAAGTGCGAAAGGAGACTGCTGCATACCCAGCTACAGGAGAGCCTGCTGAGGCAAAAAAGGGAGTTGTCAAGGCTGAAAAATAAATGAAAAAATGGAAGAGGAGGAAGATGAGGAAGATGAAGATGATGAAGAGGAAGAAGATGATAAGTTGATTCTAGCAAGGTTTGCTTTTTTCTTATCTATAAAGCATTTAACCCCCTTTATACACAACTCATTCTTTTTAAAGAAAAAAGACTAAAATGTAATGTTGTATAAGTTATGGTTTTAAACTGTTCAGCGTCTATTTCTGTAGAGTTAACATACTATCAAATGTGTCTTTAGATAGCCTTGTCCTGGTGGTATTTTCAATAGCCACTAACCTTGCCTGGCACAGGATGGGGTTGTAAATTGGCATGGAGATTTAGAGCAGCTTCTTGTTGGTGCACACCACAAATTATTTATCAATGGGAATGGTACTGTCCTCATTTTCCCTTGTCTCTGAGGCAGCTAATACAAAATAATTGTTCTGTTAACTCAATACCACTTTGTAGTTGAAAAAAAAAAAAAAGAAAAAGAAAAAAAGTTGCACCTTGTTTTGTTGATATTCTAATGCCTCTAAGCAAATACAATTTTTAAGTTGAAAATAATTAAAAAAGAAAACAGTATCCTTCTCAAATCTTCAAAAAAATTAAAAAGGAGGGAACATTTCCACACTGCATCATTTTAAGATCAGCATTATATTCTAATACCAAAGCCAGATAAGGACACTACAAGAAAATTATAGGCCAATATCTCTGATGATTATAGATGCAAAAATCTTCAACAAAATACTGGAAAACCAAAATGATTAAAAGGATCACACATAATGATCAAGTGGAATTTATTCCAGGGATGAAGGAGGGTTTAACACCTGCAAATCAATAAATGTGACATAGCAAATTAACAAAAAGAAAGATAAAAATCGTATGATCATCTCAATGGATGCAGAAAAAAGCATCTGACAAAATTTAACATCCTTTAATGATAAAAACTCTGAATAAACTGGTTATAGAAGGAATGTACCTCAGCATAGCGAAGGCTATATATATGGTAAGCCCACAGCTAGCATCATACTCAATGGTGAGAAACTGAAAGCTTTTCCTCTAAGATTAGGAACGAGACAAGGATGCCCCCTTTTACTACTTCAACTTAGTTTTGGAAGTCCTATCCTAAGCAATTAGACAAGAAAAAAAAAAAGGACACCCAAATCAGAAAGGAAAAAGTAAAATTATATTATTTGCAAATGATGTGATATATAAAGAGAAAACCCTGAAAACTCTACCACAAAAAGCTGTTAGAACTAATAAACAAAATCAGCACAGTTGCAGAATACAAAATCAAGATACACACATCTGTTGTTTCTACAACAAACTATCAGAAGGAGAAATTATGAAAGCAATCCCTTATATAATAGCATCAAAAATAATATAATACTTAGAGATAAACTTAATGAAGGAGGTAAAACATCTGTACACTGAAAACTGTAAAATATTAATGAAATAATTATTAGAAAACACAAATAAATGGAGAGATCTTTTATGTTCATGGACTGGAAAAATTAATGTGGCTAACATGTCCATACTACCCAGAGGAATCCACAGATCCACTGTAATCATTATAAAAATTTCAATGGCAGTTTTCACATAAATAAGAAAACAATCTGTGTGGAGCCATAAAAGGCCTCAAGTCATCAAAGCAGTGTTAATAAGGAATAAAGCTAGAGGCATTCCACTTCCTGATTTCAAACTGTACTACAAAGCCATAGTCATCAAAACAGCACGTAACTGGCTAAAAACAGACACAAAAATCAATGGAACAGAATAGAGAGCCCAGAAATAAACCCATGCATAATTGGTCAGTTAATTGACAAAGGAGTCAAGAATATACGCCAGGGTAGGACAGTTTATTCAATAAATGGTTTGGGAAAACTGAACAGCCAACTTGCAAAAGAATGAAACTGGAGCCCTACTGTACCATACACAAATATCAACTTAAAATGAATCAAACAGTTGAACACAAGATCTGAAATCCTAAGACTCCTAGAAGAAAACAGGAAGTAAGTTCTTTGACATTGATCCTGGCAATGATTTTTTTGGATCTGACACCAAAGTCAAGGCAACAAAAGCAAAAAAAACAAGTGGGACTACATCTAACTAAAAAGTTTCTGCCGAGCGAAGGAAACCACTGACAAGATACAAAGGCAACCTATGCAATGGAAGAAAATATTTGCAAACCACATATGTGATAAGGGGTTAATATTCAAAATATACTGGATACTTTTATAACTCAACAGTAAAAATCTAATAATCCAACCGAAAAAATGGGCAGAAAATCCCAGAGCTAAAAGGGACAGTGAAGTTAAAGGTCATATTCAGGGAAGAGAGGCAGACCAGAGAGCTGGACTGTTATCTGTGAGGAACAGATAGTGGTGAGGTGGAAAGGTAACTGGAAACAGATCATGGGGAGTGTTCAGTAACATGTCAGCAAAGCCTCTCGATTGTCAAGAGGCAATACTGGGGGTTTATGAGTGGGGGAATAAAAAAATTGGAACTGGACTTAAGTGCAGAAGTAAGTAGCATGTACTCAAACAGTGAGAAAACAGAGGCAGAAAGATTCCCTAGGATCCTATAGTAATATAAAGGTAACAGAGCTTATTCAAAATAATGGGGCAGGAAGTGGAAAAGATGGGGTCAGCATGAGAGACTAAAGAGACCGGACTGGACTGGCAGCATGTAGGGTGCGACGTAGTAAGACGATTCCATTTTAGTCCTGACTGTGGACCGAATGATAAGCAAATGCATTGGGGCAACCAAGGACACTCTAAAACTCTAAAAATAGTGATACCGGGGTTCAGATATCAGAGAATCTTATTTAATTGATTAAGAACCACTGGGGAGATTGGTGTGTAAGGGACTTTAGGAGAAAACAATGAGGGTCATACCTGCTAATTTGAGAAGTAATACTCAGTTGACATTATCCAACTTGTCTCATTTTAAATTCACACTTTGATGTTTTCATTCACCCAATAACTATTCACTGTCCACTGGGCACTGTTAGCACAGGACTCCAATGTGATAAAGAGATCTGTCTGTCCTCGGAGCATTTACAATCATTACCAAATGCAATTTTTGGTTTGAAAACAGCTCTATATATACTTGCTAGAGTTCCTGATTTGTATCAGCACAAAAAATTAAGAAGAAAATACACAAGTCTTTAGTTGTCATTCTGAATTAATAAAAGCTTCACTCTTTTTTCTTTCTGCTTGAGAAAAACAGAGAAAAGGTCTAATAGGATAATACAAATGAATAACATAAACTAAAGAAAGGGAAGATTATGATACTGTAATCCATAAAATAAATGCTATAGGAAATAATAATCTATAGGAATACTATTTTATATTATACAGATTATATTTATATTAATAATCTGTATAAAATAAGCTATAGATGAAGAATAATTTCTTCTATACTGGTTAAGTAATGGATTTAAAATCTAGGATCTGATGGATCCTAACAGGATTATTAGCCAGAAAAAAATTCGTTCAATTATTAATTCATGTCTTTCCACATCTTATAGCCTTTTTCAAGTTCAACCACCTTCACAGGAGACATGGTCCTGACCCAAAATATATAATGTTTTCAAGTTCTTCCAATAAAGATATATTTAGAAATAGAACTAGCATCTAGAAATTCACCCAATAATTCATCAAAGTTAAAGCTCGATTGCTTAATTTTTAGAATCATTTAGTAAATCAGACTCTCCTTTCTATTGCTACATGAAAATACACTCTGGTCCCTTCATAGTTCATGCGGGGCAGAAGCAGAGAGCAGAGAAGTACTGAGTTAAACAGTCACTTCCTCTGCACTTTAGTGCTTTAGAAAGAGTGGGGAGAAAGGGAGAGAGGAAGGATGAGTAGGAGAGCTTGATGCTACTTAATGTAATGAAAATGTAGTTCAAATCCCATCATAAATAAAAGGATGATTATATTCAAAAACATTTATTTACATTTACGCCATGGGTTGAAATGGTTCTTGTACAACTGTCAAAGACATAAGGTATTTGCTCTTTCTTAAGAAAGGTGCAAAAATTAGGGGTGCCTGGGTGGCTCAGTGGATTAAAGCCTCTGCCTTCGGCTCAGGTCATGATCCCAGGGTCCTGGGATCGAGCCCTGCATTGGGCTCTCTGCTCAGCGGGGAGCCTGCTTCCCTTCCTCTCTCTCTGCCTGCCTCTCTGCCTTCTTGTGATCTCTGTCAAATAAATAAATAAAATCTTAAAAAAAAAATAGAAAGGTGCAAAATTAAACTAACTTTACGAGCAACAGCTCTCAAGTTCCTGCAAGGAATACACAGACTACCCCAATGAGATCCTACAAATCAGGGCGTACTCACTCATGGTGATGAGAATCTGGGGAAAAGTGAACCATCCTCTTGTTATTGACAGGACCAGGGGTGCTCACCTGAAAGGAGAGTTGAAACAAAAAAATGTCACAACTGAGTTTCTTTAAAAAAAAAAAAAAAATCCATTTGATGGATTCCAATCTAAAATGGAGAATAAAATATTAATTCTCAAAAGCTAAACAACATTGCATGGACCAAAAGGGTAATTTCATTCCAGGTAAGAATGGTCTCTTGTTTTCACTTATTGTAGGTCCTCTGTTAGAATTTTAAGACTATTTTAAAAGTACCTTTATAATAAAAAAAAGTTTCTTAAGCACTAGACCACCAACTCTTGTTTCCAAATACTGCTCAACTGTGCATATATTTAATCATATGTGAAAAAAAGGAGGCTCACTTAATTAGTGTTGAGCAAGCGATATTTCCAAAAACCAATTAACCAGAGTTAATTCGTAAATATAAATAACATGTTTTATAGCGCACACTTCTTCAGTGCATACAAAAACCTACATCAAGGAAGGAGTCATGAGTCCTTTTCATAGTTTTCCCAGAAAATCAGGAATAATCTGCATATTTACACAGAATGAAATGTAATTTCACCTAAAAGAACAGTATTTTATCCCTCTGTTTCTAAGTAAAATTAAAAATGTGCTAAAGAATTGAAGGTTCAAAAATTTTTTCATAATATGGGCACCTGGGTGGCTCAGTGGATTAAGGCTCTGCCTTTGGCTCAGGTCATGATCTCAGAGTCCTGGGATCGAGCCCTGCATTGGGCTCTCTGCTCAGGAGGGAACCTGCTTCCTCCCCCTCTCTCTGCCTGCCTCTCTGCTTACTTGTGATCTCTCTGTGTATCGAATAAATAAAATCTTAAAAAAAATTTTTTTTTCATAATAGAAGCAACTCTCATTAAAAAAAAAAAAAAACGCACAACTTTTCTTTTACAGAGGGTTCTCAAAAGGGAGCGTGAGCAGCACCATGCAAGAATGAATCTACTACAGTCACAGTCAACAAGACCTGTGTTCCAACAGAAGGCCCTAAGTTATGCTCTGCCATAATTAATAATAATAGTAATAATAATAAAAACCCGCTGCAACTATAAAAATGTCACTTAAAGTCTACAATCAGAAAAATACCCGAGGAGGCAGAAAAATGCCTCTGAAAACAAACCCAACATTTGCAAAAACACGATTTATCCCTTTATTGCCTGGGTCACTAGGATGCCGGCGCACACTCTAAACTCCAAGAAATGCAAATATTGCAAATGTGTGCAGATGACGACATGAAGACCCCCACGGCAGGAGCACCACAGGTAAACATGTGCCTCAACTCAGGACCACATCCTGCATTCACCTCAAAATGAGGTTTTCATGCTATTCCAGTGGGCATCCCAGGAATACAGTAATCCATTTTCTACACTGTGGCTCTGAGAAAAGCCGATGGTGCCTATGTCATGCTTTGTTAGAAGTTCATGATCGCATTATCTCGTGGTGGACCTGACACTTTTATTCAGTTTACAGTATGTTCTATGTACAGGCAACTTATTTCCTTTGCCAGGGATGCTGACAACCATTTCCACACTATATTAATCTTGTTTACTGACTTTATCTTGGTACAAATATCAGAAAACTGAACTTTTTATCTCAGAGAAAGAATAAACAACGTGTTGACAGAAGCAGAAGCTATTTTCAGGGCTAAAATTGCCTGTTTACCTGAAGCTATACTTATGGAAAAATGTTTAAGTCTTGCTCTGGCTTGAAATACATAATCTGAAATTTAATAAATGAAGAAATTACACATATACCCATGTGATAAATTGCCTGATGAAAACAATGCAACTGAATACAATAAAACAGAATTTCTAACAAATTTATCCCAGAATACAAATGTAAGCTTTCGATCTAGTCAGAAATAATCATATTGTGTATTTCTCAGAAATCATATATGTATAAACGATAAGCTCAATTCAATTGCTGCAAACGACTCACACAAGATTTACAGGATCAAAGGGAGATATTTAAATGACTTTACATATTTACATAACATGTGGCCCTTCCTTAAAAAAAAATAGGGGTGAATACCTTTTACTGTTATTTCAAGTCAATTTTTGTTTTACTTTGGAAGATATGCCAACAGCCATAATTTAGGATTATTATTATTTGGTTTAAAGATTTTATTTATTTATTTGACAGACACAGATCACAAGTAGGCAGAGAGAGGAGGAAGCAGGCTCCCCTGAGCAGAGAGCCTGATGCGGGGCTTGATCCCAGGACCCTGGGATCTTGACCTGAGCGGAAAGCAGAGGCTTTAACCCACTGAGCCACCCAGGCGCCCCAATTTAGGATTATTTTTAAATGAAATCATGCAATGCTGAGACTCCCACATGATGAGCTTCTCGGGGTTCATGTCACTGGTCTGCCTCAGGAGTAAATGTTTTTCTTTGGGAACCTTTTGTGACTCTGTGACTAGACACCCCATACTGAAAATCCGAGAATAAGATCTTAATACAGAATTCAGCCTGTGGAAAGCAGTACTGTAGTCAAGTTCCAATTTATTTTAAATGTGGAGGCATGGACTATTAGTAGATAATTCAAAGTATTATAAAATATCAAGAAACACTTATAAAATTCTTTCTAAAAATTTATAATTTAGGCTGAGATAATCATCTTTATAAAAATAAATGAAGCAGTTTGAAACGTTACATTCAAGGAATAATTTCTAGTAAGCAAGTATGGTGATTACTGTGTTTTCCAAAAAACACGGCTTCATTATTCCAGGAATGTTTTAGAAAGAAGGAACACATTTAAAAAATCTTCTTTAAAATATCCAATAAGATATTCACATATTAAAGTTTATTTGTTAGAAAAAGCAGATTTTATTCCACAAGATTGGGTAGGTAACAGGTATTCTGTTCTTCATGAGAAACAGTATCTCCACAGTCCAGCTCTTGTTTGTTAGGACTCTGGAGACATTTATGTAATTAGCCAATATGTACTGATGACATCACACTATCTGCCCCAGAATTCTTATGGTTCATTTTTAAATGTTACTCCATCCATAGTGACTACAGTCACTCACTACCTATGTCAATTCCTCAAATTAGTAAATGTAAAAAAGAGATACTGCAACCTAGAAAGGAATGGGTGGCCACTAGATAACAAAGCATCTGTCCACTTCCGGCCTCTGCGGATTGTGAAACAAACTAAAGCTAAAAGATCACACGGGTCTTGGTTTTTGCTATTGTTGTTTACAATCAAGTCATCAACCTCAGAAAATGGGAATGTCATAGTGACAGAAGAAAAGTGAGTAACTGTTGTACAAGGAAGTGCCACTGTCAAAATTCAGAAGGTCAGTAGGTAAGAACATATGGGACATTAGGCTAAATGGCATCAATGACAGAATACCTATTCTCTCCATTTCATTAGATACAGTAAGACAATTTCCTATTCTTTCTATCACTGATTTATTGACCACCAATTTCATAACTTCCCTCAAAAGATAAGCAGAACACTCGGTTGTACATCTCATTGTCATTCTGTTGTCACCAAACCCATCCCATTCTTCTACAATTACATAACTGAAAAAATTACTTCCCAAATCAGGTAAACGTATCTGAGACACAACATTCTCAGAGGATTAATGAAAAGTTTGTTCAGTACGGATGGTATCCTACTCATATGTTCAAGGATTAAGGTTCCTTCTGTAAATGAATGAAGTGTGAGGGCCCCACAGATGTCCAGGAAGCCATTCCTCTTTCTTCTCTCCCTCTGTTCCAGTCATTCTCCTTCAACTTTGCTCTTCTGTACAATTACATTTTATTCGCTTTCTAAATGCTATTCTGCATCAGTGGCCACACTGACAAATACTTAGGGTGGCAGGCTGCCATTCGAAAGAAGGCCTTTCAGTTTTGTGAGGACCGGTCAATCAAATCCGCCCGGCCTCCAGGGAGACAGGAGACAGTCCATGAGCTCATTCCATGAGTCTCCCTGCTACTGTGTCGAGACCCGGAAGTTTTCTGCTTCTCTAAGGACCAGTGTTCATTTGACTCAACTTCTCTTTCTTGGAAGAAAGAAACAAGCCCTCAAAGTTTAGCAGCTCTGCATGAAGGCCCCCCCCTGGTACATTCAACAAATGTGCCAGTCAAATATATGTGACAGATACTAAGGAAAACAACTCAACAAAACCAGGCTTCAAAATAGGACTTGAAACCCTGGGGGTAGGAGGTGAGGGGAGGAGGGCAAAGAGATGAAAGGGAATTTATTATAGTTGCTTGTCTACACATTTATCTTCATTAAAAATCAATCATTAGAAAATAATATTCTGAGAGATTTGCAGTAACTGATTTTAATTAATGGCTGTTAAAACAGATGTATAAAGTGTTCACCTTTTAACCCCTTCCAGAAAAACAAACACAAAGATTCCCCAAAAGGATTTCAAATGAGTTTTATATCAGTGCTCCAAAAAGTTCTGTTACGAGATAGGTGGAGAATGAATAAAATATTTCACTGTGTCATCTATTCGCATATATAATATCACAGAATGGTCACAATTCACAAAAGGCACAATCTATTTGGGAATGGAAAACATCAAGAAGATAACACTAGAATTACTTTTAAAACAACGTACAGAAAAAATAAAAATTACTTTAGAATGACTTTTAAGGCAATATGAAAAAAATGACAATTCAGGTAGCATAAATGGGTATCATTTATAAGATTAAAGGGAAACAAAGTAGTTATCTGATTTAAGAGGAATAAGGGGGGAAAAGTCACCTGTGAGAAGGGAGTTGTATGCAATTATCTCTCCCTGCTCCAATCCATCTTACCAACTTGCCAAATTCAACTTTCTAAATCGCTGCTTTTCGCATGTCAGTTTTCTCATTCCAGAGCCATCCATAGCTCTACGCTGAAAGTAAAATTAAAACTAATGAGAAATGCATTCAAAGTCCTTCTCTAATCCGAGCCTGACTTTCCAGGGTCATCCTTCAGCTCACGTGGTAACTGGCTGCTCCCCATGTGCTTAACCCAAAACTGCTCTCCTGGATACAATTCACCAAATATTTACCTACTATGTATGTAAAACTAGGCTTATATTTACTATATAGTAATATAGTAAATACAGACACTATATACAGAGTTCCCATTCTGTTGGGTGATTTTAATTATCCTGTCACACTGAGTGATCTTTCGGATGTCTTGATGAAGTCCTGAGTTTAAGGAACCCCTTTCATTCCAAGATGGTTTTGAAAGAATAAAAGAAAAAAAATCACATAATTCATGTGCTAATTCATATTTCACCTTCATTTGCCTAGACTTCTATTAAACTAAAACGTTATTTTACACCGGACTAACAGAAATCCTCTGTACTGGCCACAAAAAACTAAGAATTAGTAGGTACATGCAGAACGCTTGATGGGTGTTTGGGAATGTGCTGGATCAGAGGGAGAGGTCATGTAAAACATTACCCATCAGGAGTTCTGGCTTCAGACAATGTTCTCCTAGAAGGAATACTCAGGTGGGAATACGCTCCATTTCCGAGGGCAAATGAGTTACCTGAGATTTCAAAAACTGTTGTACTAAATGACTAAATTTACACACTATCACTTGATTCACCAACTAAGAAAAATGTCCTGAGAATTTAATAAAACATAATAAATTACAGAAAGATATGCCAGGTTTTCATTTTAAAATTCACCAATATTCACAAACAACCTTGCTCTTATCAGGAGATCTCACACCAGAAGACTTTTAAGGGGGGAAAACCCCTTATTAGGATCTATGTGTCATCTACTATTCACAGCCCCCATGATAGCTAAATTATATTGTAGTGGATATAACACAGTGCATGAATCTGATGATTTTACCTGGTTGTCAAGGTACTGTTCCGTTATACTTTTAGCATTTTTTTAATACTTCTTGAGTAACACGAATAAATGAACAATGAAAGTGTGATAATGACCACCATGAGACATCAAAGAGTTAATACAATTGATAGAAATATTATTATTATTACTCATGATAATGATTGTCCTAAACTTTATAGCTCTTGCCCGCTTGTGAGGTATTTTCACAGGAAAGGTGGGATAGAGTGAGGAAACATCATTACTCTCAAATACCAGATGACAGCACATGCCTGGATCACGAAAACTAAACAGCTAGATCTGAACTTCAATTGTCCTATTCACAACCTACTGTTTTTTCCCCCTACAGAACTACACAAAGGAGACAATATACCAAAGCCAGTGTTTTCTGTATTTGGGGATTTGCTGCAAGAGATGCTTGCCTGAACCTAGAATATACTCTTGGAAAATCTTCAGCCTAGAATTAGGCATCCAAGAATGGTACTCTGGTCCTCACTTGTAACTCTGGGTAACCTAGTGGGCTATTTTGGATATAGACAAGGATGAGCACAGTGGCCCAAACAAGGCTGTTGGCACGTGTTATGGATTGACTAACAGGAGTAAGAAATAGCTCTACTACTAGGTATTACAGCCAAAGTAGTAAAAAATTCAAAACTGTGCTAGAGAGGGGTAAGCATTCCATGATAAGGATACACGGAGAGACTAGAAAATTAGAAAACGCGTACTATTTTTTTTTTCCTTCAGAAGCAGGTATCAATGCATATGTGAGATTATACCCTTAAACCAGAAAGGTTTTATAAAGAATAGAAAAAAAAAATCAAAGGAAATAAAGCACAGAGGAGCACAAGGCCTGCCTTTCAATTGCGGATTAGTCTTCCTAGCAGGAATCCATCTGTGTCAAAGAGAAGATGCTAACCTTTCCACTGCCAGAATCAACCAGAAGAGGTGAATGAAGACAGACTTTGGGTAACCTGGAAGTTAAGCCCGGCACACGTTCAGGTAACACAGCACATACATTTCTCTAAAAGAATCGTCAAAAGCCGAATTATACTAAACTGATGCAGGTTTAGAAATACATATGTGTACATATATATGACAACATTGGCAACTGTTATGTTTTTCATCTAAAACTAAACAATGTAATTATTTAAAATCCCTAAACAGTTTTTTTCTAGTTAAAATAAGTCAGCATTAATAATTAAGAATTTAGAATGATTGGCCTATTAGAATAATAATACTTCTAATTATTAAGTGCATAAATTCTCATTTCTGGTATACACTAATAATGAATGATCTGAATGCTTTAATAGAAAAGATTAATCACTACATAATTAAAAAACAAATACAGCAACAACTTTTTTTCATACTGCTCCATGATAATAATTTCTTTTGAGTAAGAAACTAAAAATTAACCAGCTTGGAATGATGGCAAATAGTGATTAAAGAAGGCGGTTCACTTTGCCGTCCAGTTTAGTAGCAAGCTGTGAGTGGCCTCTGCTGGCTGACCAAAGGCTTCCTAAATCACTCATTTATGATGCTTGCCATGTTACGGGCTTTGGGAAAATAAGATTATGCCCACATATATTTACACAAAATCCACTGTGCATAAAGACCTGCCTTTTATAAAAGCAAAAGCCAAATAATAAACAAAATGTACACAACATGGTGTAAAGAAACTTTATACTATTCACCCCAATTCAACATACTTAGGTTAGTTATACTAAATATCTAATATCTATCTATCTATCTAAATATCTAATATCTCAATATCTATCACATCGCCTAAAATTTTAGTTTATATGCCATGATTGTATGTAGGTTATCTTATTCAATTCATATTGAGCAATCATACCCACATTTAAAAAAATAAGTATTTTTCTTGAGACTCATGACATCTACCTGCATACGCATGCAAACTTTTTCTCAAAATTAAGTGTATATTTAGCTTTGGTTACTGACTTTGCAGGGAAATAAAAGAAAGAATAAATAAAAAATCCTTTAAGGAATTAGATTTTTAAAAAGGCATTAACACCCTTTATATAATGGTTTATGGAGATACTGTCCCGGAAGTGCAGTAAAGCAAAGCAATTTTAAAGATTTCTGTATTATTGTACCTATGTTTGGGTAGAAGTAATCTTATATTCAAATCTTAAAGCTGCAGTCAAGAAGCTGAATCTTACTAGTATCAAGTAATGTTAATTCAGTAATCATAATAGAAAAGAAAAAAAAAATGTTTCCAATTTTGCCCAGTACTTTTCTATTAATAAAAATCTGTGCACGGCAGAATTTATGATTTTTTTATTTATCTATTAATTATATATGGTTCAATTCATACTTTACCAATCTATCCACTTAAAATAGACCCCATTAAAAATTATTATCAAATATGCCTAATGATGTCAAAAGGTGACTACATTTATTTTAAAAAAGTTATTGTTCTCACATGTGACAATACTTCAGTATATTTCAACCCTCATTTCAGAATTCAGTCCCATTATCTTGCCTGCTCAAAACTGTTCACAGGGTTAGCTAGCTGACATATAAGATAACCCTCCATCTCACTAGACACCGCTGGGATATGACACACTGACCCACAGTAAGCCCTTATTATTAGCCTGAAATATATAGCACGTAATGTAGCTCCAGCCAGGGAATTTGTTTATAAAAATCCTTTTATCTCTCTGGACTTTCAAAATGCTTTTAAAAGTAATGTTCAACTGTTTAAAGGAATTTCAGACAATAAATACAAATTCTAATGGGTGCTTTGAAGTCTCCCCTCTTGTCTCCCACTATTCTGCAGAAGTTAAAAAAAGAAGAGTTACATATACAGAAAATAGAAGCTAGAAAGTGTTTTCTTTTTGAAGCTTAGCTTATAAAGAGTCTATTATATTAAAGACAGAACTTAAAAAACAAAAAGACTCAACAGCTCTCATTCCTAATGAGATTTACAACATACTGAAAAGCTAGGTACATGTAAAATTAATTTTTTTTTGTAGTTAGAAGAGGTCAGGGGGTAACACAGCAGTAAAGATAATTATGATATTCAGCAAACACAACTGATAACATAAAAAATATTAAGATGGCTTTTTGGACGAAAATTCTATCATGTACATTAAAAAATTTACTTTAAGAATATAAGCTGACTCAGAAAATGTTTAAGTGCTTAAACGACTTAAACTATAGTTAAAACACATGGTCAACACTTCAGTAGTTAAAATCATTTTTTCTGTATTAATTGATAATTTATCACAATATCAATAGTTGTGCATATCCCCTTTTGAATTGTGTATTATTTTTCTACATTTTCAAATGTTTTTTAATAAACTAGTCAATTTCTTTCTACCTGAAGTTGATAGTGATGTTGTATGCAATCTTAATTTGCATTAAAAGAAAAAAAAAATCACAGCTGTTTTTGATGTTTAAAAGATTGTTTCTAAGACTCTCAAGGATACATTGATAGTAATTGATAAGAAAAATGCTGATAGTCTTCACATTTTAAAGCTTATTATCTTAATATGGTTTATATTTAGCAAATAAAACACTTCAGATACTATAGTCTATAAACTGTTCTCTTTTTTTTTTTTGTTACATAAATTAACCCATTCATTATAGGCTAGCAATGTTTCAAACGGTGGCGCTTCTACTGGTCTTTCAACTCCTTCAGTCTTCTGATGGCAGACTTTACTGTGACAGCAGAAGTGGTGTTGTAGGTCCAGGCGCCACCAGCGACGGTTTTCATGCAGGAGCCACAATGCCAGATCCCCACAGCTCGTCTTTTCATCTTGGTTTTGCCACAGAAGGAGCAAGTGTACTTGGCGTGCTGGCTTATCTCAATCTTCTTCACCATCTTCCTGAGGGAGGCACCATAACGGGTCCCGTATTTGCCCCCGATTCCGACTTTCTTGGTGCGTTTAGCCATGTCGCCCCAAACTAGGTCTGAGCCCCGAGAGGTATAAACTGTTCTCTTGAGGCAAACATGCAGGCAAACACTCAACCTTCTATAATGTATTTCAAGACCTGATTGTTATGCTGTAAATTGCACTGAAATCTTTCTATAACTTAAAAAAAAAAAGCATATAACAGTGACTTGAAAGGGAAAGAGACAGCAAGTATCAACATATGCAAACGAACTCTTAAGGTATAAAAGGCAAACTAGTCTTTAATGTATAAATGAGTGAATGAGTTAATTAAGAAGAAATCAAATATTAGTTCATCAATAACTGTAACATCTTAGTATAGTACATACCATCCTTCTTCTTGATTCTCAGCACAAATCCCAAGTAATAACTTGAACTTTTAGTATCTTTTGGCCAACATATATTTCAAGCAAAAGATCACACAGTAAAACTCCATTTTTTGGGAAGCTTATCAGTAGAATTTGCTTGAAATGGAAAGAAGCCAGTATCTAGCAGAACTCTGGTTGCACAATAACATCACTGGGCCAGCCTGTGGCAGCCATGTGAAGACAGTTCTGGCCAATAAAAAGGACATGCAATCACGGGTGGAGCCTCAGAGGAAAGTTCTCTCAGTGGGATATACTTCGTGGTCAGGAGACTTGGGCCGGTCTTTGCAATTCAGGTCGCCTGGGATATAGGCAACAGCATCCATTTTTTGAGCAGGAGTGGAAGATGACAAGAATCAAAGGTTTCCATCCTGCTATCCTTTATCTGGGTAACGAAACCATCAAATACCTTCCCATAACATGAGGGGGAAAGAAACAAAACCCTTGTTCAAGCCTCCATTACTCCAGCATCTTGTTCCATGCAGCAAGGTCAATCCCTCATGAATAATAATAATAACGATGATGCCACTATTGCCATTAAATTCTACCTTTCTTCTTAAAAAAAAAAACAAAACCACGCCATTAAGAGGGTCAGGAATACACTGAAAGAGATACTTGATATCTAATTTATATGCCTAGCACAGAGCTAGATGTGGTAGAAGATTCTGAAGAATTGCATAACATAAACCCTGCTAGGGATGCGGGGTGGCTCAGTCAGTTAAGCATCTGCCTTTGGTTCCCATCATGATCCAGGGTTCTGGGATTGCATCCTGCATCAGGCTCCCCACTCAGCGGGGAGTCTGCTTCTCCCTCTGCCTCTGCCTCTCACTCTGCTCGTGATCTCTTTCTCACATAACTAAAATCTTAAAAAACAAAAAACAAACAAAAAACCCCTTCTAGCTAATATGTTGCAAACTTAAAAAATATGAAACCAATGCAGATTAAACAAGTGCTAAACTGTGTGCACTGAGTTCGTAACTGCCATTGCAGCTCACAAAAGAGAGATCGTTATGGCCCAACTTAGCAAATTTGAGGAGGAGATGTGGCTTATGCTGAGTGCTAGAGACGGGTAGGGTTTAAGCTGAAGGAAGGAGGGGAATTATATGCTAACCACAGATATGAGGTATGGATCATAAGGGTATATGTTTAGAAGCAAAGACATAAGCCTGACTAGACCATAAGTCTGCTGGGGGAAAAAAAAAAAGTTGGGTATGTAATAAAGTTTCAGAAATCCAGGAATCCAAATATGGCTTATTCTGTAAAATAATCTATGTGCAAGGCTTCCAAGCTTATGCTAGATTATCCACCTAGTTGATACTGTCCAACTCCAGTAGGAAGAGAGAGTCCCAAATAAAAATGAATAAAAACTAACAAAAAAGGAAGAAATAATTTCATATTTTAAATTACTGTACTTTCATCTTCACTAAATCCCTATCCCTTGCTGCTTTTGGGTTTCTCTACCAAGAGCCTGGGAGCATCCCCCTCTGCCTAGGATGGCTGGGCTGCCGCGCTTCCTGTCCTCTCACTCCTGTAGACCATGAAAGTAGAGCTAGAGCTGAAGTAGGGAGAGGAGGTTAGGAACCCAGGTTCTGATTGCTCCCACCTGTCTGGGGCAAGGTGAAGTGCAAGATCAGGGAAGTGCGGGGAACTAAGGCAAGTCTGCCTCCTGAGGCACAGCTGCTGTGGAGGGAAGTCTCCAGGAGAGGCCATATGTGAGTTGGCACCCTGCCCAAACTGGCACAGGAGGAAAAATGCCCCATCTGTGGAAGGAGGGGGCTAGAGAGATAGCCTGAGAGTGCTACCCGTTCCCCTCAGCCTGGGTGACCCAGGAATTTCTGTAACCTAGTGTGTGTGGGGGGGCTCAAAGAACACAGGACTTGGAGATCAGGGGCAAAGGACTGGAATCCATGGGATTTGGTCATGGGTACCAGCATGAGACCTCAAAAGACCGGAGAGAACCAGATTCATGTGAGTGAATGAGATACCGGGTTTCAGACTAGACTAGACTAGCCAGCCAGAGATCAGCAAGGACCAAAACATAGTGAACAGACAGTAAGATGGTGCCAGAAACTACGGGAATCTCCTCCAAGATCTCCATGGCATCCAAGTTCCTCATTGTCATCATGGAGAGAAGTCGGTGGGAGGGAAAGAGCTACAGGATGAAGCCTTTGTTAGAAAAGGGGTAAGCTGCCCAAAGAAATATTCTATACTGTGATACAGTGATTGGCAAATCTGTATCACTTTCCCCAACCCCTGCTCCACACTCCATGCCCTCCTTCCCCTCACGGTCCCTTCCCCTAGTAGTTGTAAGTGAAACCTCATGAGAAATATCCAATGTCTTAAATAAAGAAGTTACATTTTCTTTTGTCCAGCTTTTAAGTTTTTGCTCCGCTACACTTATAAACTGACATCAGCTCTTTAAAATGGTCATAGGGGGGCACCTGGGTGGCTCAGTGGGTTAAAGCCTCTGCCTTCGGCTCAGGTCATGGTCCCAGTGTCCTGGGATCGAGCCCCACATCGGGCTCTGTGCTCTGCAGGGAGCCTGCTTCCTCCTCCTCTCTCTCTGCCTGCCTCTCTGCCTACTTGTGATCTGTCTGTCAAATAAATAAATAAAATCTTTAAAAAAAAATAAAATAAAATGGTCATAGGTAGAATTACCCTTACATTAGAGTAGATGAAAATCTTTGTGTGATCCATAAATAAGCAGTAAAGCATAAATGTTACTAATTTAAGCTCTTTCTCGGTTTCACAGCAAAATTCCACATAATACATATCATATTTTTCATTCTGCAGGTTATAAAATCAATTGTAACAAAAACATACTTTTATGATAAGATTAGAAAACAAAGCAATACGGAGTCTTAGCAGTCTTAATTCTTGCTGTCCAATGTCGTGATCACAACGGGATACACAATCCACCAAGTTTAACAAAATCAACTACAATTTATGGATTTCACCCACTGTTTCTTTTTCTCCAGTATAAAGTGGTTCTTAGGAGGAAAACAGTTGAGTGATTAAAAGTGTGGGCTATAAATCTAGATTGCCTGGGTCCAAATCCTGCTTCTTCCACATTTCAGCTCTAAGACTGCCTTAACTCCCACATCTTTAAAATGGGGATGGAAACAGTATCTATTTTATATAGTTATTATGAGAATTAAATGAGATAATCTGAAAAACACATAGATCAGAGTCAGCCTATTATTATTATTATTGGTGCTAACTGTCTCAAAGTCTAATGCAAGATACAACTCCATTAATAGGATGACACAAATCAGTATGACAGTAGATATAAGCATGGAGTAAGGAGCTTATAGGTTGGAGGGAGTTGGGAATGAGGAGGGCGTGTATGTAGAGCAAGGAAGGGATGGGAGATGCTCATTACTAGGGGCTATCATCATTTTTCAGGGAATTACTTGAAACACTCTTCCTTAGGGTTGATAAACATCAGATGAGCAACTGTTTTTCCTGAGCAGGTTGGTCATGTAGATACATGTTTAATATATAAAGCACCACATTACAAAGAAGAGGCACTTTACAATTAAGTTACAACGACATGGTAGCTAGTCTAAATCACAAAACTTCATTCAGTAATTTCCACAAAGACATTATTCATGACGCCATAGAGTGGTGCTTTTCTGATGCTTTTCAATTAGTGTAAAGGTCATGGGTTTAAATAAAATAGAGTTAAGTATCTTATCTATAATAATGGTCTCTAAATTGAATGTTTTACAGCTGATTTGCTGTTCTTGGCCAATTCTAAGGGCCTGAAAGAAACTTGAACTGGCAGACCATTTGAATACAGGTTATTGAAGTAATAAAGGGAACGCATCTCCTCCTGTGTCCAACTTCACACACACACACACACACACACACACTCTGATTTTACCCAGAAAAACTGAAAAAACCTGGAAGCCTTCTTTGATCATACACAACAGAAGTAATTTCTCTTCCCACTTTGAATTCATATATTTCCTTGTATCTAATGTCACATAACAGATCGTCTCATGTTAAAACTGCAAATATGTGTCAGTCTCCTCTAGAAACATACACATTTCTCACGAGCAGTGGTTTTGTCTAATTTACTGTTGTACCACCAAGAGAACCTAGTATGCGGGCCCACACCGAACCATGTGTTCAAAGCATCAAAAGCACAAATATTGTTCACTGTTGCTTATCAGCATTTTGGGATAGTCATAAGACAACTCAGTATAGGCTCCAAATAACTCACATGCAGGTTAAATATTAGAGTCTTTAAAAATCTAGATATGTTGTTTTAGAAACCATGCTGCTATCTGTTTGGCTAAACCCACTCTAAAAGCAGTACCACAAAATTAAATAATGCAAAAGATAAAGCCTAGTACAAAGTATGCAGAGAATAAATGGAGTAAATGAACATAATTTACTAAGTCCTTTGCATAAAGAATAGTCCGCAATTTTTAAAATATAGAAAAAGAATGAGATACAATTACTCTTTAATGAACACCTCGAACAATTTCATATAAGTTGGTCAAATATAATAAGGAAAAAAGACTATGAGAAAAAAGAAAAAAAAAGAGTTGGCAACTCACCTTTCCGGAGTAGCACACTATTAAGAGAATTCACAGACAAAAGGAAGCCCGTCGAATACCAACCTATGCTGAGAAAATGGTAGAATACTACACGCTCTTAAAATCCATTCTAGAAGTTATCCATAAAGCAATGGTAGCATCTCAGCATCAATATAACTAAGAGACTTGATAATGACCAACTATTCTAGAACTGTCCCATAGGTATTAACTCCAAGCCCCATGGCCATTAAGCCACACCACAGAATCAGAAACAATGAGATCTTCCAGCATGGTCGGTCTGTGAAACACTGACAGCATGTCACTACAACCCAACCTTATGGGACTGGGTGTACAAACAGAATGCCAAGCAGCACACTCCACTGGACCATGAACAAGTCCAAGTGCAGAGATAACTGTTTTATTCTTTCCTTTTGTCCTCTGTGATGAGCCCGGTATGTACTAAGTAAATAGCCTCTATCATTATTGATTTTAACAAACACTGATTGAGCACTTTCTGGGTGGCATGGACTCCCAGAAGCTGCCTGCATTTCCAGTGTGACTCCAGCTTGCAACTCTGCAAGATGTTAATTATTATTGCAATCTCTCAGATGAGGCTCAGAGAGATTAAAACCACCCACCTGAGGCCACCTACTTAACAAGTAGTGGAGGCAGTATTTGAGTCCAGAAATGTCTGGTTCATCTACTCAACAAGAAAATATTGAGCCTTGACTACGTGTCCTGGTAAAAGGAAGAGGAAGAGACATACTGGCGAACAAGACTCACTGGGACCCTGCATTGATGGGATTTGCATTTTAGTCTACGGAGACAGAAGAATAAACAAATACAGAGAAACACTACAGGTTGTGGTCAATTCCATGAAGGATATAAATCAGGAGAACGTGGTGGGGAAGTGGAAGCCCAGCTGAGTTCTGAAGAAGGAGGAGGAGTGGGGACATTCTTAGTCAAAGGCAATTGCATAGAAAGGTGTGGAAGCAGGGAAGGAAGGAGCGGCAAGGAGGTCGGGGTGGGCAAGGGAAGACTGGGACGGTGTAAGGTCAGAGAGCACGAAGGGGCCAGGACACACAGGGCGACTTCAGTTCGAAGAAGTAGTGCTCTTTTCTTTATACCAACACTTCTCAAACTTTATACTCTTTTTTTTTTAAAGATTTTATTTATTTATTTATTTGACAGACAGAGATCACAAGCAGGCAGAGAGGCAGGCAGAGAGAAAGGAGGAAGCAGGCTCCCTGCTGAGCAGAGAGCCCGATGCGGGGCTCGATCCCAAGACCCTGAGATCATGACCTGAGCCGAAGGCAGCGGCTTAACCCACTGAGCCACCCAGGCACCCCTCAAACTTTATACTCTTAAAAGTGATTGAGGTCCCCCAAAAGTTTTTGTATATGGTTTATAGGTATTGACATTTGCTGTACTGGAAATTAAAACCGTGTTAATTTTGAAACCCAATAATACTCAACACTCTTCCTAGAGACTTTGCAAAATACCACCATGTTCTCATGAAAAATTGAGGTGAAAAAGACAAATATCTTAGTACTACTGTGAGAACAGTTTTGCCCTTATGGACCTCCTACAGAGACTTGGGGATTCTCTGGGATCCCCTGACTATCCTTTGAGAGCCACCACCATATACCATAGTTGTCTGAGGGTGGTACCAACATCATTGAGATCATGTTAGAAATGCAAATTCTCAGGTCTTATCCCAAAACTACTGAATTAGAACCTTTGAGAGTGAAGCCCACCATCTGTGTTTTAGCAAGCCCTCCACGTAATTCTGATCCTCGCAAAAGTTTGACGACTACTGTGGTAGACTTGACTGAAGATGGTAGGACAAAGTGGGAAAAACATCAATAGGGAGGTCATAAGAAATGTTTTTAAAATACGCAAAAATTGGCTGTCACAGCATAAATACAAAGCTCGAAACTAAATGCAGGGGGAAAATTGTTAAAAAAAAACCTCTGCAGCCAGAAGGAGAATCATCAATAGAAGGGTGTTGAACAAAGGTTTCACACTGGATGGAAATTGAAGAGGCAAAACGGGAAACACTGACAGATTCTGCAAGTATATACAGTAGCAAATCCAAATGTCAGTCTTCACGGGTGAATAATACCAAAAGCACTGGGGTTAAAGTGTCAGTCTTAGGCATACGGACACCCAGAGATAATAAACCGTATCAAAGGTGCTAACCAAGATAATATATTTGCGAAGAAAAAAAAGCTCATTTTTATTGAATCCTATCTCAGTTTTCACAAATAATTCTTAAAGGGAATAACTCCACATAACTTGTCAAGCCTTGTTTAGCAGTACGAAGGAACAAAAAAATGAGCTTGTTTGGTGATGCATATTAATATCTTAATTCTAAAAACTGTCACTACGTACACCAAATAATATTTTGGTTCCTTTCACTGAATCTTACCTAAGTCCCATAACATTATTATGTACTTGTATCCATAATGATATAGTAATTTTCCTTTGGGCTCCTAGCAACCTCTATATAATCATTATACTTATGTTATTTATTACACTGTATTTTAATTAGCTGTTTATTTATCTAACCCTCTGATAGATTATAAGCATCTAGATAGGGACTAGGAACCGGGTATTATTCAACTTTGTTTTTCCCTACATTGTACAGTCTCTGGCACATGCTAGTTATGAAATGAAGCAAAATTCACTTGTTGACTTAGGTATTTATGCTTTATCTTGACATCTACATTGAAATCTCAACAAAGGCCATGACTGATATTTTAATTGCTTTGAAACACAAATAACAGAATCCTAAGTACACCTGTTTTCAGTAAGCCCTTGGTTACTGAATATAGATACAGACACATATCTCTTGTAAATGACAATGGAAAGAACAAATATAATTAGTGGGAAAACTCAACATGCTGTTTTAATTATGTATGGAAATATTTCAATGAATATAAAATAAGATCTATCAAAAGGATCCTTGCAGATCTTACAGTTAATTGCCTTCATCCCATATTAAAAAAAAAAATTCCATACCACTCACATTCTGAAGATACGAGAGCAACCACAAAAATATTCCACAATTCTTTTTTATTTATTTATTTATTTTATATCTTTTCAGCGTAAACAGTATTCATTGTTTTTGCACCACACCCAGTGCTCCATGCAATAGGTGCCCTCCTTAATACCCCCACCTGGCTCCCCCAACCTCCCACCCCCTGCCCCTTCCAAACCCTCAGGTTTTTTTTCAGAATATGCCACAATTCTTATTTATTAATTCTTAAATCAGAAACCCTAGACTGCAATTTAAAATTATTATTAACTGGGTAAAGTACTAGCTTCATAACCAAAAAATGCCCATCTTCTTATTAGTGATCAGGGTCTTGATGGTCCAATATGAAACAAAACCACATTTCATATTTGAAATGAAATTCTGCTTTAAACTGTCTCTTGTATTTATTAAACTACTTATAGTTCGTGCAAAAATATTCAGGATGTCTAAAGATAATAAAAGCTCGTGAGTGGTACCCTAGGATCCCATGACCAACTGGACTAAGCCACAATCAACTGTCCTCTTTAAATCTGGACCCTTTCGGTTCTCTCCCAACTCTCTTGGGTGACCAGATGTCACATGACCACACAGTCGGCTAAGGTATATACAGTATTTATTGTAATATGAACTGTAAAGTACTATCTGCACTCAGGTTAGGATACTACAGACACTGGGCTCAGCTACTTAGTTCAAATTAGTATTAAATATTTGGAGCTCGGTGTGGGATTTTAAAGTCCTACTGTCTTGTTCAAATCCATGCTTTGCCACTTTCTACCTGTACAAGTTATTTTACTTCTTTTTATTTTTGTTGCCTTATGGGTAAAAGGGCAATGGGCAGTAAGAGTAATACCTGCCTCGTAGGTCTCTTATGGGAATTAAATAGTACATGTCAAATCCTGGTAAAATGCCTAGCACACAGGAAGGACTAGAAATGCTAGCTATTGTAAGTAGTAGTACATCCAGATTTCATAGACCCAGTCTGCTTTATCAACAGGCTTAACATTTCACTTCAGACCTCCTTGGTAGGGCTATTCATTCCTTTTCTATGGGTTTTTAGTTCTACTCACTTGACTTAATCAGTCTGAATGAAAAAATTAACTTCTTCTGTATTTGATTATCTCAATGTCCCAGGTCTGCCTACATGGGTTCTTGATATTGAGGTAACACTCTAATAAGGAGGAAGTTGGTTTTTTCTTTTTAGGTTAATGTATAAAATTAAGCCAGAGTCAAAAATGCACCTTACTGTATCTAAATAGTACCTACAGTATTTGTTGAATGAATGAATGGACAACTGACTCAGGTTCTCTGTGGGTGTCCAGTATACTTGGAATTGGAATTAAAAAACCAACGAGAAAGGAATGAGCAGCCTTCCACAAATTCTAGCAATAGATTCACCACCAACACCTCTATTGATTTCAGATTCCAAAGATGTTTTCAGAATTTTTTTATTTCTTATCACTTTACCCTCCTTTTTCTTCCCTATATCACTTACATGTTACTTTTTAATTTCTTCTTCACATGGTTTAATGCAAATCCTGCGGAATTTCCTGTTTGTACGGTTACTCACTATGAATCCTCACACAACTAGCAAAATTTTAAACTCACCTGTGTATCACTATGCATGAGAAACTTTCTGAACTACAGAGGAAAGTATACGTAAAATTTGGTAGTTTATGACCATGATGCATTCATATAAAACAAAAGACAAAAAGCACAACAAAGAGGGGCGCCTGGGTGGCTCAGTGGGTTAAAGCTTCTGCCTTTAGCTCAGGTCGTGATCCCAGGGTCCTGGGATCGAGCTCCGCATCGGGCTCTCTGCTCAGCAGCAAGCCTGCTTCCCTTCCTCTCTCTCTGCCTGCCTCTCTGCCTATTTGTGATTTCTGTCTGTCAAATAAATAATAAATAAAATCTTAAAAAAAAAAAAAGCACAACAAAGAAAACCGTGCCAAACCATATGACAAAACCATCATATCGACACACTTCTCTATCTCCTCCTCTTCCAGTTTTCCAGAGTGATATCCTTTGCTTTTCATTCCTTTCTCTATATACTTGCTTTTTGGGAAAGGGCACTAACTCTCCTACCTTCAACCATCACCTTCTTATTGATCAATCACATATATACAGCTGTTTCTCCTCTGAAGTTCCATACCGCCAACAACGAGCCCCACACTTCCAGGATCCCTTTGGGATATTTCTTTTTGGAAAGGTTAGAATCATCTCAAGCTCATTATAACCAAATAAATTCATTAAATTCCCTCTCCAATTAACTTCCCCTCATGAAATTCAATTCTCAATTTTTAAAAATAAATGATGGATTCTTTTTCTTTTCTTTTAGACAGATTCTGTGTTAGATGAATTCATATAGGTATCAATAACTGGGAAGTCTACATCCTTAAAAAAATGAACTAAAGAAGTTTCACAAGAGAATTTATTTTTTTTTCTAAAGTTTGTTTATTTTTTTAGTAATCTCTACACCCTGAGTGGAGCTTGAACTCTTGACCCTGATTATCAAGAGCTGCATGCTTTTCTGACTGACCCAGCAGGGCACCTCCTCACAAAAGAATTTATTCAAGAGCCCCAAAGATCTCTGATATAGTCCTTTATGACTCTGTGGCAGTTCTAACGTGAACAAATGCATGGAGCAAGTTCAAGACAAGAAAGCCAAGCATTCATTCACATCTCAATCTTATCCCTGATGTTATTACACCAATACTGTCCACCATTTGCAGATTCTGTAAATTTGGGGTTAACGCTACTAGAATAATGTTGTAAGGTGGTATGGAGTTTATTTTGGTGGCAGAATTTACTTTAATAGCTTTATAAATACTTTGGTCTTGTGCTGATGGAATCATTAATGGCCTGAAGGGTCACTTAATTTTCTTAGTTTTACTTTACTGGATTTTATAGGGAAAGTAACATGCTATGTTACATTTTCCTATCAGCAGTACATGAATGTCTCAGGACAAATCCCCTGCAAATGTCAAGGGTCTACTGTAATTGTTTCTGGCCTGCCCAATGAAACTTAGCAAATGGTAATACCCTGGCCTCTCCATGCTGACAGTGACTTGGGTTGGAGGGTTAATCACCATGAGGAGCAGAAGAGCTGAACCTTAGGCGTTAAGATGGGCATAAATCCTAACCTACAATGTCTTTTTTTTTTTTTTTTTTTTTAACCAGTAGGTTCTTCAGGTTATTATGAGCCAAGTTACGTCCATCATCACCATACTTAACATTGTCGGACCCTAATTTTTCACAGTTATGAATGCCATGCTATCAAAAAGCCTGGGTATTTAGGGAAAGATACATGTTGATGCCTTCTGCTGACTGCCGTCACCTCCTTTTTTATCAAAGCACTTTCTAGAACTCTCTGCCCATCTAAAGGCAGAAGAAAAGGTTTATCCATGTGCATGAGATATGCAATTTGCGTGTGGGGGAATACCATTAAATAGTCCCTTGGTTCAAATTTTGAATTTTTTTTTTCTTAAAACGGAACAGTTCAATAGTAGTTCAATAGCTGAAAGTTAACTAAATCTGTATAATTCCATGTAGGAAGATATTACTACAAAGAGGTTTTTCTTGGTAACTCCGAAAACAAAACAAAGCGTGGACAAATGTGAGTTCAAGGATAATACAAAGGCTAATTGCAGAAGGAGAAGCATCTCAATATTCCTCCAAAATACAACCTCAATGTTGAAGAAATGGTTATTTTCTTGGTAAAAGAAGGATCATTAATTTTAAATCAAAGCATGATTTATATTTTTAAAACAGTCCATATTTGCTCAACTTAATATCTGGCGATTCTATCAACAAGATTGAAACGGACGGACTACTTGAAATTTGAAAAGGGCAATGTCCACATTGTTCCCCTGGCACTATACAATGGCAGGTCAAACTTTTGTTCCTCTTGTCCTACAAACAATTTTCAAGCCCACGCTCAATAAATAAATTTGGTCTCAGCACTCCCAATCAGGGCTGCACAATCCCCTCAGTAGCAGACCTATGATAAATGGACTTATTTTCCCAAATCAAACACTTGAATTTAAATTCAGATGAGTTAATGCAAAGGTCAACATTGTAATCAGTTCTTTTGATCTTTATAGAATTTCTGGAGTAATACATAATAAATCTGAAACAAGGCAATTTGCAGCTCTGTATGTGTGGCTGGCAATAAAAATCTTAACGATCAGAGCCTTTATGTACTTAGGGAACGTTTTATAGTAATGGCTATGGTGAGAGCTTCAATGCATAGGAAGCAATGGCAATAGATAACCCTGAAAGACTTGGTTTCTTGATTGTTTCTACAATTTATTTATATCTGTATTTATATAGAAACTTAATGCACACACATCGATGCCGACTGTATTTGTGAAATAGTCACTACTTTTGTTATAATCACCTGGTTTCAAGTTAATATGTGAAAGATAAAATTGCTTAGGATAAAAATTAGCATATCAGATTCAAAGTAAAAATTTTCAACACCTAAATGAGAATTACATTTCTTGGGAGATTTCTTCTTCTTCTTCTTCTTTTTTTTTACAGTAAAACGTTTTAGGAGGTTAAGCTATTTAATTAAATTGTATACTTCAGTTTCACAACTGATAAGGAAAGCACAATTGATTATGGTACAATCACAAAGAGATTTGAGATTTGAGAAAGGAAAGAAGGCAGGAAGGTAGGTGGGAAGGAAGGGAGATGGGAAGGCGGAACAGAAGGAGGAAGAGAAAGACAAGCAGAAGGAAAGACAGACACATGAAGAGAAAGTAAGGTGCTAAAGGGCTACTCCCACATCTAGCCACTGGGAGCTACTGGGGACCATAGCCTCAGGCTGCTCCCTTCCTCCACAAGCTTGGCATCCTCTGATAACAATTTATCCTAAAGCACCAGTCCCTGATTTTTCAGCAACACACTACATGATTATGGGTGGAATAACATGAATTTTTATATTGGCAGCAATGACGAGGAATAGCCTATTAATTTAAAAAAACAAACAAACACAGAACCCCCCCCCCTTTTTAAAGCAATATAGCCACGATTACTTCTCTTGATAAACTGTAAAACCATTTTGTCAACTTTATTACACTAAAATGCACAGTACTTGCACAAAATGCTACTCTTTGATCAATGCTGATTCCAGTTCATGAGGATACTTTGAACCGTTCTGGTGGTAAATGGGTTTCAACAAGTCCTTTATTTGCCTTCACATTCAAGATAGGCCTTTGATGAAATTAATAATATGAAAAAACATTCTGATTTCTCACAGTGAGGGATCCAGTGTTTACAGACTTTGAGGTCGTTGTGCTAGGACCATGTAACTGGAAGTGAAAAGAAACAAAGTCCCCAACTGTCATCTGGTATGCGAGCTTCCACACCTTCTCTCCCCAGACCCATCCCAGGGGTAATCACCCAAATCTACCCTTGCTGTTGGGTTGGGTCTAGCGCTGAGGCTGAGGTTGGGCCTCCCACCATTATAACTGGGTTTTCTGGAGAATCAATGAGAATACTAGTATTGAGGAGACAGAAATAGCCTGTGCACTTGGTGCATGATAGTTACAACTCCAGGTGGATGCACACACTGCACAGAGGGTTCTGTCACAGAGCCAGACATTTTAGAACAAATCTGGGACAAATATATCACCTGTAGCTTGTACAATAAATTCTTTCCTTGATAGGCAAATCTGATTCAGGTTCATTAACTCTTTGTGCAACACTACTACATTGATAGAACTTATGTCATTCTAAGGTTTGATCTCTGAAGACAA
Source organism: Lutra lutra (assembly GCF_902655055.1). Taxonomy (NCBI): domain Eukaryota; kingdom Metazoa; phylum Chordata; class Mammalia; order Carnivora; family Mustelidae; genus Lutra; species Lutra lutra. The sequence continues at coordinate 55,671,050 of NC_062292.1, forward strand.
AGGAAAACATGCCTCATGGTGAGAACCCTGTCAATTTCTTCTGAACTATGACTTTATTTCCCCAATAAGCCTCTGCTGCTTTGTAAGTCTCTGATTCCACTGAACGTAAGACAATTCAGCAACAAGACATGATGGGGCTCCTGTACTTTCTAAAACAGATCAGCAATGCTCTTGTTTTCTTCTCCTGCAGTTTCAAATTTACGGTGTACAGATGTCCTGTCATAGCAGTTAAAAAGGACAATCTTGTGAGTCACTAGGGGTCTGACAAGTCGAGTCTCTCAAAGCCTGACAATACAAAAAGTCCTTGATCTGAGGAAAGAGATCACTTGGTTTTTTTTTAGCAAGTTTCTACGATGTAGCCTATATTAAAAAAAACGAGGAAACAAAATCATAAAATTTAAGCTTCCTTCTTTGTTTAACCTTGTAAGTACCCTAGAAATTGACAACAGTTCAATGTACACAGATAGAAAAAAAAAATCCTTTCTATATATTTTTTTTTTTAATCCGTGCAAACACCACTATTACATGCAGGTAAATGGGCTGAGTAACTCATTACACCAAGGACGATCTCAGCTGCAAGTTCACAGCGCTTATCTTCCAGGTGAACGATGCAACGGAAGCTGAGAGCACTCAAGTTTAATTTGATTAAAGTGTTAAAACTTCTTTCCTAAGTTGTATTTTAGGTATTCCCTCTAGAAAGCCCAAACCTCCTATTTTCTTAACAGCATGTCTTATGGTCCAATTATATCACTCAAGCTCAAAAATGACAAGAACTTTCTTTTTTCATAAAACATTTCTAAGGTGGGCTCTATACCCTGAGGTCAAGAAGGTCTTGACTTTACATTGTAAGTCCTGTTTTTTAAGGAATACTTGCTGGTTTTAGGCTAACTGTGCTGCATATCTTGGGTGAAATCATCTATTCCTTCTGATAATAGCACTCTGATGTGCAAATACCCTTTTCCCTCCTTGGAATGTGTGGTGCAGGGAAGCTGTCTCCACTCTCCCGGCCCAGGCCTGAGTGTTCACAACATGCCGTCCCATGTTCACTGTAGCTGGTTCAGGGATGTGGATATGGCGTGAAGTCATTAAGAACCAAATCCAGGGACGCCTGGGTGGCTCAGTTGGTTAAGCAGCTGCCTTCGGCTCAGGTCATGATCCCAGCGTCTTGGGATCGAGTCCCGCATCGGGCTCCTTGCTCGGCGGGGAGCCTGCTTCTCCCTCTGCCTCTGCCTGCCACTCTGTCTGCCTGTGCTCGCTCTCTCTCCCTCTCTCTCTGACAAATAAATAAATAAAATCTTTAAAAAAAAAAAAAAAGAACCAAATCCAGTGTATTTCTGGAACTATCTGAAGAAAAAATTCCTCTTTATTGGGGGCGGGGTGGGGGGGTGAGGAGGAGCTGGGAGGGGAGGATTATAGAGATGAGATATAAGCCTCAAGTGCTTACAGCCATTTTGCTTCCATAAGCTGGAAAGCCTGACTGAGAACAAAGTGAACCCAAGGGAAAGGAGAGCCAAGAGATAAAAGGAGCAAGACTTCGTCCCATTGCCTATGTCTGAGCCTGTGGCTGGCGCTACATCTCTCCAACCAGTAAATATCTTCCTTTAAGTTGCATAAGGCAGGCTGAGCTGGGTTTCCATTTCTCATAACCAGGAGTCTTAAGGATTAATACTCATGTCCTCAATGGGCAATTTCTAACAGTGCCCATGGTTTAGCATTCTCCTCCAGATTTGCCAACATGTTCTTTTCTTTGGCAAGCCATTCCACATTCCCTTAACCGGCAAGTTTTTCTTGTAGTTTTCACTGGCAGCACAGGGCACCATAGTGTCATGACAAGAAGCGGCCACCCACAGCTCACTAACTGTGGCACCATTCCCCAGCTTAAAAAGGTACAGGTGGCATGCGGAATGCAGTGTGCCTGCCGTGAGTCACGCGCTGTCCTGCTTTACATTCATCCGCTCGGTTTAACCTCATTTCCTACCTGCACAGTATCGTGAAGGAGAGGGAGACACCTTACGAACTAAGCTGGTCGGGGAAAACAACTGATCAAAATTCAATACACAGTGGTAGCTATTGGTGTCGATTCTGAAGTCGGTTTTCAGTTTGTCTCAGAGGCCACATCATTGGAAAGTATGACCATGTCCAAGTTTTCAAGCCCTTCTATGCCTCAGTTTTCCCACCTGTGATGGAAATTATCCTTTTACCTGAGCTCCAGAGCCAGTGTGAGGATAACTGAACTGTTACTCACGGAGTGTTTTCTCTACTACCTGGCATACAGTGAGCTGTAAAAGCAAATCCCAAAACTGAGCCATGGTAAACAGACATCTCCAACATTATACAAAAGAGTATTAAATAAACTGAAATGAGGAAATGATCAGTCTGGTCCAGTTTCATGAGACAAGAACAGGACAAAGAAGTCAAAAAGAGCTACAATTATAATGAAAGAAAACCAGATCAAGGATGATTCTCTTAGCTCAGATGGCTAAGACTATACTGGTTCTGTAACATAAATGGGCTGGAAGTTCATAGTTAGGATGTTACTGTATCTTATTTATATTGCATGAATATACGTGTATGTATATTACTTATGTGTATGAATAGGTATACTCGAGTTGCTATCCTTTATAAAGTTCTGAAAAACTGAACTCCGGGTAGTCTTACATTCGACATCTGGACTGACAGGAAACTGGAAACAAAACTCTTCTGCCTAGAAAAAACCAGAAGGGTAAGAGCACCCTGACTGCTTCGATGACTAGAGACGTTCAGGGCTCCAGGTGCGCCTCATATAATGAAAATGCAATTGTATCTGAAGTTACGCAACATTTCACTCTGATGAAAATTCTATCCTGTCTCATTCTTTGGAAAAAAGATTCAATTCCCCTTGTCAACTCACCTTCCCAAACACCAACCTTATGAAACCCCGGTCAGGAGCAAACCAAGACTTCGCCATACCCCCATACATTACCTGCCCTCCTGTACCCAGGCTGTTAACGGCTCTTGGACAAAAACCACACAACTGTGATGAGTGGAACTCTATAACCTTACACTCCAGTGAGCAATCCCAACTCTCTCGAATTAGCTCTCTTCCATTCTTCACATCAGGCAGTTAAAACATTCTCAAATTTCCTCAAAACATTTGACCATTTCCTTTACCTCACACCCCACCTTGGCAAACACATTTGGCTACTGTTTTACAAATAAAACAGAAATCCAAACATGTTCTCACTTCTCACTCTCAAATGTGTATACTTAACTTGAACCTATCCCCACCTCCTCCGATCCTCCTAATAAAATGGGAATAAATGTCTTCCCTCCTGCTTAGGGCTAATCTCCCCGTCTGTGCTCTGGCTCCTGTCATTGTCCACTGAATTAGGAACCTCATGGTCTCTCAGCCCATCCCCTTTGGGTTCCCAACCTCTCCCGTTCCGTGGGAGCCTTCCCAATCAGCATTTAAACACATCCCAGGTTTCCTGTTACTAAAAACAGCCGTAACTCTGAAAGGTGCCATTGCCCCTTTCCTTCTCTCCCGTCCAAGCCCAAGTTCCCAAAAGAACCGCCGACTCATGCTTCCTCTGCTTTCTCACAGGTGACTAAAAACGTTCAATCTGGTGGAAGGTAGCCCGCAGCCCTGGATTTGGGGTGATCCATCAACTGAGAAATGTGCATGGGGTGCCACAGCCAAGCTTTGTTTCTTCACAGTAGGTTCCACCCATGGACAAGAGTGCCAGGGGCCTGTGGGAGGCTTTGGGAAGAGGACTGGCTGCGGAGAGCTGAGGATGAGGTCATGGCCCTGCTCTCCTGGTCACAGAGGGCACCTAGCGGCACCCACAGTCTGGGGGCATAAAGAGGCAATATCACTATGCTCTAGCTGCAGAAAGGGAAAGCCAAGGACAAGAGCTTTCCTAAGAAAGGCAGAATTTTCCCAATCAGAAATGATCTGTCCTTCGTGGAATGTCTAAACACTTAACAAACAGTAATTTGATTTAACAGCCAGTTGTCTAAAGACCTCACTCTCGATTATAGGCTTTGTGGCAGCAGACTACACACCAGTTTTCCCTGTGTTGTCCATGGCGCCAAGCACAATGAGCTACAAAATCCAGCCAGAGAACCCACAGGACCAAACTGGGATTTTGAGGCACTCTGACCTACAGGTGAAGTGGACTAAGTATATAAAAGGTATCATAAACAGTGAAACACCAGACGCACACAAAATTATGTCACACACAGCTAGACTGCAATATACACTTGCCCAGGACATGGATAAATGTCAATAAACATTTGCTGTCGTCTAGAGCCAACAACGCCATTTCAGTCATCTTCTCTGGTTGAAGAGCTGGACAAATGGGGGACATGAGTGGTGGGTCTGAACACAGGCCAACTCTTCTGTTCCTACTTGTGAAAGAAAGATTCTCCTACAGGTGAGTTTTTACATCACGAAGAATAGTGAATGATTACACGTGCTGCAAATACTAAGAGACACCTGCTTGTCTATCTATGCCAAATAAAAAATACCAATTGTAAAAAGAATACTTTGAACGTTTACAGGCTTCATAAAATGGATTCAAGAGCTTACTCATTTAATAACACTTTTTATGGAAACTTTTTTTTTTTTTTTTTTTTTGCCTAGACTGGGAGAGTTCAGCTTGGTGATAATGCTCCATTTTCTTTAAAAACAAACCAAAAACTTGGGGCGCCTGGGTGGCTCAGTGGGTTAAGCCTCTGCCTTCGGCTCAGGTCATGATCTCAGGGTCCTGGGGTCGAGCCCCGCATCGGGCTTTCTGCTCAGCAGGGAGCCTGCTTCTCCCTCTCTCTCTCTCTCTGCCTGTGCCTACCTGTGATCTCTCTCTGTCAAATAAATAAATAAAATCTTAAAAAAAAACAAAACAAAAACAAATCACTCCATGAGCGATTAACATGCGAGGAGTTTTAACTGCTAGGCTCAGATAAGCATTTGCCTTTGCATACAACTGCTTGTTCTTTTTCTCCATCTGTATCTAAACACCTTCTTTTCAGAATATTAAAATTTTGGCTTAGTCTCTCCAAGTCTGTTTCTCTAGCCCTGATGGAAGGCCACAGTCTCCCGATTCAATTACAGCATCATTCACTGAGCACCTACTATGAGCTAGGCACTGTGTGTGATAGGTTTTAATTAATCTCAGTTAATGACCAGATGATAACTGATAACTCAGATAAATATTATAAAATATTCTGCAACTTAATAATAAATTTATATTTCCCTCCAGGGTGTAGGTTTTTCCTCCCATATATCTTGCCTCCATATTAGAATATGTATTTCAGGACTGTCAGTCATATCTAACCTTTGGGAAATAAAGATGGTAAATGTTGCTTTGGGATTAAAATGCTCCACAAGCACTTAAGATATTCCTGTTACCGTGTATAGGAGGATTAGCATCCCACGAGAAAAGTTTATTTGATTTGATATCTTCCTTTTCCACCTTTGACCATATGATATAAATGAATGGTTCCAGTCCATCTGAATTACAGCTCATACCAAGTCAGTTGAGAGAGAAATAAAATGCTTATGGCTTCTTTCATTCACTAATTTGTTTATTCATTCTTCATTTGTAATCATGTACTGGTCACTCATATTCCTTGGCCAGATAAATCTACTCAGTTCCATGTATGAGAGATCAACCAAGAGTCAACTGAGATAAATCGTTAAGGTAAGGAATATACACAAAACGTCGGAGAACTTCATAATCAGCACGTGAATTTAAGAACTAACTTGCCCTGTGCAAATGCATGGGGGCTAGAAAAAAAGAACAGCTGAAAAAATGAAAACTTTCACTCCATCTAGGTTCACAGGTTAGATGGGTATAACGATTATGCTTCGGTTGGATGCAACTGCTTTAAGTTATGTGCAAACGAAATCAAACCTCACTGCTTTCTGATTCATTCTTTAACGGAAGAGCTGTGTAAGGGGTAACTGTCTCTTCCCCAGTTTGTTTCCTTCTTCCTAAATGCCAGTCTCAGAAGTGTTCCATTTGTCTCTCCCTGAATACTATAGACGTTTCTTTCCTACCCCCAGAATATGAGACTTTGACACTTCATTGTTTGCTGGCCAAGAGTCTAGGTTCTAGAGCAGAAAGACAAGGGTCCACCATTTGTTATCTGTGAAAGGGGAGAGGATTCTAATTTCTTTCAGCCTCAGGCTCCTCAGTGGCTAATTAGATCCATCCCTGCAGGTTGTGATGAGAATTGAAGACTTATGCAAATACCCAGGAAAAGACCTACCATATAGTAGATGCTCAGTAAGGGGTAACAGTACCAACACTGACACCAGAAATAATTCCTATTATTCATTTATTCACTAAGTAATCAGTGGATACCTGCTCAGAGCATGTGATTTTAACCCTAGGGACACAAAAGTGATCAGTGTAGACAGTTGTTGCCCTCAAAGTTGTCATTCTCAAGAAGGAAAACCAACCATAATCATGTGAAAAAATATCTGAGGGTGTTAAATAAAAACTGATTATGTTATCCTCATTCATTGTTAATTCTTTTTAGTGAAGGACACCTGTCCACAACAAAAAGTCACATTTTTTGGTTACCTTCTTGGTTTAAACAATGACCTAATAAAAAATCTGCTAGGGGGTGGGGGGCATCACTGGCTCAGTTGGTTGAGCGCGTGACTCTTGATTTTGAGGTCATGGGTTCAAACTCTACATGTTGGGTATAGAGCTTACTTTCAACAAACAAACAAACAAACAAATAAAATGTACTGATAAAGTGTTTAAGAACTTGCTGCAGAAATGGAGACTCTGAAAGTAAAAAAAATTTTTTTTTAAAGATTTTATTTATTTATTTGACAGACAGAGATCACAAGTAGGCAGAGAGGCAGGCAGAGAGAGAGAGGGGGAAGCAGGTTCCCCGCTGAGCAGAGAGCCCGACTCGGGGCTCGATCCCAGGACCCTGAGACCATGACCTGAGCAGAAGGCAGAGGCTTTAACCAACTGAGCCATCCAGGCGCCCCTGAAAGTAAAATTTACTTAAAAAAAGTAAACTGCCTTAGGCTGTCCTGGAAATAATATTATTTTTAAAATGTGATTTTAAAATCATTTCTTACTCCTATTGGACAAAATGTCTGTTTTACAGAATCTTACTAAACAAGTATTTCAGTGGGAGCAATAAAATGTCTCTGATACTGAACTGTTACTTTTGTAATTATATATTATATTAAGACAATTATTTAAATACATGTAGAAAGGCAAGTAAGACATGTGATAATTAAGATATGCAATTACATGATTAGTAAGTGTAATTACACAGCATACAATCAGAGATGTTATGGAGAATTTTTGCTTACATGGACAGATACATTTTCACATACTTACATGTTATGAATCTGAAGAGATTCATAACTTGAAATAATATTTTATTTTAATCAAAATCATTCTAGAATCCCCCACCCTCTTAAGAAAATAAAACAAGAACTTTTTCATTAAGTCATCACTGACACAGAGAAAAGCCTGGGCCAGCCAGGAGTACAAATCTGGTGGGTCAGTAAACAAAGTCCGCTCTTTGCAGCCTGCCGTGTGCTTTCTACTTGGTGCCAGCGTCACCAAACAGCAAATGATAGGGCTTATCCGTTAGTTCATTTCACTCTCATCATCAGTTAAGGAAAGGGCCTCTCTGGATCAGTGTTCCTGGAAACATTAGCATCACTTGGGAACTTGCTAGAAATGCAAATTCTCAGGCCCTAAACAGGATCCACTGACTGACAAACTCAGGGAGTGGAACCCAGCAACTTTTAGTTTAACAAGCCTTCCAGGTGATTCTGATGTGCAGAGAAGGGGTGGGGGATACTCCCGCTCCGGGGTAATGCATTTGAGAATAGAGCTTGCTATCCCTTTCTAATTTAACCTGGAAACAGTGCCAAACGGTTCCCTTCGCCAACCAGTTTAGCTCTCTGAGCCATAATGTGAGAAACAGGAACACAAGTGTAATTCTGTGTTGTATCTGAACAATAATGTGTAATTTTTTATTGAAAGCGTTGTGCCAGAAATCACGTTAAACAGTAAAACGCCATGAGAGAAATATGATTATTAACCCACTTTACAAGGGGAATTAACAAAATGTAGTTAGAGGAGTTACGCAACTTACAGATGACCAAGAGGCTAGTAAATAAAAGAGCTTGCTTGAGGGTAAAAGAATGACTATCATCATTTACTATCATCCATTTTTTAGCTTATTTAGTTTTCAGCTATCATACTCTTAGATCCTATTGGTAATGTTTCTCAACACTAGACGCCAACAGAAATGTAAAGAAATTAGGACAAAATTCTTCAATTTAGTTTTCTTCAATTCTTCAATACTAATTCTTCAATTAGTATTTTATTCTAACACACTACAAGTCCTATGTCTCGATGTGAAGTACTTGGAGAAAATACTGACACACATACCAAGAGCCCAAACTGATGTGTACGAGAAAAAACTATATGTACTTTCTTTCCTTATTTATTTATTTTTTTTAGTATAGAAGTAACCTGAACTCAAGTTCAAGCTTTACATACTTAGGAGACACTTCAATAAACTGCTATGCATTCGATTCTGATGCAGGGTCACAGGACACATCTGCAGCCATACGGATAGTATTTAAAGTGCATGCATATCATTCAACTTAGTGACTTAGCTGGTCAAAGCTGTGTGCGGTCGAATATAAAGTCCAGGCCGGTTTACCTGGTCCAGAGGCAGGAAAGGCATTGAAAGGAGCCAAAGGAAGGCAAGGGAGAAGAGTCTATGACAACAGAGAATTTCAGCTGGACGGTGATGGAAAGTTCGTATGCTACAGGGCCACCATAAATTATGTGAGAACGAATGGTCAGGCCACAAAGGGGTTCCAAAAATAGGTTGAAACTGCCCACAGTCTGAAAACAAATTGCCTAAATTCCAATACGAGAAAACAGTGTTCTTGACATGTATTTTCCCGTGGCCACTACTGGGTGAAGCTAGGTCTGCAGAGATGAAATACAATATGCTGCAGCTTTGAAACTGGAAGTTGTTATTCCATCAGGAAACTAAAATGCAAAGAAATCTGCATGAGTCTTGTGCCTCAAGGCTTAAAGATCTATTACCAACAAAAGACAAAAAGTGAATGATGGCATGTCACTGGGTCTGAACCCTGAGAATGAACCTGCATTTTGGAGAAATGGAAACCTGACATCTTACTTTTTAATCATCTCAGGAGTTAAAATGAATCTGAATTCTATAATTACGGGTTTATCTAAAAATAGGTATTTAAGTGATGACAGGAATATATATAATAAATCAAAAGCAAAAATGCTCAAAGGGTTCCACTGTCTACTATTGGGTTCATTTTTCTTAAAAAGCAACATCAAATCTAAAATGTTAAGAAACAATTATATGATCTTCTCCCTTAAAAGGCTGAAAATAAATAGGAAAAAAGGTAATAAAACACACTAGGAGGATGCTTATAATCTTTATTAAAGATGGCTGTGGGTAATAGGGAAATCGATCACCTATCAGTTATTGAATTTTCAAATTTTAAATTTAAGAGCATCATAACTGTAATACAGACAACATGCAAAATATGTAATCGTATAATGTTCATGAATGAATGTTCAACAAAGTAGGCTTTTAAAAACTTGATAGTCTTCTAAGGGGGAGAACAATCAATCCAAGAATAATATTATATTGATCGATCTTATCACAGACTTAAAATGTTGAAGGATCAGTGAATATGGTTTTTACTTTAAATCAAACAGTATTCAGTCATTGGAATACTTGATCTTGACAGAAATGACACAGTGCATTCTTATTCTTATTACTAAGAATATGTATACCATATGTATCAACAACACTAAAGTACTTAGGAATATTAAGTAATAATTTTACAGTAACTTAGAGTTCCGATAATTTTTGTATTGTCTACATCACTGCTTTGGAAATTAAAAGCAGTTAAGTTTTTACTTACTGCTGAAGAAAACATACGCTATTATCGAACATAATAACTTCATATGATTCACGACATAGATTTCAACCATGATTCGGGTTGTGTTAAAATTATGTTCTCATTTGAGAAGTCATTTGTCAATAATGGAGCAAATAGCATTAGCTCAGTTTTGTGAAAGCGAACGGCATTTCTATGTAACTGAAAAGTAACCAAAAGCTTTCATACAGGGGAAAAATGTTATATCGCACTACGGAGAGAGAGCCAAGCCGTGTAAAGCCATATTGTCCCACAGCATGAAGTGATCAGATACCTGCCTACAATGATGGACAGCTCTGGCCTAGTGAACAGGCAAAAAAAATCCCATTTACTCTCGTCCAGATGGGACCAACTGGACGCTTCAGCGCAAACAACTCATCCTTCTTCGGACCTTCTTGTCCAGCTCTTGAGCTGGCTCCAGCTGATAATGATGAATATCAAGGCTACAGCAAAGTGGGTGACAACAGAAGCCTTGTTATAGCTGCCAGTCTTTCCGTCTTGTCATTATTACACATTGAAGATTTATTTGAGTTTATTGTTGTGCACAGGGTCTAGCCATTTGCAATTCATCACCTACTACAGAAAGTTCAAGATAGTGGCCGAAGCTATAATTGCCACCTCCACCTGCTTCTGGAAATTATGAGGTCACTAGCGAGGGCAGCCCCATCTTGATGAGCCCCAAAAGTCACAGCAGCCTCTAGTATGAAATACTCGGGCCCTATCTTCACTTGAGCATCTCTTGAGATCACATTAATAATGCTACATTGCCCGGCAATTGATTAAATTGTATCTATAGTACAGTGTGCTCTATGGCAAACACTAAAAGATTACTGCTACAGGAAAGAAATAATGAAACCATTACAGCTGCCACAATCGGAGCATTATTGTTTTTATTGTAAATGCTATAGTTACTCTGTGTTTGATTGAGGAATATATAAACCCATTAACAAGGCACATTTCTTTTATTTAATCTGATATAATCTTCTAATCTTCATATGTCAAACTAGTCAACTGTAAATCTGTTCTGGAAGCAGGTGGAATATAAATCCCATATATATAAACACACACAACACTTTGGTAGTGTTGTGTGTGTTTATATATATGCTCAGAGAGCTAAAATCAAATGTAAAGACAACACCGTGTTTCTCTTCAAAACATTAAAAAAAGAAATCCTCCTACATTTGGGATTTGAATGTTACTATGCCAGTACGTTAAATGAGTTGACTCAGGGAAAAAAAAAAAAAGGTCAATAATAAAAATAAGCATTTTCTTATTTTTCAACAAAAAGTCTCTCTCCTCCATTTATTCATTTTATATTTTAAAAAGGTCTATTTTTACTTTCCCTCCAAAGTTGTGGAAACATTTTGGAGAGCTTTCACCTGGGCTATGGAGCTTTCTAGATTTTACCATCAGCTACAAAGGGTAGGAGCTTATATGATTTCCATTCATCTAAAATGTATGATCCACTCATCAGTGTACTTAGTGTACAGATGGCTTGAAAATTTATGATACCTGAATCTTTTGCTGCTTGGTATGATGCCACTGCTTGGTTTCTACATCCTTACTGTTAATGGATTTCTAAAACCAAGATTTACTGAGCTAGGTATTTTTTTTGTTCCAGGTCCTCTTTTTAAAAATCAACGTGGTAAGTGATGTGGAAAAAAAAAAAGGTAAGCCAGCACCACAGTTAAATATAAAACCCGAACTATTTATAAAGATTGTCTTTATCTCATTTTATTCCCCCAGAGTCTAATGGTATTTAATGATTTTATTTTATAAGGTTACAGAGGAATCAAAATTCTAAATGGAAAGTTTCTGTCTGCAATTTCTTTTACAAGTGGATTCCCATATACGCTGCCATAGCTTTCTGCTCCACTGAGAGGAGACTCGGGTAAGCTTTGTTCCTGCTCGCATGTTACGGTATGGAGGTCTGAGTACTACGATATATTTTTACCAACAGAGGTTTGGTCCCATTTTGAACCTCACCTTCACCAAGCACTGTGAGGTAAGTAATGGAAATGCCTGTGATACTTTGTTGGGGTATCTGAAATGAAGCCGTATTACCTGGCTTGCTAAAATATAATAACACAGAGGTGGCTGAGGGTAAGGGAAGGTTCCAGAGGGCAGAGCAGGCCTTTGGAATGCTGAGGCCTGAGTGACCTTTCTGTGGTTGGAATGCCTCAGGGAGTTGCCTTTCCCAGGCTTTCTTAGCCCAAACAGCCCTGTGATCCAAGATGTATGCATTGTCCCTTAGGCTATGCTTAGAAGAACTCTTAGAACATGCAGATTAGCATATCCCATCCTTCCCCAAAACTAAAGCCTCTCAGTTGAAGTAAGACTTCTCCTCACACACCACATACCTGAGAAATAGTGATAAGGATCTGTGATTATTTGTGATAAGGATTTGTGATTATCTTGAGGGAACTATAAAACCAAGAGTGAAGAAGAGAAAAGGGTCTTTGCCTCTGGGAGTTGACCCCCTTGCTTTCTTTCTCCTCTCTTCCACAGCAAAGTTTGGAGTAATCTTTCAACCATTGGTACAGGGATTGCTGGCCAACCGCCCCCCCCCCCCCCCCCCCATACTTCTTAATCTAATCTCTTCTTCAAAAACATAACAATGACATAACTAACATAAATTAACACCTCAGTGGGTTATCATTTGCTGGAAAGCTGCAAAGAACCAGAGGCTGAAAGCCCATCTCCTCAGTTCCCCCTTTGCTGACCAGCGAGGTGTGGTGCGAGGGGAACTACTAACCACCTGCGGTGAAGGCTGACAGGAAGGAGAGGGAGAGTATCTCTATAAGACTTAGGACTACTGCAACAGCAAATGAGGAGGTCTATTCCTGTCTCCATTGAGGGAACTTCTAGGATCCAAAAAAGTCACAATTTTCAGATCAACTTCCGCAAATAAAACTCCTGTTTGGGTTAGGTGCTGGTTACGGCACAGAGAAGTGTGACTGGAATTTTGATTTCAGACATGTATTTTTAACTAACACCTGTTCTAAATCTTACAGTTTATAAACTTCTTTCCCAAATACTATACTATCCTCCAGCAATCTTGGGACGTGGGGATTAATATTAGATCCATTTTACAGAAGAAGAGACTGAGGCTCAGAGAGGGAAAGGATTTTTCCAAAGTCACAAAACTGGCTATGTGGTAGAGCTGGGTCTTGACCACAGGTCTTACTCCAATTTCTTTACTTTATATTAAACCACAGACAGAACAAAAATAATTCAGTTTAAAAATCACAGCAACTGCCCCTTCTTTCATAATACTGAAAAGATTTGGGGGATTCTGCAATGATGCATTTAATGTCTTTATATTTTCTCCAAGAAAGCTTATCTTTTTTCTAGAACATGAATTTGAACAACTAATGTAGAGAAACAAAAATACAGAAAAAGTAATAACATATAATGTCTTATTTTACAATAAAAATTGAAATATAGCCTACAGGGGCGCCTGGGTGGCTCAGTGGGTTAAGCCGCTGCCTTCGGCTCAGGTCATGATCCCAGGTCCTGGGTTCGAGCCCCATATAGGGCTTTCTGCTCAGCAGGGAGCCTGCTTCCTCCTCTCTCTCTGCCTGCCTCTATGCTTACTTGTGATTTCTGTCAAATAAATAAATAAAATCTTTAAAAAAAAAAAAAGAAGACAGGGAGGTTTCTTTATAAAAAAAAAAAAAAAAAAAAAAAAAAGAAATATAGCCTACATAGTTAAGACTGTACGAAAACACCTGAACATTTACGAAACCTATCCCAGGCCAAGAACTGGAATATTAACCAATTCTAGATGGCCTACCCACATTATCCCACTTTTATCTTCCCCCTACTCCTCCCGAGTTGTCTATCCTGAATTCTGACAGAATCATTCTTCTTTATTCATTACTCCTACCACTGGTTTAGTATTGCAAAACAATACAGCTTAGTTTTTCCGCTCTCAAAATGGAATCATATTGTATGTATTACCCTGCAACTTGTTTTTTTCTTCTGATGTAATTTGAAATATATTATTGTTGATCTATGCATCTGTGTTCATTTATTTTTTACTTATTTATTTCTACTGTTGATACAGTATTCCACTCAATGAGTGTGCCACAATTTATCTACTCTCCTGCTAATACATCTTGGTGAGTTTCTTTCATTCAGTTTTTCACTCTTAGAAAGATTGCTACTGTGAATATTTTTGTACATGACTCTTAGCACAAAAGTGCAAAAGTTTCTGTAGGGCATATAATTCCTGGGCAACCACAAATTTATGAGGTATGCACTCTTTATTGGCTTTGGTCCTTCCAAAATAGTTGTATCAGGGTACATTCAGAAGCAATGTTTCAGGGATCCCATTAATCCTTACTTTGCTAACAATTCGCATTGTCTCTTTTTTAAGTTTTGCTGATCTGATGAGGAAGAAATCATACCTCATTGTGATTTCAAATTCCTTAATTTCTAATAAAGTCGGGCACACTGCATTGGTTTATAGGCCATTTGTGCTTCCTCTTTTGTAAAATACTGGTTGTTTTAGTTTGCCCATCTTTCTATCAAGAGTTTATTTTTCAGTTACTAATTTATATTCTTGATCTACTTTAGATTCTAAACTTTGAGAGCTTCCTGTGTCCCCAGAAGCTTCTCCCAGTGCGTGGCACGGGATGTGCATGCACATGTGTGTGTTTTCACCCGCTTTTATAAATGTCAACTTGTTAATTTCATGTAAATGTACCCATCTTTTCCTCTACGGTTTACACTTTTTTGCCTTAAGAAATTCTACTGCTTTGAGGCCTTAGAATTGTTCTTCAATATTTCTTCTAGAAGTGTTGCAGCTCTGGCTTTCCATTTATGTGTTTAATCTACTCGGAATTGATTTTTTATGTGCTGTGAGGTAGGGATTCCAATTCCATATCCCTCCATATAAATAATTCATTGTCGCTGATTAAAAAATTAAATCACTGGTTTAAAAAGTCCATCCCTTTCCCATTGATCTGTAATATGACCTCCATCGTATATCAAATGATACTATTTGTATGTGGTTTTTGCTTTGAACTCCTTGTTCTGTTTCATTTATTTATTCCTGTACCAGTGTCCAACTGTCCCTTAATGCACCTTTCATAAGACAGTATTTTGAATTCCTAAAAATTTTCAGCACATGATATTCATACAGTAAAATAAGAAGTCAAACTTTATTACCATTTAACAAGATAATAAGCTGAAGACACAATATGTAAAATGCTTCTGAATCACAATCCGCATCTTATGATTCTCAAACTAATGATTTTCTAACCCACTGACTTTTCAAAGCATTTTCATGTTATCTCATCAATCTCAAACATAACATGATACTAATTATATATAATGGCTTTATACGGTTGTGGAAAACAGGCTTTGGAGTCACACAACACGAAAATGATTAGAAACAGGCTTCTATTAAGACTATGTACATAACCTTGAGCAAGTCATTTACCTTCTGAGGCATTGATTACCACTATTTTAAAGGGTTTCTGTATGCAGGAGATAATATATTCAAACACTTAGCACTATGCTTGACATACAGCAGGCACTAAATAAATTATATAGATTTTAACACTGAATACTAGTGAAATCAGGTATCTTTACTAGTAGGGTTTAATCTGTGATAACATGGAACAATGGAACAAGACAGCAAATGTACAAATTTAATTATCTTCTTTTGTACTTAAATGCACTGTGGAGCCCTTAGGCTGACTCGGTGCATCCAACTGACTTCTAAAAAGCCAAGGACCAACCTAAAAAGTTCACCAGCCGTCCGGCCACGCAGTTCCTCCTCAGCATCTGTTTTTTGAAAATTCAACTCTGATATCCTCCCTGTTTAGGGTTTCCACATTCCACCTCATTAAAACTCAAAGAAGTGGTGGGTTATTAAAAGTAAACAAAAGACCACAATCAATCAAGACCCAGGCAAAAGTCTAGAAGTCACGCCCTGACTCCTCCTTCCTTTCCCTTCTCCCAACTCTACCTCAAGGGACTCAAACCCTGTTCACCAAATCCACTCAAGCTCTCTTAGGTACGCGTCTCCCTCTGAACTGCCGACTGGCTACACGGCTCTGCACTGTCACAGTAATATTAATTTATACAAGTATAAATCAATTGATACAAGTAATGTAACAATTAATTAAAAACTGGACCTAATCTTCTTGAAAGGTACAACAAAACTGTATAAAAACAACGCAATTATTTTAGAGCTGAGAAAACGGGGGCAGGAAGAGGTTAAGTGACAGGTTCAGATCACACAGCCTTAGTGACTACACTTAGAATTCACGCTACATCAGTCAACACCAAAGTACACCTCTCAATACCGCACCATGCCACGTGCCACGAGTTCCCTTTCTACATTTCTACATTATCACCCCCGTTAAAAATCCCTGACAAGGTGTTGAGAAGGTGTTGAGAAGTCATACGATTCTGGATGTATTTTGACCATAGGTCCCTTCGGTATAGGTTGTCTCTACTAACGACATGAAAAATCAAACTCCTTGTATTAATTGTCCTCTGAGAGCTGGCCAGGGCCTCCCAGGGTCTTATTCTCTCTCAGCCACTTTCTGCTCTTCTCACGTCCTTCACAAAGGACTGTCCTTACCTTTGTCTTATCTGTCATATTACAAACAGATAAACTGGATTAAAGGAATGGAAAAAAGGAACGATAAAAACAAAAACAAAAACCTGACCACCAGGCAGGGTGCTAGCAAGAGCCCAAACCTGAGTGTTCAGTGAAAGCCAGAGGGACCCCCACCGGGAGGGGTAAGAACCACCCAGCAGGGAGACAAAGAGACTGAGCTTGGCAGAAGAGAGAAGCCAGACCGCCAGCAAGCGCCCAAGGGTGAGGGAGAGTCTCTTAAGAGACACAGTAACCGGGAGACACAAATTCAGAGATCCTCCTCCCTGTCTCTTATGGCTGTTCAGTGCGTGGCGCACGTTTTCCTCTTCCTTCCTGCCTCGGGCTCCCGGTTACCCTTACTAGTCTTTTCAAGGCTCAGCTCAGGGGTCTTCTACTGCAGAGTCGCCCGGCACCCACACTGTGAGTACACATCATGTGTCTTCCCGCGCACCCCACAGGAGCCTGTCTTTCCCATTAGCAGAGAACTTCAAGTCTCCCCATGACCTTCATCTCTTAACGGCAAATTCCTCATATGTATTTTTCCCCCTTTTTAATCATCATTTAATAAATGGTGAATGAGGGACACCTGGGTGGCTCAGTGGGTTAAGCCTCTGCCTTCAGCTCAGGTCATGATCCCAGCATCTTGGGATTGAGCCCCGCATCGGGCTCTCTGCTCAGCGGGGAGCCTGCCCCCGACCCATGCCTGCCTCTCTCTGCCTATTTGTGATCTCTGTCTGTCAAATAAATAAATAAAATCTTTTAAAAAAATGCCAAATGAATGAAAACCCGTTTTTCAATTTCTCCAAAATTTTCCAAGTATAATGAAGGAACATTCTTGTCTTAATCTCACCTGTAACACACACACACACACACACACTCCTTTTTTTTTTTTTTTTTAAGATTTATTAATTTATTTTTAGAGAGAGTGGGGAGGACAGGGGAGAGGAAGTGGGAGAGGGAGAGAGAGAATCCCAAGCAGACTTTCAGCTCAGCTCTGGAGCCCGATGAGAGGCTCCATCTCAAGAGCCACGAGAACATGACCTGGGCCGAAATCAGGAGTCCGACACTTAACCGACCGAGCCGCCCAGGAGTCCCGCACACACCCACATTCTTAACTAGATTTCCTTTAGTCAAGATTGAATGCTATCAAATAAAACAATAAACGAATAAATGAAACTCAATGAAACTCAAACTCAAAACTCTGAATATAATGCCCCAGCAATTATGAACCATGGCTTTTGTATCTCCTTCCCGCGACAGACTAACCTGTGTGTTACAGGATGGTTCGCGTTATCCCTGGCGTCTTCCCCCCAAATGCCAGCAGTACCCCACCTTGTTCTGACAACCACCACTGGCTGGTTTCCCCTAGGGTGAAGAGCAAATTGCTGGTGCTTAAGAACCGCTAAATTACAGTAATTTTCACTTTCTGCATGTACTAATCAGTTGAAGTTTCATCTTAGACTTTCTTTCTGTATAGGCCAGCTCCTTTTTGAAGATTTTAAACTTGACATAGATGGAGTGTGGTATGGGTTATTGACAGGATGGGGAAAAAAAAAAAAAGCTCAGTTGAAACTTCATTTCAAAAGACAAGGGAATATCAGAAGTTTGAAAAGAAAGTTTTAAATGGGCAGCTGTGGCGGTGATGAATGTTAACCATTGTGGCAATCATTTTGAATATAGACATATATCTAATTGTTACACCTAAAACTAATACAATGAAACATGTCAATTATATCTTATATAAGATATATCATTTTTTTATACTAATAAAAAATGGAAAAAGAAAATAAAGTTTTGATAATACAATTCCACTCGCTTTTGAGGAAAAAAAAAAGATATAATTTGTGCATTATTTACACCTTTTTGGAATGCTCCGGTTTTCAAAGTCATTTCTGCAATATACTTGATTTTTTCCTTGTAGGCAGAATCAAACCAGACATTTTAAAATTACAACTCAACGCGGGGGTAAATAACTGCATCTGCTAGAAAACTTAATAAAATAATCACAAACACCAATGCTCTGCTGACAGGAGGAGCTCTGATGTCATTAGAACTGAAGAAAAGGTTTATCTAAAACCATATGCATAGCAGTCACTGTGATAAAATTAAATTTGGAGAGCAAAAAACTGAAAAATATGTGGCACTTCAAGCAGCGAGAAGATTTATGATGACATTTGTCAAAACGGTCTGTGTGTGTCTACTTCACGCAAGCCCACCATATTCGGCTGAAGCGACTTCTTTTAAGTGCATCAAAAAATCCCATTACTCTTTTCAAAATTTGCTCTGTGGTTAAGTTCATTTTCCAAAATTCGGTATTCCAAAATTGGTATGTTTATTTCCTCTTCTGCCAATGGAGTTTTCCCCACTTTTTCTGAGATTTCCGGTTATCTAGAAGCTCAAGCTGAGAGTTGGAGAGGCACGCCTACAGACTATGTACCCCGTGGCTAGATCATCCTCTTTTTTTTTTTTTTTTTAAGATTTTATTCATTTCATTTGACAGTCAGAGATCACAAGTAGGCAGAGAGGCAGGCAGAGAGAGAGAGGAGGAAGCAGGCTCCCTGCCGAGCAGAGAGCCCGATGAGGGGCTCGATCCCAGAACCCTGGGATCATGACCTGAGCCTAAAGCAGAGGCTTTAACCCACTGAGCCACCCAGGCGCCCCTAGATCATCTTCTTTATTCCTCGCCCCTGACCAGTGCAGGAAACAAAACAGCCAAACAGGCTACAGCAGGTAAAGAGACACCCTCCTTTGCAGGGAATGGCTAGGTATTTACTTTGCTTTTGAAAGGACCCAGAGGATCTTAGGGACAGAAAATTCCTTTCTCTGGGGATTGGTTCTGGTTTGTGTTTCTCGAAGCAGGTATATGGGAATTAAAAAAAAAAAAAAAAAATATATATATATATATATATATATATATATATATATATACCTCTTTGATCAGGCATGCTGAGGTTTGACCCTTCCTGATCATATACTTATTCTCCTGTTCACCACCAGGTGCCATGGGTGTAAGAGAACAACAACCATACTAGTGCCCCAGGAGTCAGGCTCGACTCTAGCAATCCCAAAGGGTCTGATAAGTGCTGCAGTGTTTAGGGAGGAGACAAATAGTTTGGAAATACCACTGAAAGGTGGCACTCAAGAATGCCTTTTTTTTTTTTTTTTAATTACACGGAGTAGGATATATTATTTTATGACTCTCTAGGCAGTGGAAATTTTCCTTATCAGCTCTTGCTTAGAACTCTAAGGGTCAATGAATTACTATGACTGACGGCAGGCTGAATTCCTATCCCCTTAACCACTTCCTGGAACCTTCACAGGGGTATCAAGGGCTCCACGGAACACAGCTGAAAAACTACTAGGACAGAAAACACTGATCAAGAAAACATTAAGGCCTGAATAACAAAGACAAGAGCGACAGCAACAAAGTTAAGAGTCAAAGGACTGCTGTATGAACCGTGGCTGTGCACCTAATGTCTGATTCGAAACGAGTCGATCAACTCAATAAGCCTGCATTTACTCATTAATGAACTAGAGATAGACATATATGCCCAAACACAGATTCAGATGAGTGGCTTACTAGCAGTGTGACTCTAATAAGCTACTTGACTTTTCTACACTTCAGTTTCTTCACCTGTTAAAAATGGATATCATCTATCTCATAGGGTTACTGTAAAGATTAACTGAGATATTCGCACATAAGGAAACAGTAAAGGTCAGCTATTTCTCCTATCATTTTCTAGTAGTAAACTTTGAAAACTCTAAAAGTAATACAAAGCCTTTGGCCACACACTATGTTTTTTTTTTAAATATTATTAACCTTTTGTGGTTATTGCTGTTATTGACAATGACCCTGGTCAAGTTGCCAGTTGCCACGGGGTTTCTGTGATTCCAAAAAATTCCCACTCGTCTGATCTTTATTCTTAAAGATAAACTATTCCTCATGGAAGGAAAAGCCTCCTTCCCGCTGCCCTGGTTTGATAATCTCAGCTTGAATTCCTTTTCAGAACTTCACAGGAAGCCGGGAGACTCCCCAGCAGGGCGACAATTTGTCCACTTACTTGAACTACAGTTATACATCCGCTATTAACTTTTTCCTTGAGGTAATGAATTCCATCTAGTATATATTCAGGAACATCCACAACCACAAAAACTAGTTACACTGTTCAACCCTTCAGATTTTTCATGAATAGAAAATTTTACTGTATAAAATGCTGCCTCCTCATGGACTGAGCCACGATTAACGAGACTAGTTCTAATAAACACCTTTCTTCTTCTATTAAGACCCACCAAGACAGTGAGACAGAAAAGGCTTACAGGCTAACGAGGACAGCGCCAGATAGCCAAAAGAAAGCAATACGATGTCTTAATTCAGTTGACTTTACTAAAAAGAGCACTTTCGCCCTATTATTTCAACTTCTGCCATTCTATTTTCAATACCTAAGAAATTCTACAGTTCCAGAAATGAAAGAAACAGAAGACAAGTTTTTGAGTGAACATAACTAAAATGTTCTACAAAAGAAAACATGAACTAGTAGCGCTATCTCCTTCAACTATAGTGTATAAGCAAGTCTGACGCACAAGGGGAAAGTCTGAGCGAAGTATACGTAAAAAGGGTAATTTATTCCAGAATAATTTACAGATAGAAAAGGATGTTGCAAATTACTCAAACAGTTTGAGAAGTTTCTTTAATACCTTACTTGAAGTCTGATAAAAATCCTCACTTAAAAAAAGGGTAACATTATTTGCAAATTGAGCAAGAGGACCCGATGGTAGCCATATATAATCAGTTGTCACCTTGCAGCTCAATTAGCCCTCATGTAAAAACGAGGCATGTAAGGAGAAATGAGGTTTTGACATTATCTCTGCCAGCAAGATAATTACACAGCCTTCATTTAACAGTAGGGCAACACTACTGTAGCAACAAATTAACTCAGCTCCATTTGCAATTCATGGTGTGTTTTCTCATTTAATACCATTTGTCTTACCCCAAGTGAATGTTTCCATTAGTTTTCTCTAGCACAGCAAATACTCAGTTTGACTCCACATATTACATCACGGAGTTAAGGCTCATCTTCCAGCAACTCTTTGAGAGCATATTCAAAATGTGATAGAACGTCCTGTTTCTCCATTTCAGCTACAACTTTCTTTGGTTTATGGCCAAATCGTACAGTCAGTGTACCTGTGTTGGATGGTCAAGGGCACGAAATTCCCTACGCCTACAATCGATTTTGGAGCAGCTTTCTGTTTTCATAAAGAAAAATCAAGAAAGAAAAAACCGTGAGTGCAGTCCTACCCTGGGTGCGATCATATATTAGGTTATTAATATATCTCCAAAAGACACTTTGGGAGAGAAATAGTTTTAAAAAATGTGCTGGTTATACACATTAAGTTTTTTAAATATATACTAGCCTAACGAGATAACTGTGAGCTCATGTATTTTGCCTTAAAAGTTTTCCTTGGTTTGAATTTAGAAGCCATTCTATCTCCTTAAAAGTAAGCATGACTGAGGAGAGTTTAAAAGCAGCAGCAGAGGGGCACCTGGGTGGCTCAGTGGGTTAAAGCCTCTGCCTTCGGCTCAGGTCATGATCTCAGAGTCCTGGGATGGAGCCCCACATCGGGCTCTCTGCTCGGTGGGGAGCTTGTTTCCTCCTCTCTCTCTCTGCCTGCCTCTTTGCCTACTTGTGATCTTTGTCTGTCAAATAAATAAATAAAATCTTAAAAAAAAAAAAAATCAACAGCAGAGGGATGCCTGGGTGGCTCAGTCTGTTAAGTGTCTGCCTTTGGCTCAGGTCATGATCCTGGATCCTGGAATCAAGTCCTATATCAGACTCCTCACTCACTGGGGAGCCTGCGTCTTCCTCTGCCTGCTGCTCCCCCTGCTTGTTCTCTCTCTCTGACAAATAAATAAATAAAATCTTAAAAAACAAAAAAGTAAAAAGCAGCAGCAGAATGTTCAAAGGGTCATGGTCAGGGAAAGTAGAACCTGGTAGGCTCCTGTATTGTCATGAATAAGCCCAGCACTGAGTTTCATTCTACACTCCAAAAGGTAATGCTCATTTGATTACTGACTTATCATTTGAGATTCTATACACTGAATTATTTGTTACTGAAAATATAAGAAACCCTATGTAAATGTCCTAAGAACCCCAAGTTCCTAGAATGGCTTTAGTCCAATTAAACTTCAACCTATACAAATGATGTTGAGTTTCAAACATTCAAATTATAAAGGCAAATCATTTATTTATCACTAATGTATGTTAGTAGGGGGAAAAAATGAAAATTTAACCTATAAGGGAATATACAAATATTCCAAAATAGGGGATTTCAATTTTCAAAAACAAATAATCACTATTCTGCATGAAATGTAAGGAAATTCCTGAGAAGAAAAACAACACTGCCCAGGACTTTTATTTTGTTTATCATAACAATAGCAACTGGCAGAAATATCTACTGAAAACTAAATTATTTTAGAGTCTCAAAGAATTAGGAACAAAAAGATACATATGCATGCACGTCACACAAAGTTTCATTGCAAAATGGTTATGTTAACATTGTAAGCTAGCAAGTAAGTACCTATGATATATTATCTTTTTTTCTTTAGCCACTAAGATAACTCAATAATTCCACATTCTCAGGGAGCTAACTGTCCTAAGGTATAGATTGAAGTCTTGAAACTTTATACACACACACACACACACACACACACACACACATCTCTATAATATATATTTTATATATACTTTATATATTTTTTATATATAAAGTTTCAAGACTTTGTTTATATATATAAATATACATATTTACACATATATAAAGTTTCAAGATGTCAATCTATTTATACATATACATTTTAACGATTTTATCTATTTATTTGTCACAGAGAGAGAGAGAGAACGAGCTTGCCCACAAGTAGGCAGAGCAGCAGGCAAAGGGAGAGGGGGAAGCAGGCTCCTCCTTGAACAAGGAACCTGATGCAGGGCTGGATCCCAGGACTCTGGGATCATAAACTGAGCCGAAGGCAGACACTTAACCAACTGAGCCACCTAGGTGCCCCTGACACTTGACTTAAAAATAAGATATATCAGAAATAAAGTCCCATGCTTCTCTGTGGTCTAACTGGTTTTCATTCTCTAGTCCAAGAGATGCTAAGTGAAACACAAATGGAAAGAACCATTGTCTTGCTTGTTCTTACAAAGGCGTTCTTTGGTCAAGTTTACTTCTCAACACAGAAACTTTATTCATTTGACTAGCAGTCATCCAGCCTTGGCTCAAGCAATTCAAATACAGAGAAAAGGTAAAAAATAAAGATAATAAAAAGTGTGAATTTCTTTTTCTGTTCACTTGCTCTCACCAAGTACACATTCATCCAGCTGTGAGGAGGGTAGACTGCTTATTCTTTAGGTGTTCTTGAATCACAAGTTCTGAAACTGAACACGTGTTACCACTCTATTTTGTGTACTGAAATAGTAAATTATGCACAAATATGACAAAGAAGGAATTACCATATTTGTTATATACAGTGAACACAAATCAATACTTGGGCAAAGGATATGAATGGATATCACATCCAGTATATGGAAAATTAATTCATAAATCCAATTATTAATGAAATATGTGGGAAAATACTCATTCTTTTGTTTGCATTCTTCCATTACTCATTTACCCAGATTGACCACTTTGGAAAGATCAAGAAAGGCAAGTATCCAAAAGCGATGTTTACATTAGTTCTTAGAGGCTGAGTATGAATTATTTTTAAAGTATGCAATTAAAGTATGCAATGAAAACATTGCTATGCCATATTTTCATTGAACACAAAGCACACAGTTAAAATATGAAACAGGCTGTTTTACTATTGCGGGAGTTGTACTCCTAAAAACTCCACAATTTTTAATGTAATTAAAGCAATTATTTCAATGGGAAATGTGGCTGGGGGATTACTTTTAGACTCACAATACCATACTTATTTTTAGGGAAATAGTTAAATACGACAAGGTTTTTTGTTACTATGAGTGTAAAGCTATAAAAGCTAAACATCACTTAGTAAATAGAGCTCTTAACTGTATCTAGCTTTTGTATAAGAGTATTGGCTTTTCTTTTCTAATTCAGGATCAGCGTTATCAGTTTATGATCAGCATTACGGGTTTGTATTTTTTTTTAAAAATCATCTATGATAAAGCACAAGCCACTAAAACAATGCAACTGTGATCTATGGGGGAAAGCACCTTACCTTAGCTGGTTCAGTTCAAATAATGTTCTCTTAGACTCAATTCACGTTATGAACATGGATACATGATGCAGGAGAAATGTCCAGTTGCAATGTTGAGGGGAAACTGATGAAACATCTATGTAGACACGACTAATGAACTGGTATAAGCTTTTCGACTCTGACTATTTAAGACTATCTGCAGTCTTCAACAAAGCAATTTTACTGAAGTAACTTCTACGCAAATGATTGTGTGTGTGCATGTGTATCCTTAGAAGGGTGAAACTTTCAGGTACAAAGACGTTCACTAAAGCATTATTTACAATAGTTTAAAATGAAACCCGGGGCGCCTGGGTGGCTCAGTGGGTTAAAGCCTCTGCCTTTGGCTCAGGTCATGATCCCAGGGTCCTGGGTGGAGCCCTGCATTGGGCTCTCTCCTCAGCAGGAAGCCTGCTTCCTCCTCTCTCTGCCTGCCTCTCTGCCTACCTGTGATCTCTGTCTGTCAAATAAATAAATAAAATCTTTAAAAATAAATAAATAAAATGAAACCCTAACCAAAAAACACCTTACAATGACATGATTAATATCGACATGTATGTTTAGATGTTCTTGTATCACAAGTTCCATGCAGTTTTGAGTTTTTAAACGAACCTAAATCTCTAGGTTCATACACATATTCTAAGATATTTTGAATACGACTCTCGAACTGCATTTTCTTTGTATCAGTAAAATGTCCAAGGATCTATAAACTAATAACCAGCACAGTGATGACAGTGAAGGTAAAAATCTGCCTCATAGTATCAAACAAAGTTTATGAGGGCTTAGAAGAGGAGACAATAATCACTAGGAGCTAGCACAGGTTCACTAAGAATTTGTTTTGCCAAGGGAATGACATTTGATTTTATAGGCAAAGACTGTACTGTGAAAGGAAGACGGCAGGAATATGGTGTATTAGAACTTCAAAAGGGTATCTAAAAAGTCTTTAATAGTATTACTTGCAAGACTGTGAGTCAACTCTGGCTGGCTAAGAGTTCAGTCAGGTGGAATTACAGAGGGCACAGCAGCTTTACAGAAAGAAAATGGATTAATAATTGGAATAATCTTCGAAGAAGTTCGAGTGGCAGGCAAATTGGGCTCCTTCAGGTTAATCAACATTATTACCAAAGTATTGGAATGAAAATGTAGAAAGTATGTTTCTCAAATTTAACAGTGCAAGACCACATTAAGTGACAGAATCAAGATTTGGAAGAAAACGTTGGCAATCTGACATTCAGCCTTTAACTAAAAAGAAGAAAAGTAATAGAGACATTAAGTTGTGCAATCATCTAACAGAGAGAGACAGACAGACAGAGACAGAGACAGAGAGACTTAGAGAAAATGGAAGACTTGTATGCTGACAGAAGTGTGTACAAATTAGGGGTTTTAATTGCAAATTCTGAGATGTGTTCAATGAAATGTTATCCTAAATGTAATGTGACAAACCTCTTCTCCATCTCTATCCCCAGATGAAGCATTCTTTTCTTTTTTTTTTAAAGATTTTATTTATTTATTTGAGAGAATGAGTAAGCACATGAACAGGGCGAGTGGCAAGCAAAGAAAGGGAGAAGCAGGCTCCCCGATGAGCAGAGAGCCCGATGCAGGGCTCAATCCCAGGACCTTGATATCATGACCTGAGCTGAAGGCAGACACTTAACCAACTGAGTCACCCAGGCACCCACAAATGAAGCATTATTACTAACTCATGTGCCCAGAGTAAAAGAAGAAAAATATCCAATGAATCCAGTGTTATTTTACTTCTAGATACCATATTTGAAAGACATTAACAAGCACATTTTAAGAGAACAATCAGAAGTTTGGGTGGGTTTTGGAAAATGAGAAAAATAACTGAGAAGAAATGAGGTGATCCAGTATGAAAAGGTAAAAGATAAGACTGCCCAAGTGTCTGTGGGGGCATCACATGGAACTCTTAATTCCTTTCACTTCCTAACCCCTTTCTACGAATCTTACAGGTGAAAAAAACTGAGGCCGGGAGACATGACACAGATAGCTAGCAGAGGATCGGGCACTTAAAATTTTTGTCTTGTGGAAAAGAGGAATCCAATTTATTCTGCGTAATTCCGGAGGGAGAGCTAGAACCAATTACACTGTGAAGCTAGATTTCAGGTCACTATAAGGAAGAAATGAAAACAAAACAAAAACTTAAAACCTTATATGGTCATGCACAGAGTCTCCATAAAGTCTCGAAACAAAGGCCAATAAATATATACCAAGTTATCAACAATAACTTCAGTCTTCAAAAATATGTTATCTGTGTTTCCAGACTTCACGGGCACCTCGACTATGCAGAGTAACCATTTCACCAAGTGTTCCGTAATCCCTTCATCTGCACAATTTACGGCAGTGAAAAAACAAAATCTTAAATAACTTGCCCACAGTTTCAAAGCAAATAATCAAAGGTCTTCCTCCTTCTTTCTTCTGTAGCTCTCACTCTTGCTACACGTTACAATCATTCAATGCTTTTTAAAAATACTACTGTCAGGGTTCCACGCCCAAGAGGTTCCGATTTAATGGGCCTGAGATGAGGCCAACTGCTGAGACCTGTACATTGACTTCCTAAACCATTGGGTGAAGACACGGCCAGTCACGTAGGAGAGAAAAGCTACTTTTCGTAGGGACAGAAAGGGCGATAATAAAAGGTAAAAAGAAATCTTGGCAAATAGGACGTTTAAGCATCTTTATAAAAATAAATTTCAAAGGCAATTTTGTACCTACTTAAGATGTATTAAAACGAAATCCAGATACCTCACATCCAAAACGCTAGAAGTACAAGAGGAAAGGCAGTTCAATGCTAAAGTTCATAACCCACTCGACTAAAATATGCTTTTTAAACAAATAAAATGACACTTTTTAAAGTCAAATACTGAAAAGATTGTCTTTTGCACAAGTGGCAGATCTGTTATCATTCTCATCATATTGAAAGCTTATCCAACAGATGCCCTCTCTATACCCTCCAGTGGTTCTTTGTGCACTCAAAATTAACCCCACTATCACAGTGTTTCTTGGATTAACCAATGTAAGATATTTGAAGAGGGTCTTTGTTGTTGTAAAATGAGAAAAGTTGCATTAAAAGCATTAAAATAATTGTGGTCACTTGGAAAAAAAAAATCAGCAAAATACCGTGCCAGCACTTTACGCAAGCCATTCCTTGCAAACAACTAATACAGTTTTCAGCTCTTTAATTAAAGAGATACTCTTTAAAATTGGGAAGAAATGTTAAGTTGAATGTCATCCCCTTCCTCCTAGAATGAATGACCTCTGATAAGTATCTGAACCATTTAAACACAAACACACATAAAATGTGATTTTTTTTTAATTCAACAAACATGAACTTTGGAGTGGTCGAAGAAAATCAAGTACTATTTTCTAAACTTAATTACACAGAAAAAGACAGCGCTGACAAGCAGATGAGTTGTCTAAACAAACTTTACAAGCTAGGTATTAAGAGAAGGAGTGTCATTTTTTGTTATAAGAGTCCAAGGTGACTGCTTATGTTTTGAACTGCTAGTTAATTCTGGCCAGGGCACAAATCTGTCTTCTCTCTTATAATTAATTCTCAGTGTCAAAACTGTACATGTCCTTTTCAGAATCAACCTATCTTGCCTGTTAATTATATTACAGAAATATATTCAAATAATGTTAACGGCCTGATTCTAAAATGCTCACAGAACAAGTTATAGGTAAAGCCCAGTTAATGACTTAGCTAAATATGTTTACTTAATTATTTTGCAGAGAACATGAGAATCATCTGCCTTTTGCAAAAATGATATCAGAAGAGACGATTTTTGAAAAGAAAAGGAAGGTGCAGTCTTGACTTGGATACAGGATAAGAACCACTGCTTGGATATTAATAAGACAAATACTGATTATTTTTAGAAGTATGTAATATTGAAATAATATTTCTTAGGTTAGAGGGCTTCTCACATGCTGAGAAAGTGGACAAATGAGAAAAACAGAATGGCCAAGAAAACGTCTTTTGAAGGGTAGTGATACAGTGTGCCTTTTTCATGTTTTTAAACAATGGTTTTACATTTGCCCCAGCCCCAGTCCAGACAGTGCCTCAGCAGCTGCCATGGGAATTTAGACGGATACTGGGATACCCATAACTGCCCCAGAGAGAGCCTGGAGCTGACAGATTTGACTGGGAGACCCCACAGTCAAGTGTAGGTACATGGGGCGCCTGGGTGGCTCAGTCAGTTAAGGGTCTGCCTTTGGCTCAGGTTATGATCCCAGAGTCTGGGATCAAGCCCCGCATCGGCCTCCTTGTTCAGTGGGGAGCCTGCTTCTCCCTCTGCCTCTTGCTCCCTCTCCTTGTGCTCTCTCTCAAATAAATAAATAAATAAACAAAACAAAACAAAAACAACAAGTGTAGGTCCAGGAAGTACGCTTCTATGATGCCTGCAAAGTAGACTGACATTTGGTGACTGCAATGAGTTTCTGGATGGTTTATCTGCCTGTGGATAGCTGCCTTGTAATGTTTCAAAGTGAGACAAAACGATACATGGAGAAATCATAGGCCTAAGGCGGGGGAGGGGGGGCATTTCCGAGCACCTATAAGGGGAAGTCTTGGCTATGAGGTACCAATGCAATATTCATTCAACCTCTCTCCTCCCATAAACCTCCTCAGGTAAACAGTACTATTCCCATTTGGAAAAGTAGAAAAGTGAGTGCAGAGAGGGTAGGCAAACAGTCCCCAATCAGTCACAAGTGACAGACTCAAGCAGGATTTGGGTCTGGGTCTTTTGGCTCCAAGGAGCATGCTTATCTAGAAAACTACAAAGAAAAGCAAAATTCAGGATCAAAGTCGTGGCAAGGAAAATATAAAACTGAATCTCATATAGTCATAGTTGAAATGCAAATGAACACATTTCCCCCTTTAATTCTTGATAAATCCACACACAGGTTTGGGAGTTTGATACTTAAAGAGTTTTTTTTCCCAGGTCTGAGGAGTGATTTGGGCCTATGGTGACTCTTGCACATTAATAGGTTAAAAAAATAATTAATAAAAGAAAAGAAAAAAGCCTTAAGGCTTCCTGATTCTTACAAATGAGGAAACAAAGACATAAAGCACTTCAATGTCTTGCCCAAAATCATGGTGCTAGATTTTTGCAAAGCTGGGATTAGACCTCCAATCTGACTTAGGGTTTTTTCCGTTACAAAGTTCTGGGTTTTTGTTTGTTTTTCCCAGCTCTGGGAAAGGTTTTAACTGTTAGTTATTTTAACTACATGATACAACCACGAGACCATCATTAAAGTACTGTCAAAAATTAGCATACTCAATCATTACCTTAAAATGAAACCAATCACCTGGGTCTATATCAACTTTGTTTTAAAAAATAATCAAATGACAGCAAGAAAAACTGGGTAAGCTATTTAACCAAAATAAAATCTGGATTTATCAGTCAAAATTCCAGGTGGCTTAGATTTAAAATAGAACTGATATAAAAGATCAATGCATCATGACATGAGAAAACGGTTACTGATTCTTTTTTTTTTTTTTTTTTTTGACAGACAGAGATCACAAGTAGGCAGAGAGGCAGACAGAGAGAGAGGGGGAAGCAGGCTCCCCGCTGAGCAGAGAGCCTGATGCGGGGCTCGATCCCAGGACCCTGGGATCATGACCTGAGCCGAAGGCAGAGGCTTTAACCCACTGAGCCACCCAGGTGCCCCCCCGGTTACTGATTCTTTATGTGCTTCCAATTTGATTGCTTTGGCCTTCCAAACAAATAAATGGAAGTACCAGAAACCCATTAGTATGACTGATAATAAAGCCTTGCTCCTGAATGTGTACAATCTCTGTGCTTGGAGGATAACAAACAAACAAACAAACAAATATCAGTGTAAAGATCTGCTCTAGACTGCAATAAAGTAATACTTGAATTAATTATAAAATATAACATTTTGAAGAATTTTTGAATAATCAGATTGTCTTCACTTGAAGTCTCTACAGAAATTTATTTTTATGTCTTAAAAGCTAACAGTCTCTTTTAACCCAACATTTTTTAGTTCATGTTTTTTTGAAATTTTTAAAAATCCAAACCTAATAAGCTTCAGATTATTATCATTTATTGCTATTCAAAACACAGTGAGTACAGTGGGTATTTTTATATACAGAAAATAGTATGATAGAAATATGTTTATTAATGTTATAGATAGAAATATGATAGAAATATGTTTATTAATGTTATGAGAAAATGGAAATATATATAAGGCATATAGCTCTACACAGATAAATATATACACACAAAGGTATAAAGATACACATTTTACATAACCTTTCATATATGGAATGTTTTAGCTTGGATTATATACCTCCCATCCCCCCAAATCAAAGTAGTTTAATAATTCAACAATGCATTTTCTTCATATGAATACTATTGTTCTAGTCACATGTAATGAAATAAAACTGGAACAGTGAGGACAAACTGGCTGGTAATAATTCAATAATCTATTTAAAGAGAAAGTATACTTTTCTAGAACTTAATACTGTTAAATCATTCATGCTTCATTACCACATGCTTCATCAAAACCACAATTTATATAAAATAATGCTTACAAAAAAAATGGGTAAGAGTTTTCCCATTGTTGTTCAATCTATGTAACTTTAAAAAAGAAACACATGTATATACCTATGCAAATGAGGTTCCCTTATGTTTATATATTCTATTTACTCAATTGTAGCCAGCCACAAAATTCACATGCAGGGCTATCCCCCTTTGAACTAAATGAATTCTGTTATAATGGAGAGTGGAGACTTGAAAAAATTGCTTACAATTGCACATACAAGTGAAAAAGATAGCTAAGTCTAAATTAAGATGTTGGCTATGAGGTTTCCAATAGGACCTTGACATGACTGTTGACCTACTCATGACATGATCACACCAGTACGGATTTGGAATTCTATTAGTATTACCAGAGGAAAAAAAGTCAAGGAGTCATCAAGAAAACAAATCTATATCTTCTACTCCATCAGCCAATTACTGTTGTTAAAGTGGAATTAGATGGGTATTGACAATGAGGAGGGGATGAGGATTAAGCAGATGACTGAATATATCGCAAGCAGTGGGGATCATATTTAGTTTTTTTGCACTGTTTTTGTTTTTGCTGCACAAAGTATTTTACAATTCTAAAACAGGAATGTGGACATATTTGCTGACGGATAATACACAATATTTTCACATTAGGTACTATTTTATACAAGTCTATACTCAACAGAAAAGAGTTCATAAAAATCTGTATCTTTTGATACATAAAGGACCCCTGGAGAGATTAAATGAGAGGTTTTTAAAAATCTGCTAAAATTTCAAAGCAGAAAATTCCCTGACTGCATTCTGAAAACTGTATCTTTTCTTATGATACAAGTCAAGTGAGTATAACACCACAACAGTTCTGCTGCACAAGCGGTTAGGATAGTGTGATATTTAAGAGCATGATCCTTTGACTTTAGAAAGACCTAGTTTCAAGTCTGGGCTCTGCCATTTGCTTTAGTCTGTAACCTTGAGGGAATTACTTATTCTATGTCTTAATTTCCCAATCTGTAAACCTGAGATAGAATGCCCATGACATACGGTTACTGAGAGGATTAAATGAGTGTGCTTAGCATAGTATTCTATTATTGTTGGCTTTTGCTATCATAAAATGTTAGTGCTATATTTCTACTGAAATCAGACAGTTATTTTGTCTACAGAGAAAGTTCAGTTTTGTTACATGATCATTTGGAATTCCTAATGTGCTAAGTGGTCAAAGTCAAGGAATCCATAAAAGTATCAGTTTTCACTGCCAAAATATTTTATAAAATCGGTTTTCCTTTACACTACAACCCCCACTCTGTCTGGGGGGAAAAAAGAATTACAAAGCACCGAGAAGATGTGATTTAATGATGGGAGGATTACCAGCCTAAACTGCAAATAATACCACCATGACACACAAAAAATAGTTTTGGTGTATTAAATAGAAACATTTCCTCCACAGCTTCATTAGTCCACTAAATCCTGGTTAAAGTTTCTGGTACCTTTTTTTTTTTTTTTTTTTTTTTGCCATTTTCTTCCCACATCAAAGTTTTTACCCATTTACACACTATGTTTTACTGACTAAATAACACTATCACCCTACTCTTATTACACCATACACATATTTTGATATTATAGTATATTCATTAGAGCCTTTATCTTTTAAAATGAACTTTAGGTGGAATATAAGAGATATGAGTATATTTATGCCAGTCTAAAATCCTCAAGGAAAATTATAATATGCTGAATATACCAATGAACTTGGAATAGTATTTAAGTAAACTTATAATCTAATGAAAAGGTCACTTGGTGCTACCGGTTTCTACCTTAATGTGTCAGTGAGCAATCCTTTTCTCCATTCTAGGATAACTGTTATTTTGGATTAGTCAAAATATATAAAGTTTCCACTTATAATATCAAAAAGTAAATGCCTTATTCATATGCACACTTAGAAATTCTGGTGGATTTTGCTTCAAATTTTTAAATACTCATGAAATGTTTCTTATTTCCAAACCACTGAGGTAACTTTGTCTCATAGTCTGATTTTTTAAAAGGTATAAATTTTCCTAAGCTTAAAATTTATAAAAAAGTACATAAAGGAAAAGGACTTAGTTTTGTGATTCAACTAAACTTCAAACAGTAATATATTTTTCAACAACAGAAGAAAACCAAAAGTACACTGTTCTTAAAAAACAGTAGCAAAGAATGCCAAGAATGCAACAAGGAATGTCATGGTTTCCAGTGGCAATTAATTCTAGAGAATAAAAATCACTTAAAGTACTAAGAGGCAGGAAAGTGTGTTATTAAAATTTTAGTACTATTTTAAAAACAAAATTATAATCAAGAATAGAAAAAGCAGAGAGCTACCTAAACACAGACAAGGAAGAAACCTCTAGCAAATCTAATAAATTTAACTCGCCCTGCCAGATCTTTTCAACTTATTGGAAAATTCGCTTGACTTAATATTGACACAGAGATGTGTAAATCAATACATTCGGAATGAAAGATATATTTTAATTTAAAAATGTTCAGACTGCAGCAGTAAATCTATGCACTTAGCACATAAAAATCATAAGGAGTTTGAATGCTGAGACATAGTAGTAGAGCTACCCAACATCTAAAGGTGAATGCCAAACACTAAATTTTTACCATTAAAATTTCTACCTCTTATGGCATATGTAAGGCAATCTTTATAAAATTTACTGAAATATATTTATAAGAACCCAGATAAGCTGAATTTCATTGAGAATCCATCAAAGTCTGCAACCAGGGCACCACCTATCTGTGGTTTATAAAAAGCCCTATTTTTATGCACAACTAGCAAGCTATTGCAATCTTTCCAAGTGAAATAAGAAAAAGAAGAGAAATGAAGGTGCCTCTTAATCTCACTGATTGTCTACGAAGTGAAAGCTTTAACGGTGTTATCCAATATGGCAGCCATCAGCTATCTGTGTCTATTAAATAAAGATATGTTGAAAGTATATGACATACAACAGACTTCAAGTACAAAATATCTCATTATCATTTTTGCTAAAATAATCTTCCTTTTGCATACAAACATTTTCAAGGTACAAAACCAGAAATAATGTTTCACTTAGGAATGTAAAACATAAGAAAGTGAGACTTCCACAGACACGTGCAAGAATATAGTTTAAATTTCTTTAGCTTCTTAAATAAACGAATGTGCACAAGTTTAATTTGCTAAATCACAACAAACAGCTAAACGATCTTGCATTTAAATAAATCGGGAATGTCCCCACACTATCTCCCACATACTGCCTATTAGATATTATTAAAAGATGAAAAACTAATACTTATAGCTCTGATCACTAGTCATTAACTTTTCAACTTACAAATTTGAGAGAAATTTGTATTTCTAAAACAAATCTGCATCAAATAAAAAAGGGTTAGGAAGTGCATATATTTACTAAGTGCGTATATTCCCAAGTATATATGATCATACCCAACCTTTCCCAATTATACAAGATCACAGCAGAGATCTGCTTCTCACATTCTCCCCATAACTTCTCTTTGTAATTACTGTGTAACTTTGCCTTCAGCAATCTCTCTCCTTGAACCCTTGCCATCCTTCTCCTTTAAAGTCTTTCTCTTCCCCCACCAACCCTCTCAGCTTTGCTACTTAAGAGGGGTCCTCCAACCACCACAGCAGTTCCCCAGGAGTTTGTCAGAAATAGGGAGTTGAGGGAAATTGGAAGGGGAGGTGAACCATGGGAGACTATGGACTCCGAAAAACAATCTGAGGGGTTTGAAGCAGCAGGGGGTGGGAGGTTGGGGGAACCAGGTGGTGGGTATTGGAGAGGGCACGGATTGCATGGAGCACTGGGTGTGGTGCAAAAACAATGAATACTGTTACGCTGAAAAGAAATAAAAAATTAAAAAATAATAATAAAATAAAATACGTTTTGAAGATTAAAAAAAAAGAAGAAGAAATGCAAAATCGCAAGCCCCACCAAGACTTCCAGATCAGAATTTACATTTTAACAAGACCCACCTCCACCTCTTCCAAGATTTGTCTGGAGGCTGAATTTAAAATCGCTGCGCTAGGCTTGCAGGAATGGATTTGTGCCCTCCCCATCCATTTCTCTTGTCCTTACCTTTTACTGGGCTTTACGGGTCTGCAGGTTAAACAAGGTTAGAGATCCTCTTAGAAAAAAACCCTGATTTTAAAACTTCTGCCTCACCGATAAGCAAACTAGACATTAGTATTAGTATCTAAAAGGCCCTCAGTAAATGACAAGGTGTACAACAACAGCCAGAGCAGAAACTGAGGGTAGAGAAGTAACGGACTTGTATGAGTTCGTGTAGTTAACCAGCTGCAGGGCTAAAACAGCAAATCTTCTCACGCTGACTCCTAAATTCCAAGCTCCTCCAATACCTGATGCCACTCGTGAGACAGGGCCCCAGTGTCAGAGCTTCCGGCTCCCCTCGTTTCTCACTGGGCCACATGGGAGGCTCTGTCTCTTGTGACTGGAGGTACGTGCCCTCATGTGCACACACCTGTGTGTCCAGCTCTGGAACGCTTCGCAGAGGAAAAGTTTTAACTGTTAAAAGCGTAGTATTTTTTCAGTTGAAGGTCAAATTGCCTTTTCTACCTTCTTTGGTCATTTTCACTTCTGTCAGAAAAGAGCTGAGGTACTTGAGAAGTGGGGGTCAGGAAGTAAAGGTCAAGGTCATGTGAGGTTAATGTAAAACACAGGCACAAAGGGCCTTAATCGGGCTGGGCAATATGACTGCAATTGGCCACCGTTCATCATTTTCCCCTACTTCTTTCCTTTTATATTCCGACCCCTTTTTGTTACCCGTTTCCTGTTCCATTTACCCACTGCTTTTTCTGACTGCCACAGGAGAGACAGAGTTGAAACTTACTGGTGTAATGCTTGAAATTATAAAAATTATTACAAATAATAACTTACAAGTCTGTAGTATTTTAACTTTTGTACAAGTATTTTTACAAAGTAGTAAAGATTTTCATAAAGCTCTCAGAACACCAAAATATCAAAATGAATGACAGTGAGTATAAAGATTGATTCCATATAAGAGCATGGTAAGTTTACACATTTTCTCAATTAATAACGTATTACGAAAAACTGTAAGAGGAGGAAAATTAATCTAGGCAATAACTGCCAAAAAATGAAGAGCAGAAAAGGCAACACCACAATTTTACTTTTAAAAAGGCAAAATACTTAGTTTTAAAGTTGGTAAGAAAAAAAAATGTTGTAAAGCTCAAAAATAAATGCTTAATGTCAAAACATTGTGAAGCTAAAGACAAGGGATTAAGTCATGTGTTACCAAAGACCAGAAGAAGGTAGCAGATATGTAGGCAATTCACAGTATAACCAGCCAGCAAGTCAGAGAACAGATAACTAATGACTTAAAAATATAATCGACCCGGTTACTTAGTCAGCATCTTATTCTCAACTAATATTTGAGTATAAAATGTACTTAACTGTGACTAATAGGAGCACCTGACATTGCAGACTTTATACCACAACAGAAATAAAAGTACAGAAATACACTATTCTTTGAAAGACACCAAATATGGCTGAGCATGTTAGAAAGACATTAAAAATTAGACTTTCTAGAGTCTGTCAATTTCTTTTGGATAAAATCCAGTAAAATATGAGTAAAGACTACTTGCATCTCTTAAATGACTAATTCAAGCATTAGATTACTCCCATTTAATAGCATAGATGAATTAAACAGCAGACTAGGCACAGATAAAAAAGATAGTTAACTGGACGCCAAAGGTGAAGAAATTACCTACAATGTGGCACAGAAAGACAATGAAATGGAAACCAGGAGAAAAGGGTTAAAAGACATTGAGAATAAAATGAGAAAGTGCAACATATGTCTGAATCCTTGAAAGATAGAAGACTCATAATAAGCAAGAGAGAGTATTTAGATAAGGGACAATTTTTTTTTTAAAGACCTGATTAAAGACAGCAATTACCAAAGGAAAGACAACAAAAAACCATCTTAAATTCACATTCATATGTCATACTGTGAAACTGCAGAATATCAAAAACAAATAAACAAAAAAACAGCCAGAGGGAGGAAAAAGCTACATTATCTGTCATTATCTGAAAACAGATTTCTCAATGGCACCAATGAATGCCAGAAGACAGGAACAGAGCATCCACCAAGTGTAACGAAAAACTGTTTAATCTAGAATTACCTATATAGAAAACTATTTTTTATAAATAAGCATGAAAGGAATCCAGTTTCAGATTACAAAGAAAAAATTTATCAGTTTTAGAACTTCACTAAAATGCCTTCTAAGAACATATTCAAAGATCCCACAAAGAAAATATGAAATGTTATGGGGCGCCTGGGTGGCTCAGTGGGTTAAAGCCTCTGCCTTCAGCTCAGGTCATGATCCCAGTGTCCTGGGATCGAGCCCGCATGGGGCTCTCTACTCAGCGGGGAGCCTGCTTCCTCCTCTCTCTCTGCCTGCCTCTCTGCCTACTTGTGATCTCTGTCTGTCAAATAAATAAATAAAATCTTTAAAATAAAAAAAAGAAAATAGGAAATGTTAGATAAAATAGTAAGGAAGAATCTGTTAAATGTAGATTTAAGTAAACACTGTACATTAATACCAATGTCTAATTCATAAATTGATAAAACTGAAAAATTAGAAAGCAACAGAATGTTTAAGTTTGAAGGAGGATCAAAATGAGTGTTCTAGGGGCGCCTGGGTGGCTCAGTGGGTTAAACCCTCTGCCTTCGGCTCCGGTCATGATCCCAGGGTTCTGGGATCCAGCCCCACATCGGGCTCTCTGCTTCACAGGGAGCCTGCTTCCTCCTCTCTCTCTGCCTGCCTCTCTGCCTACTTGCGATCTCTATCTGTCAAATAAATAAAGTCTTTAAAAAAAAAAAATGAGTGTTCTAAGGTCCCTCTACTGAATTGTCAGAAGTATGACATTATTATCCGTGTTCCTAAATTTAACACACCGAGGTACTCAATCCTTGTTAAACTAGCCATGCATTTTTACAACTCATTATCTTCAGTTATGCTGAATTTAAGCACTAGAGTTAGTTAGACTCAGATGGCCTGTTTGTTCACAAAAGTATTACCTATAAACAAATCTGTTAATCTTCACAAGAATCCAGGTCAATGCATTCAAAATTCTCACTAATGTGAGAATGAGTTCAAGCACTGTTCTAGACATTGAGGAGAATGGTGAACAAGAGAGACAAGAGTCCTTGACCCTGGAGGCTGACATTCTAATTGATGGAGACACCAGACTGGGGGGGGGGGGGGAGATAATTTCAGATTACGGTGAATGCTATAAAGACAAGACAAGTCATATGATGGGAAGTAATTAAAAGATGGGGGAGATAAGAGATCCAAGTAATTTTGCCTAAGACCGTGTAAAAGTAGTGGCAACTCATCCTGAGTCCCTTCTAATTCCAATTGCCTGGTCTTTCTACTATATACTACTACCCTTCCTATTCCTTGTGGGAAGACCTCCTCAGTCAAAGGTACAGCTCAAATATTCTTTTTGTATTGCCCTTTAGTAGAAGTGATCACTCTACTTATTCTGTTCTCAGTGCAACTGGCTTATATCTATGTTATAATATTCACAACTTTTCTTAGCAGAGCATTAGTCTATATATATCCTAATAATTGTAGACTCCTTAAGATTAGAGGTGTGTATCATTTGTTACTTTGGGCTTCCAGACCTTACGAAGTACCTGGTACATTGTAAATCTCAATACCTTCTTATTCTTCAACTCGATGATGATTTTCATTTAAAATGTGATCAACATGGGTACTACTTATATAAACTAAATCTTCAATTAAAGGTTTGGACATGCTTTAGAAGAGATAAGAATAAATAATGGAGTATCAAGTCAAGTCATAACCTGTTGGAGATGACCACAAAAGAGCTGAAATTTTTTGGGTAGTGGGGGCGGAAGGGTGATTCTTAAATGTTGAAAGGAAAGGCAGAGATCAGGATTAGGAGAAGGGACATGGCCACAGGTCATGTGTCAGAACTATCGTGCTAAGATTTTCAAACCATCCATGCTATTCCCCAAGGTGGAGGTGGTAGGACTGAGCTATGATGCTCACCCACGGCTAAGAACTGTTACCTGAGGGAACCATCATAGTGAAGTAATGTGTTATTATCTCTCAGGTATATGGGAATGGGAAAAAAAAAGTAACTAGGACTACCGGGCCAGAGAGCACATGGCACAACATGAAAAGACCTTGTTGCCTTCTGCAGAGAGGTTAAGAATTGAAAGCTCTTAGAACAAAAGAAAAAGTACAACAGAAGCGCTCTGACCAAGAATAAAAACAAATACCAAACAAACATGAGAATGCCAATATCCAAGGTAGAGGAAAAAGAGGAGCCAGGAAAACAGGCCAGGGGCAGAGAAGTAGTTGCAGAGGTAGGAGAAAACAGAGATGGTACCGTAATGAGAAAGCAAGATGGGAGTTCTAACAGGAAGAAGCTAAAATGACAAATGCCAAAAGAGGAGCTGAGAGAAAGTTGAGAAAGGCTTGGAAGAATCATTAACCAGTTCAGTGGTGACCTAGGAAGAGGATAGGAGTCTTAAACGGATTTGAAGAGGATGGAAAAGAAAGTCAATGAAGAAGAGAGATACAGTCTCTGCTTAACTTAAGAGTCTTCTCAGCCACACAACCAGACACTCAATTGCAAAGGACAACTTAGAGCAGTGACTTAATTCTGATACCTGAACACTGTTGGGTCCAATGACAGGGCCTCAGAAAATAACCAAGACTACTGATCTACCTACTGGGAAGCTATTTCAGTGGGAAGGAATTTTTTATTTTTTTTTTTAGCGTACAGTTATGTTTTCAAACATTATTATTATAACCATAGGGATGATCTCATCATTAAAAAGCCTAAAGGTCGTTTTTCTTCTTCTTTAAAGAAGCATTTAACCTATTAAAATTGACTGAATCTTAAGACATTATCCAATATGTGACATTTGCAAAAAAAAAAAAAAAAATCCCAACCAAATAATTAAATGCCCTTTAAAATGAACCAGGAGGAAAAATAAAAGTTAGCAAATCTTGAACCAGAAATACCTCGTATGTAGTTCTTTCTCTCAGTACCACCACCATTCATACAGAGCGCTGCACATATCAACTGAAATAGACTTTAACTTCCTAAAATAATGGACTGTAAGACAGGTCACAGTCACAAACTCATGTCAGCAGCCATCAGAAGAGGAAACCTACCTCCTCAGAGGAGGTAATTTGATGGAGAGAACAAGCTAAACAAATACTCCGCTATGAACACATAAAACCAATAGTAGATATTCTAAACATAACTGAAACCTATGTAACAAAGATGGGACTAGTCACAGGGATGCAGAGCCATTTATTTATAGGAGTCAGAATGAAAACAACTTAAAAGGGTATTTTTAAGACTTTTCTGGAAAACTTAAGTGATTATGAACAGAGCAACGTACCAGGAAGAAGTAAGAAGAAAGTCTTCCAGGTGGGACCGATTTCAAAATCTAAGAAGCAAAAGTTGTTTGGTCCTGCTTGGTGCTATTATACATTTTTGTTTTTGTTTTTTCTTATGTATGAAAGAATGTGAAGCCACAAGTCATGTCATTAAAAATCTTCCCGAGGGCCTGACTGGCTTCATTAAGTTGGACAATCTCCAGGTGGGCAAGGCCACCCTCTCCTGCCTCTTCTGTTTATCTGGTACGACTCCCTGTCTACAAATCCCACTCTCGAAGGCCTGCCTGCCTGCGGCTGCCAGCAAACGCCACACTACTTCATGCCATGCCTCCTCTTTCATGCTTTTTCTTTTGTCTAGAGCGTCTGCCCCACTCTCTCCATGTGGACAACACCGACAACAACTTCTGGAAGATGGATCTCAGGTCCCAGTCCTTGGGGTGTCACTCCCAGAGTTCCATGAGATCCACTTACTGTACCCATTTCTACCCGACAGCTCAGCTTCATCTTTTAGTCCACAGTTAACACCATTTCCTTGCTGTTCTGAAGCTGGGTGAGGTGCCCCTTACTTTTTTTGTGTTCAGTTAGCACCTCTTTCCTAAAACTCGGCCCATTATGTTGTAATTCTCTGTATCTATTTCTGTAATTAGAGTGTAAGCTCTTCGAAGGGCAAGAACAAAACTTATCCAGCTATCTAGATTTTATACTTAGCAAAAGGTTGACATACAGGTGCTACCTAATGAAATGTAAGCTCACAAAGATAGGGATTTTTGGCTGCTGGTGTTATCACCAAATATAGAAAATGATGCCCGGCACACGCTACTTAATGTTTAAGTAAATACTTCCTAAACAGAAATGAACTGAATGATTGAAAGACACCCAGTTGCTCTACATGCTCTAAATGTCCCCAAACTTAAAAATGTAACATGTGAATAACACTGTAAACCAAGGGGTTTAAAATTTGTGTATAGCTGGAGTGTTCTGTATTTATGAACAGGAAGACTATTTAGGCAAGTGAAAAACCTAGAGCAGAATCAATCAGTTACTTTATAAGTAAGCAAACACTCTAAAAGAGAGTCTAAGAAAATATGGAAATAACTTCAAGGGAAATTTTTTTCAAATGAATTCATGCCAGACAACTTGGTAGGCAATGGTTTTAATGTCTCAATTATTCCTCACAGAAGCCGCATCCCTTCTTTACTAGACATTCTAGGGCAGTTAAATAAGGTCAAAAGATTTTACTTCTCTTTCTATGTAAGCATTGTACCACTCAGATCAAATTAACAAAGCTTTCATTTACTTGTATTCAATTAATCTAGTAACAGTTAAGTTTCTATTCATGAGTCTGTACTACAGCTAAGCTTATGTCTGACTTAGTTTCGTAGAACCACACAATGGTTTGGGTCATCATACTAGGATATAATTTCCCTTTTATCAAGGTCATTTGGCACCACCTTTTCATCCCATAACTGCAGAGATGATCATTTCATTGGTAAATATGAGAAAAATACAAAGAGTACAGACACATTAGAGTCCCCGGGCTCTTGGCTTTTATTTTAGCATTGAACTAAGCCTGTACTACCTCCTTTGAAAGACACAAGAATTAATTGTACCTAAATCTAAATTTTACAAGTGGCTTCTAACACATTGGATAAGATACATTTAACTCTCTAAAGATGAGAAAATAAACAGCCATATTTCTTGGATCCCAGGAAAAAGAATCATTAAATCTCAAGCACCAGGCTTTTCTTCAGCTAACTGTCAAGGATCAGAGGGAATAGCAATTGAATGGAAAAGGCACTAGACTTATACACCTCTCTTCAGTTTGCCAGAGCCCACCAATACAGAGGACAGAGAAAATAACATTCTTACAGAAAAATGCCTGAATTCTCTATAAACTGTAACACTGCTTCTGTGGTCAATACTAGTTGAGAAAGATTCAGGCAAAACTGTGCACAGCACATACCCAGGAAGTTTTCACTAGAGGACCAAAAGAGAAACCATGGTCCATGCAATGTCTTTATACTGCTTGCTTACTGATCAGAAAAAGTGATTAAAATACAAGTATCTCATTTCCCACATTATACATTTAAACTTCACTTACCCACTCCACTCAAGTCATCTACTCGCCCACTGACCTTCCCAAGGTTCACGAGGCACCTGCAGCGTGCAAAGGTTTGTGGGAATGCAATATTGCTTTACTCAGATGTGGAAATTGATGGACACAATGGGACAGCAGTATTTGGCCAGTAAACAGGGTTTTTGTTTTGTCTTTCTTTTTCTTTCTCTCTTTCTCTCTTTCTCTTTTGGCTATCAGAGTATCTTAAAATGTTTTGAATTTGAATACCTTAAGCTAGGAATGCCCATTCTAGCATGCAGTGAGGTCCTGAACACAAAGCTACTTTGTATATATGTGTATATGTATCTGTGTATTATCTGCCTGGCCCCTGAAGGCATCTGAGCTTTGGACTCCTGAAATGAGTGAGTAATAACAGTTCCTTTACAGTTCACAAAGTCCTATTACATACCTTATTTCATCTTATCTTTTATTATCCCTATTTTAGGGATGAGGAAACTAAAGCTCAAAAAGTGATTTCTCCAAGGTTACACAGCCAGTAAATCATGGATCTCAGAGAACTTATTCTGATTTCCACTTCCATGGTTTTTGTTTGCACTCTACCAGAAGGGGCTAACACATGATTCTATGAGTCATGAGGGGATGGAGTGAGGCCTCTGAATGACAGGAGAGATGCTTTTTGGTAGGGAAGTTTCCAGATAAGGTTTTAACTAAAATGTATTTTGATGAATGGGCAAGATTTCCACAGACCGACATGAAGTGTGATGTCACAAATAGTAAAAATAGTTGGAACAAAGTGACAAAAGCTGGAAAGTGTAAGGCACATTCAGGATCTATCAGCCAGAGAGAATCAGGACACAGAGATGGAAAGATGAGCAGAAGCCCTAATGGCAAAAACCTAGACAGGAGAAAGGAGTTTACATGCTATTTGAGAAACCAAGGGGAGGCACTGAGAGATTTCATGTTAGAAATCAAATGGGGGGCGCCTGGGTGGCTCAGTGGGTTAAGCCGCTGCCTTGGGCTCAGGTCATGATCTCAGGGTCCTGGGATCGAGTCCCGCATCGGGCTCTCTGCTTAGCAGGGAGCCTGCTTCCCTTCCTCTCTCTCTGCCTGCTCTCTGCCTACTTGTGATCTCTGTCTGTCAAATAAATAAATAAAATCTTTAAAAAAAAAAAAAAGAAATCAAATGGGTCAGACGATCACATTAGGATTTAAGGAGAGTTGAGGACAGGGTGGAAGAAAGTGGAGAATGAAAGGCTAAAGAAGAGTTCGGCTGAGTCAGTGGCCAAAAGAGTGAACTAGAGGATTGGGGAAAAATATATAGATTACTCACTGATCTCCTTCAAAACATTTATTTT
Source organism: Lutra lutra (assembly GCF_902655055.1). Classification (NCBI taxonomy): domain Eukaryota; kingdom Metazoa; phylum Chordata; class Mammalia; order Carnivora; family Mustelidae; genus Lutra; species Lutra lutra. Next base: position 55,715,303 of record NC_062292.1, read on the forward strand.
GCTTGGAAACAGTAAAAATTTACATGGCAATTCCTCAAACTATGGCTGAAAACATTAAGAAAATTTCAGCCTCCAGGACGGATTAACATTCAACTGGAGAGAGTACAGAAAGGCAGGTGGGGGTATGGAAAAGTCTATGGGACCAGGAATCAGCAGGTTGGCCCTGGCTCTCTCTTCCTAGTTATGTCACTTACTTATCTTCCCAAAGCCTTAACTTCCCAAAAGGTGGGTAGAACAAAGCTGTCGTCCTTCACAAAACTACCACGCAAAGGTGAAAAATGGTATTATAGCTGTTGCTAAAGTCTTCATAACTGACAGTAACACAGCAAAATCCTAACACCTAAGCAATAAATTGACACTGTATCATTAGCCAATGTTTATAAAACCGCCAGAGGAATAACACTCCAATGTTACTGGTGTTTTAAAAAGAAAGGCAGAGCATATTGATTTATCATTTGTTATTTCAAAGAGCATGATCTGATTTACTTTCATATTTAGTGTGATGGGAAAATCAGATTAGGAAGTACATGTAAGTCAGAGATTACTTTTAAAGTTTTTATAGCTAGCTAAATTTATGAAAACTTGACATTTGTTAATACAGAAATTAATTTGTTAAGTCCAAATGAATATTATACTTTGTATTAAAGAAGCCATATATCAAAAACGTTATTAGGTTCACAGCTTAAAAAAAAAAAAAAGCAGCACTATTTTTAGATAAATAAGTAAGAACTGTAATTCATGTCTCATCTTTGCCTTAGAAAACATGTGTTTTCTTCACCATGTACTTAGCCCAAACAATGAATTCTATTTTGGCTATTCTGGCCACAAAAATCACCTTTTTAACTGCTAAATTAATCATATGGCATCTTATCTTTTAGCAGTGATACAAATTTGTTAAGGAGTTGCAGGTTTAATTCAAATTAATGTCACTTTCATTTCTAATAGTATCCATTCCAAAAATCTATTTCAGAATTTTGATAGAATATAAAAAGTACAGACTTAACAGCAAACCTCAGAACATGTTAATTGCAAACATATTTTTATGTAATTTGTGGGCAAGTCAACTGATTCTTACTTCGTCTGTGGAGGCGGAGATAGAAAGACAAAAAAAGGGTACCACTCTGAACTTCACTGTGGAATATGTATAGGAAAGTATAAAATTAAAATGACATGAGTCGGTGTTCACCATACAGTACCTGAAGGATTTAAGTCTAATGGTAATCGAACAGTATAAAGAATAAGAGATACTCACGTATCATGTATGAAATTAAAAACATCACAATGATTACATTCTTAAACACAGTATATGTGAAAAACCAATGTGACTGCACATTCAGTATACATTAAAAGAGAATAATCTGAAATGTATACACAGAGATTAAAAAGTGTATCTGAAGATTAGTAAGAGGAAGACCTCTCTGTGGGAAATAGACTGAACATAGCTGGTTATCTGTGCTTCCTTTCAATGACATTTTTGGGTTACTGCAATCAACAGAAAATAATATCAGACAACCAATATGATCAATATCTGATCCTAATTCAAATGGGCATTTCCTCTTTTTTGTACTAAATACTTACATGAAATGATGACACAACCCCATGTGTTTCTTTCTCCTCTTTTTGATTCCAAAATGGATCTATGGCAACAATCACCAGCCTCCTAAGTGCTTGTTTTATGAATCTGGCCCTTACTCAAGAAGTTACACTGAAAAGTCTTTTAATCTCCTTCTGAAAAGAATTTACTGGATTGCATTTAAGTTCAAGTTCAAGGGTATTAAAATGTACAAAGGAGAGTGAAAAAGGTGCTAGGTTATAGATTTTAACTTCTTAACTAGAAAACTGACTCAAAATAGATTTTCTAATTTACAATGAATCAAAAGAGAAAACATTAGACCATAGCAAAAGTGGCACAAATGTATCAAAAACCAAATGAATAAACATTTGAGGAGATTTATTATTAGAAATTGCAATAAATTTTGGAAAGATGAATTGATTTTAGTTAAAAGGTATAACTGACAATTTATTGGGCGGGAAGATGCATTATTTTCCAATTGTTATCCATCTACAGTAAAACTGATTTGTGTCCTATTGTATTTTATGGAAAAGGAGAGTGCAACTTTCAGTGATTTAGATTAAATGTATTAATCATAACCAGGCACTGTGAACTATATATCTACTATTAAAGAAGATTTTTGACATTTAATTCTGTAGCAATATTTTGGCTCTGTACCACTCTTCCTAAATCCAATTCCTGCTACAGTTGGCAGATTTCTCCCTTTTAATTTTATGAGGCTTAAAGTAGCATTTAACCACCCATGCGGTAAATAATGCGGGATTAGAAATATTTAGTGTTTTGTTTCCCTTTCAAGAGTGGTAATCCATCAAATCCAAAAATGTTCTCTAAAATTTTTCTATATTTTTGGCAATCTCTAATATATGATATCATAAAAACTATAAAATTAAATAAAATGCATTACATAGCCAGAATAGATCTGCTTTTCTAAAGAACTGCCTTGACCTGAAAAACAGGTAGAAACCTCTTTGAACCAGAAACGTGGAATCCTCATTGAAACACAAAACAAAATAAAATTAAAAATATGGATTAAAACCAGGATAACTAGATTAGAATCCTTTAATTTTATTCCCTCAGGTAACAAATCTTAATGAGGGTGTGCAAATAACTTTGAAACAGCTTAACCATTTAATATCTTTCTAAAACAAACACTCTTGCAAGACAAGGTATTAGAGTTATACAGGAAAACAATGATTGAACACGTAAGGTGTGCTGGATATTCAGCTAAGCGCTCATAAAAGTGAAAATAAATTTTAAGTTCCAGTACATCTATCACATGATGCACATGTACAAATAAATTTAACAATTTTTTAAAACAAGTGAGGCGCAAGACAAAAATGAACTGATTAACCTATCGAAGTTAATATTCTAACTCTAATTTTTAATAGTTCCAAAATATTTTTATATTTAACATGAGCTTAAAAATAATTAAAAACTTCAATTAAAAGGTATTGTCTGTTATTAAGTCAAAATAACCACCAGAAGTAAAACTGACTTTAAACAAAATCAAATTCCAATTTAAAAATTTTAATTCATGTAATGTTAATTCTGGTTATTAGTGAATCCAAATTATTACAATAATAACATTATAACTGCATGCGGTACTTTGAGATCTATCAAAGTAATAAAGTAACCTGTCACACGAGTAATTATCTATATTTAATCTATATATAAAACAAATGGCCCAGAAATGAGTAAAGTCTGTAACTCACTCAAGACACATTGGTGCCATATATCCATGGTGAGAACATCTAATTTCTTCATACATATTCATATCTTAATTCACTTTTAACAAAGTTTATGATTATGACTGTTGTGGAAACAGTGTATGCCCTTCTAGTGTCTCAATGAAATCAAGGATTACCGACCAGCAATAAGATAATCTAAAAAGGAAATATGTATGTGCGTGTTTGTGGAAAAGCCCCTTCTCATATATAAAGTGTCTGCTTTGCCCTCCCTGCCCTTCACAGTGCTACACTGTAGAGCTGGGAGTTATATGTTGGGAAAAATAGGAGGAGAGAACTCCTCTAGTCAGCTAGTCAGCTAGCACCTCAAAGGGCATTCCAACAGAAATAAAGGCATTTCAATTACAAACATAAGATGCAATATACACAATAACATGTCAGCAAATGTGTTAGCACGATATACAATATATGCAGTGATTTGTTGAGGAAACAAGATGACTCTAAGATTTTGTTTAATCAAGAAGAATTAGATTAATTGGTATTTCCTATGAACAGTCAACACTGAAGGCTGGGAATGTACTATTATTTTATAAAGCCATCCAAGGAAGTAGGTTAGGGAAAAGTATGATATTAATAAATATCAAAAAGGCTAATACCAAACTTGCAGCATGAATCAAATTATTTATTTCAATACAATCAGCAACAATTTAAAAGTGTGAATTAAGAATTTGATGACAAAAATTCTTGACTCCTTCCTCGAAATGAGGATCCAATCAAATTTTGAAGAGGACAAGTTTTACAACTTGACAAGAAATTTAAGTTTTAAGCCCTGTGGGTATTTTCAAGACATATCACTGTAGCTTCAGTGAACAATACAGAAGAGAGTACAAACTTCTGAAAATTTTTGTTTGTAAAAGGGTTGGAATTGAGACCTAGCTCTGATCCTTCTTCATGAAGCTAATGCTTTGAAAATCTGTGAATCCATAAAATGGGAATTAGCAAAGTACTTATATTACAGGATGGATGGAGATTGTCACAAAATATCACATGCTATTTAAATATTTATTGCCACACTAACCTTTCTGGAGAGGAAGAAAACCCCACCGACAGGTAACAGAAAATTTACCTTCTAATAGATTAGAGAAAGAAAAGTTTTAAATGTCAGAAAAGACCTAGTAAGTTAAATCAACAGGCTAAATCAAAGGACAGAAGAGAAAACACATCAGTTAGAAGTGAAGAGTTGACAGGAGGAATGGACAGCATATTTACGTGATGGAAACTATTACACTGAAAAATAAAACAGAGATCCAATTCAACACAGTCAACTTAATCAAGCAAACTCAGACTGACCTGCCTAATATATTCATGAAATTGACCAATTAGGCCCAGACATTTTTTGAGAAACTAAAATTTAAGTGTAAATATGTTTTTTACTCTTGAAGGAGAGGTTGTATAGCTTGGGGATCCATGGGGATCTGGCCATGAGGCCAGAGTTCATATTCTGACACTACCAATTACTAGCTGTGGCCTTAAACAAGTCATTTAAGCCATTTGTCCCTGTTTCCTGGTTTAGAAGAGAGAATAATATTTACCCCAGTAGCCTTTTTATGAACATTAAATGAATTAAAATACATAAAGAGATTAAAACAACACCTGGCAAATAAGAAGAACTCAGTAAATGTTAGCCAATATAACTAATAGTAATAAAATATTTTGGTCCTTTAATATTAGTTACATAAAAGCTGATCTGAAAAATAAATTATTTATTAATACATTACAATGAAATATTATGTAGCCAAATAAATGAAAAATAAGTATAATTTACAATCGCTCTGGCTTTAAGATTTATTTTATTTTAGAGAAAGAGAAAGAGAGTGGGGGTGGTAGGGAGAGGGAGGAGGAGGGAGAGAATTTTAAGCAGACTCCTCACTGAGTGCAGAGCCCAATGTGGGGCTTGAGCCCAGAACCCTGAAATCATGACATGAGCTGAAACCAAGAGTTGGATGCTTAACCCAATGAGCCACCCAGGCGTCCTTCTGATATGTTTTTAAAGTGTAAACACTGAGGTGCAGAGGAACAGATGCTATCTTTGCATAGATGGGCATGGGAGATACTCGGTACTTTTTTGTTGTGTTTGACTTTTAAAACCTGTGCATCTATCACCTCTTTTTTTTTTTTTATAACAATGAAAATTACAAGAAAAGGACACCAGGTTAGACTTGCCAATACACATAACCCACTGATCAAACATGGATTTCAGCCCCTCCCAAAGCCCTACTAACATGACTTGGAAGAGTAAAAAGGCAAAATTCCACGCCCTAGGACAAAGAGAATAGGAAAGAAGGTATCACCAAATAAGGTACTTCAACAAAATTACACATGAAAATCAAAGCTGGCCATTCATCCTTCTTTAGTGTCAGATGGGTGGGGATAGAGTGGCAACAAAAAGCAAACTGACTAAAGCAGCAGACTTCAGAAAGGTTCAGAAATTGGAGGCGCCAGATACCTTCGACACAGGAGTCTATTAAAAAAAAAAAAGTTGATCCCCTGATCCCAATCCTTAGCCACGATCTTAACATGTTACTACTGCTACCCTACAGCACAGCAGAAGCTCAAAATTTATCATGTAAATATGCTAAACTATAATAAACACTGGGTATTCATATATGCAACTGACAAACTCTACCTCTGAAACTAATAATATACTCTATGTTAATTGAATTTAAAAAGAAAACTAAAAAAGGAAGAAAACTAAAAAAATAGATAAATAAAAATAAAAATGTTATACTAAAAAGAGACCATAGTGGATGGGTGACATGATAAACCTTTACTAGGTCAGGGGAATTCAGTTGAAAGTCATCATACTGAGTGCTCCCTGTCTTCTGCTTTGCAATTAGAACGTTGCCAGTGGACTCAACGCTGTCCACCCGCCACCTCTGAAGCAGGAGATTACTTATTAGGAGATTATTTCCAAGGGAAACCCCTACTCAATAGCAACATCTAAGGATTCTCCAACCAAAAGGTACACAAGCCCTAGATCTGCACACCATGCATCAATGCAGCTTTTCTCTCGTGCTTTGTCACATGAAATTCCATCTGCCATCACATCACGGAATACATACATAAAAGAACAAATTAAAAACCATGAAGAATTTAGACACTACTCTTGGTAGGAAAGGATGTTACTTAAGGTTGAACTGGCTTCATAACCAGTGGTGGAAAACTCTCGAAAAAACAGAGGGTGATAACCAGTAATCTCCACCAACATTCTCAAAATTATTAAGCACATCCTATGGGCCTGAGCTGGATTCCTGCCATGGGGTGCTCTATGTACTTGTAGATATAATGCAAACATAAGCAGAATAAAGAATAAAAACAGAGACAGGAGGGGTAATGCCATTTCAGAAGATGGAATGATCTCTTAAATATGAAGAGTTGAAGAAGGTTTTGAAGAAAAGGTAGAATCTCAACTCTTCCTTGAAGGGTATGAATCTAACAGTAAGGAGAGAGATGTCCTGTTGTGAGTAAAGCTATAGTATGAATGAATGTGGCTGAATAGGAGAAAGCTGAAGGAGGCGTGGGAGTGTTGAGAACATAAGATCATCTGGAAAGGAGTAAAGTGTTATAGTTCCCAGGTGAGCAGTGAAGGTAGAAAGGAACAAACCTAGATTTTATGGTTAAGGCAGTGAAAACTGTTTTTTGGTTTGGGCATAACCACATTTAAAAAAAACAAAAACAAAAAACAAAACAAAAAAACAAACGTTTACTTGGAGTTACATGTGATATGGATCAGAGGAAGGAAAACTGGAAGACAGACCAGGGACAGACCTAATGTGTTATCAAAATGGAATGTTATGAGTAACTACCCTAAGGCACTGAAACAAAGAGGCTAACAGGACAGATAAATAAGATTCCAACATGGCTAGATGTAGGAAGAGTGAAGGATTAAAGAGAACACATAAACTAAAATTTAAATTAAAGAATGAAAAACCACTTGGGTTTTGCTTCTCTTAACCAATGTTAGGTCTCCCCTCTCGTCTTTCCCAGTTAATTTTTATTAACCAAACAGTAAGGTACTGAGGATAAAGGTGTATCTTACTCATTTTTGTATTCCTGGCCTTTCCCACAACAAAGACATCATGAGCCTTCATGACGAGTGTACAAATTAACCAAGTTATCTGTGGCTGAAAACACACAGGGAAGACACCAAGTTTCTGAGTCAGATGTAACAGATACTTAATTTATTCATCCAACAAATGATATAAGACACTCTTATAAAGTGTTTCTGTGGATCAAAAAATTAGAAGAGTCTATAAAAAACACATGTAAATGAAATGGAATGGGAGGAAGGCTAAGTAATTAACTGTTTACTTTTTAAAGACTGTAGATTCTAAAGAAGTATTTCTCAATACAAATCTGGAAGACCTCAAAAAGACCAAGTGCTTGCTATTAAATATTACTACAATTACATTGCAACCTAAAGATAAATGCACCTGCAATGCTATCATGGTGAACTGTCTACAGCCAATGATCAAGATTTCAATATGACGTTCTAAGAGGAAGACGCTGTATTAGGGATGGCTCAAGTCATCGCTTCTTTTGCATCCAAACAGATCATGAAACTTCTACTTTATTCCCTCAGGAAGCACTCGCCGTTGTTTTAGACAACTATCATTTAATAACAGAAATTTTACAGGTTTTACTGGCTTAAAATATTTATAAATACCTGTGGGCATGCATCTCTGGTTTGTCAGAATCCTGTTGCCCAGATGACAGGCAGCAAATACCCGCTTGGCATTTTCTAACTCTAGTACAGGGAACCCCTCTATTTAGGACTTCTTTGTGAATTCTCAGTTGTTCAAATTGACCTTCAGTTGGAGGATTTGCAGGTGACTTCAATACAGAAACTGCTTATTAAATATTATTTGGAAGTGTTCTACCCATCATTGATTTTGAACTTTTCTCATATATCTGACATATTTGAAGGCAAATTAGAAAACTGAGTTTTATAGACCATCAGAATAATTCTATTAGCAACATAAAAGGCAGAAAACCAAAGTTGAAGCTTTGAAGAAGGTGAAATGTTTGCAACATTTCTGTTTCTCCGATTTGAGTTAAAAAAAAAAAAAGAAAGAAAAAGATAAAAAAAGAAAGATACAAGAAAACTGAAATGGGGACTCTGGCAATGTCACCACCATTTTAAAGAGCAATAAGGAAGAGGGGTATTGAATCTCCATCTGTGGAATCAAATAGTTACCAATCTAAAGAAAGAACATTTTAGAACATATTTCAAAGGTTTCTCGGGATACAAGAGAGTAATTTTAAAATGATAAACATAATCCTGGCATTTTCTAAAATCATTTGCTTTTAGGGAGATTAAAAAAAACCCAGTTTTAAAACCAGCCATTTTTCTTTACTAACAATGTGCTAACCTAAGAACTTATGCACAAATGGCAAAAAGAAAAAAGATTTAAAAAAAGAAAGCGTGGCAGTTCATGTACTTTTAAAAATGTAATAGAACAGAACTATTCACCCTGCACAGTATTTAAGTGGCCACAAAAGCAGAACTACTACACCACAATATCAAATTTCAAAACAGACATCATGATGAAATCCAAAGAAGTAAACCAAACACTACATACATATTTGGCACCTGAAAACTTTTAGAATTAAAAAAAAAAATCAAATTTTTAAAAAAGGGTTCCTTGTAAATAAAATGACATTCTTTTGCCTGTGCAGGCCTACCTATAGTGACATTTAAAAACTGTGATCAGTCTGGTCAGGAAACAGGAGAAATGCCTAGGACCTACCTCAACTTCTTGAATACACAGGTTTGAGTAATGCACACCCTTGTTTCTTTTCCCGGTTGTGACAAGAGTGACGAGAAGAAAGCACTAGATTAGCCAAGGCTGAAAATTATTGCAGCCTGCAAATCATATTACCTCCAATCACCTTCATGTTCACATCACCCTGTTCAATCTTCTCCATCGCCATTTCTATTTACTTACCCTCCTCTCCTTACCAAGTTTATTTATACTCATTAAAATATAAGCGCCTGGAACCTTGTCTGCCTTGCTCACTACTTTAACTGCCATGGCCTAGAACAGTACCTCAAACACAGTAAAGGTTCAGTATTTTCTGAATGAATGGATACTACTCAAAAGTCAATCAGATTATTGAGTCCAATAAAATATAGGGGTTCAGTGTACTGTGGATCCCATCTACTGGGGGACAGGGACCTTAGATCCCTAATCTTATAAACACTTAATGTACCCTCTACACTGCTGTCCATGGGATCTCTTAAGACAAATCTGATTAGCTTAACCATCCCTCCCCCCACCCCTGACATTACATCAGTTCACATGCATTCCCATGGACCAGAGTTGGAAATGATCTAATTCCTGCCTACTTTGCCAAACAAACCCTGTCTTCCATATACTCCTCCACACAAGCATACCTTATATACAGCAAAGACAGGCTTTAAGACAGCAAAGAAGGCTACAGATTTTTCAAAATAACTCACACTTCCAATAGCATTTGGTAACCAGAAATGAAACTATTTTATGAAGAAAATGTATTTATATTTATTAGCAACATGACAACAGAACGAAGAAACTTCCAGATTTCATTAATTTTGGCATAGCAAAGGAAAAACAAATTTCAAAATGTTTAAGTTGTAAATGTTAATAGGATTAAATGAATTAAAATATATAAATATAGTGTCTGGCATGTAGTAAGCATCACTGTAAGTCATTACTAACATTCTCTTTGCTAGGTTCCAGATTTCTGAAGTATCACAAACCCAAATGACAAGATATGAAACCAGGCCAATTCTAGTGGTTAAGTAGTCAGAAAAGCAAGGACAATTTAAATAGGTAAATAAAAACTATAAGTGGTCAAATTTGGCATTATTAAAATACCAAGATTGAATATGTTTTGTATTCTTTCCTAATGGATTTTAAAAGCTAAATATGGAGAACAGAATAAGAATTCAAGTTCTTGTTGAATAAATAAAAAAATATAATCTGTACTATTAAATATGTAAATATTCCACTTTTTATAAAGTATAACGTGATTAAGACTAAATATCAATATTAGTATTGATAATACTTTTAGCGGAACAGAATGAAAAATCATTAGATTCAAATTTTTAAATATTATAGGTATTAAATTTACATATATAAAATGTAAAAAGAACATTTAGAGAGAATTTTAAATCAAAATAGAGAATTTTAAATCAAACAAGAGACACTATTAAAATGTCTTTTGTAGAAGAAATATTTATTATAATTCTACTGAGCAGTACTTCTGTATGATACAAAATCTACTTTATCCCAAAATAAGTTCTAAGAAAAAAGTATTAATTTCCCACATGAAATCTGGATCTGAAGCGGATTTTGAGATAAGATAAAAACTAAATTATTAACATACATAGTAATAGATTAGAATATATATGATATATAATATATATTTAGAATATAAGAAAATTCTAAATATATATTCTTGGATTCTGCATAGTATCTAAAAATGGTTAAAGGATGCAAACAAATAATCAATTCACAGAGATTATAATTAAGCACTTAGTTATTAAATTCCTCTGAAAAATATTAGATGATTAGCACATGGTCAAGAGTACAATTGATGACACATATCCTATGTATTTTTAAAAAATCATTTTAAATTTGTTTTCTATCATAAAATTTCTTAGACTAGTCTAAGAGAAAAGTTCATGTAGCTCCCTTATTTAAACCAAATCCATTTAAAATGGCCCTTCTGTTGTAAAAGGCTGTAGATCAGACTACATATTCCCACTCCAGTATCCTAAGAAACAATAAAACAAAGGTTGAGCAAGACTTACAGAGTAAATCATTATAGTATCATTATCATTATCAATATGACACTTATGAAATCTGGTCTGGTCTTTCATGATATACTTCAGAGAAAGAATATATATACAGTATTTCCTTCTCTTACACAATGAAATAACTCAAGATTCTAAACAGATACAAATTATTTTGAGGGCTATTTCTTTGTTGAATATAATGGTATGCTTACTTGTACAGAATGACAATTTAAATTAAGGGTTAATGTTCACTTTTTTTTTTTCAGATATTTAACTTGAGAACCATGTATAAATCAGATTCATTTTCTTTGAGAGAATAACCACTACCATCACCACTATAGTTGTTCTCATTTCATCTATACAAAAACAAAAAACAAAAAAACCCAAACCAAAACAAACAAACAAACAAACAAAAAATGGACCTAAATGATGATAAAATTTTTTAAATAGAAACTTACAACCTTTAGGTGCAATTCCTAATGTAATATTAACATTGGATTTTAGGTACTATGTTTTAAATGGAGTCATTTATTTCCTGATTTTTTAACAGACCACTCAATTTGAATGTTAACACTTGTTCTAAGACCATCAGTTTAAAAACTTTAAAAAGAAAAAATCTTTCACCTATAGGAAACAATTAGGATGCTTAGGATTAGGCTATCTTGGCTAACTGAAATGCTATGGTTAAGTCAGGGTAACTGGATTCACTTTATAAGTACCATATCCCAGAACAGATTCTCTGATGGATCATTATTCTGAGGATTATTCACTCCAAATTGTACTTGATGCAAAAATTCTGGAAATACAGGAGATTCTGGAAATACTACATCTCCTGGATAATGGCCCCAGAATATTCCTCAGAATTAATGATCATTTGCTTAATTCTCCTATAAGGGGTAAATATTAGAGGCTCACTAGCTGGGCTCCAATAAACCAGTGTGTTATTCTAACAGAAGTACAGCAGTAATTAATTTTTTTCAACATTAAATTCTCAGAACTGGTACTGCATTCACCCCTCATATATGGGCAAAATTATTTTTAAGAATCAGGTAACTCTGGACCAAAACTTCCTAAACAGCGTTAAGTCTTTCTGCAAATGAACGGCCTAGTAATTGAAAGTTAGTTAGGGAGAGGTATTTAGAACAGTTTTCAATCTGTAATTAGGGTTTAAGACTTAATGCAGTGGCTGTCATCTAAGATTCATTCAAAACTATTCTTTACACACCATATTAAAGACAAAGGCTGGCTCAAATATAAATAAAGTATAAAGGTAACATAAAAGATTGCAATATAAAGCACTTTAAATATTAAAAATAAAGGTGTATCATATATAAGATCTGAAAAACTTAAGATTCTGCATTTTGACCTGTAATGAGATTCTGTATTTAGCATATCTGATAATAACAGTAACTATCATTTATTTAGTATATACTATGTAACAAAAATGGTTCTGGACCTATGATGTACATATAATCTCATTTAATCCTGATAATACTTCTGCAGATTAAATACTGTTTCTATTTAAGAGAAAGAGAAGATAAGGTTCAAGTTGTCATTAAAAGTAAAAAGAACTAGAGTGGGGACTCACCAAGTCCAGACTTCAAAACCTCTAACCTTTTTGTAAGACCACTTTGCCCTTGACAAAACTAAACAGAGCTGATCCTCATTACTATTAGTTCCACATGTACAAATCTACCTGCTCACTAACATGTATTTGTAACCCCCAAATCAATTTTTTTAAGAAATTTTAAGTCATCTCTCTATCCAACATGGGGCTCAAACTTACACCCCTGAGATTAAGAGTCGCATGCTCCACTGACTGAGCCAGCCCGGTGCGCCACTCTCAAGTCAATTCTTGTAGTGCTTCTAGGGTCATTCAGGAGCAGGGAAAATGTGTCCCCTGGTGCATGTGTGCATTCCCGACTAAAGTATGGCATATAGTAAGCATCACTGTTTCAGCTCTAACAGTGTAAACAAGTGTCCTTTTGTGGCTTATTTGGTGCCACATTTTTCAGTTTTGTGTTGGCAATTCATTGTTTTAAATGAACCCCAAGCATAGGGCTAAAATCCCAAGCACAGGGCTAAAATCCTGACACTGGTTCCTAAGCGTTAAGAGGGCCATGATGTGCCTTAAGGAGAAATGCATGTGTTAGATCAGCCTGGGTTTGTTCAGGCATGGGTTATTGGGCTGTTGGTCATGAGTTCAATATTAATGCATCAACAATATGTATTAAGTAAGGTGTTTTTAGACACAAAGACGCGTAAGACAAGGTTATGTACTGATTGACTGATAAAAAATGTCATGACCAGAGGCTCACAGGAACCTAGCCTGGCATTTCCCTTAGGAGCAACAGTTCAGTATTTGCTAATTAGTGTTCAGGATGACTTTATAGGACATACCTATGGTGAACGGTAAAAAAATCCAACTGAAAACTTTCCCCCCCAAGAATGTATCCATTTATATTTCAGTATAAAAGGTTCTTCTCTCATTTCCTTCAAAGATAATCACTAAATCTGTGTAGTCATTATTCATCTGCGTTCGAGAAAGAAAACTTTTGTTGCCATTGGGTTTCATGGGTTGTAGCTACATGTGTTTGACTTTACTCAGAAAATTAATGTCTCTTCAAAGCAATCTGGCTTTCCAGTGTGATAATCTAAGGAGTTAAATTTCATTCTTATTCCTGGATGTCATGGGTACTGTTTAAATATGACCATTCTGGGAGATTATGATTTTTAAGACTAGACTGTTACATACAGTCTAGACAGTATGAGCGACAACAATAACAGCAACAACACTTCGCAGGAATTTAAGAATATCAGCACAAATTGGAACTCTTACCTTTCTTGTCCAAGTCAGATATTTTATTGAAAAAAAAAAAAAATTACAGTACTTAAAAATCCAAACAAGGACAATTCAGGATTGAAAGAAAGAAAACCTGAAGGAGCCCATTGTCTTCAGTAAAATTTGAATACAAGAAAATGTAGACCAGGAAGACAGTTTATGGCCTAATGCACTAGTTCCATGATAAACACACATATATAGTATATCTCCATCAAGTGAAACTTAATCACCTTTTTACAATTTAGAGAGGGACGGCAGCTTTTACTATGGTTAAGCCATGTATCATCAATACCATGAAGGTAGCCTATCAGATGTAATAGCTTCTATAAAATACCACGGTGAGATTGCAGTAAGCCTAGAAAATGGGCTACAAATCCCAGCTATGCTCAAGCAAGCAGTGAACCAAAAATAAAAATAGGTAAAACTGAACCAAGAACTAGATAGCATTCATCTAGATTCATGATTGGTAAGGCAAAGTTCATAGGCCAAGGTTTTAAAGTGACTTATTCAGATCTCAAAGACAGTCATTATACAAAATAAAATAAAAGCATTTATGTAATTCAGAAAAAGAAAATCATGATTTTTTTACTCCAAAGGACATAGCACAAAAAAGCTTACTTACAATGAGCAAACACCACATTATTGTACCTCTAAGATATCACTTTAAATATGCAAAGGTAAAGATACTCAAAGTTGCACTTTATCAAATTTAAGCTCTCCAGTTTAGACAAGCAATCTAAAAGATGTCACATACTTTCTGCTTAATACATTTTCTGAAATCTTTCAGATTGTAATAATACCTTTAGGTAAAAGAAATGTCAACTTTAAGTTTCTTTCCCAATCATCATTATTGAAGTTAGCCATTAAATGCTGAATTAACAATTAATCCATACAACAATATAAAAATACATGTATTAAATCACAGTTTTCATCAATGATTGGAACTTAATAAAAAATACTCATCATTTTAATATACCATTTTGAAGATTTCAAATGGTCTGAACGTTGTAGAGTGTCTAAATTATACCATCAATAGAAATGTTACATTTTCCCCTCTGCTTGTGAAAACGAGCTCATGCAGTATTTCTGACACTCACGGTTGACACGTATGGTCTGCCAAGGGTGTGCAAGCAGGTCTCACTTTTAAACATGACAATATGATTCAGAGGCATACAGTATTAGTTGAAATACCAGCTTTCACATGATTTCTATAAGCTCAAAGCCAAAATGATAATTCTGAGTGGTTTCAGGTATCAGACAAAGCAGATAATTTAAAAAGTAATAGCAAATGATTCTACTAGCACAGACTAGTCATCACTGTGGTTAGCTTAAAACTAGGATGATCTTTTTGTAGTACAATGAACACTATACTATAAAATACAATGGGTTTGCAATACAGAGCAGATTTTCCAAGTAGAAAGCAAACTGAACAAAACAGAAATTCTAGTAAAGATTATCAACCTCACCTACTACTCATCTTAGCCCTTGTTAAAATGCCCTGAGTAAAATGCAAATATATTAAATAATGCTGGTTATATAAGACTTCTCTAAAAATGAGCCATAAATGTCAATGCATCATGTTTATTTACAACAGTCAGGTATGTAAAAATTGGTTCTTAACCAGTCACAATATAAACATTAATACTTATGTGAGATCTGGAAGTTTTCCATTTTCTAGCTTTTGTTAGCATTTTGGCAAAGCAAGTAATACATAAATGGATTCAATGTAAAAAAAAAAATCATAAAAGAGAAAAATATATAAAATTTACAGTAGTTCTACCCACCCTGGGCCAACCTAGATCCCTAGAAAGCCTCCCCAACCACGTTCACTTCTGACTAAAGGAAGAATACCAGTCCTCCAGCAAAAACAGCCCCATCTTTTCATCAAAGAGGCTCTCACTTCAATGATATTCCTCCAGGGGAAGAGGACAGGAGCCAGGTTCCCTCGAATGCCATTCCCCAGATGTTCAAAACGTAACTAATTTATTAGCATTAGAAGATTTGGTTTATAGGGGAATCTCACTGGTCCAGTTTGTAGCCTACAAAAAAATGGATTATTTTTAAGTATAACATTAGAATATGAATAAAGGATGAGGATGTGGCTTTTTATTCCATAGAAATGGATACATTTCCAAACATGACAATTAAACAAAAAAGCATGCCTACCATTGAAGTTGTGGTCCCTCCTGATTTTTTAATGTTCTTGGAAGGCATTCCATGAAGGCGACTGAGTCTAGCTTGAAAACCTGGAAAATCAAAGTCCTCAATTTAGGAGATTCTATGATCATTGTTCCTATCTGCACAGAATTCAAAATAAGTCTGAGGAAGGAAATATCCTGAAGAGTAGTGGGGAAAATGCAAAACACACTTAGCAGATCTGAAGCAACGCCTGGAAGGGCTCTAATGAGGTTAGCACCTAACTATGGATTATTTAAGAATTAGGGTATTATTCAGGGCTTTTCTTTCCTCCTAATTTACCTTTATAACATTTCAACATTTTCACAATGGTCCTAGCAAGGAGGCAAGTCAACCTTTCTAATAATTAGAATGCGTGATTAATACAGTAGATGAATTACTATCTGACGTATGTCTTTATAGCATCTTGTGCTAAGACGTTTTCATTTCCATTTTAGCCTATCCTCCTTCAGTGGATATTCCTAGATGCACTCTAAGTCCACCATATTCAGCAGTCAGCAAGTGCTACTGACCTCTTCTTCCCGGATGCGACATTAGAGGGAAAGAACCAGTTAAGATACTTTCAAAGACAGGATCTGGTAAATTTTTGTCTAGCTCAGTAGGATCTTCCTTTTCCCACCAGGGCACAACTCCAGTGATGCCACACGCTCCACCTGATTCCTTCTCATAAAACCAGTCACTCTGCTCATCGTCACCTGTGCAAATACAAGAAATCCCCCAAAGATTCAGTTTTATTATCCAAATACACAGAGTTATCAGATTTAAAAAATGCAAGATAGCAATTAAATCTGAATTTCAGAAAAAGGATTTTTCATATAAATATATAATACCTGCACAAAATTTTTAATATGTCTAAATACTGCATGGGGCACACTTATATTAAAAAATTATTTATTATATATCTAAAAATTAAATTTAACTGGGGATCCTGTATTTTATCTGTTAACCATTTACATAATCAATACAGAAAACTTATTGTACACCACAGCTTCACAAAAAAGTTTTTTAACACCACAACAAGAAGTGCCATCAACAAAAACATAAGCTGTTATGTTTTAGAACCAATTAAAAAATGGGAAAAACCGTAATACTGGTTAATTCTAAGGCAAAAAACTGTAGAGAAATCCATTTAAGTTACTACTTTTTCCAAATTAAAGAAAAACAAGCCTTAATCTCCTACAGAGAATTAAAAGTATAAAACTATAAAACCCATTCTCTGCAGCTGATAATGGTATAAAATTTGCTTAATTTCATGATTTGTATGGAGTGTAAAAGGGGAAACCATCATGAACAGATGTGACTAAATGAAATTAATCTGATTAAGTTCATTAAGAAATAGTTATGAAAAAGTTTATTTTAAATGAAAAGTGACAATACCACAGAGTTTACAAAGAAACTATACTGGACTATGACAAGCAAGGTATTTTTAAAGCAAAACACTATCCATAGTAAGTTGGACTTTTGGGAATATCCACGAGTGCAACCATGGAGAAATGATCCATTTCAAATTCAGTTCAAAATGTACTGGTGAATCGATAGTATTTTGTTTTTAAAACAAAATGTGAATCAAGAGTATTTTGTTTTTAGAACAGGGATAAGGGGGGAAAATACAGAAGAAGGCCTAAGAAGATTCTTATGAAGACTTGTAGAGTCTTCATGATTCTAATACTGGTTTTTAAGAGGGTCATCACAATTGCCATGAAGTTTCCCCTTTTACAGAAAGAGATTTCTGATTTCCAAAATCTCTTGCTACAAACATTTTTAAAAGCAAACTAGAAAAAACCCAAAACTTCAACTGGAAATGGCTTTATGGGAAAGAGCCGTACTTCAAGTTACGGGGGAGTGAAAAGTTTAAAGCATTTGGAAAACCAAAGCCACCAGTTTATTTCAATTGAGGATTTAAAAAAAAATTAATTTTTAAAAAAAAGGTACTTTACAAAGCACATAAATATTTAGTACTTTTACTGAGAATTAAATTAAAATTTCCTAGAACAGGTATAGGTACAAGAAAAGGGAGTCACTTTAAACTAATTAGCCCTAGATCTTAACTCCATTTGAGATGTTATTATAGAAAAAATGAGGTTATTTTATTTTTGATGTGATACACAACTTTGTTCTTAATAGGGAGATCAAACAGCTAAAGATTAAGAACCTGAGTTCTGAAGTCAGTCAGACCAGTGAGAATTGCAGTGTTCTGCGACACTGGGAAGGTAGCTCGACTCTATGAGCCTATAGGTTTCACCATACCGCCCAAAAAAGAATCTCCCAGGGTTTTCTTAAGAATAATATAAAATCTAAAGTAAACTGAATGGGGGGGAAAAAAAGCACTTAGAAATGTAAAACATAATAAGCTCATAATAAATGCTGGTATATTATCTTAAACCATTTGAAGCTTTTCAAATATGGACAGGCTTGGCCAAAAGTTTTTTCATTTCCTTTCATTACGAAATGCAACATATGCAGTAATTTTGAGCAGGCTCATTTATTTAAACAAGAATTTAGGTATATTATCAAGGTAGTCAAATTCACTCTGAGCTCTGAGATTCTAGCATATTTCAGCAAAGTCTCTTAACTTTACAAAGTCTATGGTCTTTAAAACAGAATATAGATGGGTTTCTAAGTAAGCCAAAATGAATGATCATTTATTTTATTCCTACCAAGAGGAATGAACAGACTATGGGGAAAAAAAAGCCTAAGTGGCTATCATTTCTTTTTTTTCTTCCTATCATTAGACTATAATTTAAAACTATAAATCTTGGGGTTTTTTTTCCCCTTAGAACTTACTGCTTTCCTCTAAAGATTCTCAAGAAAGGCAGATAACATTGTAGAGTGCCTCCTGTCTTCTTATTAAGGTTTTTTCTACTTTCTTCCCTAATAGGTAGTTTCAAAATAATGCCCTCCGAAAGTGTGAAAAGCTTCAGGGAACTTCAAAGATGTAAAAGATCGAAGTTGTAAGACAGGACTGTGTGACAGTTTACAATATTGAATTCATGAAAACTATCTAATTACTTACAAACTAGGGAGGATGAATAAATGTCACGGCTGAATAAAAATGATAAATGACTTGTAAATCCACCTTTATTAATGCTTAAACAGTATTAAATGCATTTGGAATCAGGTGGAGAATCAGAACCAGTGTCTTGTGAACTTGAGAAGAGACAAATTGTAAAGACTGAGGTATGCAAAGCTTTCTTAAGGAAGATAATCCTCCCTTAATATTATTAGCTCCACATACTAGCTTTTGGAGATAATCGATTACTTTAGGTTAGGAAGACAGGATACCCTTCCTAGTATCAAAAAGAAATAAAGGGGCACCTGGGTGGCTCAGTGAGTTGAAGCTTCTGCCTTCAGCTCGGGTCATGATCCCGGGGTCCTGGGATGGAGGACCACATCGGGCTCTCTGCTCAACAGGGTGCCTGCTTCCCCCTCTCTCTGCCTGCCTCTCTGCCTACTTGTGATCTCTGTCCATCAAACAGATAAAAAATCTTTAGGGGAAAAAAGAAAAAAAAAAGAACTAAAGCCCAGTCCACTAAGTAGGTATGTGTGAGGTGAGCGGATTGCCGTCATCAACTTAGGAAGTAACTAGTAACAAGCACAACTTTAAAATGAAGACAATTACCCCGAAGGAATTAAAAAAAAAAGAATAAGCATTTCAGTACCTTGTCTTCCCTCATCATTGGTAAATAAGCCAGCATCAGTGCTGCTGAGACTGCTGGAGTCACTGGAATAAGGGAAAAGGGGGGAAAAAAAAACAAAACAGATCAAAAGAACAATTGATCTCTCAGTCGTAAAATTTTAAAGAGACATGGCAGCTCAGAGATGAAACTTAAGCCTGACAAAGATCTGAAAGAAAATAAGATGATTTTTTTTTAATCAAACTGCAAATATTCTGGTTCCATTAACTACAGAGCATATTATTTTTGGCACATAAAACCACAGGCATCTAATGGGACCCTGACAGTAAGCCAGATGTGACTGCAACGAGGGGCTGACACCATTGATGCATTTTATTATCTGCTTTCATCAAATGCTCACTGCTCCTTTCTTATGCCGTGCAATTCAGTCCAAGCCCCAAACACCACCGCTCAATAAAATGGGGAAAGTCTCAATCAAAAGCAGGCTAAGCCTTTCTTCAGCACATGAAATACAAGGGCCCGGGATGAAATTACTTTTCATGACCACATTTGCAAATATTCAGGAAAAGACATTATTTAAGAATTCACAACAACGCTATTACCTGGCAAGGAAGAAAAAAGTTTACAATGGTAACAATCCATTAAATCGAAGTTAAAAATCTCTCTGAGCAAGACCAAACTATGGAATACTGCCAATATTAGGGAGGGGGTGTATAACAACAGTTTCTCCATACTTCCATAGAAGTTCGAGTATGATACAAAGTCGTATTTTACATACAAATTAAAACAAATAGCAGATATTCGATTGACATGAACCATCACATGGTTCTAACACAAGCCATGTGTAAATGAAAATCTAGTTAGTTAAAAAAAAAAATAAAATAAAAACACAAAAACCAGATCATGTAATAAGAAGCTTGGCCTCTAAAGAAAATTGACAACATTCTTTAAAGATTCTCATATACTCTCTTCTTCCAACAATTCTTAATTTTAACCAATCAGGAAGCTCCCCAGGTGAATTTTATAACACTTTTCTCATTAACAAGTACATCCCTGTAACCTGACTTACTAAACAAAACTAATCTGTTTAAAAATTATCCATTTTTAAAATATTTAAATTGAGAGTTCAGGACTAAAATCATAGATGAGATCTAAATCCCTATGTTTCCTGAATATAAAATATCATTTCAATTACTTGATTTTTAAAAATAAAAAAGTATAAGGATTTATTAAATAGCACATTTTCCCAAGTTAGTACCTTTTTCTTTAACTTTCTTCATATTAGGAGAATGTATCAAGCATCCTAGACTGCATAAGCATTAAGGAAAGAATACTTTCTTAAGACAATCACATCTGTAATTTCTTATTTACAAACACGCATGCTCTCCTATGCACAGTGATGTCCGAGTGTCAAAAACACTTTGGAAACTTCATCCTTTTGCTGTTTAGCTGTTCAAACTTCTGTTAATTTTTTTTTTCCTCTTCTGTGACTATGGCATAGTGCTTTCCTGTCTGCTTGTTCAATACAACCCAAATACATGGGCTTATCCTGCATACCGTGAGTCACAATTCTTTTTCTGAAATCCTTGAGGCAGCATGATTTTAAAATTCACAATTTTTCAAATTTTGGAAAGGTATGTTCCAAAATGCCTCATAGGGGCCTGGGGTAGCACTCCAGAAACAAACTTATTAATATATTTTTTCCCAAATAAATGAAGGAATATGCACATTAAATCCAGGTCAAGCTAGGTTGGGCCACAAATGAGTTAGTTTTTCACAGTTTTCAGAGTTCAGATTTACAGATAAACATCTGTGAAATATGCAACTATGTACTTTTTTTGGGGGGGGGTACAATGATTTTCTAATTTCTGAGTTCAGATTTACCTCTTTTAATATTCTACATACAACCAGACTCATTGTTTACAAATGTTAACTTGCGGACTAAAAATATTATGACATCCTGGATGGGATCCTAGAACCAAAAAAGGACATTAAAGAAAAACAAGGAAATTTTAATAAAGTACTGACTTCTGTTAATAATGCATCAACACTGGCTTATTAATTCTGACCACTGTATCAGAGTAATGTATTATATTAACAGTAATGGAGACTGGGTACAGGATATATGGGAACAGGATATACAGAAACTCTCTGCACTATGTTCACAACTTTTTTATAAATCCAAAAGTATTCTATAAGAAAAAGTTTATAAAACATGCACGTGTCTATGGATATATAGATTTAATTTATATATGCATATAAATTAAATAAAATAATAAAATGTTTCCTATTAAAAATCTAAAATATGGATTTCAAGGCTCTGTACGGATGAGTCCTACCTAAATTCTTCCCATCTCCATCTCTGGTCCTTTTATTTATGTTCTTTTTCCAACTCATATCCCAATCTTCTACCTGCCTATTTTTTTTCCTTAGATTTTATTTAAATTCAAGTTAGTTAACATGTAGTGTATTTTTAGTTTTAGGGTTAGAATTTAGTGATTCATCAGCTGCACAGAACACCAGTGCTCATTACACTGAGTGCCCTCCCTAACGCTTATCACCCAATGATGTCCCCCCAACCTCCTCTCAAATAACCCTCAGTTTGTTCCCTATATTTAAGAGTCTCTTACCATTTGCCTCCCTCTGTGTCTTTATCTTATTTACTCTTCTTAAAGAGAGAAGGAACAGACGTCCCCCTCTAAGAATGGCTTAGTCCTTAATGATCCTTGTCTTCATCTGGGATCTTTAAACACGTGTTTTAAACAATGTTTCCTTATTTACATTTCACCTGACATCTAGCTAGCTGCCTCAAGTACATCATGCAGTTGCTAGCAGTTCAATAAATCAGAACAAGAACTTCTATGGAAGCAAGGCTTTTCATTTTCGGCATCTGACAACCATTATGGCTTATCTCCAAGGACAACTCATCCCACCTTTTTTTTTTTTTTTTTTTTTTTTTTTTTTTTTAGCGTGATACATTCCACAAATTGTCATCAAATTACCATTTGTATACTAATCCCAATCCGCTCATTTCCTGTATTTTTTTATTCTTGAAACCAACACATTATCTGAGTATCCTCTTTTTCATTCACCGTCCCAAACACAGTCAACTTTCCATTGATTCCAACTCTTAAAACTGCTCTCCTATTTCCTTCCCCTCTACTATCCCTGCCTAATTCACCCCTCACCTAAGGATGGATTTGAGGTCAAAGCTACATAAGACATTGTTACTGAGATCATGTTCCTTGAGAAAATATAAATCTGAGTTTCTTCATTATTAAAAATTCTTCACTGGCTTCCATTACTTACAGGATGAAACCCAAACTGCCACAGCACACAAGGCCTTCAAGACATGCCTACTGCTGCGGCCCAACCTCCATTTTGTTCCAGTAGTCATCAATTCTAAGTACTTTCCCAGATACGTCACTTTGCTTCACGATCCATGACTTCGCACCAGCTGCTCCCTGTACCCAGGAACATCATTTCCCTCCCTCATGCACTATCTGAACACCACTCATTGCTTGCTTAAACCTCAGCATCTACAGAAAGCCCTCCTTAACCAGTACTTTCTGCTCAGCACACTTCCTTTTCATTGTTTGTTTATCCGCGCTATTCCAAACTATGGGGCTGTAGGCCACAGGGTTTGTCGTATTTAGTAATCTTCCCACAAGAGGAATATGCATCTAACTCTAGGTGACACTAAAAATAGCTACACAGCTAAGTTTAAAAATAAAAGAAGGTGCACCTGGGTGGTGAAGTCAGTTAAGTGTCCGACTCTTGGTTCCGGTTCAGGTCATGACCTTAAGGGTAAGACTGAGCCCTGAGTCAGGCTCCACGCTCTGCACAGAGCTTAAGATTCTCTCTCCCTCTCCTTCTCCTCACCCCGCCCCAGTGTGCGCTAAAATAAATAAATAAACCTAAAAAAAATACCAATAAAATAAAAAATATTTTTAAAAATTATTCTGGAGTGAAAACATCCCCTTTGAAAACTTGTCTGCTGGTAGCCTG
Source organism: Lutra lutra (assembly GCF_902655055.1). Lineage (NCBI taxonomy): Eukaryota > Metazoa > Chordata > Mammalia > Carnivora > Mustelidae > Lutra > Lutra lutra. The sequence goes on from NC_062292.1 coordinate 55,739,085, forward strand.
ATCATGGTTAATGGATACTCAAATATTTTTTACGATGAAGAAAAATGAAGAGAGTTTTATCTCCTTTTTCTTCCAGGGTAGGTGTCTGTCAATAAAAGGCAGACATCAATAAAGTAAGGGCTTGGAGGATCAATCCAAAAAATAGGTAATCTGTAAATAATCTAGAAACGGACACTTATCTTCACTCCCACACACCTTCCCTCCCCACCACTGAGCAAAATAATCACTTTCAAGTCAAGCTATGTGGTCCTCAGTCACAATGGCCCAACACTACCATACAAATAATTTTCATTCTGGTATAAAAATGCCAACTTTGGGGGAAGAAAAGCAGATATCATAAACTTTTCAAAGCTTTCCTGAAACATTTTTTTTTAAATTTTGAGCAATTTTTACTTCTTCAGAAAAATTATATAAATAGCAAACCATCCCTAATAAAGGACCCGCTCTCCACCCCCCACCCTTGGATCATAGTTCTGTGTTTGGTTTGAAGAAGACACCTAAAAGGATGAACAGTTTCAATACTTTCTCATTTCCTGCAGTAGCATTAGTTCTATGTAAAAGAAAAATGATCACTTACCTTTTGACGCTGTCAAAATAGTACTTAACAATTATCATTGTGGTGTATACCTGCTTTCTAGAATAAACAGATTAGACTAGCTGCCAAAGGATCATTGCTTTTCTCATTTGTCTAATGACAAGATCAAGTGTTTCTAGACTATAAATTTTATAATCCATAAATCGTCAGAATTCTCAGCAATCTACAGACCTCTTAAAATATCAAATAATACACAGTTAAGTGGTATCAACTTTTGATTCTCAAAAATCAAAATAAACTGATGAACTGTGACACTAAAAAGCACCGAAGGCTAAAGCTCTATAATTAAACAAATAAATAATCATAAATCCAATTCTAAGAGTTACAAATGTGCTGTTATTCAAAAGCACATTCATTCCCATTGAAAAACCATTTCCTTTCCTCTATAGCTGAAAATTAAGTTTTTACAACATAACCAAAAGACTTCGTGTAACTCAAATAAGCAATTTTGTTTTGTACTAAACATTGTAAGTTATAAGGAAATATAACTATGGTTAAACAGTAATATCAGTATTATTATACTTTTTATTATTATAATTTATAATTATTTTAAAACAGAATTAATGAAAATATAAAACACATTCAAGCACAAACAATAGAGACACATATTTTTATACATAGAGAATATAAAAGTCACCTTTCACTCATGAGTTCATCTGAGACTTTTTGCTCTTCATAGTCCATTTTGTCCTTACTGGTCTGGCTCATTTCCTCACTTTCTAAAACTACTCCTTCATCTTGGATTTTTGGCCCTTGTCTAATTATTTTCAATTTCCTTTTTTTGACTTTGTTCTTGGTAAACTCTTGATATTGGTAAGCTCTGTCATTGTCCATGTCCTGATCTCTACAACCTTCAAGGGGCTGGGTCATTGTCCGTTTGTTAGAGATGTCCTGTGGGAGGTCAACTGCCATGCGTTTTACCTTTCTCCTTCTGCGCAGAGTTCTGTTCCCAAGGTTGTCCACAGCAAAATCCGATTCGTGCCACAGAGGTCTTTTTCCTCGTACATTATTGTTTAAGTTTGATGATGGCCTGCGCTTAGCCACTAACATTTGGTCATCAGAGTCACTATGATCTTTTTTATTATTATTGTGATTTTCTCTGTAGTCCTTGCTTGGTTCCTCTAAACTAGAATCCGTGCCTTCACTTAAGCAGTGGCCAGGCTCCCAAGGGTGATGAACATTATACGACCTTCGTTTTCTCCCTCTCCTTTTCCTTGCCTGGCGTTTCAGAGGACAAGACATACTTCGAGAATGATCGCCTGTTTCAGCAAATCCACCTCGAGCTTGCTCTGAGCTCTCCTCCAAAGCAGAGACAAGATCATGAACCAGTTCTTCCATGGTTCGACTGAAATGCCTACATTTTTAAAGAAAGGAAAAAAATTAACAAAAATAGTGTTAACTGTATTAACCTAGTTTATTATAGCAGACAATTCACTCTAAGTGTAAAATTAATAGTTATTATAAAGAAATGTTTAAAAGCTACTTAGTTTTTTAAATTAAAAGCTACTTAATAGTTTTAAGTATTCTGACTCATTTTTAAGCTCCTTTTTCTTGTGTAAGTTCTTTCATTAAACATGGGAATTATTTCAAGATACAGTAAGCATAGTATGAGCAGTGAAATATCCCAGTAATTTCACATTTTTACTGTGTTAATTATGGAAAAGTTATTTCTGCTTAAATCATTGTTCATTAGTCTACTCCTTCCCTTTCCTTAGTTTTCCTCCAATAGATATAGAACTTTCTCAATCCTTCCTCCAAACGCCCACATCTCCCTACGATTTCTAAATGAAAAAGGAAGTTGTATAATTCACGACTCACCACATGCTCTACCCAGTCACTACCATGAAACATGAGGGAGATGGAAAGACTGACAAGTACTTTCAAGATTTGTAACATGTGCAAAAAAAAAAAAAGACTTTAACCAGATACTAGGCCTATAATTAGGCCACACTAATCTCGTAACTCAGTCAAGCAGAAACTATGTTCTTATTCAAACTGGAGCTTCACTGGTCTAAAATGGCCCATCATTTTTCTTATAATTCATTCTGAGACAGTCTCTCAGCTTTTTTTTTTTTTTTTAAACAAACAAAACCCATTGAACTATTTATGTTCAGTGAAAAATTTATCTACTTATCAGCTAAGATAGATATTAAGCATTCTTTAGGAACTTCTACAAATTATACTGACCTTTCTAATCCCAGCTCTCAAAGATTCTACATCAGTTGGTGATGGAGAGCCCAAAATTCTGATTTTGTATCTTTCTCACAAAGATCATGAACAATCATTTCTGAGTTCTAGGAACATGGAGCAAAATATTCTCAACTAGAGATGTCTACATAATTTCTAAGTGTATAGCAGGGGTAGGCACAGTTTTCTGTAAAAGGCCAAACAGTAAACATTTTAGGCTCTGCAGTCCATTAGGTCTCGATCATAACCATCCAACTTTAGCCACTGTAAGGGGAAAGTAGCCCTAGGCAAGGCATAAATGAACGGGTATGGCTATGTTCTAATAAAATTTTATTTACAAAACCAAGTGATGGCTGGCCACAGTTGGCTGACTCCTGGTTTATATAGTCTCTACAGTCTATAATTTTAGGCATCTGCAAGTTCCCTATAATAACTTTTAACTTTGTATTTTCATTTTAACAACCTGAGAACACACACACATTGTGATTCAACTGGATTTACTACGTAAGATGATATACACACACATACAGCTTCTAACACAAGTACTTACTATATGCTAGGCCCATTTTAAGTGTTTTATATGCATTAGCTCATCTCATTGCATAATAACTCTATAAGGTTGTATATGAGATACACAGAGACAGAAACATTAAGGGCCATTTGCCCGAAGTGACACACCTGGGAAAGGGTAGAAACAGATTTCAGACTCCAGCAGCCTGGTTGTAGAGCCTGAATGCCCAACTTAACTATAGCCAAGAACAGCATTCTAGAGCTACACAATTCCAGTGTCCAGTCTGCATTTTTGTTTTTGAGTGATGGAGCAGCAGGTGATACTATTTTAATTGTTCAGACAGATTTAATACACATCTATGTAAGGCAAATGACTCACAGTTAGGCTTTATATTCTTCTGAACAGAAAAAGGGAATGGGAGACCTGAACAAAAATAAGGCACAGGGCAGTAAAGTGGTGAAGGTATGCTGAATCTGAAGAACCAGTGCTGTAGCCATCAATAAAATGTACACTGTGACCAATTAACTAAATGAACACAGTTGTTCATTTAATGTCGGTTTGTATTTCCCAGATCTCCTTCAGCATTCTGAATGAATAAAAACCTGTATGGACACACATTTTTAAAAAATGTGGTGATTCAAATATGTATTTTAAATAAACTCTGGAGAACCACTAAAAGGGTCCTATATATTACTCAGGATTCAGGACTTTGCATTTGAGTATAAGAAATATGTGTCACATAGGAATTAGCATTAAGCCAAAAGAAGGGCTACAAATCTGACTACACTGATAATCCAAATGGGTCTTTTCTCCATTACCTCTACAGTAATAATCACCTTTTTGTTTTCCTTTTATTACAATATATTGTTCATTTCCTTTAATAATATTTTTTTGGAAGAAATGCAGTCTGAAAGACCTATTATCTCTGAATATAATATTGCACCTTTAATAAAATTCACTGGAAAGCAGTTTAACAAGTATTTTAATAAAGATCCTTTATCTAAAAAAGGACTCAGTATTACCTGGTTCTCAAGTAACTTAACTTTTCTAAGATGCAGTTTTCTTATCAGAGGTGAATGACTAGATCTAAATATTAATGTGAAATTAACTTAAAGCATGAATAGAATCTCCACCTAAAATTGCAGGTTACTTTGAAAGTTATAATCTAGCGCTTTACTTTAGAAAGGAAAATGAGGCGGTCCTAATGTTAGATAAAGGTCAGCAATTAGATTCAATCCATTGAAATTTATCTTCAATTAATTTCATTTAAAAAGTACTGCTGTAATAAACATAGCTTAAGAAAATGTAACTGACAGTATTACTAAGAATGTAAGCAAGACTTCTTTATAACATCATTAAATTTGTCACCTTAGTTGATTTTATATTTTTTTTTTTTGAGAAGATAAAGTATCTTAAAAAACTTTCAACCAGAAGAACCTAATTTATTCCATGAGGCTACTCAAATAGGAATCAGATAGGACTATCAATCAAGTAAAACAATTACTTTAAAAAGACTTTTTGGGGCACCTGGGTGGGTTGGTTGGTTAAGGTCTGCCTCTTGGTTTTGGCTCAGGTCTTGATCTCAGAGTTGTGAGATCGAGCCCCGTGTCTGGCTCCGTGCTGGATGGGGAGCCTGCTTGAGATTTTCTCTCTACCCTCCCAACCTCAAAAAAAAAAAAAAAAAAAAAAAAAAAAAAGGAGAGAGAGACTTCTTAAAAACCCCATTAAAAAAAAAAAACAGAAAAAAAATACATTTAACTAAGTGCTACTCAGAATTCAAATCACCTTTTCCCCTTCAGTTTCAACTAACCAGACTTCTGCAAGCCAAAACCCCTGTTAATGAGCCAGTAATATTATAGTCAGTCAGTCAAGTGGCTTCACTTGTATCTCTCAGGGAAAACTGACATCAACTGGCCTCACAGAAATAAAGTCACTGTAAGAGACATCGCGTGATCAACAGCTCATTTACTTCCTTGGTAGTTAGTTATGCTGAAGATTATTGAATGGAAACACTTTATCTTCAAGATATTTTCTTAAATAAGATCTTTCCTATTGAAGAGAAAACCTGGAAATATATAGCTTTCTTTCTAAAAACCTACGTTAAGCATTCGTAGTTGTAAAGTTTAAATTACAATAAAATTCAGTGAATTACCACTTGGTTAATTTGAGTAATAGTCACATTTATGAAACAATTTCTCTTCATTTGGAATTCAATGGAAATGATACCTTTTGAGAATAGTCTCGTTGGGTATGATATCTAAGATAACCATTAACTAACTGTTTTCTTAAAATACTCCAAAAGAATAGAATTAGATTACAGCCCCACTATCTATGTAAAGTTGGATTTTGTAAAAGGAAATGACTTGAGTAGATAAGCATTTTGGTTTTGTGTAGGTGGTATTACATTACGTAATGTTTCTGGTTCAAGAAAAAAGACCTAGGAAGGGGCGCCTGGGTGGCTCAGTGGGTTAAGCCGCTGCCTTCAGCTCAGGTCATGATCTCAGTGTCCTGGGATCGAGCCCTGCATCAGGCTCTCTGCTCAGCAGGGAACCTGCTTCCTCCTCTCTCTCTGCCAGCCTCTCTGCCTGCTTGTGATCTCTCTCTGTCAAATAAATAAATAAAATCTTTAAAAAAAAAAAAAAAAGACCTAGGAAGCTCTTAGTCCAAACTTAATGTTCATTTGTTCCCAAAGGACTGGCAGTTAACTGACAAACCAGGGACTCTCAAATATCAGTCAACAATGTAAAGGCGGGGCAGAGCAGATGATACCCAAGAAAGCCCCCGAAACTGATCCCTCCCAATAACTAACAGCTAAGTACTCTCTAGACAACTATTACTTTTTGAAGATTCTCTTAGCAGTAACTACTATTCCTAAGAGGATAAAATATAGCATCTACAGAAGAATTAGGGAACAATTTCCTTGCCTGGACACTGATAAAAATAATTACATAATAAATGACAGATATGTATGTCTACTGAAGAAACCCAAGTTCATTAAAAGACAAACAAAAATCTTTCAGATGTAACAAATAGGGTAATTGACTACAACTGTCAAATATCTAGATAAGGAAAAAGAAATCAAATATTCCTTATCACCTACTACATGGTAAAATTCTCATCTTCATCTCTGTAAAACACAGACTATTTCTTCTACAAAGTTAAGTAACTCCAGCAGTGGAATGCTAAAACAAAGTTAAGTGCTGCTAAATACAACAGCTTAACTGGCTTTCAAAAATTTAAGGAAACAGTCATTTCTTTCTTAGTTTCTATAGGATTAAAAACTCAATATGTACAATTAAACAATGTATGAGCAGAACCAAGTCAAGAGTTATGATGATAAATGTACACTATGACTGGTCATAAACTTAAGAAAATAGTCTTGGAATTACATGTCTCGATATTCATGTTAGCTTTTACTTAAGAAAGGAGTTTGGTCATAAAAGTACAAATTAAAATTAACACATAATAGTATAGATCACGACAATGGGTGATTAAACATGCAAACAGTGATCCTTAAAGATGCCATATCAAGGCTAAATTTCATGATGAATTGAACAAATATGACCTGTGAGAATTATTTTAAGTTTGATGAAAATTTCTGCTGCTTATGAGAATTAATAAATTCCTTCTTTAGTGGTAAATACATTTGTCAAAATAAGTCTTTATCTCAGCTTAGTGACCTATTAAATGATTAACAGAATTATCTCCTTTAAATATTTTTGAGAAGGTCATTTAGGAAAAACAGAATAAGCCTAACATTAAATGTTAGCATTTAAGCTAGTTTTGAAATTCCTTGACCTATTTAAACCAGAAGTTTAATCAGAAGTAAACTTTTCTCTCTCTTTTTGAAAGAGGTAGCAGGGAAGTAGGGGAACGTATCTTATTATAAAACATACAAATAATTAGTTATAACTTTACATGAACACTAAGCAATGCGTATGGAACAGAATTCTCTAGGTGGGGGGGGGGAGTTGGGAGGAACCTATAGAGAACACTAGCTTTAAAGTCAAATTTATGAATTTGGAAGCTAAATTTGACTATGTTCATTAGGAGGGGACCATGAACAAATTGCTTATCTTCTGATTCTGTTTATTCATCTTAAAAATGGTATAATTTCTACCTCAAAGGGATTCTGTGGGATGACAGTGGATACTTATGTGTGAGAGCAGTTATTTCATCTTTCAACAATCCCTATTCGCAAATAAAGTAGTCACTGAAATACCAAAGCGTTTTGCTTTAAGTAGAACCACACTATGAATCCCGAGGATATCATAACAAAAGCACAGATCTTATCTGGTCCATGTTCTTACACCACTCTGAATCATGGGGAGAAGGGAACAGACATTTGCAAAAGTCTTGCATGCAATTTCAAGAAATTCATCATGCACTCTTAAAAGATTTCCAAGGATCTTAAAAAAACAACAACAAAAAATTAATCCTGTGTATCTGAGTTAGTCCTATCTTGGTAATAAACGGATATAAGAAAAAAATAAATGATAGAAAATCATCCTTCCCAGTTAAGAGTCCCAGGTTCTCAACGAAAGAAAAACTCATTTCCCATAACAAGAGCAAAAGTTCCACTGACTTGGGCTCAACTGGACGTGCTAAGGGCAGCTGCCATTTTGTTACTTTTGTTACCACCAGAAACATCCAGAAAGCTTTCTTGCAGTCCTTAATTAGCAATTTTGGAGGGGGGGGGGAATCATACATGGCTTTAGAAAAAAGTGTTAATTCTACTTTCCAAATAGTGATTTAATAAAGCAAGCTCACTTCTTATTTAAATTTGAAAAACATTCTTTTTAACTTCACTTAATGACTTCAAGAGTCATTCAAAACTTCTTATATTCTAATCACTTATGAAATGTAAACTACTGAATATGAAGCTGCCTAAATGAAATAAAGTTGAATTCTATAAAACGAAAATAATTTAGTGTCTAAAAAATAATTCATTCCAATTCTTGTCAACATGCATATATTAGAGCACATCTAGGCAAGCTCCTAATATGTACAAGATGAGTCTCATTCATTGCTCATACATGGCACTATTCAGTATTTATTGAATATATAATACATTCTGAATTCTAAGAATGAAGATAACTTAATATTAATTACAAGTATCTAGCATAATGCTTGACAAATAACAGATGTTAAAAAAAATCTGTTGGATGAACAGACCAATGAATGACTAAATAAATGAACGAATAACAGGGAAAGTATGACTTCACTAAAAATTCAGACAATTCAGATTTCAAATTTTCTGCCACACTAACACGCCAGACACTCTTAATTTTTTAGCTAGGTAAATACCTTTCCAGCCTGCCACAGGTAAAAATGCTAAGAAGCTATACTAATATTAATGAGTTACTTGGCTAAAATCACACTGGCCATTGCTTTGATCCCTAAGTGTTGAAACAGAAACCTGACTCAAACATATAGGACAGTATGGAACTGACCTCAAGATAAAACACAGAAACACCCAAAACCCAAAACAAAACAAAAGAAAAGGCATTTATTGGGTCACCTGGGTGGCTTAGTCGTTCTCCATCTGCCTTCTGCTTGGGTCATGACCCCAGGATTCTGGGATAGAGTCCTGCATCAGGTTCCCTGCTAAGCAGGAAGTCTGCATCTCCCTCCCCTACTCCCCCTGCTTGTGTTCTCTTTCTCTCTCTGTGATTCTTTGTCAAATAAACAAAATCTTAAAAAAAAAAAAAAAAAAGGAAAAAGGCATTTATTTAAAAAAAAAAAATTCACATTTTCCCCTTTGCACTTTTTCAGACCTAAAGATCCAAATATGAAATAGGAATGAAACTCAGAAAAAAGAAAAAAAGATCCAGAATCAATATAGTTTATTTCTTAAGGCTTTTTTTTTTTAAAGCAAGCCACATAAATTTAAATTAATAGTTCAGCATAATGATTCAGTATCTTCATTATCAAGGATTTACTTGAAAATTTGTTTACCTCGACCTTTAAAATCTTAAACAAACCAGAAATTGACTTTAAATTGACTAATAAAAAGTAATAAAAATGTATCTAAATTATAAAGGATTTGTCCATTAAATGAATCGAATTTTAAAAGGAAGGTTTACACTTTAAGTACCAAAATACTTGTGCGTTTTGGGCCCTAATTTCAAAATTGTATGTGAAAGATGAGGCAGGAAAAGGAGACAGACACACTCAACAATATTTTATAAAAATATAATATAAACCACTTACAAGAGTAACTTGTACAAAAATATATTTATTTCCTGACATACACAAAATCTTAGGATTTTTATTATTTAATTGTATAAAACTTGACTTCAATAGGAGTAAATTACAAAATAAAATAACAGTTCTATTTTTCAACAAATGTTAAAAGAGAGCTAAATCATCTACTATTTACCCATTTGGTGCCTAAAAACTGAAAATCTAACCTCAACGTTGGAGAAAAGTTGAAGTCAATATGGGAGGTAAATATAACAGGAATTCTAGGTTAGTTAAAAATCTGGGCATCTTAAGAGTTCATATATTCCTATAATAGTGTATCGAATTCAGACAAATTGGATGTATGCCAGGATGGTTAAGAATTGGTTTTAGATATACCGGAATCATGCTGCAAATATGGTATTGGTCTAGTTATTCAAACTATATTTGCTCCTGTTCCATCATTTCTAAAATGCAAAAAAAACTGAGAGCATCCATCTCAAAAGATTTACGTGAGATATACGTCCATAAAACCTGGCATCAAGTAATGACTTAGTAGTAGCATCCCTAGTGGCACTGGGATTTCATAACTGGGATAAAACATACACTCATAGTATGGCAAATGTCTAATCAATGAAGGAAAAAAAGAAAATTCCATTGAGAAATTCCCAATTAATGGGATGGTTGTACAGATAAACTAGAAAAATCAAGGTACCAGTTTTCTGTAAAGTGTTTTTTCTAGCAAATCAGGCATGATTTTTAAGAATTTCATTCAGAAACACTGATTAAGCGCTAGGCGCTATGTTATACTCTGATGCCATAATAAAGAATGAATTCTATCCTGGTAATTGAAAATAAGATAAGCACTTTAAAACAATTGAAGGATGGTTTCTCTGTATCCTAAGGAAGTACCTAACTATAATTTGGGTAGAAGGTAAAAGGGACAGGAAGTCATACTTTTTAATTAAATAATCATCTATCCTACAAATCAGTATCACCACAGCAAGAGCAGACCAATCTATATAGCACATTTTGTCTTGCTCCCTTAACAAGGTATTGATTGGATGGTAAACATTAAGAAAGGTACCTCCTAGATTACTGGAGAGGGAATTCAGGGGTAATGGAAATGTCCTGGATCTCGTTTTGTGTGGTGATTACACAATATATACAACTGTCAAAACTAAAAATACTAAACACGTGAGAAGGGTTTTATTTTATGCTAATGCCATATGACACCATTTAAAAAATATAGCTCATTTAAAAAAACTACTCCCTGCTTTCTCCCTGGAAAATGTGAGAATTTAAAAGTATAACCAAATCTATCCCCACTATGAGAGGAACTACAGAATGATTTAATCTCATTCAAAACATTTTAGGCAAGATAGTCTTAACTTTTAGCAATAAGTGATGCAAAGAAAATCTTTGAGAACACAGACTACTATAATCCCTCATGGTCTCATGGTCTCATTCACTGCAGAATCTAAGAATGGACATACATTTTTTCAGCCTTTTTCAATCCTTCGTGTTTGACATTGTCAGTAGGAAATCTGCATACTCGATTCACTGTTTGTTCTATCTATACTTGGAAGAACAGGGCTGGCATCAGAGAGTTCTCAAACAGAAATCCAAAACCTAGCTTCTAGCTCCAGAATATGCATGGCAATTGGGGGCAACTCATTTAAATGTTCTGTGCTCGTCACAATCTCCTATCACAGGACTGTCCCAAAGAAAAAGCACATTAATTTGTGAATGCACTTTGAAAAGTCAAAGCAATTATTCCAAACTGGCCCTAGTGATGTGGTACCGCAGGCATAGTCAAACCCCTAACCAAATGCTGGCATTTATACGTTCTTAGGGAACACACAAATCTCATCTGAACTAAATGGAACGTTCAAGGAGCAGAAACAGGTCACTCCCAGTGGGAAAAAAAGAAAAAAAAAAAAAAAAGGAAAGAAAGAAAGAAACGGGAGTGTGTGAAGAGGTCTCTTCCTAAAGGTACTAAAGTTCCAGAACTCTAGAATACCGGGATTTGATCTTCCAGGACACCTGGTATAATCTGGCAAATTAAAAAAGGGAAGTGAGGGAATAAGGCCTTTATCAAGAGAAATTCTTCTGTCCCTAGCCTTGTCAACAATCAACGAAGAAATGAACCGCTCTCGAAGTACGGAGACCTCTACTCCCAAAACATCGTGGAGTGTCAGGCAATCAGCAAACGTTCACTGTGTCTCTTCACAAATCTTTAGCGCACACAGCTCCACGCCTTCCTCAAATCGCTTCCATCCCAGGCAGGAGCCACAGCAAGGCCTAAGTGTCTTCAGCTCACCCATCCCAACTCCCTCCCCCTTCCATCCCAGGTCCAGCGGCCTCCGGCCATCACACCCTTTCCTGATCTCCCATCCCCAGGGCCGCCAGCCTCACCAGCTGTTCCCGGCGGCTGGAGCTCCGATCGGTTGGCGCCCGGCGGCCCCGAACATTAACGACACCCAGGAGCCTAGCCTCGAGGCTCAGGCCCGAGAACAGACTCCAACTAGCACAGCACCAGAGACTTCCAGAAGCAGTTCAGCATTTTGAGCTGAGCTTCCGGAACGAGACGGGAGGCGGAAACCGGAAGCCCGGAGCAACCATGACCTCTCCTCCCCACGCCGCCCTCCGCGCCTCGAATCGCCTCCTTTTACTCACAGAAAAAAGAGAGGCGAATCCCAGGAACTTTTTCCTACGCAAAATTTCTTAATTTTCTTGCTAGTGTTCTGCAAAATGAAACGGAGTGGAAAATAAAAGTGGGATTAAACGAAAAGTTGAACCCCCCGGGACTGGCTTTATGGTTTAACCCAGTTGCCTTGGAGACCGATAGCAACACCCGGGCTCAGGCAGACGCCTGGAGGCTATGGCCACGTTAGCTCGGCTGCAGGCTCGGTCGACGTTCGTGGCACATCAGTACTACTACAGGAACAGGTGAGGCGTCTGCAGGGGTACAGCGCAGAGGGCTGTCTTCACCCCAGCCAGGTGTTCCTCAGAAGGAGTTTCCTGTTAACAAAATTCCCGAATTAGTAAATACCACGCACTTCTCCCCTTCGTTTGTTGGCCTGAAACTTATTCACAAGTTTAAAAGTAGTGCTGCCATTCAGGGAGAGTATAGATGGGAGTCGGGCGAGACAGCGTTCCCAGCGTGAGAGGATTTAAGAAAGAGCCCACTAGAGATAAAGCTAGAATAAAGTGTTTTTCTCTGACATCATCACTCCACAGTTTGATGAAACCAGTGTCCTCCCTGTTGAAGTTTTAATAGCCTGACGGGATCATCCCGGCTCCCTAGCTGGATGGGGTGTAGGGGTGGGCGTGGTGTGGTGTGTGTGTGAGTGTGAGTGATCTCCCTGGGGACTTGAGCCTCCATTATTTCACAAATAATTGAACTCAACCGTTGTAAGGACTCACTCGTGTTCCCAAAGGGACAGTATCTAAACTTTTCTAACGAGATTATCAGTATCAATATGTTAACCATTAGTAGAGGAATAAGGAAGACACAGGGTAGCCTTATCCATCTCTATACACCCAAACTTCTTCCTTGGGGAAGAGTTTTGTTTTGACCACGGCTTTCTGGAAGCAATGCCTCAGGGGATTTTTCCAACTTAAGAGAAACGGTAAAAGTCAGTTAGATAATGGTAGACGCAGGAAAAATGTGTCGATCAGATGGGATTTTGCTGAACTGTTCTTAGTCTAACATTGATCTCCCCTACCACATTCTTACAGCACTGCGTATTTCTTACAGTATTAATCACAATTCAGTTTTACATTCTGTTTGGAGATATCTATCTTGCCTCTTAAACTAGAAGTGGGGAGTGTCTGTTTTTTGCTTATCATTTAGGTTTCTAGTGTCTATGGTAATTCCTCATTCATGATAGATGCACAATAATTTTTTAATAATTCCATACATAAGTCTTCGAATCAATCATTAGTCTTGGTTTAAGTAAACTACTAAAAATTGCTAAGGGTAGAAATTACTTATTATCTCTCTATTACTATAATTATAGATTAACACCTTAACCACTTATTGAGCATTCATTTAAAGGATGTGTCCTGTGTTCATGACATGCCTATATAAAGAAGTAAGCTGCATCCCTCCTGATGTTCACAGTCTAATGTAGAATATAGGCATTTAAAAAGTAATTACAACAGAGTAAGGATGAATGGAAGTGAAACAACTAACATTTCTTGAGCACTGATTATATGCTGGGAATTTTGCTAGGAACTTTTTCATATAATACTTCATTTGGTTATCACAATGTCACATGTTAATATATTAAACTCTATTTTTAGAGCTCAAGAACACTGTTCTAAAAAAGGCTGGTGAAATGCCTTGGAAATGCAAATAGATGTGATTTTTTTCCTGCAGATTCCAGTGTAAACTTTTGTCCCCATCTCTTGGCTTTTTGACACTGGATACATTTTCCCCAAATTGGAGATTACTTGGAGAAAAGATAAGAGCTATGAGAAGACCATGATGAGAATAGGCTGGCATTCCTTACATTTCATTTTTTAGTAGTAGTAGTAATAGTTTCAGTATAAAGGAAAGTCTCTAAAGATCATGAAGGAATCAAAATTCCAAAGTTGTCCTAGTTAAAACAACAGCAGGGTATTGATAAATTTGGAGACAAAAACCATATAAAATATTAATATATGAAAAAAGGACACAGGAGGTTTCTTTAAGAAATTATTATTATTTCCCATGTGTTATTCACTAGATCAGCTCTTTGTAAATGTAGTGTACATTAGAATCACTTAAGGATGTTGTTAAAATATAGATTATGATTCAGTGGCTCTCAGTTACAGTGAGAGAATCTACATTTCTCACAAGAGTTCTTGTGAGGCCCCGTTTTGCCAAAAAAAAAAAAAAAAGACTGTAGAAAAAACAACTTTGGACAGGTCTATCATTTAATTCTTAAACATCCTTACAAATTATATATTTGTTCCCTCTTTGCCTCAGGGAAGGAAAATTAGATTCAAATAGAGAAAATTCCACAGGCCATTCAAAGTAATGTTCATTTGATGGGAGGATATTAAGCCAAGAAACCAGAACAGGTGGCTACTGTACAGTTAGAATTAATGGTTTACACTGGGCTAAACTTTAATATAAATGTAATGAGAAGTTTTCCAGAAATAAAAATAAAGGGAAAAAGTTATAACCAATTTTTAAGAAAATATTTTCAGTTAAAAATAAAATAAATGAATTTAAAAATAGTCACTACTTGAAATGTAAATGTTTTAGGAAAGCAACATGGAGGACATATCCAGGGGATTTAGTATGTGAATGGTAGTCACTGCAGAATTGGGGAGTGGGAGTGAGAAAATGACAAATTAATAATGAAGAAATAATCAAAGAAAACATTCCTAAACTGAAGAAAAAGTATGGCTTTGAATGGAAAGGACTCTGAGTACCAGACAGTATGTTATTTTAAGACAGTTTTTAGATATTACCTGGCAAAATTTCAAGGATACAGAAAAAAATTTTATAACCTCCTAATCTAAGACAGAAAAGAATAAAGTTATTTGCCAAGGAAGAGAGAAGCATCGAATGGCTGGTGTGCAATACAGGGATGTAGAAAAGAAAAGGACAGTAATTACTGATTATTCAAGGTAATATCTAAAAAACCTAACCCAGCAAAGATCTTACTCCTTTTTTTTTTTAAAGATTTTATTTATGTATTTGATAGACAGAGATCACAAGTAAGCAGAGAAGCAGGCAGAGAGAGAGAGGGAAGCAGGCTCCCCGCTGAGCAGAGAGCCCGATGTGGGACTCCATCCCAGGACTCTGGGATCATGACCTGAGCAGAAGGCAGAGGCTTTAACCCACTGAGCCACCCAGGCGCCCCCTCACTTCTTTTTTTTGATGAAAGAAAGACATTTTCAGATACATAAGGACTCAAGAGTTCTGTCATCCATATACTTTTATCTGAGGAAATTATTCAAAAACACACTGTGAAATCAAGTGAGTATTAAATTAGAACAGAGATCTCAAGATAGGGGAAGAAGAGCAAAAGAAATAATAGAAACAGTAATGAACAATTATATGTGTAGTATTTATAGTTAAACCTAGATGAACACTGTTACTGAGATTTATGGGATACCCCTAATTCTATGCAGTTAAAGAAATCTAATAAGCACTTGCAGTTTGCTTCCTAGATACCTCCTTGAGCAAGTTCAAAAATTCATCAATACATTGCACCTTCCAAGTGATACAGCAATAGTCTTGCTAATTGTCTCACTAATAGTAATGCGGGTCATTCTTTATCCAGCTTGTAATACCAATTTCCTCCTCACTCTTCCAGCCTATGTGATAATAACAATTACTCTGGAGGCCAGTCTCTTTAGTGACCCTAGAACTCCCCACAGCCTCTCCCATTACCCAGTCCCAAAGACAGTGCTGTATGTTTAAAGTTTAGAGTACTGCTTGCCATAGTATCTTTCAGTTTTTAAAGTTTTATGAAGCCAAAGTTGTCAAACTGTTTTTTTGACTTCAGGGATTTTACCTCTCTTGGAATGATTTTTTCTCAACCCATGGTTATAAGAAAATATTCTGTGTTTACTAATAATATCTTAGAAATTTTATTTTATTTTTCTTCACTGTGCAGTTGTGTTTATGTGCATATATCATGTGAGAGAGGGGCTTAACTCTTAGTATAGAAATTGTCTCTAACCCTTAATTGAACATTCCATACTTTCTTTCCTGGTTTTAAATATTGCAAGACAAATTAAAGTTTTAAAAATCGCAAAGGAAGAAGCAAAATTGGCTTTATTCACTGATAACATGATCGTGTGTGTAGGAAACTAAGCTATGGGGGAGCCTGGGTGGCCCAGTTGGTTAAGCAACTGCCTTAGGCTCAGGTCATGATCCTGGAGTCCTAGGATCAAATCCCACATTGGGCTCTCCGCTCAGCGGGGAGTCTGGTTCTCCTTCTGACCTGTCCTCTCTCATGCTTTCTCTCTCTCTCAAATAAATAAATAAAATCTTAAAAAAAAAATAAAAAAAATAAACTAAGCTACCTACAAAAAAGATCTAGAAATAAGTGAATTTAGCAAGGCTGTAAGACACAATACCCAATATACAAAAAGCAGTTGTCTTGTCTACATAATAGTACCAAGCAATTGTGATTTAAAACTACAAAAACAATTCAATTTATAGTAATTTATCAAATGAATGTCACCTTATTTGTTGACTTGTAGAAATCTCTTATGTACACAATTTGTGCACAAAGGTATTTTATGTACAGCATTATGTATAAAGGTGTTCATTAAAACATTCTATCTTTTTTTTTAAAGCATTATTTTTTTTTTTTTTTTTTTTTTAAAGATTTTATTTATTTATTTGACAGACAGAGATCACAAGTAGGTAGAGAGGCAGGCAGAGAGAGAGGAAGGGAAGCAGGCTCCCTGCTGAGCAGAGAGCCCGATGCGGGACTCGATCCCAGGACCCTGAGATCATGACCTGAGCCGAAGGCAGCGGCTTAACCCACTGAGCCACCCAGGCGCCCTAAAGCATTATTTTTAATAGGAAAAAAAAAAAACAACCTGAAAATACCTTGTGTGTATTTGTAACTAATCTGATTAAATAAGTTAAGACTTATACACATGATGGAATATTAAGTAGCAGTTTAAAAGTAAAAGTTTTTATGTATAATGACAACCCCCCACCAAGACAGAGACAGATTAAGGTTAAAAAATAGGTCATAGAAAAATACATAGTACATTTAGTGCGAAATTTTTATGTATTTATGCAGAGAGACACAGTATGTGAAATCATAGATAACAACTGTAATAGTGTTTAGATTTTGAGATTTGGAGGATAAGGAAGGTTGATATTGTATCTTAATATTTTTCTCTATATTTTTCTGTACCATTTAAAATTTTATGTCGAGCATTGGGTATTTGTGTATTACTTATAAATAAATAGTAAATAAGGAAAAAATATTGAGACAAAAATTTTATTTTGCAAATATAAAATTCAACATATAAATTAAGTGGTCATGAAGATGTAGTGGGTAGAAAACTTGGCTTGCCACTGTGAAAAATCAGAAAACTGAACAGAATAGGTGGAACATTATTTTTAGACATTGTGATGCAACAGACAATGTAGGATTATGATCTCTTGGTGAAAGGAAACAAATGAGGTTATCTAGACAATTACTCCAGTTTTATGACTGGCAGTAATTTCTGAGCAAAATTCAAACTCAACAGCATAGCATTCATGTTGTCTAGCATCTATTTCTAAATTAATAGTAAGACAAAAATGTAGCAAACCATGACCTATAATCAGGAAGAAAAAAAAATTGATTAATAGAAACAGACCTAGAGGGGCGCCTGGGTGGCTCAGTGGGTTAAGCCGCTGCCTTCGGCTCAGGTCATGATCTCAGGGTCCTGGGATCGAGTCCCACATAGGGCTCTCTGCTCAGCAAGAAGCCTGCTTCCCTCTCTCTCTCTCTCTGCCTGCCTCTCCATCTACTTGTGATCTCTCTCTGTCAAATAAATAAATAAAATCTTAAAAAAAAAAAGAAACAGACCTAGAAATACAAAGATGATAGAATTAGCCTACAGTGAGTTTTAAATAGCTCTCAAAACATGTTTAAGGACTTAAGGGAAAATATAAGCATAATGAGGAGTGAAATGGAAATAAGCAGATGAAACTTTTAGAGACACAGAACAGATGATCTGAAACAAAAAATTCAGATGGACTTAATATCAGATTAAAATCCTGCAAATAAAACATCAGTGAACTTGAAGACCTTAGATAGATATTGTTGGGTAGAGTGTTCTTTAGAAATTGATTAGCTTCAGATTGGTTGATAGGGTTGTTCAGGTCTTCTATATTATTATCGATTTCTTGTATAGTTGTCCTGTCAACTATTCAGAGAGACATGTTGAAATATCTAACTGTTATTGTGAATTTGTTCTTTCTCCTTTTAGTTTTGTCAGGTTTTGTTTCACATATTTTGAAGCACTATTATTAGGTGCATACTCATTTAGGATTATTACATTTTCTTAATTAACCTCTTTATCATTACAAATGTTCTTGTGCATGATCATTTTCCTATCTTTAGTTTACTTTGTCAAAATTATTTTAAATTCTAAAACTATTTGAATAAAATAAAAGTTCTGAGATGCCATTCTTTTGTGTATGTATACACATATGTGCATATATATACATACATATATATTTAAAAATACTGAAATAATCTGAAACTTAAAGAAGTTGCAATACAGTACAGAGGTTTTGTTTTTGTTTTTGTTTTTTCACAAATCATATGAGGGTAAGTTGCAACCTCATGGCCCATTGCCCCCCACTCCCCCATTCTTTCACTTAAGGACATTGTATAACCAAAATTCCACCATCAAATTCAAGAAATTAACATTGATGCATTTCTGCCATCTAATCTCCAGATTCCATTCAAGATTTGCCAATTGTTTCATTAATGTTCTTTATAGCAAAAGGATTGTATGTATCATCTCTTTAGTTAACTTTAATATGGAACATTTTCTCAGTTTTTCTTTGATTTTCATAACCACCTTACTTTTGAAAATCACAGATCAATTATTTTGTAAAAGTTCACTCGATTTGGGTTTGTCTGATTTTTTTTCTTCTTGATTAGATTCAGCTTATGTATCTTTGGCAGAAATGTCACAGAAGTGATCCTGTAATCTTTTTTAATGCATCCTACCAGATACTGCGTAATTTTGATTTGTCCCATTACTGATGGTAACTATTTGGATTGTGGACTAAGATAGTTTCAGCTAGACTTCTCTACTGTAATGGTCTCTTTTTTTCCCTTTGTAATTAGTAGATATTTTCAAAAGTAGGTGATTTGACACTGTGTATGTATTCCATTCCTCATCAGTTTTTCAGTTTATTTATTATGCATACCATTATGGACTCATAGGTTCCTATTCAGTGGGTTAACATTACTTATATTACTTATGTTCATGCTAGCGTTGTCTTAGATTTGTCCAATGGGAGCCACTAGAAGATTTTCTTTTGTGTCCTGATGATCGTAATACTTTCCTGCTTTCCGATGCACACAAAAAATGTTCTAGGCTCATCTTTTTCTTTTTCCACCCAAGCTCTGGAGTCATCCATTTCTCCAAAGAATGCTTGGTGCTTTCAGTGGATGCTCATGCCATTGGGTGTTGCCACTTTCAGGGTCTCACAAGTGGACAGAGCAAGAAAAGATGTGTATATATGCTTTGTGTTCAGTCTGCATCTCCACTTCATTTATCCATCCATCCGTTCATCCATCCATGTATATATTGAAATCCATGTGTTTACATTGACAATTCCATTTCAAATCCAGCATCACAGGATTAACTCTAGTTTATCTCCTTTTCCTTTTCTAATGCTGCTGAACCTGGCTCTCATTATCTTTCATATATTCACTTATTTGACCAATCCTTCTGTATATAACAAAAATTCTGTCACCGTAACCATAACTGTCCTCTCTTTTATGGATTCCTTTTTCCTGGAGTCTGTGCTCCACCTTTCCATGTTGGATTATCACTCATTCACCAGTTTGGATACCCTTTCCATCATTCTTGGGTTCTTACTCCCTGTTCCACCCATCATTCTTGGGTTCTTATTCCCTGTTCCACCCAACCTTGTGGAGGCTTTCCTCACCTTTCCTTGACACCCAGAGTTAGGCCTTCTGTCCATGGGAACACTGTCCTTAGATTGTGACATCTTACCCCAGCCCAGGGCTACATGTAGATAGATGCCCACCTTACCTACACAGGCTTAGCTGAGCCACTGTAACTGTACATCGCCCAACACTCTCAACCCTCTAGCACAGATTCCTGGTTTCCTTCCCCACTGCCAATTTCTTTAGGACTTAATTGTTCAGGAAATGAAGAGAAGGTAGAAGGAAGAGGTAGAAAAGTAAATAATCAAACATTTTGCAAATATATTGTGATTCTGCATGTTAATTCCTACTTTATGATCTAATACATATGTATTTATAACTCATTATTCATTGAGCTATGAAATAATAATAATAATGAGGACTATTAATGAAAACAAAACATGGCTTCTAGATTCTAAAATGTAGTTTATATTTTTCAACTAGTTATTGACCTCTTACTAGGCACATGAGTGATAATTAAAACACAGTATAGATTAAACATAGTTTCTGCCTTTAAGAAGCTTGACATCCTTGAGACCTAATAGTGAAGTGAGAAGCAAAAACTGTTTTGCACATCAATATATTTCACAATGTGGGGCAGCTAATATTGGAATTTTATTCCTAGTATCTAAAGTAGTTAAAAGTCATATGGTAATGAGAAGCAAAGAAGATTGGGTTTTTAATCTAGTTTTAATTCAGGAGCTAGTAAACATAGGTCAGACTAAACAGTATGTTGATGTGTAAAATGTGTATTTTCTGCACATTACTGGAAAGACATTTAACTACACATTTTTTTTCATTTTCTATTTATTGTCAATTAATTTCCAGCCGCTAATGATACACATGAATATAGTGTTATCTGGGGTTATAGTACTTATTTCTAGTTGATGATAAGGTGATTGGAAACTTGCAGCTTTTTTCAATGTTTTATTACATTCCTGGTAATACTTTTGGTCTTTCATCATTATTAATTCATTTAGTATTCATTGTGATAATACTGGTCATAATAAATTTATTTCAAATTCATGTAGATGTCATATTTTATTCACTGCTATAGGATTTTCATTGTAATTTGGAACTAATTAATATACCATTAAAATAAAGTGTTACCCACATTTTTCATTTTAAACACAAAAAGTCTAGCAGTTCATGACATATTGTATGAGTATTCAGCATCCCAGTGGTAACCCAAGTATCTGTAAATTTCATTTTTTAAGCAGTTAAAAAAAGGGCAACAGAGAAATGTGTATGGAAGTTGAATTACAGCATAGAAATTAAAACTTAGCAGTAAGTTAACTACTAGTTATTTTAAAAATATTTCCCTTTAATTAAGATGTATAGTTTTTATTAGTGTATCTGTGCTTATGTTTATATACATTGGTGTTCATAAGTTTAAGAAGAAATAATTTAATCTTCTTCTTGACTATATATTATGTGTTAGCATTATTACCAGAAGAGATTAGAAAACAAAGTCAAAACAGAAATATGATTGCTTATTCCGCATTTCTAATGACAATAATAAGTGAAGTGTAGGTTCAAGCTATACATTAGCTTAAAAGTATTAGATGTATTCGTATATCTTACTTGAATATTTTTCTCTTCCTTTTTAAAAAAAATATTTTACCTATTTATTTTATTGAGAGAGAGGGAGCATGAGCAGGGGAAGGGGCAGAGGGAGAAGCAGACTTCTTGCTGAGCAGGGAGCCCTTTGGAGGCTGGATCCCAAGCGCCTGGGATCATGACCTGACCTGAAGGCAGACGCTTAACCTACTGAGCCATCCAGGCACCCATCTCCTGTTTTGAAAGACTTGTTGATTATTGGTGGGGTAGGAAAGACAAGTATTTTCAGTATTTCAAATAAAGTATATTAAAAACAAGGAAAACAGATCTATAATCATATTAAATGTTAGGTTAAATACCCATAAAAAGCTGTTTTATCTCATCATGAATTTCACTTCACATCAGCGTTACTAAATAAAATTTTTTCCTTCTTCACACTCTATCATCTTTGAATTGCCTGCTCTACTGGACGTTGTATTACTGTATCTTTTCTATTTTTGCTATAATGACATTTTATATTTTGCACTATCGTATTTTACTGGCTGGGATACGATTTTAAAAGAAAAAAGATTCCCTGTAATGCTGCAACTCTTTGAAACACTGACCTTGTCTTCATGACTTCTTCACAGCATTTGGTACTGCTCAACCATGGTCTCCCTTCCTGCTACCTTACTATTAACTTCTATGACACTGCAAAATACTGTCTCTTAAAATTGAGCTTTCTTTTTTCTTTCCTTATTTAATGTCCTAAACTTTTGTGAGCTTTTTGTTCATATAAATGAAAATTTTCTGTATGTGTTTAAAGGCTGAATTATTTACCAGCAATATTATGAGTTCCTATTGCACTCCATTCTCACCCATACCTGGTATATCTGAAATTTTTGATTTTTTAAATAATTTTTATTAACATATAATGTAGTATTTGCCCCAGTGGTATAGGTCTGTGAATTGTCAGGCTTACACACTTCACAGCACTCACCATAGCACATACCTTCCCCAGTGTCCATAACCCAACCACCCTTTCCCTCCCCACTCCCCCCAGCAACCCTCAGTTTGTTTTGTGAGATTAAGAGTCTCTTACGGTTTGTCTCCCTCCAGATCCCATCTTTTTTCATTTTTTCCTTTCCTACCCCCCAGACTCCCCACTCTGCCTCTCAAATTCCTCATATCAGGGAGATCATATGATAATTGTCTTTCTCTGATTAATTTGTTGCGCTCAGCATAATACCTTCTAGTTCCATCCATGTCATTGCAAATGGCAAGATTTCATTTCTTTTGATGGCTGCATTATACACACACACACACACACACACACATACATACATACACACACCACCTCTTCTTTATACATTCATCTGTTGATGGACATCTAGGTTCTTTTCATAGTTTGGCCATTGTGGACATTGCTGCTATAAACATTTGGGTGCACATGCCCCTTCGGGTCACGACATTTGTATCTTTAGGGTAAATACCCAGTAGTGCAATTGCTGGGTCATAGGGTAGCTCTATTTTCAACTTTCTGAGGAGCCTCCATGCTGTTTTCCAGAGTGGCTGCACCAGCTTGCCTTCCCACCAACAGTGTAGGAGGATTCCCCTTTTTCTGCATCCTCTCCAACATCTGTCATTTCCTGACTTGTTAATTTTAGCCATTCTGACTGGTGTGAGGTGATACCTCATTGTGGTTTTGATTTGTATTTCCCTGATGCGGAGTGATGTTGAACACTTTTCCATGTGTCTGTTGGCCATCTGGATGTCTTCTTTGTAGACTTCAACTCTATTACAAAGCTGTAATCATCAAGACAGTATGGTACTTGCGCAAGAACAGACACATAGATCATTGAAACAGAATAGAGAGCCCAGAAATAGACCCTCAACTCTATGGTCAACTAATCTTCGACAAAGCCCGAAAGAATGTCCAATGGAAAAAAGACAGTCTCTTCAACAAATGGTGTTGGGGAAATTGGACAACCACATGCAGAAGAATGAAACTGGACCATTTCCTTATTCCGCATACAAAAATAGATTCAAAATGGATGAAAGACCTCAGTGTGAGACGGGACTCCATCAAAATCCTTGAAGAGAACACAGGCAGCAATCTTGTTGACGTCAGCTGCAGCAGCTTCTTCCTGGAGACATTGCCAAAGGCAAGGGAAGCAAGGGCAAAAATGAACTATTGGGACTTCATCAAGATCCAAAGCTTTTGCACAGCAAAAGAAACAGTCAACAAAGCCAAAAGATAGTTGACAGAATGGGAGAAGATATTCGCAAATGACATATCAGATAAAGGGCTAGTATCCAAAATCTGTAATGAACTTATCAAACTCAATGCCCAAAGATGAAATTTTTGATCTTTTACTGTAGATGTTGATGTCTTTTCATATCTTAGTCCCAGTTTATAGACTGATGCTCTTCTATGACACAAAATTTTAATATTCTATTTGAAAATGGCTTACATGCACTCTTCCTTTTATTTTTTTTCCCTTTCTTTTTATTCCTCCTCTTTCACTTTCCTCCCATCTCCTATTTTTATCCTTCCTTCCCGTGCAGTGATGGTTAAGAATCCAGCTTTTGGAGCCAAACTATGTAGGATAAAATTTCAGCTCTGACATTTATTAAGATGTGACCTTGGACATATCCCTATACCTCTGTCTCCCTTAGTATCTTCCTTTGTCAAATGGGGATAATATTTTAATGTTGTGAGTAGGTATAGTGATAGAAGCACCTGTGTGGCAGTCTTCACAGGGATTAAATATGTCTGTAATAGACATGCTATTCCCCAAGAGAAAGCAGCTTTGGTAAGTCGTAGACTGTTAGGAGAAACATCAGTTCCCTCTGGAGACACTGGGGATGCATGTGGGAGAAAGGGGGTAATATTGTGGATTTTTGGATTTTAAAGTTTAGTGGAAAGACCATTGTCAATCAGTCATGATACATGACTGTTTTAAATATTAAGAGCTATTGGAGTATACGGTGGTAAGGCCTACCGTGGTCTGGGGAGTCAGGGAAGGCTCGGGGGAGCGAAATACTTCAAGCTGTTCTCTCTGCCATGTGGAGCACAATCATTTGAACCAAGAATATGGTTTATACATGTCTCTCCTGTAATTTTGTAGATGTAGAACAAACATACAATGATGATAGCACTTTCATTTCTTAATTGTCTAGAGTGTCCTCTTAACCTTACCGATTTGTGTAATTCTCTCTGCTACTCTTCATATCTGGATCACTGA
Organism: Lutra lutra; assembly: GCF_902655055.1. Lineage (NCBI taxonomy): Eukaryota > Metazoa > Chordata > Mammalia > Carnivora > Mustelidae > Lutra > Lutra lutra. The sequence continues at coordinate 55,764,003 of NC_062292.1, forward strand.
CCGATGCATAGTTTTTGTTTTCCGTTTTGCTTTTATGAGTCCTTTAGAGTCCTTTCTAGGTCACTCTCTTTGCTGCTTATCTAGGACTATAATCCATGTACTTGTTTCTCCAGCGTTTTGCCACTGACAGCGTTAACTGCTCATCCTAGTTTCTTTCTCTTAGCCAACTTCATAGTATTGTTTAAGAATTTTATTGCTTGAGGTTTTTTTTCCCCTTCTGTTTCTGTTCTAATTATAACATATAAATTTAATGAAATCTCTATAGTTAATCCAGAATATAATGACCACAAAAAAATAACCTGTCCAAGGAAACACTATTTTGAGGGAATTAAAAGAAAATTAAGAAATAAATGGTTAGCCATTCTTTAGTCATTCAGCAAACATAAAGTGCTAATTAGGTGCCAACCAGCGTTCTAGGAAAGAAATTACTTTGTGGTACACAGTAATTGCCTTAAGCAATATCATATCTAATAGGGATGGGGAGGGAGAATTATAATGAGTGGTAAAATTAAAAAATGGAGATCTGTCTTGACTAAACCTGTTTTTGCTGTAAATCAGTAAAATCTAACAGCTGAATTTCTTGTCTTTATAAGCCTATGGCCCTGCCCCTGTGTTAGCTTAAATGGAGTTTCTGAGAATTCTATCTAGAATAAGCACTCTGGGATGGATTCATGTTACTTAGAGGCAGTTCAGTTAACTGATGCATTGAGTCAAATATGCAGGCATTTTAATCTTGCATGATACGTGTAGTGGCATTCAAATAGTAAAGTCAAGTAATTACAGTTTTAAAATAATGAAAAAAATGCATGTTGTCTTATTTCCTTATGAGAATCACTGGTAAATTAATTAGTTGCAAAATAGGTGATTACAAAAATGAAAGAAAAAGTAAAGCTGCTGAAAGCACATGGCCTCTCAGAGAAAGGTTAATTTTAAAAATATAGCTCATGATTTCTGAAATGCTTTATTTCATATTTTAATTTTATTTAAAATGACATTTGAATTATAATTATAATTTTGGAAGAAATTAAAGGTTTTAACAGGTTGATTTGCTTTGGAATTATATTAGTCACTAATGAAATGTTTTAAAAAATTTCTTTTTAGTGTTGTAGATGTATTTAGGAAAAAGGAGTATGATGCAGCAGTTAAAATCCAGAGCTGGTTTCGAGGATGTCAAGTTCGGGCATATATCAGGTATATGATTTTGTTATGGGAATGTCAGATATATGATAAAAACACACTCCTTAGAAAATATGATTTATTCATGTAAGTGTTGATTACACATAAGCTTTTCCTTATAATGAACTTGATAAATTATATGATGTCTTTTTTTTTTTAAGATTTTATTTATTTATTTGACAGAGAGAGATCACAAGTAGGCAGAGAGGCAGGCAGAGAGAGAGAAGCAGGCTCCCTGCTGAGCAGAGAACCGGATGCAGGGCTTGATCCCAGGACCCTGCGATTATGGTCTGAGCCGAAGGTAGAGGCCACCCAGGCGCCCCTGTATGATGTCCTTTTTTTTTTTTTTTTTAAAGATTTTTATTTATTTATTTGACAGACAGAGATCACAGGCAGGCAGAGAGGCAGGCAGAGAGAGAGGGGGGGAAGCAGGGTCCCTGCTGAGCAGAGAGCCCAATGTGGGGCTAGATCCCAGGATCCTGGGATCATGACCTGAGCTGAAGGCAGAGGCTTTAACCCACTGAGCCACCCAGGCACCCCTGATGTCCTTTTTAAAGAAATAATTATTTCTGGTCTTTTCTTATATATCAAAAAACTAAATTATATCAACCATATCTCTAATTTAAAAAAATACTCAATATCATAAACACACTTGATTAGATTCTTTCCTTCTAATTCCATAGGGTATGACAAATGACTGGACTTTATTTATAGCAGTGAATTCACTGATTGTTAAGAAAGGAAAAACAAAATAAAATAAAACAAAGGAAGTTGTTCCAGTCTTCTCCAGCATGTTGATCGATAAGGGCAAATGATATCAGAATGCTGCCGTCCTGATTGTAAAGAGACTGAAGCTGATCTCCTTATCGTAATCGTTCTCACTTTTTCTTCAGCACTCAAACTTTCCTTCAGTCTCTCGCAATTCTGAAAAGCATTGCCCTGGATAAGGTGGAAGAAGAAAAAACCTAGTACATAATAACTCATTCAGATGATCAACTGGGGATTATATTGTATAGTGCCTTCTGTTAGCTTGTGGGAGCCAGACTTGCAGATCAAAGTGCGAAGATGAGATTTCTCTTTTGGCCCCCCCCCATACCAACGAGGAACATGACAACAAAGAGAGTATTTTTTTAATTCAGCGGATCAACATGTCATTAGCTTGGATTGACTGGGAAATATAAGCATGAAAAAGGAAGTGTTTCCTTACCTCAAGAATTACTTCTAAGTACTTACGATGACTAATACCAATATTGCCTGGCTTCTCTCTTGTTCCTTTGACCTGTTTTATAGTCTTAACATTCAAAAATATTTCCAAGAATTAGTATTGAGGAGTATTTGAAATTTAAAGATATTTAATCATAAGCCCAAAAGGAATACTGAATATATATTTCTGTCCCCTTTTTTACTTTTAGAAATGGTTAATTCTATTGAAGAATGATAGCTCTATCCTTTAAAAGTACACAAAAATTTGCCTTTGAATTTGAGTTCTTGAATTGTAGAAGATACAGTCTAAGAAAAAATTTAAACAATAATCTTGTTCAAGGAAGCATACTAATAAGTCTGTTTTTCACCCAGGTATTTACATAGAGTAGCAACTGTTATTCAAAAATGGTGGAGAGGTTACTCAGGCAGAGAAGAGTATCGGCTACTTGTAAAGGTAAATATTATAAAATTTATGTATTTTAGCATTTGAATTATACAATGTACTGTAACTTTAGTCATATTTACCTGCAGCATGGAAGTTATTGCTATAAATATTTACATAAAAAGAAAATTGGGCTTGGGACACCTGGGGTGGCTCAGTTGGTTAAGCCTTTGGCTCAGGTCATGTTCCAGGGTCCTGGGATCGAGTTCTGTGTTGGGCTCCTTGCTCAGTGGGGAGCTTGCTTTTCTCTCTGCCTCTGCTGCTCTGCCTGCCACTCTGCCTCCTTGTGCTCTCTCTCTCTCTCTGACAAGTAAATAAATAAATAAAATCTTAACAACAACAACAAGAAAATTGGGCTTAAATTTTAGAATGAGACCTCTTCTGAGAAGCCTTTTCTGATTTTCCATGGAGAATTGATGACTCATTTCTTCATACCCAGATGACACCAGACATTTTCTTTTTGTTAAAGTAACTTTCACAGTGTATGTATTTATGTGCACTTATTTGTCAATGATTTTCTCCAGGTTTTAGGTGGTGAGCCCTTTCAGGGTAGGCACAGCGACTTGTTCATTTTTGGGCCATCAACATTTAGATTAATCCCTGTTTCATAACATAGTCAGTACACATTAAATGAATTAAAGTGGCCAAAATTAATTCTACAAAATATAAAAATAAGGTGATTTTAGCATTGTCTGTTATTGGCTGTGGGGATATCGGCTGCTGGGATATTTTGAAGATTTGCCGTAAATGTGGTATACCACAACCATCTCTATGCACGGATAGTCTTGTAGAAGTATATGGTAGCATGCCAACTTACACTTCAGCTAAGAGCTTTAGGATATTAAGAAAAAACATTTTTTTTAAATACAAAATGAGAAAGTGGCCTTTCTCTAATCAGTGGCCTACTTCATTTATTTTTTGGTTTGTTACTATTTTCGACTATAATAACGTAAATTTGTTTTTCATTTGTTCTTGATTAGTTGCATCTAAGTGAAATTAAAAGATATAGAGAGGGAAAGATAAAAGTAAGTAGGTAAGTAAGCGATAAGCAATTTACCTTTAGTGAAAAAAACTTTAAAGCATGTTGAAAAAGTATAGGAACTGTTTGGAGGAAGAGCCTACTATTTTAGATTTAGTGAAACTAAGTATTCAAACAGTAATTCTGCCCTGAACTTTCTGTAACTGTTGGGTCTCTCTTATAGCTAGTTTTAAAACCACAGTGATGCTTTTATAGCTCAGATGCGTAACCAACTGAACCACCCAGGGGGATATTTCAAAACTCTGTGTGTGTGTGTGTGTGTGTGTGTGTGTGTGTGTATCTTCTTTCTCATCAAGCTTTTTTACACTAGGTTTAGCATTCACTGAGGGCTTTGTCCAGAATCAATTATATTTGTTAAATAACAATTTTCTAACTCTGTCATTTCTTCTACATTTACTTGTTTGCATGTTAGTATAAGAAAAAGCTCTTTTCTTTGTTTGTCCTTTTTAAAATTTTTTATATCAGTATGAACTCATGGATTCCTGTTTTATTCAACGGGCTTTAATAAATTACTGTCACTAATTGGTTTGGTGCTCAAATTGATTTGGCCAGCAGAAGCTCCTTCAAACACACTTTTTTTTTTTTAAAGATTTTATTTATTTATTTGTCATAGAGAGAGAAGCGAGAGCGAGCACAGGCAGACAGAGTGGCAGGCAGAGGCAGAGGGACAAGCAGGCTCCCTGCCAAGCAAGGAGCCCGATGTGGGACTCGATCCCAGGACGCTAGGATTATGACCTGAGCCGAAGGCAGCTGCTTAACCAACTGAGCCACCCAGGCGTCCCTTCAAACACACTTTTAATAGAATCAGATTACTTAAATGGGATGATCAAAAAGTTAAGGTATTTTCTTTGGAGTGCTGAGTGATCTTTAGCCCCATTATTCATTCATAGTTGGGGGTCTATGTCAATGTATAGATAAAACAATAAAATATATGTATGCATATGGCTTTCCATGAGCATTACTGACTTAACTTCCATTGCTGGAATTGCTAGTTACAAGCCACTAGTAAGAAGGTTATGAATGACTGAGACCTCTTTTATCAAATATACAAGAGTATAAACATTTCAGGGGCTATTGTCAATGTATTCAACTTGGGAATCTGTATTTATTCTAGTGATGTTGAGGTTGCTGAAAAGATATTTTTAAAAATTCATATAAAGATCCATTCTAGGAAATTTGTTTTGTTACTTTAGTGTCTTAACTGAGTTTGGTCAAAAAGAATATCACTCAGCATGATCACTAAATTATTCTCCAGTTTTGGATCTAATTATCTTTGAGCTCTTGGGGTAAAAATTATAGAGATTTTCCTCATTTAGATTGGTTCTGATAGTTTTTAAGTTTGTTAAGCTATAAGCTATTTTAGAACAGGTCTGATTTATTTACTCCTTTTTTGCCATTATGTATTCAGGACCTAACATAAGGATCATAAGGATCTCAAATAACATAATTGGACCTCAATAAGTAATTATTGAATGAAATTAAAATAGCTGCCATTTACTGATTGACTACTATGACTAAAATATTGTAGCAAACATTTTTTTAAAAAGATTATTTATTTATTTATTAGAGATCACAAGTAGGCAGAGAGGGAGGCAGGGGGCGGAGGGTGGATGGGTGGGCAGGCTCCCCGCTGAGCAGAGAGCTTGATGTGAGGCTTGATTCCAGGACCTGAGATCATGACCTGAGCTGAAGGCAGAGGCTTTAAATTTAACCCACTGAGCCACCCAGGCACCCCTGTAGCAAACATTTTTGTGTTTAATGTGTATTCCAACTAAAGTCTCACACAAGTCCTATGAATATTATCACTGTTGTATAGATGAAGGATTTTAGTCTTAGATATGGTTACTTCCCCAAAGACATACTGTTAGTGATGTGTGGAGAAAAGTTAAAACCCAATTCGATGGGATTCCAAAACCCTTATTTACTGAAGCTGATAGGCAGTTGAAATTCAGCTCATTATTGAAGAATTCCCTCCTTTGGCTTATACAGAAGTCCACGAAGCTTAAGTAGTGCTAACATACCAGAGATCCCCACCTTTGTGGAGTTTTATTCAGAGGAGGTCCTTTGTCCTGGCCCATGTATTTGATCTTCAAGGTTCATCCTTTGAGAATTCTGTGACTGGTGGGCCACATAAAGGGAATGGGAATTTTTGTTAGAGTCAATATCCCGATATCCCTAGTACTTCCAGTCCTGTCTCCTTCACAGGTGCCACCAACTTTAGTTCTAGAGTTTTAGCCACATTGGAACACTGGAAAAAATAAAATTAAGGTGTTAAAAAAAAAAGAAAAAGAAGCAATAGTAATGCCAAATGTTATGTTTCCTTATTTTAAAAAGCTAATGCCCAGCTCTTCCCCAGGCATGTGGAATCTTTTATTTCTCTTTCTCTGCCCATATCTCTCCTCTTACTATCTCTCCCATTCCAGCATAATTTCTCAGAGCTCAGGTTTTAAGAAAGTGAAGCTCAGTAGGGAGGCACAGTCACACATAAGCCATCTGAGGCAAGAACGCATGAAAGGACCTGCTACTTTCTTGGGTTGGGGGGTAGGACAGGAATTAAAGAAGTCTACAGGGATTGTTTAAGTCTACATTAATTATCCTGTCACACACATTAGTACACATTGTCACACACATAGTCTGTAGTAACTGTGTTTAAATCGTCATTTCCCAAATTTATTATGCATATATATATATTTTTGACCTAATAGCTATATACAATAATAACAATGCCACAAGTGAGGTTTGAGATTGAGAATGAGCATGGTGTGATAGGAGGCAGGAGGGATGTTGATCTGGGTGGCTCAAAGAATTTGGGGACTAGTAGAAGGTTGCTGTGAATGTGACTTTTAAAAAGTAATTTCCTACATTTTAAAAGGAATTTCTTGTTTAAAAACTTTATATTCATAATACCCACTGGGTGTGGTGCATAAACAATGAATTTTGGAACACTGAAAAAAAAAACCTTTATATTCATTATTTAATATTTTCCAACAATCTGTTAAGTAGAAAGTGCATGTGTTATTTTCATTTTATAGATAGAAAAATGGGAGCTCAGGAAGATTTGGTGGTTTGCCTCAAGTTCTCAGTTTCTGATCCATATAGATCCACATACCAACTCCTTATTAAAATCTCTGTGTGTCCCTCAGGTACCCCAAACCTGTTCCTCCTTATGTATTCCTTCATTCAGATAAATGATACAACCATTCAACCAGAAATCCAGTCATCCTAGACTCTCCACTATCTCCTTCTCGCTACCCTTTATTTCCTATCAGCCATCAAACACTTTCCATTTCCCCTCATAAAAGTCTCTTGACTTCAGTCCAAAAATCATCATTTTACTTGCATGCCTACGGCCCTTGCCGTAGCATACTACAAAAAGTTTACATCTTTCATGTGACATGTCAGGTTTTTCATAGTCTCTGATTGCTTTTTCTCTAACCTCGCTTCTTGCTACATCTGTATAAAATATACTTTGGACACATTAAATCATTTGCCATTGCCAAAATATGCAGTGTCCTACAAGGTTTTTACAAATGCCCCATACCTTGCCTAGAATGCCCTCACTCCTTCACTCTGACCTGCCTCCCATTGGTTCAGAGCCCTACTTACTCTTCCAGACTTGACTTAAACATTCACCTTCCCTGATCTCCTGAAGCTGAGTGTACAATCGTGGGGGACTGCAGACACCAGGTGTGCCTTCCTAGCTTTTTCATGTAGGCATTTGTCCCACTGTACTTCATCTACATCTCTTATTTGACTGGGAGCTCCTGAATGGCAATAACTGTTTAATTTTACTGTATCACAAATGTATCACAGCAAATGTCACATAGAAAGCCTGCCGACATTTTTGCTAACTGATTACATGATTCACAGGGATATATATGTTGGAAGACTTTTGCTATGGTCAATACGGCTGGTGATTTTATCAGTATGCATCAAAATTATTCACTACCCCCTTCTTCATGAAAGAGTGATTCTTTCCCATCTCATAGATTTTGGGCTAAGCCGTGTGTTGTGGGCGGATGGGACATATGCCACACTCAAGATGAAGCTTTTAGAAGCCTTCTCCCTCTTTCCTTCTGGTATAAGAATGGCACACGTCAGTCTTGGGCAACTCCTTCATCCTTGGGTTAAGAGGAAGAGACGTAGAGCGTAGATAACTATAGGGAACCCTAGTCTACCCCTAATGTGAGGGAGAAACTTTTTGTTTTGTAAGCTACTAAGATAGCTGCATTTTTATCTCCGCAGACCTGAATAATGGTTACAATGATAATAAAAGTGTGCATGTTTATAAGAAACATTCTGAATGGGGCACCAAGTGAAGCTTACAAAAAAAGATGTTTTTAGCTTTTTGAGTTTGTGATGATGTTAGGACACCTCCATGTGGTGGTATCTTGTAAGGCGATTTTGTAGAGTCTCTCAGCAGAGTGTTTGGCGTATAATAATTAACACTCCACAAATGCTTATTAAAGTGAACACTTGAATGGGAGTTTAGATTAAGAGTCAGAGCTGGAGACAAAGATTTTAGAACCATCTTTGCAAGATGACTGGATTTTCTACCTAATGGGGAAAAAATATATCTCAAGAGTAGAGCAGAGGGCCAAGAATTAAGGCTTGTGGAACACATTAGGTAGGATTTAGGCGGAGGAAAGGGAATTATAGACAGATAGTAACTAGAAAAGCAGAGACACAGTATCACAGTAACCAGAGGAGAGAACACCTAGCAAATTTGGCATTGTCAACAGGCTCAGATGTGGCAAAGTCACACAGAAAATGAACTGAGAAAGATCCTAGGATCTCCTTAGATAGGTTCAATAGTTTTAGACAACCTCCCTCAAAATTCTATTAACTAAAATATTTCTATCTAGCTTTTAAATAATTTTCATATTGACACCAGCTAGCTTATCCAGTCCTGAAGGATCAATGGATTCTCCACTACAGTGCCTTCATTAACTCAGAATAATAGATCATTTCTAGGTGTTGGTTTCTCTTTGTGCGCGCACGCGCATGCGTGTGTGTGTGTGTGTGTGTGTGTGTGTGTGTGAGAGAGAGAGAGAGAGAGAGAGAGAGAGAGAGTGATTTGAGTCTTGGTTCCTTCATGACTATCGTTTTTGCTTCTTTTTATGCCCTACCTCCATTTCTGACCTTCCAGCTTACTTCCAGGGCGCTGTACCTGGCAATATAACCCGAATTTGTCCATCTTAGGGGTCTAGGATTGATGATTCACAAACTTGAAAATATTTTCCTGTTAGTGAAAATTGATGGTATCTGGTGTGTGTGCTCGGTGCATATGGGTTTCATACCTGCTGAACTCTAGTTTTACTGCAACTTGTTTTTCCTACTGGATACTCAAATGGTCCTGCTGTTTTGGGAGCTAGCTTTCTTTCTTTTCTTCTTTTTTCTTTTCTTTTCTTTCTTTTTTTTTTTAAGATTTATCTTAGAGATTGAGTGTGAGGTGGGGAGGGGCAGAGAAAGAGGGAGAGAGAAACTTCAGCAGAAGGACCTCCAAATCAGTAATAAGCTAATTAAGGTAACATTTATCACCCTTTAGTGTCAGAGCAGAAAACTGAAACATATTTTTTCCTTTCAGGGTCTTGCAGTTTAGATAAATACTAAAGGCTGGATAACTTAGGTTTCTGACCTGGTATTAATTTAAAACCTTATTAATATATTTTCATCATAATTATGAAATGAATTTAGAGTTGGTTCTCCTGGTTTTAAAGATTATGCTAATAATACTTCTAAGAAATAATATACTTGGCATTTAATTTTGTATGTGGAAGAAAGAAAGGGTGTTTTAAAAATCAGCTGTTGATAATGAACAGATTGGTATCATTTGCCAACAAACAAGGCAAAGCATATGCACAAAATACTCACGATTATTTGATAATAAATCATTTTAACGATTATACTCAAAATTATGAAATGAGGATAGCACTGATGTGGAAAATAACAAAGGCTCATGCTCATCATATCTGTTATCCATATGTGCATGGCTTCTAAAGGTTCCATTGTCATCACTTTAATGCAAGTGTTTCCTTTGTACTGTTCAGTCTAAAAAATAAAGCCAGCTGATCTGGTTGGGTTTATATAGCTGTATTACTCAGAATTATTATGAATATGTATTGCTTTCAGTGTTCTGCTTTTGAGGAGCAAAGGAAAAAAAAAAGAGAGACAGATAGAAATCAACAAACAGACTTAACCATGGAGAACAAACTGATGATAATCAGCATGGAGGTGGGTGGGGGATGGGTGAAATTGGTGATGGGGATTAAAGGTTACTCTTACTGTGGGTAAGCACTGAGTAATGTGTAGAATTGTTGAATCACTGTATTAATAAGAACACTATATGTTAACTATACCAGAATTAAAGTGAAACCTTTAATTAAAAAAAAAACAACAAAAAACCCGAAGAAACCTTTTTTTAGAGTGTTGTGCTTTTGAAAATGATTGACTGTTTCCTCCTGAAACTCACTTTTTGGGGGGGTTTTAACCTAAATACTCAACAGTAAAGGAAATATTAGGTCATCTATGGTATGTTCATGTAGCAAAATACCATGTAGTCTTACAGATAAAAGTATGTGAACAAGGAACTTAAAAATGGGGAACAAGAAATATCTGTATTAAATCTATCCAAACCAAATAGAAGAACCTTTAAGAGAAATCAAGCCACTAGGGGTTGAAGGAGAGGAATTTGCATTTAGAGTTTAAGACTTAAGACGGGGAACATTTCTAGTTCCCAGGGTCTGGACTTGGCTGTGGATTTAGTAATTAAATGTGTTGCCTGTATGAATTTGACCATTAGCTTGATGCCAGAATTTTTAGAGCGTACTTGGGGCGGTCAGGGAGAAGTGAGGAGGAGGGAGGAAGGAGGTTAATAAGTAACGGGATACCTGAAGTATGACGATATTGAAAGGGATAGAGAGTCTTAAGTGTGGCAAGCTTGAGATTAAGAAGTAAGGTTTCTTGTTCTTTTGGTTTGTTGTTGTTGTCCTTTTTAATGGAGTACTTCTTACTGGTATGGAATGATTTGAAAGTGCTTTGCAACTAGGAGAATGCCAGCTTCTTCTCTTGGAATAGGGGAGAAAAGATAGTTTCTTCGATAAATGCTTGCAAGAAAAACAGGAGAGAGAAGGTTTGGACAGCTAGAAAAGAATGGTAAGACATTTCAGGCAAGGGAAGTAATATGGACATGCAGGTGAAGAAATAAAAAGAGTAATTTGATCAGATAGAGCTTTCAAAGGAGTGGAGTAGTAACAGATAATTGGGAGAAATTGGGACCTGATTGTGGTAAGCTTTGAATATCACTTGACCTCCAAGAGGGTGGTTCTCATTTATCTCCAACCACCCTCCCATTGTAATTCACCTGATAGAAAGAAAAAAGAAAGAAACTCAAAATATGAAACATGCTTCCATTGGTAATCATGGTCTAGTCCCAATGAATAGCAACCCTGTCTAAAAGATCCACATAGATAACCAACCATGCAGAAGATTATGTTTTTAAAAGGAAGAAATCCTCCAAAAAAAATTTCAGAAACCTTTTAAAAATTGAGGGGGATGACATGGCCAAGGCCATACAGCTAACAAATGGTTGGTTGACTTAGTGTTCATCCCAGAAATACTTCCTGTGCTATCTGTTGTAAATGCAACATATCAGTTCTGTTTATCCTTCTTCCTCTCTTTCTGTCCCCTCCTTCCCCTCTCTTTCCCTTTCTTTGTTCACCAGACATCTGGGGAAACATCTGTAATTGAGTATCATATTTTCACTACAATGAAACTATTACCATTTATGCTTGATTTTCACTCCAGATTTTGTCTTAGTAGACTTAGTATTTTATGATAAAATGAGAAATTAATAAATAGTAAGAAAAATTTTAAGAATTTTGTCTGTTGAGAAATTACAATAGCTTGTCATTGTTGGATAGACTATTAATATTTAGTAGCTAGGATATTCTTTGCTTATCCAACTCCCATGCATTGGAAAAACATATTTTGAGGACAGAATTCTAGACAATAGTGTTAGGAACAACGGCTTTTGTATGATTTGTATTTTAACGACTCATATCCCAAAAGAACAGATACTAATAAAACGAGTAGTATCATTGTTCGGAATGGAAATAAATGGACTTAGATGAGAGGAATTTTACAAAATATTTAAGTGTCTAAATGTGTCTCATAGATAGCTTATGAAAATGAACAATTCATTCAGAAATGATTTTTTTGTGTGTGTTTTTAAGATTTTGGTAAAATACACATAGCATAAAATTTACCATTTGTACCATTTTTAACTGCACTGTTACTCAGTGGCATTAGGCATATTTATGTTTTTATGCAACTATCACCACTACCCATCTCCAGAATTTCTCCTTCATCTCAAATGGAGACCACTCATTTAATGATAGCTGCCCCCTTCCTCTAGCCTCTGGTAACTGCTATTCCACTTTCTGTCTCTGTGAATTTGACTATTTCACATACCTCTTATAAGTGGGAATATGCAATATTATTCACATAAATATATTTTTGTTACTTTCCAAAGCAAATACATTTAACATCGGTGATTCACATGAGAATGATAAACTAGAATCAAAGTGCTATTCCACCTTTAGCAATGAAAGTCAGAATTCGTACACTTAAAAGCTAGATTGCTTTTTTCTCTGTCTTCAGAATAAAATTTAACCTCTTATATTTACTAATTGTTAAATTGCATACTTTTAGCTACAAAATGTGTTTAGCAGCAGCAGTGATCATCCCTTTTATAATCATCAACTATGTCCCAAGCCCCTTAAAAATTTTATCTCATTTTAATCATTTAATCTTCACCCCAACTCTTCAAAATGCTGTTCCATATTGTGAGCCTGGAAGTCAAGACTGGCTGGCTTTGAGTAACTTGTCCAAAGCCACACAGCTGATAAAAGCAACATCAGCACATGAACTCAGGTCTGTGACTTGAAAGCTCACACGCTCTCAGTGCTGCTAACTGAACAGCAACATAATAAGGGTAAGAAACATGACCTCTTTCTGAACCTAGACATTTTAGATATGTAATTTTTAGTGTGTTCCACCTGTGTAAAGTCATTTAATGGTTATCTCTGCATCAGTATAACTTGAAGAAATAAGGTATTAAGGTAAATCTTTTAACTTCACCGCAAATGCCAAGAACTATGCCTCGTTTGCTATGACGAAGAATGAGAATTTAAAATGAAGTAACATCATTGTGTTCATTTGTAAATAACATATTGCAGCCAACTGTTTCTTAATTGCTCAGACTGTTGATAAATAATCCAGCCCTGCTGCTCTCCACAGACAATTTGCTTTGGATCAGACCAGGCAATTCAAACAATCCTAATTACAGTGAAACCCTTTTGTATGAATTTCTGTTTATTGCAGGGAAGAAAACCCCTATATAAAAGGTTAAGGCACTTACCTCTGATTTTTGACTGAAACACAGCACCTGTTACCTAAGCTCAAGTTATGTTAGTCAAATGAATTTTGATTGAATAAAAATGGATAAAATAGTATTTGGATCAAAAATGTATATTTCATTGCCTTTACTATTTATTATACTGTCATGAATTATGTTAAATTTATGTTTTTAATTAAAAGATATAACAGATGTAGAAACTTCATTTAAAGCAATATTTGTCTTGAAATAAGCTATGTTGCTAAATGATTATGTACTGTAATAGAGATTTGTATATTAATAGACAAATGTATCTATACTAGAAAGAAACCAAGACCTTAGGAAGTCTTCCCTATATCAGGGGATTTGCTGTAACATGATATCATTGTATTTATGATTTTATGGTGTTAAAATGAATATTAAATGAAACAAAATTCCCAAGGATTACTCAGGAGGCAGCTAAGTACATAACATTTTGTACAGATGGTTGGAAGGCACAATTTTGCTCCATCACTGCATCCATATCCTTGAACGATTTCGACTGAAGACAGCATTTCTTTGAATTTTTCATTAAACCAGACGTCTTGAAATATGAATTCCTTTTATGTTTCTGTGAGTTTTGGCTAAAAGAACCCCAGTGAATAAATCATACAATACTACGTGTCACCAGCACTTGTGAATATTTCTGCTTTGTTATTCTATTCTCAGCAGAGCACCATTGATTATCAAACTCAGCGGAGAGCATTTTATGATCATATATCTCCATTAGCTCCTAGTTTGACTACCATAGATTTTTCTGGTTAAGCCTGTATTATGTATTAGGAAGCCTATCTCTTCAATACAAAGTTTGATTTCATTTTTCTAACCCCAGAACTCTTATTATGTATTATGTATAAAGATTCTTATCCTTTATATGTAAAAATAGGCTTCACTGTCTTTGTGTAACTGAACTATAGGCCTTTTTTTCTTTTTTCCTGATTCACAGTTCGCATCTTCTGCTATGAAGATGAATTTCTACAACGCAATGGCTGTCAGGGTAAATATTTCTTCACTTGTTAAACAAATGAAAAGTCAATTGTGCCCTGAATTCGCTTTTAATAAAATGAGCAAGCCAGAATAATGCAAATTTGATTGATATGCTAATGGTTAGAGAGAAAAGAGTACATAGTTAAAAAGTTAGTTATACTAAATAATCTTGGCAGTATTAAAAATTAGAGTAAAATGTAAAACATGTAATTATCAGTGCTTATGTTTTAGAATGTTAAATATCTCTGAGCCATAACTAGAGAAAGACCGTAAATATTAATGAAGCAATGTATTAGTTTCCATATGTCATATAGAATATTGTGATAAATAGATGAACATGGTTCTGGAATATAAGATGCCGGTCCAATACAAATCAATTAGGAATTATTCATATGATTTAACAGTAATAAAGTCAGTTTCCACCTTAGAAGTTTATTTCTATCATCTCTATGTTCATTTTTACATGTTATTTTCCTAGTGGAATGCTGAGCTAGTGATTATGAGGCTGGCTTGGTTTCTGCTCAGATTTTGGGAATGGGCACAACAAAAATATTATTTCTCTTGTCTCAGATAGTATGGTAATAGCTTAATTGTGGAGCTATTATAAATGGAAATTACTTTGTTGAATTCCATTAATGTTCTTAAAACTTATGTTGCCTTATTATATTCTCTTTCATTAATCTATTAGTTCTTACTTCTGCTAATAATAGATTTTATTTTGGGTCAAACAGCATAGTAAAATACCTTCTGAAGGTCCCATGCAGAAATATGGCAGGTAAATTAACATTTTTTGGTTATTTATACTGCTTTGAGAAAGGTGCTTTCCTCTGCAGGTATGGGTGTGTGCCAAGAGCCTATCACAGGGTTGGTCTATCTGTTCTGTCCCTCCCTCCTTTTCTTTCTTTTCCTTCCTTCCTTCCTTCCTTTCTCTTTTTCTCTCTTTCACTCTCTCTCTCTGCCTTTCTTTCACAATCTTATCTATTCGAGAGAGAGAGACTGCATGAGTGGAGTAGCGGGATAGAGGGAGAGGGAGAAGCAGGCTCCCTGCTGAGCAGGGAACCCGACATGGGGCTTGATCCAGGACTCTGAGATCATGACCTGAGCCAAAGGCAGACACTTAACCAACTGAGTCACCCAGGTGCCCCTCTGTCCACCATTCTGTTCCCCTGTGGTTTAGGGAGAAAAGCAAGAAGAAGAAGTAGATCTTGCTGCTTTTTCCTGAGCCAAAGGCACATACTATAGCAGCAATGGGCTATTTACTTACTAATAATATAGTAGTATAGGAAAATTATTCGGTCTTCTTCTTTCAGTGGGAGTGCTTAAATCTGGGAATTTAGGAGATTTTGATTCTTTGTATAGCTCTGCCAAAGACTTGACTTCTGAGCCTTTAACACTGTTAGATTCTTTTCTTTTCTGCTTACTTTGTGTCAGATGTGTCTCCAAAGTAAAAGGCAATAGATGACTGACTGCGAGCATAATGTACTTGGACTTAAGACTTAGATGTCTACATAGATCACTGGGGAAGATAGAGACATAGAAGACAGGGGTAGAAAAATGCATTCTGGGGGCGCCTGGGTGGCTCAGTGGGTTAAAGCCTCTGCCTTCAGCTCAGGTCATGATCCCAGAGTCCTGGGATCGAGCCCCACATCGGGCTCTCTGCTCAGCAGGAGCCTGCTTCCCACTCTCTCTCTCTGCCTGCCTCTCTGCCTACTTGTGATCTCTGTCTGCAAATAAATAAATAAAAAAATCTTTAAAAAAAAAAAAAAAGAAAAATGCATTCTGTTGTTTGCTATTTAGCCCTCCATCTTCCTGTTCAGTTTTGATCTGGCTTGAATCATGATTCTCTTTACCTATATTAGGCATATCTAAGAAACCTATGTCAGTATAGGCCACTTGAAAGGCAGAGTTTTTGACATACTCCTAACATTGAACTAAAAGCTGCATTTCCTACTAGCATCGCCCAAAGTCAACTTGTCTTTGATTATTGTTAGTGAGCAGTGTTGAACTTTACCTGAGTCTTTTGATCATGGAAGACAACAAAGTTTAAAAATATCTCCCACCCTCTGAAAACAGCTTACTGGAAAAAAAAAAAAAAAAAAAGAAAAAAAGTTGCCCTTCACCACATGACTTAGATAAGAGGCACATATCTGTCCCTTGTTTACCTATGACAAGACCAGGCACAGTGCCCCCTTCCCAAATTTCTGCTCCTTACCTCACGGATGATGACCACAACTGCTTGCCTACATCAGTCAGTTTATTAATCAAACTATGGTTAAAGTTCTCTCCTTCCCCATGTCCCTGAACTTCAGCCATCATATAATACCTCTTCCTGAGAATAGGCTGGCTTCCTGGTAAAGCATTTTCTGATCTATCCGATTATGCCACCCTTTCATCCAACATCTCCACATCTGGTTCTTTCTAGCCTTGTTTATATCTTCCTATTAAACACACACAAACACACACACACAACTCTTTGTGTCTAATTCTTGACATGCTTATGGATCTTACGGTCAAAGCACTCTGCCTGTTGCAGTAGTCCTCTTCATCTGTCGTGTTGGTCATTCACTCCCTCCCATGATAATTCTTTGAAATAAAGTCTCTCTTGCTATGTCTGGATTTATTTTTTATGCTACACATCCCAGGAGAGGCGAGGAGAGGTGGGGATGCAGAGATCAATAAAGTGAGGCAGGGGAAGACTTTGAGCTGAGCCACTGACGACACGCGGGAATTTTTATAATGAAAACACTTCTCTAATGAAGATGTTCAAAGACTGCCTTCAGAGGTTTGCATGAGTTGACTTGGTAATAGACTGGGTTCTTATTTCACGTTCCTGTGATGAAGCATGAGGCTTACTTGCATGATGGCCAAAATGACCGCCTAACAAAGATTAAATTTTAGGGGCGTCTGGGTGGCTCAGTGGGTTAAAGCCTCTGCCTTCAGCTCAGGTCATGATCCCAGAGTCCTTGGATCGAGCCCCGCATTGGACTCTTTGCTCAGCGGGGAGCTTGCTTCCTCCTCTTTCTCTTTCTCTGCCTGCCTCTCTGCCTACTTGTGATCTCTGTCAAATAAATAAATAAAATCTTAAAAGAAAAAAAAGATTAAATTTTAGCATTGGTTGATCATAGTGACCAGAACTGAATTTATTTGTAAAATGTGCAGTTCTGCAGAATGGCGCTCTAAAGGTTTTGCTTTCTGCAGGAGTGAGTGGGTGAGGAGACCAGTGTGTGGTCTGCCTACCTTGATGTTGTGCACATCTGAAGGTTACGATCCTGGTTAGAGAGCACTAGCTGAAGTTTTACTTCTAACAGCTATACCTCTGCCTTTTCAGCTCATCAGCTACCGAGTAACCCTGTTCAAAACAACTATCCCTTAAATGCGTTAAATATGGGTGGCTGTGCTTGTCCAAGAAGAACTTCTGAGAGTCCTAGATAACTGCCCAAAATTTTTGTAATATTCACACAGATCCATGTGCACCCAAATCTCGAATAAGGTTTTCACATACACTAGAAAAGAAAAACTTTTGTCCTAATTTGCCTTATTTTTTTTTAAAGATTTTATTTATTTATTTGACAGAGAGATCACAAGTAGACAGAGAGGCAGGCAGAGAGAGGGGAAGGGAAGCAGGCTCCCTGCTGAGCAGAGAGCCCGATGTGGGACTCGATCCCAGGACCCTGAGATCATGACCTGAGCCGAAGGCAGCGGCTTAACCCACTGAGCCACCCAGGCGCCCTAATTTGCCTTATATACGGAGCTAATTACAAATTATGTTTGCCTGCTGACTCTTAGCATGACAGATTATCACCAGTTGCTAATGAGGCTAGTGGAGCATTCCTGAAAATAGAGGGATTTAAAAAATACACTTTTAGCCTATCCATTCCTATATAGATGTCACATTCTTATAATAAAGAATAAATTATATGTATATGATTTTTTAATGTAATAAGTATTCATATCCTGATCTGCTGCGTTTATTTTTTAAAGGGTCACCTTCTTTCTTAAAGCTTTATGATCACCCTATCCATGTAGAATTGATCGCTCTCCCTTTTTATGTCCTATTTTACCATCGACATACTTCTGTTATAGAACCTGTAACATTTTATTATCCTTACTAATTTATGTGCCTGTATCCACCCCCTCATACACTGTAAGTCCCTTGGGGCCCAGATCCTATCCTCTTAGTCTTTGTATCTATAGTTCCTGGCTTATAGTAGGTGGTTAAATAAATTTCCCCGAATAAATCAATGAACACTTTTCTACATGAGGAGTAAAAAAAGTCATTTGTTGTAAATACTTTTTGTTTAAGTCCCTCAGTGTCTGTTGGCAATTACTTAAGCCTTTGCTGGGGGACCTTTAAGACTTTTTTGAGAATCTGGTGAGGTTATGTGGTATAGATAAATTGGACGTGGTAAAGTACTATTTGGTTAGTGCATTTCTCACGGGAATGGAAGAGCTCATGAACTTTGGGACCTTGCTAAAGTATCTTAACATGTATAGGTTTGAAGAAGGTCTGCTATGATAGAAGCTGCTGTCAGAACCCACAGTATGCCTTTTCAAAATCCCTGTTGCTGATACGCTGCTAGGCCAGTGACAGTCAATTAATATAGCAATAAATTGCTCAGTAAATTTTTATCTTAGCTCCGGAGGCCCTGTTCCTCCTGTTTCTCTGTGTGACACTTTATTGCCTTTTTGGTCTTTAATTCATCTTTACTCCAGATTAGGGTTCTGCTTTTCCTCCAACATTTTGGATATTCTGTTGTGGATCTTGTCTATATTAGGCCCCCAACTTTTTTTCTTAGTTCTCTTTTTATGTAGCTTTTAGTATCTTATACAAATGGCCTGAATGATTCAGTTCCTAAACTCATTTCTTTCCACATCCCATTTAAACACACAATTGTCTATCCTTTTACAGCCTGATATAGAACTGACTCTCCATTTCTGATGCCAGGGGGTATCTAATTAAGTTCTGGGGTGTCACCTCAGGTCCACCAAACACTGGGCTTAGCAGCCCAGCTTCCTAATAACAGTACTATAAAGAGGCAAAATTACTTTATGTATAGAAAGCCCATTAAAAAATATCCCTAAGTAGCAAAAAAAAAAAAAAAAAGTACCGTTTAGTGGGATTATTTCATCCATCCTAGGGTCTATTACTTGTCTATTACTTGTTCCTTTTCCCTGGTACCTTGATTCGTGGTTCTCAACCTTTAATATTTTCTCTTGCTTATGACTTTTGTTTACTGGCTACTCCATCCCAGATGAAGCTTCGTCTGTGGAGTGGTATATATCATATACTTAATTCTTCCATTGGTAGGGGGAAGGTCACCTAGAGGCTGAACGTATATCCAGCCTCAGCCTTGTCTTTGAGGCTCCTATTTCCCCAAGAGAATGGCTCCAGATTTTCACACTTACTACCTGAGTGAGAAAAGATATATATATATATATATATATATATATATATATATTTTGCTGGCAGATATTTGAGCATACCTTAGTCAGACTGATTGTCTGTGGGAACCTTATGTCGCAGAGACCAAGCAAGAAAAAGATTGCAATGCCACATATTCCCAAATCTTGGTAAGTCAGAACCATTAGTAAATAATAATAAGAGTTAGCAATTACATGGCAGTCACTACCCTCCGGGCACCAGTCTTAAAAATTTTAAGTATTTTAACTCTTCTCTCTAATCCTCACAGATTTCAATTAGAAAGATGAAGAAATAGAATCACAGAATGATATCTTGCTCAAGGTCCCACAGCTAGTAAGTGATAGTGTTAGGAATTGAACCCCAGAGATCTGATACCCACATATGTTCTCATAGTTGAGAACAACTATGTGAACCCTGGACTGAGCTTTATGGGAACTTCATTACTTATGCTCTGGTTTACTTGGTAAACTGATCCCTGGTCCTCACAAGTCAAGAGCATCTTACTAGCAGTACATTCTACTTAGGGAATTCTAAACTTAGTGACGATTAGTAGGAGACCATGTTGAGTGCTACATGCTTCCCCTTGAAGGCAGAGTTGGATGATTAACCTCTCATTGTAAAAAAGGCTGGGGCCTTACGTACTGCTCTTGCCAGCATCAGGATTTGTCCTCCATCGTCACCCTGGGACTGCTAGAAACTTCAGCTGCTAATCTCTCTATATGTTAACTCTAAGAATATACTGGTTTTTAGTAAACTAAACATAATGAGGATATATAGTCTGTCACAGAGTTGGAAGTTAACAAAAGTACTCTCTGCAAATTATATGTTCCTTATAATGTCTTTAAAAAGTTTCCATTGGCTTATCTTACACATCTTGAGTCCTCCTTTGCTTGTCTGTTCTGGGACACCTGGCACAGTATCATAGGAATACAAATTTCAGGAAGTGCTCATGTGTAGTATCTTAGAGATCTCTTAAAAAATATGTTCTATTTTTCTTCTCACTTTCAAAATCTATGAGAAATGAAAAACAGAAATAATCTAAAACTTACAGATTTAAAAATGCTACAGATATAATTGATTATTTCAAATAGAATTCCTTTTACCCTGGAAACTTTGTACATATTACTGATCAATCATATATCCTTATATAATGATACTCTTCTGAAAGAGCATCTTGGCTGATTCTTTATTATTTCAGTTATTTTAAATGATTTGTCTTGAAATTAGTGTCCCAAAATATTTTAGTTCAGATAGAAATCTTCACTTTAAGAAAAATAAAAACTGTAACAAGAGGATCACTAGATTAAATATCACTAAAAAGAGCCGATTTGCAAAGTAACCATAACTTTATTGGCTCTTTCTTCTTAGAGGTCTGGATCTATGAATATAAATTTAAATTTACAAACATTAATCTAGCTTGAAACATCAATTAACCATTTTCTTTTGTTTCCCAATTGTGTCTAAAATATAAAAATATGAAAATTATTTCTTTTTTTTTTGTGAGAAATGATTTCTGTGGTGGCTTTAATTAAAAAATAGTTGAATTTGTGTCAGATACATAAGGATCCATTTCAATCTCCTAAGCTATTTATAATCCAGTTTTTATGTTTGTAATACTATGAAGCATGTACATTTAAAATAATGACTCCATGATTAGAGGGATAGGGATAAGTAGGAATTTATCAGGAATAATTCAGGAAGTAATTAAGGAAATAATTTAGGAAAAAAATATGGAAGGTCTCTTATATACTAGATATAATTTTAAGCTCTAAGAATACAAATTAATAGAGAAAGATATCCCGAAATGTCAGCCCAAGGAGTAGGAGGATCAGGATCAGATAGACCACCCCAAGCTTTTGCCTAATGATGGATGGATATTTAAATTTTCCATCACCATGCAAAAGAATATTTCTTCTTTCTTCCTACTACTTGTAGTACCAGTAACATTGTGAAATAATTAAATAAATTTGTAGCGAAAGGGAATATAAAGGCATGTAGAGTGGGGAAACAATATTGAAGGGAAGAAACTGCATATGGAATGATTATCCAGAATCTTATCTTAGTTAGAAATATCTGGTTAAGATTTCCATTTATATGTATGTTTTTGACATCATAATTCAGTGACACCTAGTATGAAATTTTGATGTTGCTGTTTTTTAAATACCTTTGAAAATTTAGTAAACCTACTTTTCTGTGCTTACTGTATAATCTAGAATGTTGAACATTCTAATAAATAAGAGCATAGTTATGAGTAAGATTCTGTTTGTATGCTCTCAAATACATTTAGACCATTGATACTAGGTAGGTTATTATCAGTTAGTAGAAATTTTGTTTTTCATGTCTTCATTTTAATTTTAGGTGAGAAGACTTTTTTTTTTCTTTTGATAACAGTAATGTTACTATGAATTTTGAGGAATAAAAGTAAACCAATGGAGGGGAAATCTTTTCTATGAACAGATGGCTTTTGGTATATCAAGGTTTTGCCATTTGTTTTAGTGCTTAAAATAAACATTATTTATAAGACCACTTACATTTTGATGTTACTTAATGAGGAATATGCATCATTGATTTGACTAGCTTAAGAGGTCATTTAGAACTTGCCCGTTAACAAGCTGTAATCTGCTGAGCACACAATGACTTTGTTTAAAATTATCTATTCAGAGCTGATCAATGACAATAATTGTTTTATACCAATCACTTCTGAAAGTTGCTAATTACTTTGAAGGACATGAATACTAGTCTTTTTTTTTTTGAAGTCATAACCCATTCACCTTGAAATTAAGAAGAAATGTTATTGAAAAGTCATCTTGCCTCTTGAAAGAACTTTTTTTTAATTGAAAGTTGATTCACTATACTGGAATATCAACAGGAAATGTAGGCAAAATTGAAGATGTCATTTGTTCTTATAAGAGAAAGTATAGTAGAATCTCCACTGTATTCTATCTTATATCAGTTAGGGATTGGATAAACTGGACTCCTTATAGCATAGGAAAATGGTATCTTTTAAATGAAAAAACACATGCACACACTTTAAGATTATCATGAGAATTAAAGCAGTTAATGTATACCTGGCATATTCATGAGCTCAATAAATTTTAGATCCTTCTTCACTTCACTGGATGGTAGCATCTTCACTTGGTCAAACACCCAGATTCTTTCTTCTTTTACCTACTCACCTCTAGCAAAACCATTTAGAGATAGATTGATTATCAATCAATATTATTAATGTGGGTGAGTTTTAATTTGTTACTTTAACCATCATTTGCTTAGTATGTGCCTTAATACCCAGGTTAATACCAGTCTGAATAAAAGGATTTGTCTTGAAAAGGACTTTTAGCCTGCCTTTGGGTAGATGTCTAGGGAGTTCGGATATTAGAAGATCCCCTGGAGAACACACCAATTATGTACTCTGTGGAGTGGTTGGTGCTTCTTCTTTAGGTGTCCTTCCTGTTCACATGGATTCAGTTTCAGTTTTGTCCTTTCAGACTTCTTTTCTCAGAATGGGCATACACAGCACTCTAATGTGACCTAATCATGAATCAACATCTTTCCTTTTTCCTTCTCAGTACTCCAGCATGCATCTTTTATGTTTTCTGGCACATTGAATCTTGTTTTATTTAGATTTTAATGATGTTTTCATGTTACAAGTAGTTCCTACCTTTTTTTTTTTTTAAAGATTTTATTTATTTATTTGACAGAGAGAGATCACAAGTAGATGGAGAGGAAGGCAGAGAGAAAGAGAGGGAAGCAAGCTTCTTGCTGAGCAGAGAGCCCGATGTGGGACTCGATCCCAGGACCCTGAGATCATGACCCGAGCCGAAGGCAGCGGCTTAACCCACTGAGCCACCCAGGCGCCCCCAAGTAGTTCCTACCTTAATACTATTTGATATGCTGATATTTTCCCATTCTTCCTAAATCACTTCTATTGCTGCTGATGAATTTTCTGTCCATACTTTTGTCTGAAAGTGTTCTCTTCTTATTGTATGACTGTACATGCAGTAGAAGTATGGTATAATATTTGAAGTCATCTCACCAGCTCTATGACCAAAAGCAATGATTTAACCTAGATATCAGTGTCCCCTTCTTTCAATGAGACCAGTAATAATCTCTACCTCAAAATGATACTCTAATGATTAAATTAGATGAGCCAGGAAAATATTCACTTATTTGCATGTATGATTTATATACACACACATATTCCAACTGATTATTCTTTTCATTAGGAAAGTGGTTTGTATTAGTTCCTCATCTTTCTTTGTCATCTTTAATACAGTTTTGTCGAATTAGAGGGAAATAGTTTCTAAAATGAGTATACACCTTTAGAAAAAAAATAATTTTTCTTATTTAATGAATTTCTAAAGATCATTTGAAAAATATTTGGAAAGATGCATTTTATAACATTGTTACACTACCATGCTTTTCTACTTGGTGTTACTTTCTAGAATTATTATCTCTGATTTCATTGTTCTTACAAGCTATTTTGCATATCTTCAGTGATTTTTGTCATTCTCATAGTGCAAGATTAACTAAAACAGTTCTTCAGAATTTTCATGTTCTGTACCTCAGATTGTAAAATACCTTTTAAATGGTCATGCTTTAAAATACGGTAAAATATAGGAGAATACAAATAAAGCATTTTTCCTGTATATTCTTACAGATCCAGCATTCAAGTTATAAAAAATTTTAGGCTCAACGTGTTTAGTGTAAAAAGAATTGGCTTTTGGGATAAAGCACATTGGAAAAATGTAGAGTGTCTATGTTAATCACCTTTTGCTATTTAAAAAAAATGTTTAGAGAAGGTGTGTGTTCCTAGCTTAGCTAACTCTACAAAACATTGGAAGGACTTCATAT
This sequence comes from Lutra lutra, assembly GCF_902655055.1. Taxonomy (NCBI): domain Eukaryota; kingdom Metazoa; phylum Chordata; class Mammalia; order Carnivora; family Mustelidae; genus Lutra; species Lutra lutra. The sequence continues at coordinate 55,788,559 of NC_062292.1, forward strand.
CCAAAAATACATGTACACTGCCATAAAATTTTAGGGAATGAAGTTAAATCTTCATGTAAGGTTAATATTTTTTTCATCTTTTGCTGTTTTGTCTTCCTTTACTTCTTTAAAGAAGTTGTGTTTTTTTTTTTTTTTAAGATTTTATTTATTTATTTGACAGACAGAGATCACAAGTAGGCAGGGAGGCAGGCAGAGAGAGAGGAGGAAGCAGGCTTTCCGCGGAGAGCCCGATGCAGGGCTCAATCCCAGGACTCCGGGATCATGACCTGAGCCAAAGGCAGAGGCTTTAACCCACTGAGCCACCCAGGCGCCCCAAGTTGTGTTTAAAAAAAAAAAAAGAAGTTGTGTTTTTTTGTTGTTGTTTTTCACAAAAGTAAAATCTAGGCATTATTATGTTTTTGTTTTGAGTTTTCTAATAGAGATTATATTAGCAAAGATAAAATGGAAAGAGATTGATTTCTCATGACTACTAGAGCATAATAAGGCATGAAGTAGCCCACATAAGTTTGTTCTTTGAGACCCCCCCCATACTCCTCTGATCTAAAAAAAACATAGGTGCTTTCAACAGAAATGTTTGTCCATTGAAAATTGCATTTCACTCTATTCCCAGTTCTGTATTTTAATGGCTTAGAAGATGGTCGCTGAAGTCCTAATGTAATTTCTGGATTCATCACCAATGGCTATATAATTATAAGGAAATTTCTCTTTTTAGCAGTTTTCTCATCTGTAAATAAGATGATAAGAGTCTTTCTCATAGGAGTATTCGAAAGATTAATACAGGGGCACCAGGGTGGCTCAGTGGGTTAAAGCCTCTGCCTTCGGCTCAGGTCATGATCCCAGTGTTCTAGGATAGAGCCCTGCATCGGGCTCTCTGCTCAGCAGGGAGTCTGTTTCCCCCTTTCTCTCTGCCTGCCTCTCTTCCTGCTTGTGATCTCTGTCAAATAAATAAATAAATAAAATCTTTAAAAATTTTTAAAAATAAAGGTTAATACATGCAAAACTCTTAAAATAGTGCCTTACACATAATAAAACAATAAATGTTAGCTATTATTATTGTTAAGTACTAAAATGTCATGATGAAGATATAAGACAACATTTTGTTTAAAGATTTTGAAACCACCAAATTTTAAAAGCCCATTTGAAAATTGATTTTAATGAGACCAAATATAATCTTCAAGTCAGTGGTTTATGAAAAATAAAAAATCGGTTTGGGAAGGAAGTGGAAGTGGTAGAGATTGATAAAGCAAATTTTTATTTGTTCTGTAGTTAATTTCACATTTAGTGTTTGTGAAAAATTATAAATTTTAAAAAATCTAATAACCTCTAAGTATGTTTTGTCTTTATAATATTTTATAATAAATCTGAGTACATTTGTACCTATTTATACTGTTATATTAGTTGGAAACCCCAAGACTTTATTTGATGTGAGTTATCATCCATCACTGCCTTAATTTTGAAGAACTGTTAATGTTTTCACTAAAAATGCTCACTGGCATATTTTATCTTTTTATTTACTTCAATAGATTCAAAGGCGATGGCGAGGCTATAGGATTCGGAAATATTGCTTTAATTATTTTTATTTGAAGGAGTACCTGAGAGCTGTTTCAGAGACCAACGATGCAATTAGGTGAGTATTCTACTCGTGACAATTTCAAAAAGGTTACATAATAGATGTTGATCATTACCATACTTAGGAATACTTGTTAGAACTCAGTGATATTTTAGACAGAAATTTATTGGTAAGATAGAGATAGATGATTCTGTTTACCTTAAAATTTATTGTTGTCATATTTTTAAATATATTTTATTTTTGACTATTAATGAGATTATTTATGTGTTCAGTAGGCCTCTCTGATTCTATGCAAAATAGTTTTGGTAGCATTATCTCATTTTGAGATGGATTTATCTATAAAATGATTCCATAGATGAAGATTTAAAGTATGATAAGCCTCAGATGCATTTTGAGAAATATGATCAATAGTAAGAACTTGCCTCTCAAAGGAGAAAATATTACGGAACATAATTAAAATGGACTATTTACTATCAGCATTTTTTTCTTTGAACACATAGAAGCACCTGGATTTAGATCATAGGATGATGTCTTCTGTAGATTTATGTAAAGTAAGCTATTGTAACACTCTTCAGTCAACTTTACCAAAGCTCTATGTGTAAGTTTTCACATAACTTCAAATACATATTTTTCCCTTTTGTTATAAGCCTGTTCTAATAATATATAAGTGGCCATACGCTTTTAATATGTTTAGATAAAAAAAGAAATAGTAACAGTTGCCGTTTATGTAGTCGTTTTAGTGTTTTCCCCACATACCTCATCTTATTTTACTCTTAAAATTCTTTGAACTAAAAAGAACAATTGCACAATAAATTGTTAAAATAAGATTTTTGCCTGAGACCCTAAAGTTACATATACTACAAGAAATATCTGAAAACTGATTTTTCTAACTTTTAAATTTCCCATATATGTGTACATATGTGATAGGTCATATGTGTACATATGTGTACATATGTGATGTGTACATAGGATCTGGTCTTTGGAGATTAAATGTCGGGTATTTGTAAGGTTGATTTCTTTGGAAACCAAAAAAAAAAAAGGTCTGGAAGGGTTGCAGCAGGATTTGGTCAGTTGGAGAAGCTGGAAAACTCAGAAATGTGGATGCCAGGGGACTGCTATTTAATTTCTTCCTTAAGAAATCCAAGGTCCTGGAGATGGGCTGGCTTTCTGCAAATGGCAGGCTTGAGCCGATCTAGAGGAAAGAGCTAGCAGAATATGGGCAAGGACTAAGGTGAGATAAATGAGGCTCCTAAGGCACAAAAGTTGAAGAGGTGTTTACTGGCAGGGCCGTGTAGGTACCAACCCTGCACTTTTACAGCCCCAAAAGGGCATCCTTAAATTGTACACTGGAGAGGCTTCTCTTGCTTCAGCCTAGCCCATCACTGGTAGAGGAAGGTTCTCAAAGAGACAAGTATGTGAAATGCTGACTCAGAGATTCCTAGGACCTCCTCCTCAAGATCATTCGTTTCCTAGAATTGCTCAAGAATTCAGGAATAGAGCTTATTTATTAGATTACTGGCTTATTACAAAATGATACAACTCAGAAACAGCCAGGTGGAAGAGATGCATAGTGCAAAAGATGCGGCTGTCAGACCATCCTCCTAGCATCTCCATCTGAATTCTCTTAAGTTCAGGGGTTTTTATGGAGGCTTCCTTAGCTAGGTATGATTGATTAAATCTTTGACCATTAGTGATTACCTCAACTTCCAGCCCCTCTCCCTTTCAGGTATGTTGGAAGTGAATTGGGGTGGAGCTTAAAGTCCCAACCTTCTAATCACATGATTGGCTCTCCTGGTAGCCGGCCCCATGAGCATGCACCAGTCATCTCATTAGCATGCTAAAAGAGACTTAACCATTTTGAAGAAATTTCTAGGGTTTTGGAATTGGGTGTTGTAAAAAGACAGTGTTGAGGAAGGACCAAAGTAGTGCTCTGGGAGTGTTAGGAGACCTTCTTGGCTCAAAATATAGCCCTACAGATAACGTGTATGTCTCTATATATGTGAACAGGTTTAGCTTTTATTGTTCTTACTGCTTTTACAGTCTCCTCTTGTAGATCTATAGCAAAGATAGCGTTCCTGTGCACTTCCTCATTTAGTTCTATGTCCCCTGCCAGTCTGGTGGTGTAGTTCAGGAAGTCTGCCACAGTCAAGTTTTGCTCTACAATATTCTTCTGACCAAGGAGGGCATTGTTGTTTTTCCCTAAGTATGCCAGCTATTTTTAAGAATTATGCACCTCTTTCTGATATGTGCATCTTAAGATATCTTGTCTCCATGACATCTCTAATCCTGGTTGAATTTTAACTACTCTTGGTGGCCCTTCTTCATATATTACTCTTAAGTGTTTCTAATTTTACCGATGATAGGGTTTCCTTTTATTTTCTTATTGCCTTTCTTATTGTATGGAAGTTTAAGAGAAGAAGGGGTAGAGACATATCTATTCCACTATCTCAAAATTGGAAATACGTAGTTTACTTTCTAATATAAATCACAGTCTGTTTCCCTTTCTGTTGCATATGCAGTTTTATAAATGTAATGAAAGCATGCTACGGAGTACCATAGAGGAAACACAGAAGCATAACATCTAAGGCAAAGATAGGTGTTAGTCAGAGTAAGAGTGGGAGTCTGAGATTAGGGACATTTCTCAGAGGCTGCAAAGCTGAGCCATGAAGGTTGTGCAGAAATTAGGACATTAGCACAGGAAATCTCACTGAGGTTGATGCAAGGAAGATGATAGAAGGTTGAGTTAAAGATAAATCCAGGCAGTGTAGTAGGAAACATATCATAACAGTGCATTTCAGACCATGTTAAAGAACATTGGGGTAGACTTCTCTTTTAAGAAGAGCGACGGGCATGATTACATTTGTGCTTTGGCATGCACATTTGATTGTATTTTTCATAATATTTATTTTTAAATAGTCTAGTGATTATTAAAAGCATCTTTAGAGTCATAATTTTACTGAGATAGTGTCATTTTCCTTCTCATAGAAGAACATACAACATTTGTTTGGATTATTTCTTCACATTTCTTTATTCTGTTTTTCTTTGGGAATCATTGGAATCAGGACTCTAATCTACTAGAAGCCGCTTAAAACAGTACACAATTATTAGCTCATCACTTTGTCAGCCAAGGATCTGGGAGGTGCTTCATGCCTAGGCTAAGGTCTCTTAGGAAGTTGCAGTCCTGCTGTCAGCCATAGCTGCGGTCTTCTATGAAAGCTCAGCTGGGGGAGAAGCCTCACCGAGGCAGGTCTCCATTATTCTGGCTGTTGCCCTTGAGTCCTTTGGTTTCTTGCCAAGTAGGCTTCCCTGTAGGGCAGCTTACAACATGGAAATGAGTAAGTGAAAAGAGGACATAAGAAAATATAAGGATGGAAACCACATTCTTTTGATAACCTAATGTCAAAAGGGACATTTCTTCACTTTTGCTACATTCTGTTCATTTGAAGCAAGAGATTGGGTCCATCCCACACTTAAAGCAAGGGGATTACACGAAGGATGAATACTACAGTGGGAATTATCGGTAGCCATCTTGCAAGATAGTTTCCACACTCAGTGACTTGCATATAGAATATGTTCAATAAATGTGTTGCTTTTAAGCATTTTGTCTTGGATAAAAGTTACTTCACATTTACTTATGGCAATATTTTTAGGTGCTGTTTCTTCAAGATTCTGTTTCAGACTTTAATATTGTATCAAACAATTATGATGTATCCTGATTACTTATACCAGCAGGGATTAAATGTATAGTTTCTGAGTTTCGAAGAGACAATATAAGATCTAGTGCATTCTTCTGTCTTTGGGCAGGGTAGAATAATTTTCAGAACAAAAAGTTAGCAAAGTGTGTTCTATATCAGAATATGTTTGATTTGAATTATGTAGGATACCAGACAACATTGGTCTTAACTTTCTTTTATCTGCTCTTTTATTAATGGAAATAGTTTATTATATAGTTAATAGTAAAAGAAATTAATGTATAATTATATAAGAATATATTTTTATAACCAAGAGTGGACCTATCACAAAGATAAATGGAATTGATTAATTTGAGGCTGAGTTTGCACTTGGTAGACATGTTCTTTTATAATGTCTAGCCTGATCTGCAAAAACTGCCCCAGGTTATGAATAAGGAAATTATATAATGAAATTAAAAATTAGCAACAGAGTTATAGATTGGTAGCATTAATAAAACATTATTAGCTTGAAGTGCAGAAAACTGACTTTTTTGACAGAAATTTAAGCTGGAAGTAATATATTCCCCCAAGTTTAATGCTTCATTGTATTTTTTTGGTTGTTAATACCTTATAAACAATAGTGCTGTTTTGAATGTAAATTTGTCATTCATCAAAGTGAACTGAAGTTTTCCACCATGTTGATTTTGTATACCATGGTTTGGCTAGAAAGATTTTTATGGATATTTTTTTTTACCTATCTTTTCATGTATCATGAGAGATTTTTTAAAAGATATATTTGTTTTATTTTATTGTAACAACTTTATTAGATAGAATTCATATACTATATGGTTCATCCATTTAAAGTGCCCTACTCTATAGTGGTTGAGATATTCACAAAGTTGTGCAGCCACCACCACAATCAATCTAAAACATTTTCATTACCTTAAAAAGAAACCGTATGTCCTTTAGCAGTGACCCACTCCCATTCTTCCTAGCTTGCTCAGCTATTGGCAACCACTAATCTATTTTTTATCTCTATTGGCTTGCCTATTGTATACATTTCATATAAATTGAATCTTACAATCTGGTTTTTGTGACTGATGTTTGGCCCTTTGTTTTCCAAGTTCATTCATGCTGTAGTATATAAGAGTACTATACTCCTTTTTCTTGCTAATTAATATTTCATTCTATGGATAAACCACATATTATTTACCCATTTATCATTTGATGGACATTTGCATTGTTTCCACTTTTTGATTATTATGAATAATGAACATTTATCTACAAGTTTTTATGTGGAAATATGTTTCCGTTTCTCCTGGGTACTTCATGAAAGCTTTAATTTAACAAGTGTAAGACATGAATAGCTAGGAACATTGACTTTGAAATGAGATTGATGTGGACGAGTCATGGTTCTGCCATTTTCTAATTGTGTGAACTTGAACTAGTTACTTAATCTTACAGAAATTAGGTTTCTTCATCTGTGCCTCAGAGCAGCAGTATTTACTTTGCAGAATATTTGTGAGGCATGGAGTACGTGAAGCACTGGGCATATAATTGATACTCAACAAATAAAAGTTATTACTATCAAGGAATAAGAGCTAATATTTGTAGATATACTTCCCTATGATGTTATAAGAATAACATTCAGTTTTATGAGGCTATTTTTAATTCAAAGTAAACAAACATAAAATTTCATGAATTAGCTTGTGTATTTTAGAAGAATTTGTAGAAACATTAATTGCTGAGTATAATCTAAACCATCAGTATTTTGGGGGTGCCTGGGTGGCTCAGTTGGTTAAGCAGTCTGCCTTAGGCTCGGGTCATGATCCTGGAGTCTCAGGATTGAGACCAGCAAAGGGGACCCTGCCCAGGGGGGATTCTGCTTCTGCCTGCCTGCTTCTCCTTCTCCTGCTCCACTGGTACTCTGTCTCTCTTTCTCTCAAATAAATAAGTGAAATGTATTTTTTGTTGTTTTTTTTAAAGATTTTATTTATTTGAAAGAGAGAGTGAGAGAAAGAGCATGAGAAAGGGGAGAGTCAGGGGGAGAAGCAGACTCCCCACTGAGCTGGGAGCCCGATGCAGGACTCAATCCCAGGACTCTAGGATCATGACCTGATCTGTAGGCAGTCACCTAACGAACTGAGCCACCCAGGCACCCCAAATAAAATCTTAAAAAAAAATCATCGGTATTTTTGTGACATTAAACCATGGCTAAAAATTTTCTTTCAGAGAACTGGAAGGAAAAGCAAAGAATGGAACATAGAACAAAGTTGGGAAAAACGGAGTAATGAATACATAAACATCTTTTTTTTCCCCCAAATCCAGAAGTATTTATTTATTTATTTATTTATTTATTTATATCATGAGGATAGGGAGAAGCAGGGAGCGGGGAGAGAGTGGAGTCCTAAACAGGTTTCACACCGAGCATGGAGCCCAACATTGGGGTTCAGTCTCATGACCCTGAGATGGAGCCCTGCATTGGGCTTCATGCTCAGCAAGGAGTCTGCTTGTCCTTCTCCCCTGCTCTTCTCACCTGGCGCTATCTCTCTATCTCTCCCGCAAATAAATAAATAAAATCTTTTAAAAAATAGTGAAAATGAATATATATCAACAGAATATAGGCATATTATTATATATATTACTTTTTACCAAATGTTTATAATAGATAAAAGAATTGCTTTGCCATACCCTTACTATGTTCCTAGTGGTGGCCATTTTTTTCTTTTAGCTATTTCTTTTTACACTAAATGTTTCTAAATTATATGCTTATCTAATACTGTCTGATTTTATGTCTTAGGATCTTTTACATTACTTTCACATATGGTAGATGAGGGTTTAACTCATATTCTTCCCATCTCCACTTCCATCTATTTTCAGAGAAATCAGTATCAGTGTTTACATTATCATGATTATAGAAGCAGTTCCTTACAAAGGCAATTAATGTAGGATGAATATATTTACCTTATTCCATTTTTAAATTAATTTCTATTTTCCTTATATTTTCATCTTGCCCTGTCTGCAAATTGTATCTACCATTGATTGTTTTCCAGGTCTCTATCCTATCAGGAAATCTAGTAAGTCCCCTTTTCCTCTGGAGCTTGTCCTCTTTGACCTCTCCATCATCCTGCTCCAGACAGACTGCATTTTCTTTTGATATGATGGAGATTTCTTGAGAAGACATCTCTTAACTTTCTTTCTCTTAGGCTGCACTCACTGTTTTGTGGACCTGTGTTCTCTTTTATGATTTATTTTCTTGTTTTTCTGGAGCAACTGCTATCATAATGTGCATGGAAGGCAATTTTAAGAGTTTTTACTTGCTTTAAATATGTCTTATTCTATCCTCAAACTTGATTAGTAGCTTGTCTGGGTAAAACATTCTCAGTTGCAGATCATTTGCCCTCAGAGTTTTGAAGACACTGCCCTGTTGTTTTCCAGCATTCAAAATTGCTAACTGCTTACTTGTCTGTTTCTTCTTCCTTTTAAAATGATCTATTTTTTTTCAACATTTGTTAGTTCAAGTGTACCAAAAGCAAATACTAAGATGGAATTAGATCTGTAAGAAGTATAATCGAGAGAAGCAGCAGGCAAAGGTCAGGGAAGACCTTTAGTCCACAATCTAAGTCTGACACCTATGAAAAGAAAGAGAGAAAGAAGATTGGGAAGAGATTGGGACTGCAGTACATTTTCAAGAAAGGCTGATGGGCTCTCTTCGAGCCAGTTACCCTTTGGAAGAGTCTGCTGTCTTGTCAGCATTATCCTGCCTTAGTACCTCCACTCCCCATTCTCAATCACTGGCTGAGGAAGGTGTGACATTGGTATGATCATGTTGGTGGATTCACTGGTACATTTTTATAGGCATTACAGATTGTTTTGAGTTTTTTCTTCTGCAACTTTTGAAATTTTTCAGAATTAGGACTTTTGTAAGTATTTTGCCTCCATTGTTTAAGCAGTCAATGTATCCTTTATTTCTAAGATATTTTCTTATGTTATTTCTGAAATAATTTCTTCACTTTTATTTCCTTCTATTCTTTCTTCACATGGTTCTTATTGGTTGGATATTGAACCTCCAGAAGTAATGTTCTAAGTCTCTTAAACCTTTATGCCCCCATTCCCTTCACCTTGGGCCTTTGTCCTTTGTATATTTGTGAGAGACTTCCTTTATACCCTACTAAAATTTTTGTTTCAGCAATAATTTTTAACTTTCATTAAATATTTCTACCATTTGGATAATTTCTTCTTTTATATCATTCAGTTATTATTTTGTTAATGAACTTTATCATATTTCTCTAAAAGTACCAGAGCAGTTAGGGTCTTGGCAGGAAGCAGAACCCACCTCAGAGTTTGTTTTTTGAATAAAGAAAGTTAAATGAAAGGATGAGATCAGAGATAATGTGCAGGGTTAAGGGTGCAGCAAAGGATGTTTTAGCAACAGAGACTGGCAACAGTAGGATGTTGCTACTGCCAGGGTCAAAGAGTTAAGGCAAAGAAATAACATTAATGGTTATAGTGAGAGCCAAGGGGAAGTTTACAACCTCCACCCCTGGCCATGATCTGTACTTGTGGAGGAATGCAGCTATTTCCAGAGGTGTGTGGCATCAAAGGGGAGAGGGAAATGAGGTAAAAAAATACTCTCAATTTCTTCCTCCTAAGCTTTAGCCTTCTGTTAGATTAAATCCAGCTGAAAACTAGCCTAAATGATAGAGTTGGTAGGGCTTAGCCTTTTTGGTCACAGTGCAGCTCACAGGTCACAGAAGTATGTAGAATGAATTGGGGGTAGCAAATGAAAAATAATCAGCATAGGTAACAATAGAAGTTTAGAGTTTAAGTTTTATTCCATCTCTGTGTTCTGAATTTCCGCCACAGTGTTTTTTTTTTTCCTTTTTTTCCTTTAAGTTGACTATTTGCATTTTCCCTATTATACTGGAATCTACCCTTATACAACTGGTGTGTGTGTGTGTGTGTGTGTTCATTTATACATGAGTATGAGAAATTGAAACACCAATTTCAATGTGTACATAAATTGAAGATTTTGTTGACTGGTAGGTTTCATTGCTTTTAAGGTGGTAAGTCAGGGAACTGATACCTTTTGCTAGTAGATGCCCAGATGCCAGTATGTGGAGGTTATTTAGTTTCTTTTAGGCTATTTAGTTTCTCCAGAGAAACTTCTGTTGCTCTACTGAGGGAGTAGATGCTGTCACTGCCATTGGGTGTAGGGTAAGAGAAAATTTCATGTGCCTCACACCCACAAGATACTGTACTCTAAGTCCTATGTATTTTCTCTCGGTTTCTTCAGAGCCCAACCTTAATCCCTCACCTAAGAAATTGAAGCGTGAATGCTGGCATTCCCTATGTATATGTGCTAAAGAAACAAAATTGTGTGGCTGTTGTAGATATGTAGCTCATGGTTACACTGCTACATCATAGTAGAATGGAGATGAGATTCTACATCTTATGATGTCAAGGATAGTGCATTTTCCAATGTCTTACACTACTTTCTGTGTATGTAGAACTAATACAAAATGATAGAAAGATCTTAGGAAGTTAAAGTTTCTCAGCTGGACTACATTTGTTGCATAGTTAAATTCTGGATGCCACTATTTTTGGTGAACATTGACAAAAAAAAAAAAATCCACATCCAGCAGAAAACAACCTGGAATATAAGAGATGTGGAAATCATGAAGAGTTGGTCAAGACTGGAACACAGAAGCTCAAAGTAAGGCATGACGTCTGTCTTCAAATTTCAAAGAACCATATGTTCTGCATTTCTAAAAAGGGGAAAAATTGAGGCAAGTTAGTTCAACGTGAAAAGCATATTTCCAATAATTAGAGCTATTCAGTAAGAGGCTGACTTACTGACAGATGAAGTATAAAACATCTGACTGGATTCATCTACAATGTCAGGACTTGTGTAGAAAGAATTTCTGAATTTGATGACAAACTAGAAGATTTCTAATTCCCTTTAAATCTGGGATCACTTAACATGGCAATATGTTTAAAAGACACAAATCTATATATTTATTTACTTCAAAACTTAAAGTACTTCAAATTCCATAAAGGTGCTAGGATAATTTAAATGAGACTAATTTATGTCATAAGGGATTCACAGAAAAGTATATGGTATAAAATTATCACTTACTGTGGTGCCTGGGTGGCTCAGTGGGTTAAGCCTCTGCCTTCAGCTCAGGTCATGATCTTTGGGTCCTGGGATCAAGCCCTGCATCAGGCTCTCTGCCCAGCAGGGAGTCTGCTTCCCCCTCCCCCTCTTCCCACCTCTCTGCCTACTTGTGATCTCTCTCTCTGTTAAATAAATAAAATAAAATCTTAAAAAAAATTATCACTTACCATAACTAAGATGGATATGATAATCCATGTAAATCAAGAATCTTGTATATGTGCATATATTATAATTACATATTTACAACCTTTAATTAATCTAAAGTTAAAAGTTCTCTAAGTCTGTCATGAAATTTTAAAAATATTTTAATACTAAATGTATTATTGAAATATATATTCCTGAAAGATAAAGGCTGCCTTGCATTCCCATAGATAGAAAAAAGTCTTTGCAGGTGGCAACATCTCCTCAGATCACTAAATTGGTCCTTCATAATTTTGGAGAAGAATGACTAATGGATTTTTCATTAAGAGGACCATTATTCTAAATTTAATATTATATTTATGAGTTCTTAGATTCATTGACATGCTTACCAAAATACTAAATCACAGAAGGAACAGCTTTTAAAATGCTTTTTTTGAGTTTTTATGATCTGAATAGTGCTGATGAAATAACACATGTAAGAGATCCTTCAAGATCCCTGTGCGGCTCTGCCATATTCGCATGGACTGTGCTGTGTGCCTCATTTCTGTGGTTATTCTGAAATCCATTGATCCATACCCATAACTTGGCATATTAAAAACTGACATTCTCTTATTTGCCTGTTTCTGTTATTTTTATGTGAATAACTTCCAGCTGAACTATGAGAAATTCTTAGTTTCTAAAGTTCATTTCATAGTTCCCCTCTCTCTCTCACGTTTCCTATTAAACTATCAGTGTTTGCAATGAAGATGGTCATCATTTAGAACTCACAGCTAATAGCTTGCTGTTTCAAAATATTTCTATCAATATTTGTGTTCAATGCTGTCTTTGTAGTCTGCTAATTTGCATTTGTTTTAAAGGAAAAGCAAAAAAAAGTTGAGTGATTTTTATGAATATTCATGTAATTTCTAGGAAACTCAATTCAAAAGATTTGAACATTATCTCTCATCCTTCTAATAGTTATCTAGGACACTCAATATGACCACCATTATAGTCTTTAAGTAATCTTTCTCTGGTATAAAACCATACAGAGTCAACAAAGGCATTAAGCTAATGACAAAACTGAAGAGCATTGAGATCACTTAACTTTGCCTATCAGGGAAACACAGTACTAAATAGATTTCTAGTTCTCTGGAGTTAAAAACTTAATACATTAAACTATCTAGGAAGTACATTTCTTTTCTTTTTTAAAAACATTTTATTTATTTATTTGACATAGAGATACTCAGCGAGAGAGGGAACACAAGCAAGGGGGAGTAGGAGAGGGAGAAGCAGACTTCCCACTGAGCGGGGAGCCTGATGCCAGGCTTGATCCCAAGATCCTGAGATCATGACCTGAGCTGAAGGCAGACGCTTAATGACTGAGCCACCCAGTTGCCCCTAGGAAGTCCATTTCTAATTGTGCTTTAATTAACGAAGAAATAGAAACATGAAGGAAAACAGCATGTCTTCTCAGATTGGTAATATGTGCAGCCCCCAAAATCAAAGGAGGAACTGCTAGAGTAAAAACCTATAGAGTAGTGTTGGTATTCATCTTTCTTGTGCTGTCACATATGGTTTCTTCAAAAGTTTCACTAACTTCATTTTAAAGTCAATTAAAATGGGAAAATACTAATGCAAGCAATAAGGTCTGGATTATGTCTAGTCTATCAATACTGGGCACATGCTTGATAACTTCCTCTTTAGATTTATGCACAATGTAGACAAAAAGCATTATAACTGAGTAGTTAACTTAAATCTTGTAAAACATAAACAAAAGAAATAATTAATTACAGACTCATCAAAAATTTCTCTCTTTTGGTGTAGCATGTCTGTGTTTTTGATAACAATAAGAGGAAGATCAGTTTTTTATGTGATAATTATAAATGTCATAAATAACAAGCTAAAAATTTATATGAACAGGTTTAGACATTATAAGCAATGACAAACTCAATAAATAGACTAATCAGAGTAAATTCTATTTACTAAGCATCTATTGTGTGCATGATGTTTTGTATGTTATCTATACAAAACTCCTTTGGGGATATATATGATCATATCTTAAAGATAAAAAACCAAAACTCAGGTTTTAAGTAACTTGGGTCACACAGCTAAGCAGTGGTAGATCGGGAGATTTGAACTCAGTTTTTTTTTTTTTTAATCAAAACAGCCTCTTTGTATTTTTGACTTATTTCAAGTTGTATCAGTCATATCTCAGTGGCATATAGCATCAGCAGGCTCACTTAAAACCCATTACAAACCTCTTATAAATGCCTTTTCTGCTGCTGGGGCTAGAAAAAACTTGTTAGACTTCCTTTCATTAGTGGTATCATATGACTTGGTCATGCCCAGTGAAATAAAGTATTAAAAGTAATAGAACTAAATGGGAATTTGACTATTGGAGGCAATTTCATGTCAGATTAAAAACCATTATTATGTGGTGTTAAATATTTTTTCAGATCCCATCTGTTCTATGTACCGTGTGATATAAAGTCCTTAATAATTGAGACCTTGGTATTAGTTGAAATAGTGGGTAGATCTCACAATATTGGTGTACGTTGCCTCTTCCAGCAAGTTTCTGTGAGAAGTAGATGAACTTGGACTAGATATAGTTAATCTATAAGCAGAGCTGGAAGGTAGTACTGCTTAGCTAAGAGAACTGCCCTCTGTACAGTGTGTATTTTTTGAGTGTCTTATAATTTGGAACTTTGTGGTATTGTAAAACCCAACTGGTTTTGTATCTCAAACTGATGAATTTATTAGCAGTGGCTATGAAGTTTAGGGACTTAGCTGTAGATAACCACAAGACCTTGGCAGGTATGTGAGCCCAAGACAAATATCAGAATTGGGATATTATCTTGCTTGATAATGGCTAAGTTAATTCAGACCAACCACCCTCATAACAATATCTAAGCATCAAAGAGCTCTCAGCATAATAAACAATGTATTAGCCAAAATATAAAAGAAGATGAGTATTCAGAGATGTTAAGTCTATAATCAAAGCTGCTTTTGCCTTGAGGGCATCAGTAATTTCTTTTTTGATTTCTTCTTTGCATGACTTTAAAAATAGTCACCCACATTTCTTTTGATATTGTAAGGTTTCTTTTGTAACTTTTAATATTGAATCCAATGAAATCTATTTAATATGAGGAGTAAATTTAAAATTGAGTTTAAGATTTTTATAAATGGCTAACAAGTTATTACAGTAGCATTTATTAAATAATTCAATTATCTCTCACTGTTAAGTGTCATCTTATCACATACTAAGTCCCACCTGTGCTCAGGTGTATCTCTTGACTATCGATGGCCATCTGATTTATCTCTCTTTTTGTAATCCTGTATAATATTACATTGCTTAAGTACCTACAATTTACTTTCGTTTTTCAGAAGATGCTATGGCTACTTCAGCTTAATTTTCTTCCAACTAAATTATAAATCATTTTGGCATGTTTCAAAAAATATCAAATTGAGATTTTAAATCAATTTAAATTAAATTTGTAGAATAGAGTAGGGTATAATAACACTTTCATAATTTGAGTCATCTTGTCAAGGAAGGAAGGATATATCTTCATTTATGTGGGTCTTTTAAAATGTTCATTAGTGAAACTTCATTATTTTCGTAGTAAAAGGTTTGCTTCTTTGGTTTGTCTCTCTCTCTCTCTTTTTCTCTTTGTTCCTTTTTTTTTTTTTTTCCCTAAATTCCACATCTGAGCAAACTCATACGGTATTTGTCTTTCTCTGACTGGCTTATTTCATTTAGCATAATAGTCTAGCTCCATCCATGTCATTGGAAATGACAAGATTTCCTTCTTTTCTGTGGCCATATAATATTCCAGTAAGTGTGGGTGTGGGTGGGTGGTTATATCACATCTTTTTTATTCACTCATCTGTTGATTGACACTTGGCTGCTTCCATAATTTGGCTGTTGTAAATAATGTTGCTATAAACATAAGGTGCATGTATCCCTCAGTATTTTCATATTCTTTGGGTAAATAACCAGTAGTACAATTACTGGATCATAGGGTAGTTCTATTTTTAATTTTTTGAGGAACCTCCATACTATCTCCCACAGTAATGTAAATGCACCAGTTTACATTCCCACCAGCCGTGCAACAGGGTTCCTTTTCCTCCACATCTTTGTCAACACTTATTTTTTGAGTTTTTGATTTTAACTATTTTGACAGGTGTAAGGTGATCTGTCATTGTAGTTTTGATTTGCATTTTCCTGATGACGAGTGATATTGAGCATCTTCTCACATGTCTGTTGGCCATATGGATATCTTCATTGGAGAAATTTCTGTTCATGTCTTTTGCCCTTTTTAATTGGATTATTATTGGGGTTTTTGTGCTTTTTTTTTTTTTTTGGTGGTGGTGTAAGTTTTATATATTTTGGATACTAACCCTATATCAGATATGCCATTTGCAAATATCTTCTCCTATTCTGTAGGTTGCCTTTTAATTTTTGTTGTTTGTTTCCTTTATTGCAGAGAGGCTTTTTATTTTGATGTAGGTTATTTTAATCCCCTTGCCTCAGGAGACATACATAGAAAGATGTTGCTGTGGACAATGTCAGAGAAATTACTGCTTGTGCTCTCTTGTAGGGTTTTTATGGTTTCATGTCTCATATTTAAGGTCCTTGATCCATTTTTAGTTCATTTTTGTGTATGGTGTAAGAAAGTGGTACAATTTCATTCTTTCGCATGTAGCTGTACAGTTTTCTCAACAGCATTTGTTGAAGAGACTGTCTTTTTTCTGTTGCATATTCTTGCCTCCTTTGCTGAAGATTACTTGAACATGTAATTGTGGGTTTATTTCTGGGTTTTCTATTCTGTCCCACTGATGCCAGTACCATACTGTTTTGATTACTATAGCTTTGTAGTATTACTTTAAATTGGAATTCTGATGCTTCCAGCTTTGTTTTTCCTTTTTAAGATTGCTTTTGGTGTTTGGGGTCTTTTGCAGTTCCATACAAATTTTAGAATTGTTTGAGTTCTGTGAAAAATGCTGTTGGTATTTTGATAGGGATTGCATTAAGTTTGTAGATTACTCTGAGTAATACAGACATTTTAAAAATATTTGTCCTAACCCATGAGCATGGAATGTCCATTCATTTCTTCGTGTCATTTTCAACTTCTTTCATCAGTGTTTTATAGTTCTCAGAATACACATCTTTTACCTCTTTGGTTAAGTTTATTCATAGGTATTTTATTATTTTTGATATAACTGTACAATGTGATTATTTTCAATATAATTGTACATGTGATTATTTTCTTAATTTCTCTTTCTGCTGCTTTACTATTAGTGTACAGAAATACAATGGCTTTCTGTGCATTGATTTTATATCCTGTGACTTTACAGAATTTGTTTACCAGTTCTGTAGTTTTTGGTGTCCTTTGGACTTTTTTAATATAGTATCATATAATCTGCAAATAGCGATAGTTTTACTTCTTCCTTACCAACTAGAGATGCCTTTGATCTATTTTTGTTGTTGTTTGATTGCTGTAGCTAGGATGTCCAGTACTATGTTGAGTAAAAGTGGTGAGAGTGGATATCTCTGTCTTGTTCCTGACCTTAGGAGAAAAACTCTCATTTATTCCCCATTGTGTATGATGTTAGCTGTGGGTTTTTCTTATATGACCTTTATGTTGAGATATATTCCCTCGAAACCTACTTAGTGGGGGCTTTTTGTCATAAATGAATGTTGTACCTTGTCAAATGCTTTTCTTCCTCTATTAAAATGATCATACGATTTTTATCCTTGTTGATGTGAATGTAGCATTTGATTGATCTGTAAATATTCAACCACCCTTGCATCCCAGGAATAAATCCAACTTGATCATGGTGAATGATTTCTTTAATGTATTGTTGGGTTTGGTTTGCTTGTATTTTGTTGAGGAATTTTGCATCTATGTTCATCAGGGACTTTGGCTTGTAGTTCTCTTTGTTTTGTGGTGTCTTTATCTTGTTTTGGTACTAAGGTAATGCTGACCTCAAAGAATGAATTTGGAAGTTTTCCTTCCTCTTAGATTTTTTTGGGAAAATTTTGAGAAGAATAGGTATTAACTCTTCTTAAAAAGTTTGGTAGAATTCTCCTCTGAAGCCCCCTGGTCCCAGACTTCGGTTTGTTGGGAGTTTTAAAATTACTGACTCATTTTCATCACTAGTAATTGGTCTGTTCAATTTTTCTAAACTGAAGGTTGTATGTTTCTAGGAATTTACACTTTTCTTCTGTGCTGTACAAGTTGTTGGTATATAATTTTTCATAATACTCTTTTATAATCGTTTGTGGTATTGTTACTTCTCCTCTTTCATTTGTGATTTGTTTATTCGAGTCCTCTCTCTCTCTCTTTTTTATGAGTCTGGCTAGAGGCTTACCACATTTTGTTGATCTTTTCAAAGAACCAGCTCCTGGTTTCATTGATCTGTTTTTGTTTGTTTGTTTGTTTGTTTTAGATTCTATATCCTTTATTTCTGCTCTAATCTTTCTATTTCCTTCTTTCTGCTGGTTTGGGGTTTTGTTTGTTCTTTTTCTAGTTACTTTATGAATAATGTTAGGTTGTTTATTTGAGATTTTTCTTGCTTTTTGAAGTAGGCCTCTATTATAAACTTCCCTCTTACAACTGCTTTTGCTGCATCTCCTATATTTTGAATCATTGTGTTTTAATTTTTCTCCATGTAATTTTTCATTTCTTCTTTGATTTCTTGGCTAACCTATTCATTGATTTATAACATCTTATTTAACCTTCATGTATTTTTGCTCTGTCCAGATTTTTTTCATATGGTTGATTTCTAGTTTCACAGTATTTTGATCAGAAAAGATTCATGGTATGACTTTGATCTTTTTGAATTTGTTGAAACTATAGTTTGGGATATAGTTTGGAGGATGTTCTGTGTGCACTTGAAAAGAATGTGTATTCTGCTGTATTGAGATGAATGTTCTGAAAATATCTGTTAAATCCATCTGGCTCAGTGTTATTTAAAGCCGCTCTTTCCTTGTTGATTTTCTGTTAGATGATGTGTCCATCAATGTAAGTGGAATGTTAAATTCCCCTACTATTATTGTATTACTATTCATTAGTTCTTTTATGTTTATTATTAATTGTTTTAGGTATTTGGATACTCATATGTTGGGTGACTGAATACTGAATATAACTATTACAATTTCTTGTTCACTTTGTTATTATACAGTGTCCTTCTTTATGTCTTGTTACAGTCTTTGTTTTAAAGTCTATTTGTCCAATATAAGTATTGCTACCCGGGCTTTTCTTTGCCATCCATTTGCATGATAAGTGTTTTTCTATCCCCACACTTTCAGTCCTTATGTGTCCTTAGGTCTGAAGTGAGTCTCCTGTAGGAGGCATACAGAGGCATCTTTTTTTTTTTTTTTTTTCCATTCCATGACCTGTGTCTTTGGATTGGAGCTTTTAATTCATTTATATCCAGAGTCATTATTGATAGGTATGTATTTTTCACCATTTTTTTCTTATTTTGTGGTTGTTTTTGTAGTTCTTCTTTCATCCTTCTTTTTCTTTTGCTCTTTTCTCTCATGGTTTTCTGGCTTTAGTGATATACTTGGTTTCTTTTCTTTTTATTTTTTGCATATCTATTACTGGTTTTTGATTTATGGTTACTATTAGGTTTGTAAATAACATCTTCTGCATATAACAGTCTATATTAATTGGATTGTTGCTTAAGTTTGAACCCATTCTTTGTTCCTCTCCCCACCATGTTGTAGGTAGATGGTGTCATACTTTACCTCACTTTATTTTTTTAGTTTCTTGACTGATTTTTACAGATATACTTACTTTCACTACTTTTAAGCTTCCTGCTTTTCTTGCTCTTACTTACGGTCTTTCCTTTCCACTCAGAGAGTCTCCTTTAACATTCTTGTAGGGCTGTTTTAGTGGTCATGAACTCTGTTAGCTTTTGTTTATCTGGGAACTCTTTATCTCTATCTCTCCTATTCTGAATGATAGCCTTAATGGATACAATATTCTTGGCTGCAGATTTTTTCTTTTCAGCACTTTGAATATATTATGCCACTCTCTTCTGGTCTGCAAAGTTTCTGCCGAAAATCTTCTGATACACGTATTGGGTTTTTCCTTGTATGCAACTGCCTTCTTTTCTTTTGCTGCTTTTAAGTTTATTTCTTTATCACCAGTTTTTGCTATTTTAATAAATGTGTTTCTTGGTGTGGACCTCCTCAGGTTGATTTTGTTGGGTGATCTCTTTGCCTCCTGGATCTGTGTATCTGTTTCCTTTCCTAGATTAGGGAAGTTTTCAGCTATTATTTCTTCAATAAATTTTCTGCTCCCTTTCTTTCTCTTCTTCTTCTAAGATCCCTATAATGCAAATATTATTGGATTAATGGAGTCATGAGTTCCCTAAGTCTATTCTCATTTTGCATATTTTTTTTTTCTTTGTCACTTTCCCAGCTTCATTACTTTCCATTACTCTGTCCTCCAGGTCACTAATTCATTCTTCTGCTTCTCTAGCCTGCTATTTATTCCATCTATTCCATTTTAATTTCCTCTCTTATTGGTTCCTTTTTATCTTTTGGTAAGGGTCTCACTTATGTCCTTCACTCTTTTCTCAATTCCAGTAACTATTTTTACTTTAAATTCTCTATCAGTCAAATTACTTACATCTGTTGCCCTTGGGTCTCTTGCTGTAATTTTGTCCTGGTCTTTCATTTGGGACATATTCCTATGTCTTCTCATTTTATCTAACTCTTAGTCTGTTTGGAAAGTCAGCTATCTGTACTGCTTTCAAGAGTAGTGACCTGAAGAAGAGGTCCTCTAGTGCCTTGCAATACAGTGTCCTATGTTTACCAAAACCAGGTGGATCTTCTTAGGGGAAACCTAAGGTGGGGGGGTTCTCTTATGTATGTTGCATGTGTCCTGGTTTTGTGGTCTGGCTGCTTTTTCCTTCAGTCCAGTAGTGTAGAGTGGCTCTCTCAGCCTGTTGTGGGCAGTGTTTGGTTCCTGGCCTGGGTAGGGTGTGCAGCCTTAACAAGGTGCCCACTGGTTCACTTGCAAAGTGAGACCTGCCACTGCAGATGCCACCTGACTGGGCCATTGGATCCTGCACAGCACACATGGGTGGGGTACACAGTTTTAACCAGGTGCATAGGTCTTCTGTGGGGCTTGCTGCTGGAATTGTGAGGACCAAGGTCCCACAAAATGTGTGGGTCAGGTGATACGGTTTGGCAAAGTGTGTGGTGGTCTATTGGGAGAGGGGACCAGCAGCACTGGGACTGAAGAAGCTCTGTCTGGAAGAGGAGGGCCCTTAAAGCCCAGGGGGATGGGACTTGGTGTAAGCAAGTTACATCATAACTGTCTGCTGTGCTTCTTCTAGCAGGTGGCCCTGTGTTTATACTGGGTGGTGGGGGAGGGAAATAGTGCCTGCCAGCTCCTTTGTTCCTGGAGGAGTTTTCCTGAGAACGTTTCCCTTCCCAGATAGGCTCTGAATAAATAACTCTCCCTCTTATATGCCCTAGGTGTTTTCCAACTTGCTGCTTCTAAGGTGTATGTCAGGGGGCTGTTTTCTGTGCTAGTGCTTTAAGGGTGGGGACTCAGCTTCCAACAGCCTCCAGGCTCTCCCAGAACCCAGCCCAATGATTTTTTTTTTATTTTTGTAATTTTACATTTTTAAATTTTTATTTGTTTTTAAAGTTTTGCCTTTTTTAAAATTTAAATTCAGTTAATTAATATATAATGTATTTTTAGTTTCAGAGGTAGACATCTGTGATCCATCAGTCTTATATAATACCCAGTGCTCATTACATCATGCTGATTTTTAATATTTTAGGCTTTCAGTCCCAATAATTGTAAGAACTCACAAAGGCAACTCTTGCTTTCAAATCTGGTTTTTATGGGGATTGTCTTCTTTGTGCAGGTTCCCTGGTGTGATAGTCTATTTCTCTCTCCTTTCTGTGCTTGTGGCTTCCTCCCTCCCAAGGTGAGTTTGTTTAGCTCCCCACTGCATCTCTGCCCTTCCTACCCCCTTTGATGTGGCCTTTACTCTACCTTTAGTTGTAGAGTTTCTTGTACCAGTCTTCAAGTCATCTTCTGGTTTATTTACGCTGATATGAGTGTTATCTAGTTGTATCTATGGGACAGGGGGAGCTTATGGCCCTTTCACTTCACCATTTTTCCAGTCTCTCTGTTATTATTATTTTTACATATAGGAAAGCAATATGTTTTGAACAAAGTAATTTTATACTTTACTGAGTTTTTAATTGGGTCTCAGAATTCTTGTACTTTTTTTAGTGCCTCACCTAGGTATCGATGGTTTGTTTTCTCATTCAGTCATTCAACAATCTGATGAT
The DNA here is from genome assembly GCF_902655055.1 of Lutra lutra. NCBI lineage: Eukaryota > Metazoa > Chordata > Mammalia > Carnivora > Mustelidae > Lutra > Lutra lutra. Next base: position 55,810,425 of record NC_062292.1, read on the forward strand.
GGGGTGGAGAGTAAACTGGAGCGATGGGAAACTGTGCTCTTGACACTGTCCTTCCAAGTCCTGATTGACCTTCTGTCACTGTGAATATTGATTTCATGAAGCAAGATCAATGTGAAGTTCCATTGCTCATAGACTCTTTTCTTTTCTAGGTTTATTTTATTCAGCAGCTCTCAGGCTACTTTTCCTCATTCTCCTCTAGCCCAGATTTGCCATCTGGTCTCAACTCAGTCAGAAGCTCTGATCAACAAAAAAAGAAATTACTTGGCTGCAATATCTCTCCTTTAGTCCTGCATCTGGTTATTCCTATCTTTATCCCTCTTGGTTGGAGCTCTTACTAGATTCCTCAGACTTGTTCAGTTATTTCCCACATACTATACTGACTTTGTGATTAAGGAAAATACCCTGTATTTGTGGTCTAAATTTAAATGAAAATGAATTTAATTAAATATTCTTTTTTCATTCAATTCCTACTTACTCTCTTGAGTTGATTATGGGTACTGTGGCTGTTCCTTTTTTTCACCTATATTTTTGTTATTTTTTCTTCTTATTTATGACTTTGGAAATAGATTGTAGCCAAAAGAACACATTCACCATCTTCCTAGAAATCAATACAGAATTATTTTAATAAGCACTCAGTATTAGATATTATTTTATGCTTTCTTTAAGTGTCATTTCTTAACTTTTTAAAATCTTACCTTCTCTTCAAGATGTGGAGCCTAAGTTGTTTTACACTTACAAAGCCCCCTTTTTTTTATTATTTATATACATGACTATTTCTTATTTAAAGCAGTTTTATTTTAACCCTTGATTATGGTATTTTCTCATTAAGATGTGGAAGTTTTATCTTTATAATACTATTGAAAATTTTCCTATTTCCTATTTTTTTTTAAAGATTTTATTTATTTATTTGACAGAGATCACAAGTAGACGGAGAGGCAGGCAGAGAGAGAGAGGGAAGCAGGCTCCCCGCTGAGCAGAGAGCCCCATGCGGGACTCGATCCCAGAACCCTGAGATCATGACCTGAGCCGAAGGCAGCAGCTTAACCCACTGAGCCACCCAGGCGCCCCATCCTATTTTCTATTTTTGATATAGAGTACTCATTAAAAAAATGTGTATATAACTAAGTATATAAATGCATAAATTATTTGAAGATTGGTCATATATTCTTTCTTAGTTCATAAATATTTGTTAATTAAGTTAAATATTATAAATTTTGAGGAGCCAAATTAGATTTTCAATAATGATAAAATCTGATTCTCTTAAAATATATACTACTTCCTTTATATATTGTTTCATGTTTTATAGTAAGTGTATAATTAAACAAACATTTACAGTAATATTGTGATACTATCTGAAAGGCCAGTTCACACATTTTATAACCTCTGAGCTTATGTGAGTTAGGTGAAAGAGTGAATGTAAAGTCTTAGCAGATCTCAGTGTGAAACTCCCATTGAAAACACTAGGCATTAATTTTTTATCAGATAGAGCAATTGTCAGTCAAACACATTATCAATCACTAACATGTACTGTGCACTTATTGTATACCAAGTATTGTGCTTAGCCCTTTATTCTCATCACCTCCTTCAGTTTTCACAACAAACCTATGAGGTCAATATTATTACCTACTCAACTATTAAAGTAGAAACATAAAGTTTTGTTTCATTATGTCTACGACCTCCCTCTGAGTGATATTTTTCATAGCATCCTTAGTTGGAGTGGAAATATTTGCATAGATGTTTGATAAAAAATGAATAGTTATCTTAAAATAAGGCTGAGCAGGGAATATAGGTCATGAACCATTTCATCATTAGTTCTTTGATAAAATAACTTAAATGAAACATTCAGAGTCAATATTTTTTTAAAAGAGTTTATTTATTTATTTGACAGATAGGGATCACAAGTAGGCAGAGAGGCAGGCGGAGAGTGAGAGGGAAGCAGGCTCCCTGCTGAGCAGAGATCCCAACACATGACACGGGGCTCCATCCCAGGACCCCGGGATCATGACCCGAGCCAAAGGCAGAGGCTTCAACCCACTGAGCCACCCAGGAGCCCCATTCAGAATCAATATTAAAAGTAATTTCTGTAATGTATTTATGTTCTTCAATAAAGCCCATCCATTTCCTTTTTGAAAATACATTTTATTTTAAAGCTAGTCAATAAAAATCATTTATTTTTACTAACCATATTATTTTAAGCTAATGAAAAGAGTTGTAGATACATCTATTTTAGTTATATGAGAGATATATGAATCATAAAAACTGGCTGTTTTGTAGATTTGTTTGGTAGGTAAACTGTCAGGTAGCCTCCATAAATGGGTTGTCATTTTGTTTCATTTATTTTTATTATTTGAACTCAAATTAACTTTGCAGTTTCACACTTTATCTATTGTGAATCTGAACCAAGTAGGACAGAAGAAAAGGTGCAGTTCCATTAAGCTCTAACATATCATTGGCTGTCAGGTAAGCCTTGTTACGCTGTCCATCCTCATTTAACTATCCCACAAGATCTCTTAATGAAGTTAAGCCCCAAGTTCACTCCAATAATTCTGTGGCAAGAGTTTGTGCAATGTAACAATTCATCACTTGTCAGGAAGGCACTTTTAGTTTATACATTTAATAAGGGCATCCTCTAGCTTGGTTAATTAGAAGTGAACAGTTTGCATATTTACTAAATGCAGAGTGTCATTGCCACCACGGCCTATTGCCTACATGAATTATTTCTCTATCTGCAATAAACAGCTGGGTAATTATTACTGCCATAATCAGATAAATTCCCTCTGTAAGGCTTTTCTTACATGGCAATTCTTTGAACTCATCCAAAGCTGAACAAAATTTATGAACTCCAGCAGCTAGGCCACTTTTTCATACTATGGTGTCCCTGTTCACTATTTCAAGGACATAAGTAGAAAACCATTTGTATTGTGTAAATAAGGAGAATAAATATGATTACCTAAAGATAACATTCAATAAACCTCATTTTAAAAGTATAATATTCTGATCTCAGCCAACTAAATGATAGTGGTTTGGCTTTATCTAATTGTATCTAGATGACAGGCTCTTTCAGTAAGGAATAACCTGAGATGTAAAGAAAACAACATTTTCGTTTTCAAGAACCAAATTAATCTGTAATGTTAGCTGTACATGTGACTTTTTCTCTGTAGAATCATTTTATATGTAAAGATACGATTAGTATAGCAATTAATTTGGTAGAATTTAGATAAAAACACACTAGAGTGTCTAAAATACAGTGCATATTCTTTGCTTTAGAAACATCCTGTTGCGTATCTGTAATTAGTAATTAATGACATAATTGATATAATCACTTTATGGACTGATACCCACTCATCTTTCCATATACTATATTTTTAATATTCTTTTTTCCCCCTATACTATATTTTTAACAGGAATGTATTACCTTTAAATGTATTGCTATTTCAAAAAATTTTCTAAGCCAAATATATAAAAAGAACAAAAAGCTTCATCCTGAAGTAGAATTAATAAAAGGAAAAAGCTTATTCCATTGGCTATAATTTCTTTATATATATGTATTTAATTTTTTTCAAATTTAACTCTTTACACAATGAATTTTAGGCAGCTTACAAAAGTTACGTTAAAAAAAAGAATAAAAGAAATAAAGACCACAGTAAAGGAAAATACAGAATGATAACTATCTTGGGGTGATCGATCAGGAAATATGATTAGTTAAGTATGTCCCATTGTGAAAATGTAAAAAAAAAATATGCATATGCTAAGAAACAGCTTTTTCTAGCCCTGGTAAAAAAGGAATTTCACATTCAAATCTTCGGTAGGATACACTGGTAATGTAATGAACAGTGACTTCAGTAACTTTTTATTTTAAATGGGAAAAAAAGCCTTCTGAATTTCAAGTGTCTCTTTTTTGTGGTGATATTAAAAAAAAAAAGCCAGAGTATAGCATTAAGTTACTATTCATTTGAAAGCAAGGAACTAAAATATGTTGGTTTGTGGTTTTAGTACAACTTAGAGGAATGGATGCAATGAAGTTCTTATCCCTCACTTATCCTAGCTGAGATCCTGAGCTCTTGATATGAGATGGGTGGAAGAGAGTTCCTTCTCTTTCCTTTTTAATTCTGTGATAAAGACTGGTAAAGCTATTGCTAATATTGTTGATTGAGAATGTATTTAGTGGAAATCAGGTTGGTACTTGATATATTTCTGTACAAATTTTTTCACTCAGTACTTGAGGATATGTTTAAGTTATTGAGAAAAGGTACTGAGAAAATGCAGTTATTGCCAAAAAATTATTTTTAATTCTGTCAGTAGGCTTTTGGGCCTTTATATTATTGGGTTCTTTAAAGCATAAGGCACTGTTGATCCTTTTTTTTTCTCTAATTTCTCTTATAGCTTAGATTCTGTAAGGCCACTCTCTCCTGGTTTCCTTTCTACTTTTCTAATTGTTTCATCTTTGTTTATTTGTGTATTTGCATTTATCTGCCTGATCTTGAATATTAATTTTCTCTCTTTGATGCATTTGCCTTTTTGCTGTTTGTGCTCTGGACAATCACTTCCTCTTCTGGGATTTCAGCTAACACTTGTATATGGTGATGATTCATAAATCTGGATACTCTCCTGCTTTGACTTCTTAGACTGATTGTAAGATAAGTTGGTCAATAAGCAGTATTCTAAAACTCAGATAATTTTCTGAAATTATATGTAGTATACTATTATATGTGATACTTCTTTAAAATATGTTGACATCATCCTGTCTTATTGTATTGCTTTAGGAGACAACCCTGATTAATTCAGAGATGTGCCTGGATTGAGTATTGAGTGTACTACATGCAAAAAAGCATCAGCAATTATTTTTGCTTTAAAATGATGTTAACACATTTTAAATAAAAGAGAGACAATGTGTGATTTTTGAGTGAACACAAAGTAAATAAGATCTTGCCATTCTTTTAGCTACCTCAACTCTAAATTCTCTCCCAAACAAAAAGTCAGAAGCTTGATATTCCTTCACAGCTGAATCACTGTGAAGATACACAAAGGAGAGAAAATGCAATGTGCCTTGATCTACCCTTATGCAGGAAAGCCCCCATGCTGTGTCTCAAAGTCACCATCTGTAAAGTCATTTCATTTCACAAAGAAGAACAGGAACCTTGTTAATAATACCTGCCCCTTACCAACCTCAGTGGAATGTTGTGAAGTTGAATTAATGTCTGTGAAGCACTTGGAGCTCCTGAAAATAATGCACTATGTAAATACATTTTATTGTTACACCTACTGTTGTACTTAGCTCAGTGTCACTCCCAGTTATTTGACATCATATATATGATATAAAATTTTACTTCCTTTTACAGCAACCATCCAGAACAGTGAAAAGAAAATAATTTTTCATTGAAATATGTGCATATATTTAGAAAGAATACTACATGAAAAAATTCTTTTCAACTAAGTTTATTCAAAGGAGCCAGAAGAAGAAGAAAAAACTGATTTTCATGAATGATCTTTGAATGGAGTCTTATTGCTTTTTAAAATCATGCAAAGTAGGCAAATGAAATAATGGAGCAATTGGGTGATCCTTTTTTATGATCAGAGTGAAGTCATGGTATTGTAATTTTATAACATCGACCATTATCTTCTTTTTTACCTTTTTCATTCTCAAAATATCTCGTCTATAGAGTACAAATTTGCTAGCATTACCCTTAGAGAGTGCATTCACCCTAGGTCAGGAAACCTTTCTTCTACTCTAGAGTGCTTTTCCCCCACTTTGCTGTTGATGGACCACGTCTACCAAAGGTAGCCATAGTTTCCTGTGAGTAATCCAGCCTCTTTTCCTCCCATGCTCCTTTCTCCCAACCCTTTAGTTCAGTTCCCAGTGCTGCCACCTCCAGGAAGCCTTTTCTGATTTCTCCAAGCTTAAGCTCTTCCTCCGTGTTTCTTCATTTTCTGTCTGTAGTCTAGTTGGTTATCTGTTATTTTATTTGTAAGTTGCTTGAAGGCAGGGATTGGCCTTTACACCTTTTTAGTTCTTTTAATATCTTAAACATATTTGTGACTAGTTGACTGAATAAACAAATAAGTGTTAATGTTCTTCATGGTATTCATTCTTCAAGTAGCTTAGGCATTTTGAAGAGAAATTCATCTATACAGAAACAAAGGATTTTTGAGAGTCGCTAAAAATATTTTCTGAGAGGACTCTTGTGAGTCTTTTCAGAATGTTAAAGTCTCAACTGCAGGTTTCAGAGTAAGGCATGGAGCTCAGGAGCAGCCTGAGTGCTTGAATATGAATGACTGTGTGCTACACAGTCCTTAATTTTAAACTGTATTTTCCCTTTGTAAAATGCTGCCTGAATGAAATTGGCAGTGCCTGTCCACCAAGTCCAGGGCCCCAGTAACCAGGGAGACAAAACAAGTGGTTTAAATGCTTTGACTGACTTAAAAGGAAGCTTTTGTTTCTAGTGCAAATGTTTTGGGTATTTTTCTGACTTCCGGGAGTATCTGTTCCAAGGTTTTATCAGTCCCCAAATCATTTTGAATGTCACACACCAGGTCCAAGCATGTAATTGGCTTCCTGGTTAATATTTGTGTTATATTCTAGACTTTGCCACCCTTTTTTCTTTTATTGTCTATTTATTTGGTTAAATTAATATGGACATATTGAGAGCAGATAATTATGAAAGAGAAAACAAAACGCATTCAACAAACTTAACTAAAATACTCTTCTGTCATAATATAACACAGCAGAAAGTAATGCTTTTCAACTTATCTTTTTTTTTTTGAAGGTTTCTTGCACATCACTGACTTCATTTCCTATCAAAACAGAGTGAGGACTCTGGAGAATTGTTTGAATCCATTTCCTTAGAATCATTTTTTCTTAAAGATGTTACAGATGATGACATTTTGTTTTTATTTGAGAGATTATGTAATATTATTTATTACCAGTTCCCTCTGAAATTTTGGTCATTTATAATTTTAAAACAATCTCTGTTTTTCTATTTCTCTGCCAAAATTATGATTTCTATGAAAATATTGTGTACATATCATGTCTCCTTTGTAGTATTTCTCTGTGCTTTAGCTTATATGGTGATACTCATATTAAAATTCCTAACTGACTATAAGGCATCTCTTTATGATGTCATATTAGTGAGTAGAATTGAATCATCTTAATTCCTCAACAGAATTGATAATTTTCATTGCTGCAGACTATGCTTCTCAAACTTTAGCAGGCAAGAGAGTGCCCCAGGGTCCCACCCACCAGGATTTCTGAGTTGGTCTGGGGTGGAGCCTGAGATTGTGCATTTCCAACACTTCCCAAATGAAACTGATGCTGTTTTGTAGAGACCACACTTTGAGAACCACTTTATAGGTAAAGAGCCAGAATCCTGGTTCTTCCCTCCTTCCCAAGAGAGGCTTTCTCAATGTGGCTTCTTATCTCTTCTAATTAAACCATAGAAGGGATGAATTGTACAACTAGTCAACTGCAAAATAGTTAAAAAGAATAGTAGCACTTAGTTTATACTAGATATTAGACCTAATACTTTGGGAGGGACACATTAATGAATAAACTATAATCCTGACCTTCAGTACCTCAGTCAGGACTTGGTGGGCAGAAGGCAAAAAGTTGTGCATGTATGCAGCTATAATATATTGTAGAATGTAACAGACATATAAAAGGATTTTGAGAGTGGAAACAACAGCAAGAGATTAGTTATCATTGAAATGATCTATGAAGACTTTTTATTTTTTATTTTTTTAAAGATTTTATTTATTGATTTATCAGACAGAGAGAGAGCACAAGCAGGGAGAATGGCAGCCAGAGAGAGAAACAGACTGCCAGCTGAGCAGGGAGCCTGATGTGGGCCTCTATCCCAGAACCCTGGGAGCATGTGTGAGCTGAAGGCAGCTGCTTAACTGTCTGAGCCTCCCAGGTGACCCATATGAAACCTTTTTAGAGAAAAGAATAGAGATTTTTGTTCTTGGGTTCTGCACCTACAAAGATGAGAAGATAAAAATTATAAAATTTTTTAGTATCATATTTTGAAATGCATAAGAAAATCAAACAATGGCAAAATATAGTTGACCCTTGAACAATGTGGGAGTTAGGGGCACCGACTCCCTGTATAACTGAAAATATACGTATAAGTTTTGACTCCCTCTAAACTTAACTACCAATACCCTGCTGTTGGCTGGTAGCCTTACCAGTAACATAAACAGTTGATTAACACACATTTGTATGGTATGTGTAGCCTGTATTCTAGAATAAAGTAAGCTAGAGAAAAGAAAATGTTATTTTTTCAAAAGATTTATTTATTTATTTCAGTTAGAGAGAGAGAGAGAGAGAGAGTGCAGAGCGAAGGGGCAGAGGAAGAGGGACAAAGAAACCCAAGCAGACTCCCTGTTGAACCCAAGAGCTGGATGCTGGGCTCAACCCAGGACCCCTGAAATTAGACTTGAGTGGAAACCAAGAGTCACACACTCAACTGATTGTGTGACCCAGATGCCCAAAAAAGAAAATGTTACTAAGAAAATTATATAAAAGAGGAGAAAATACATTTGTCATATTGTAATGTATTCGTTGAAAAAAATCTGCATATAAGTGGACCTGTGCAAGTTCAAACTTACGTTGTTCAATTGGATTTGGGCAAAATGTGTGATATGAGTATAGTATTTTGCATAAAGGGATGAATTTTGGTGTGAGACCTGTATTCAAATTCTAACTCTCACCTTCTAGTTTGGGAGTTTGGACAGAGGTTTAACCTCTGTGACTCTCATTTCCTAATCTATAAATGGGAGTGATAATACTTCCTTACTGGATTGTAAAAGGATTAAAAGTGGTAATGTGTATGTTTTAGACAGGAACCTCTTGGAAATAAAATATAAGTGTAGGATAAAACTGGTAAGACTTTATTTGTTAAACTGATAATACTTTATTAAACTTATAATACTTTATATTACTGTTCAGGGCAGTGAGGATGAGGGAAAGTGGGAGTGAAGTGTCAGAGATTGAAACAGACTCTGAGTGCAATGGTTTGGTACAGGACTGTATTGGGGGGGCCTCTGGGGAATAACATCAGTAAGGTGGTAGAGAAGTTGACCTGCATCAGAAGTATTAGCCAGTCGCTGCAAGCCCAGAATGTGGATGGGTCTTCGGAGTGGACCCAAAGTGAGACAAAGGCTCTGGGCCTATGTATTCCCTCAATCACCAGTCACTGGATGCAGACTGGAGGGAGAATGTGACAAAACCTGAGACCGGGCAGCCATTCTCCCATGGCTACTCATGCATTGGTCCTGGAGGGAGGGGAGGAATGGGTTACGGTAAGCTCCTGCTGCTGTGGTCACCACTTCCTATGGAGTCCCATAGGGACCCAACAAGGTACACCAGGTATGCACTGCCTTCTCCATTAGCCACACGGGTTTGCAAGGAGATCTCGCAGCAGTGATGGAAAAAAGTTACATTTATTTGCATGGCTCTCTTCCCTTTCATGTTTCCCACCAGCCATGCCTCTCTGCCTCTTAGAAAACCAGATTCCATACTTTGCTTCCTGGATTTTATCCACAAATTGCACATTGATCAGAAGAGAGAAAAGAAGAGATCGTTGAGGGAGTTGAGAAAGTAGAAAAGTTTGGTATCCAGTTGAGTTGATAAAGGAAGTAGTCTAGAACATGGCTTAGAGTGAAAATTCAGTATATAGCTAACACCCGTGTAGGGCCTACCTGTGTGGCAGCCCCACTCTGATTACTTTATGTAGATTAATGTATTTGTTCCTCACAATAGCTTGATGAAGACGACACTGATACTAATATATTTATATTTTATAGACGAGGATATTGAGACTCAGATATTAATCAGCTAGTAAGTAGCACAGCAGAGTTTATAACCAGGTGTCATTTCAGAGTTCATGCTGTGAACCATTCCACTGTATTGCTTCCAAGTAGCTATTTTTAGTTTTATTATTGCTGTCATAATTAGAATATGTAAATATTTTAACATTATAAATGTCATTAACATTAGCAAACTATATTGAATATGAAAGACTTTACAAAAGTTTTGGTAATTTTTACCTTTATTTTTAAACTAGTATCACCAGATAACTTATATATATGAAAAGTGATACAGGAAGACCTGAGACTTACCCAGGTTTCTTTAGCTATGTAGTAGAAAACAGGATCATAATAAAAAATGTATGTGCTTCATTCAATAAAAAATATCTTCTGCATAATATTTCTTGTATCAGGATGACTACAGCCTGATCTTCAATTAGAGAAACTGTAAATCTAAGGATCCTAATTCCATTTCTGCCATTAACTGATTTGTTATTCAGAATACATCACATCTCTTCATGTGTTACCATATTTGTAAAATAAGGTAATTAGTAACTATCCCATATATATCACAGGATCGTGTTATAAGGATAGAAGTAAGACAGTATATATGATTGAAATGAAAAAATATATTGAAAACAACCTGGAATTATTTGGGAAAAAATTAACTGTTTTAGAAGTACTGCATTAAAAAAAATTCCCTAGGTAAAAAATCGATAATTTTTATAATTTTATAAAGAAACCTAGTTCGAACAGTTTCTATCATTTAATCCTTAATGGGATCATAATTTTTTATTGTATCCTTTACAGTGAGACATCTCTTCATTGCTATTGATGTAACAAAAACTTGTATATCAGGGATAAAAATTTATTCAGCTCTTCCTACTTGGGCATTAAACAAAGAGTATTTGACATGAATATAATTGTGATGTTCAGTATATCTGTACACTCTCAAGTATGGCAATAAATCAGGAACATAAGATTGGCTTTTTTCAAAAATTGTATAAATTTATTTAATTAATTACTTTTATGTTTTGAGACTACCACAGATTAATTTTTCTAATGTTTTGTCAAACTTTTTTGGATTTACTTTTAGGGCTTCTCAGTTCCTTCTGGGTTTACTGTGTGTTTTCTTTACATACTGGAAACTGACATTCTTTTACTTATCTTTCAGTTTTTGCTTTCCTTGTCAAGCTCCCTGAATACATGCTGTTTTTAGTTTACATTTCCATATCCAGAAGATGGACTGTTTTTACTACATCAAAATAATTTACACTTTTGATTTTGTATCCAAGCCATATTACTTCTTTGCAGTTTACCTGTTCATGTGTGTGTGCAATTATATTGGATACTTTTTTCTTTCTTATGTAAGGTCTCTCCTTATTCATTAAATTATTTATAGAACACAAACATCTTTGTAGATTTTTTTTTTATTATTTTTGTGATTGCTTGGAAAATTACTGTGCTTATCTTTGGAATGACATAAAATTGGATACATGCATATCTGAGTAATTATCCTTATAGAGGCAGTTCACTGGTTATTTTAAATTATCTTTAAGACTTATGAGAGGAATTATAGAAGAAACATTTTTTACATAATATTAAAAGTAAAGATGAAAATTAATAATGTATTCAGTTTTTTATGTAACATGTGATTGTTATTTTTCCTGGTAAAAATTCTCATTTATTCATATGTACCTGCCTTGAAATTTGTACCTTAAGGACAAAGAAAGGTCACCAATCCTTCTAACTCCTGGTTCTTTGTCAAAAATGGACACAGTTAATGAGGTTTGTTTGGTACAGAACAAATTCTCGGACACAGATAGAGATCCTTTCAATGGAAACAAATTTGTTTGGCTTTACGAGGTTACTTAGCGATTAATAATAGCCTTGAGATGCAGGTCAGAAAGGTCATTGTACCAGCTCGCCAACACAATCTAAATGTGCAGCTAGCCCAGCTCTGTGGGCGCAGAAGCCCCCAAAATACTATGCATAAAGTAAGACAGGCTATTTTCTGACTCCTTTTTTCATATTAATAAGCAATTTTCAAGAGAAGGGTGGCAAAATGAGGGCCATGCCACTCCAAGTAATTCATTTATTTTGCAATTTAATCTTATGTTGAAAAAAATTGCTCTGCTGCAATAGCATAGCGTGGTGATTTTTAAACGTCAGTGTGTTTCATAAGTAACCTTGTATGAAGTATTGTATTAGTAGCCTTTACCAGAAAATTGCAACAAAAATATTTCTAGACATTGAAGTAGAAATGAGAATCTTTTTTTTTTTTTTAATTTTTGGAATCTTTCCCTCTACTTTCCCTTGATATCTTTAGGGGAAATGCTCGATGATCTGCTTAAAATTTTACTTAAAGAACTGGACACCAAGTTGCATTATCTATTTTTTAAAAAGAATAATATATAATTTCAAAACGTTATTTTAACATGAATAGTTAAATTTGTTCTGTGAAAATAAAAGATTCTTTTTCCATATTTGATAATATCTTATTCTATTTACAGGCATTTTTTTGCAGAGTATATTTTACAAGTTTGTTTTTTTGTTTAAATTTCTTAAATATACACACTCAAATGATGAAATTTTCATTATTTTAATAGAATTTATTATACCTAGAAAGCCATGAACTTGTTCACCTAGCTTAGCTTTTATTTTAATTATCTCTATAACTGAACAAAATCACCTTTCAAGTGCAGGATAATACATGTTGGTATTATTTGAACTATTAACTGGAGTAAACTAAATTAAGTATATATATAAAACCCATTACATTTTCAAAATTAGCCCATTAGTATACAAAATAAATGATTAGAGATTTGTAAACATGAAATCAAAATTTAAAGGAAATCAGTAGCTCAGACATTTTCTTGGGATATTTAGGTACGTCCAAAATAGCTAATCTTCAACCAAAGAAAATGGCAATGTAGTTGTTCACTTCCTTTGCACTTGATATATTTCCTCAGCTGTTGAATTAGTTATAATATGTAGATATTTGATTTAAAAAAATTTAACTACTGAAAAATCACTTAAATGCTTTTTAAAGATTGCAAAGATTCAGGGGAATGTGCACGTAAGATTGATTACACCACTGATTTTGATGGATGTGGGTGATGGTAGCCTCAAAAACTTACTTGACTATCATCAGTGGAAGAAGGAAAATGTTAGCAGATTTTTAGTATCATAAATAACTGCAGATTGTTTTGATGCAGGGAGGCACTGGAGGAGTTTGCAGAGATGAAAGAAAGAGAAGAGAAGAAGGCCGACCTCGAAAGGGAAGAGAAGGAAAGAGATTACCAAGCCCGAAAGATGCATTACCTCCTCAGCACAAAGCAGGTTGGTCTACCTGTCCCTGACAGCTCCCGTAAACCACTTGGGCCCCTAGCCTGACAGAGATAAAGTAGCAGGCTGAATGGGACATGACTTGTTGAAAAGATATCACAAAGACACTACTTCGAGTTCAATTTCGTGCTTCTGTGTAGGTGCGCGCAGGCACCATGACTCGTCTGCGACAGCAGCTTCATAGAGGCAGCGGCTGGGACGCCGGCAGAAAGGTCCAAGTCAGCAGTGTGATCTGCCACTGTGATAACACAACACGAAGGGCATAACCTCGCTTTTGAAACCCATTCTGAGTGGCTTATTGTTGTTTCGCGAATTGATCAAGAACTAAGAAGTTATTAAACTGAGGTCGCTTTCAGGTTTTCTCTTTTACTTGAGCTAATGTTGAGATTAGAGCCATTGTTGCACCCTTTCTAAATTTTGATGCACGTTTTCAAGTAAAGCTTTGAACAAACCTGCTTCAGCAATTGCATCTTCTTACTGAGATACAAATGTGGAATTGGGAATACTTAGAATGATTTTCTTATAAATGGTAACATTTTAGTGCCTCAGATTGTACCGTAGTTGCTAGTTGCTGAGGAAAAAATACATTGACCTATAGAATATTCTGCTCACAAAGAAATATGGTTAAAAAGCAACATGAATGGGGCGCCTGGGTGGTTCAATGGGTTAAAGCCTCTGCCTTCAGCTTAGGTCATGATTCCAGGGTCCTGGGATTGGGCCCCGCATGGGGCTTTCTGCTCAGCGGGGAGACTGCTTCCCCGCCTCTCTGTCTCTCCCTGCCTCTCTGCCTACTTGTGATCTCTGTCAAATAAATAAATAAAATCTTAAAAAAAAAAAAGCAACATGAATTTAGGGGTTGAAGTATGTTTTGTTAATTGAGCTTCAGGCAGGAAACTAGCAATTTGTGGGTTTTTATTCTTTCTCATAGACTTTCAAGTTAAGTCTTAGAGTTCCAGCTGGAGTCACACATTCAGATGTCTCAGACTTGGGCAAGTCAAGTCCGGTTCTGTGGTGGAGGGTCATGGAGGGTGTTTCCTGAGATTTAAGTGTCCTGCTTCGAGGCATCCAAATTCAAAAACATTAAGTACTGGACTGGCCATGTACATTTAGGACAGAGAACTGCACTTCTAGCTCTATTTGGTAGGCTAATTAATAATACTTTCAATAATGATAACGATCTTAGTGTTTACTTAGTATTTATATAGCTGAGTTAATTCCATTTAACAGAAAAGAAAACTGAAACAGAAAATTATGATACTGATTTATAGACACAAAACTAGTAATAATAGGTATGCTACTCAGATGGAGGTCTTCAGATTCTAAATATTTAGGCAAGAAAGAAAACTTAAGAAATAGAAAGTCAGGGGCACCTGGGTGGCTCAGTGTTAAGCATCTGCCTTCAGCTCAGGTCATGATCCCAAGGTCCTGGGATGGAGCCCCAGTGGGCTCCCTGCTCAGCGGGAAACCTGCTTCTCCCTCTCCCACTCACCCTGCTTATGTTCCCTCTCTTGCTATGTCTCTCTATATCAAATAAATAAAATCTTTAAACGACAACAAAAAAATTAAATAAATTAAAAAATTGAGGTATTTTCAAGTTTCAATTATAAATTCATAACTGTAAAAAATTTATCTGTATAATTGGTGGGCTACACTTCTCTAGATGTAGAATCACATAAGGAGTTCTTTTTTTTAATTTTAGTTATTGGTAATTTTCATTTTGATGAAACTAAGGGAGGCATAATATATCCTTTAATTCTTTAAACCTGATAGTAATTATTGGGTACAGTTATTTATTTTGATAACTCTGAATCCCTTATATACTTTGAATCTTCTTATTCTGAGGTCTAATTGCGCTGTTTATACTTATATGATGGGTAGTGTAACGGCAGAAATGATTTTTTAAGTGGTGAAATCAGATTTAACAGAAACATTTATTAATTTGTTTTTATCCAGGGTATTTAGATATCGGGTTCATAGAGGAAAATTTTAGAATGTCCATAAAGACTAAGTTATTTTACTAATAAAAATACTAGAATAGCAGGGGGCACCGGGTAGCTCAGTCGGTTAGGTATCCACCTTCAGCTCAGGTCATAGTCCTGGACTCCTGGGATCGAGCTCTACATTGGGCCATCTCAGCAGAGAGCCTGCTTTCCTCCTGCCCCTCACCCCACTCGTGCTCTCTTTCAAATAAATCAGTAAAATCTTTAAAAAAAATTTTTTTTTAAATAATGAAATAGCAAATATCCATGCAGTACTTACCATGTACCACAGAGTATGGTAGATACTTTATATGCACAATTTCTTTATTTTGATTTCATTTTAGTTTAAACACCTAGTTTAACAAATTATTTCACAAACTTGACCATGTGACTTGACTCCTGGATCTTAATGAGTTTTTAATACTACCACTGTGTTTTAGGTGTGTTTGTGTTAACAAATACAAGCTGTCAATGCCCTAGCCCATTTTCCTCCTTGTTTATACGTTGCAGACTGCTGGTAATGTCCATGTATGTAAACTTAAACTGATCTCTTGTTTCTAGAAATCCTTGGCATCCAATAGAATGATTGTTTTTGAGGTGCTATGACAGTAGAAACAGTATGGGCATTGACATCAGAGCTAAGTTGGCATCCAGGCTCTCCCACTTAGGGTAAAATATCAGAAGACAACTGGAATTGTCTGTTTCACTCTACAATTTGAAAGAACCTTATGAGAATTGAATATAATATATTTAAAATACTATCGGGTCCTTAGTGTTCCAGTAAATGATAACAGTCCTATTATTAGAATTAACCTATCAAGAGCATCTGGGTGGCTAAGTCAGTTAAGTGTCTACTTTCGGCTCAGGTTATCATTCCAGGGTCCTGGGATTGAACCCTATGTCAGGCTCCCTGCTTGGTGGAAAGCTTACTTCTCCCTCTGCCTGCTTGTGCTCAGTCTCTCTCTCTGTCAAATAAAGAAATAAAATATTTTTTAAAAATAATTAAAAGATAAACGAAGATTCTATACATTTTCTTCTGTTTGTCTTAGTTGTTGGAAGTGTTCATTTTCTCATTTCTTTGCTTTAATTATTAATGAAGATTAGATAGAAATATTTATAGTGATCTTTGCCCAATATTCCCCCCACCCATTTTACAACTGGCCTCACAGACCTGAGGGCAACAGAGGGGAAATGATGTTCTTAAATCCCTTTCTTTGGAGAGGAATATTATATATCAGAGATTTTCATTTGGTTCTGACAAGTTGGTCTCTTTTGTCACAGTGATCTTCATATTTGATCACAAATAACTGGAGATAAAATACAACCCTTTGAGCCTATGCAGACACTTCTATTCCCAAAGCAAACTTTTTTTTTTTTTGGTACTGAAATAGAACAGTGGTATCATCTTAGTCTCATCTGTTGACTTTGGTCAGGGAATTAGTTTTACTATGGGACAGTATTAGAAATTTCAAATGTTTTATTCCTTTGTTTTTATTATGATATAAAAAGGTTGAATTTTAAACTGATAAGTCACAATTATAAACCATCTTTACCTAAACAAAAGTATGCAATATTCACCTTAACCTAAACAAAGATATGTAACACTAATATTAATAAATAGATTGAATATAAATCTTAACTTTAAAAGTCTTCAGTTATTCCAGATAACATATTTTGAGTACTGACAGTCTGTCTCATGCTGAACCAGGAGTGGGACATACAAATGTATACTATGTGATCCTTAACCACAAGGTGTATTCACTCTGATTTCAGTCTATGCCAGACAAATGCTTTTACAAGAAAGAAATTTGACACATTTCAATTTCAGTTTATATAGGTGGTCTTATTGAAATTAGCAACCACTTATATTTATGATTTTGTGATTCCATTTATTGTTTTATTTTCACAAAAATCTTTACTTTCCCTAACCTAAGAAAGACTCAGAGAATGAAAGACATGTTTCAATTTGAGTATCAGTCCTGATTTTCTCAGCATGACTTGACTATGGGTAAGAAATTAAGCTGCAGGTTTTAAAACATTACTAAGATATTTACAGATTAATTTCATTGCTTGTTTTAAGAGTTTTGATTTCAAATTATATCAAATACACATTTAAGTACAAAATAAAAGTCAGATATGAATTGAGTATTTGTTATTAAAGGCTTAAGTCACTTTTTTTTTTTAAGATTTTATTTATTCATTTGTCAGAGAGAGAGAGAGAGAGCGAGCACAGGCAGACAGAGTGGCAGGCAGAGGCAGAGGGAGAAGCAGGCTCCCCACAGAACAAGGAGCCCGATGTGGGACTCGATCCCAGGACGCTGGGATCATGACCTGAGCCGAAGGCAGCGGCTTAACCAACTGAGCCACCCAGGCGTCCCGGCTTAAGTCACTTTTAACTCTCAATTTATACAGTTATTGGAAAGTTTACTGAATAAATATTCAAGTATAAATAATTTTTATAAGTACATCAGGATAGGAAAAGTTCTGCTGATGTATTTAAAGGGAATAATACTAATAGCCTTTTTAGAACTATTTTTTGGTGATTTCAATAATTTAGGAGTGATTTATAATGATACATAATGATAGTTTGTGGAATATTAATTTTCATATTAAATTTTCATAAGTCTAATATAGCTTCACTTCGGTGAGTAGAAATAAAACATTAATTCAGATGAAGAATGCTTTAGAAAAGGTAAGGATTTTCTAAGCCAAAATTGTATTTGTGAATTCATATATAGGTAATAAATGAAGTTATGTTGTTATTTAATTTTTAATAATTTTAGGACTCTTATGCTGATATACCGACATACTCATATTAATAACCTAGTTTCAAAGTCAGTGTTAGTAACAAATCTGGTGTATATCTTAAAATAGTTCTAAAATATTTTCCCGATTTTTACTGATATTAAGTATCTCATCTTTATGCAAGCAAATATATTAGCACTAATAGGAATTACACAAGTAAATAACTAATATTGCAATGAGTGAATTAATAGACCCCTCAGGGTTTTATTAATTAAAAAGTTCGAGTCATATTAAAGCACCTTTTGTATATGTTTATTTCAATCAGAAAGCTGAACATGGTAACTTATTTGCATAAATAATCAATCACCATTTACTAGTAGTAATAAGGTTAATTTGTTGCTACGGACATAATAGGATTAGTCAATTATATTTCCCAGAAAATACTATTTGTTATGCACCCCATCACCTGTAAAACAGGATTGGGTTTAGTGCCCTTATTAAATGAACACATCAAAAAAATCTTTGTCCCTGTAAAAGTTTTATGAAAAGAAAGCTAATTTTAGTTGATTTGAATAAGTAAAATGCAAACATTGCTTCCATTTGTAAATTTAATTTATCTTTCTGCGAAGATTGATTATTTAATAAAGTTATTTATTTTGATTCAGTAACCAGTCAAAGTAAATCTAACACATATAGGACACATTTCCTTTGAAGAAAATCTCATTTGCAGATTTGTTTTATTCCAAATAAACTGACTTTCATTCCCGTCCTTGTTCTTGGGTAATAAATTATGTTGTCTGCTCCACCTACTGGTAGCTACATGAAAAAGGCCTATTGTTGGCTTATTAGAAGATACTGCCTCTAAAATGTTCCCAGCATTTTTACAGATCCTCCTGGAGAACAGCAGAGTTACAGATACAAATCCAAGATTCAAGAACTATATCATAGTGTTTAGAGCTATAGGTTATTATGTAGAATTATATACATTGTTTCCTGATCAGTGAAAAATATAACTTTTTTATTTCAATGTACTATAAAAAAGGACAGATACGAATATATTCATGAGTAAGTATAACTATATGTATTTTATTTTATAACAATGGCTTTTAATAGTTTGTACATATTCACTTTAAAACTAAAATGAAAATTTATAAATTTCATTAAAATCTTATAACATTTTATGGAAATGATTTCACATCATCACTTATATGTTTTCATTTTTTTTCTTTAATGGGTCGTTTTTTTTTGTTTTTTTTATGGGTCGTTTTTATATGGACACTGAGTTAATGGTTTTCAGTTATTTAAGATTCTTTAAAAAGACCCTATACTCCAATTAATATTAATAAAACATTGTCTTTCCTTATTTTTTGAGAGAAGCAAATGGTTTCAGCAACTTTATTTTTCAAAATTGTATCAGATCACATGTGTATATGAAAGGAAAGTAGCTTAATTTAAAAAACTTAATATAACATGGGGTGCCTGGGTGGCTCAGTCTTTAAGCGTCTTCCCGCATTGGGCTCTCTGCTCGGCAGGAAGCCTCCTTCTCCCTCTCCTGCTCCCCCTGCTTGTGTTCCCTCTCTCACTGTGTCTCTCTCTGTCAAATAAATACATAAAATCTTAAAAAAAAAAACTTAACGAAAATAATTGATTCTCTGTTGATATGGATACCATATTGATATGGATAGCATGTCTATAAGACAAATCTGTAAGGTGAAAAAATGTGTAAATTAAGTAATATAGAAAGTCTTCCAAGCCCTTTATTGCTTTCAACTCTTTCTCCTCAAAATCATAAATGGGGAGATTCTGTGCTTAATATGTGATTATACACTTTTAATTTGAGGTAATGAAGTAAGAGAAGAATGGCAGTCTTTCAGTGTGTACCTGCACATGGGCAAGCATGTGTGTGTGTGTGTGTGTGTGTGTGATATATCTCTGTGTATATGGTGTAGTTGGAAAGCATCTTTGGAGATCCTTCTCATAAGGCATTTTCCTTAATCAATGGCATACCACAGCAATAGTTGGGAGATCAAGTATGATATCAAAAAAGTGCCCCTATAATAACTCTCTGGAACACACTTTTATACCTCTTGATCCTTATCATAAAAACCACTTCTTTGGCTTAAAAATACTATGTTCCTCTCTCATTTCTAGGTTGGACACCCCACTTTCTCTTTTCTCCTCTCCTCTCCCTTCCCCATCTCTGTATTTCCATAATATACATGCAAAAGGGTGTATGCCTTGATATTTATGGCTGTTAATCGTATCCACTATGTTGAGTATATTACATTTTTGATCTTCATGGCTTGATGCAACCTGATTTAGGGCATTCACATGGTTCATTGCTTCTGCTTTTTGGCTTTTTTTTTTCTTCTTCTTTATGTGCTTTTTTTCTTTATTTGTCCAAATCAGTCTTTATTTTGATCAATGATCTAGACTATTCCTAATCATCCAGATTGTTAAAATCTTTCCCTCTTTTTCATTTTCTGTGTAAAATCACAGTCTTCTTTCAATTTATTCTTCCTACTATCTTCTAAATAAATTCCATTATGTCCATTTCCTGAAGTCTGAGCAATAGTAATAATCTCTAAAATGATTTCTTTTGTTTAGTCTTTTGTTCTTTGTCCCAGTATATTTATCACCATTGGGTAAATTTTGCTAAAATAGTGCTTTTTATGTCATATCTCTCTGCAGTTTATAAACCTCCAATGATTCCCTGTTTCCACAGGATAAAATCCAAGGTTTTCAGCATGTGCATTTGACACTCTCCAGACAGACTCTACTCTGCCTATTTATACTTAGTCTTATCTTTCTTTCATCCTCAGGGTTAGCGTCCTGATAACAGTCTGATTTTTATACCCTAGAAACATTCATCACAAGGTTCTCTTTATATGATATAAATGATATAAATGATATAAATCATATAAATATATGATAGGTGACTTCTTGTGGATTGTCATGTTCTAGAAACTCAGAAACTTCCCTTTACCTCACCCTCCACCCCCAAAAGAGAGTCAACATCTCACATATGTCCCACTAACACTTTGATTTTGCCATTACTTTATCATTAAAGATATATTTCTTTTTCCCCATACTAAATTAAAATACTTTTAGAAAGGAGACAGCTATTAAGGTGTTCTTATTAGTATAGCTTGGTGAAAATTAATAACTGTGAGTAGGCTATCATAAAAGGAAGGAGGAAGGTATGTCCAGAGTCCTGAGGCAATGCCTGTAGTATGAAGACCAAAATGGGCACAAGGTTGGTAACAAAGGGAGCCAGAGATAGTAAGGGATATATTGACTACGTGGAATGTCTGGGGAGAAAAGTAGATCTTGTAAGGCACTGAAAGATAATTAAGAGGCCATGTAAGAGAAACATGACAATTTTGCCATTTTGCTTAGCATAACTATTTAGTATTCCTAGTTAAAAATACCACTCTAGATTCCTCATATTTCTTTCCTACATCACACAGCATTCCCAACAATGAATTCTTAATTTTTACATTACCCACTCCCTGGTTATGGCACATTTTTTAGGTTGAAAAGGTCTGGCAATAAAACTGAGAATTACGGAAGTAGGGAGTGGGAGTAGATTCATAAGTCTTACTTGAAGGATCTTATATTTGTTTTTGCCAACTTCCCAGTAGTTTGTATGTTTCCATGGAGAAAAATATAAGAATAGGAACTCACCCTGACAGAGGACAGGACCCCTGATTGGAATATATTAGAGCAGCATGGAATCTTTAGAGTTTACCTTTCTAGCTCTTTTTGTTAACAGGTTAAAGAAAGCAGGTCTGGAAGATGAAGCAACCAGCCCAAGGCTGTCGAACTAGTTTATTTAAACCCTGTGGTGTTGGGGCATCCAGTGCCCCGACAGTGCAGCCACAGTGAAAACCCTAGTGAGTGTCCTGCATCTATGGTCTACATGCGATACACCTAAATAAACTCTCTTTGGAAGGGACTTTGTCCTATGTTTATGGATATCTCTTTATCCTTGAAAACACTAGCATTCTGAGTATGTACTGCTCCTTGAGTTACCTCAATTCACTGAGTTATCATTTTACCCTTTCTCTGAAATGTTTTGGTACTTAACAGGAGCGTTGATCTGAATGAATTCATGGACAAATAGAAAAACTAGGCCTTGCATGTAAGAGAGTGAATGAAGCAAGCCAGAACATAATATAGATTTCTATGGTGCCTTTCTATGAATAGCCCAAAGCACTTTTAATACATTTATCCCCACAATATTCTATAAAGTAGCAGTTATCCTTCTGGTGATTGAAATGCTCTTGTTTGGTACTCATTTTTCCTCTGGATACTTGGCAGATGTATTCCTTCCAGAAGACTATGTAGTGCATAAAGATCTGACCTATGATCTTCGGATCCATAGTTTATGAGGCAGGTCCTCAAGTTTGGTCATTTGCTCTTGGTCCCAAGTGAACTGTCCACATCACAAAACCATCACATAATCTGTTACTATTGGCAGTCTCTGCTCAGAAAAGGCCAAGGACTGAACTAGTGTGGCGAATGAATTAGCTATTAACTTGTACATTTTATTTCCTCCCTCTTTAACATTATAGTTTTTATTATCCTGTAGTACATGAAAGAGATAAAATTATTGTCTATTGTCATTACTCTTTGAAGAGTTAAAATGAAAAGGTTAAAAAAAAAGTCTTGTGTCCCCAAATAAGTCCCTTCCCTGCTCTTCCCCTTGCCATCATTTATCCATCATGTATCTAAGAAATGGAGGCAAAAATATAATAAAATTTAGAGAGACCACTCGGGTAGAAAAGTTTTCTTAGCTACATTTCTTACATATATTTTCTTTTTCAGCATGCTGCATTTTAAAAGTTATTTTTAAAAGTGTCCATTAGCAAAATACACTGTAAACCTCTCCTTGTACATGTGACAGATTCATGTGTTTTGGGGCCTGAGGCTTATACAATTTGGGGATCTATCTTCAAGAAGAAACTATATAAAGTTACAAATACAGGAAGATGAATACTTTTCATAATGAGCAAAAAATCATTTCAAGCACATTTCAGATTTTAACATCTGAGAACACCACCCCTCTAAATATAACAGTAGGTTCATTAACTGCTTGATAGATCTCTCATATTTACTCACCATATTTTGGTCTCATGCGCTTTGATTGCCTCTTTCTTTGACAATAATTTTGTTACATTTTCTGGAGTGAAAAGAGAAAGTTATTCACTCCTTTTTGTAGGAACACTGATCTAAATTTTTCATTACTGTAAGAAAGTTAAATGATGCATTCCTATTTAAATATGGTGCAGTATTAAGTATATTTTTGAAGGAAGGATCTTCTGTTTTGTACAGGAAATGAAGAGAATCAAATTCTCCATTTGAGAAAGCCCCACTTCTCTTCCACTAGCAGTTCTCTTCCACTAGCACGTACTTCCAGGCCAGACAGTTCAGGATGTTCGTAGTACGATGCAGCCTGTGGTCCTGCACCTTTATTCATGATGCCTGGTGAGTCTGCCCACTGCATTCAGGAATAGTCCCGAAAGTTATTCCTACATTGGTATTGCTGAAAAACTTTAACTATACTTGGAAGTAACAGAGGAAAAAATACCCTCATAAATGTATCCAACCAAACCTAAATTAGATACACACCCACCTTAGCTTTTTTCCTGGTTTCGTCTCCAGCATGCCCATAGCTGCTCTGGTCCCACCCAACAAAGTGTGATAGAGGATAAGTCAGAGCATAAGAGACAGAGGAATTAACTGATGTCTTACTTTCACAAATTTTACCAAATAACATAACCATGTGAACACATTGCCAGGGTCCCTCCTTGTGTTATGGAAAGATCCTGTGAAAATGAAGACACCAGAGATTAAGGTGAATCAGTTTCACTGTTACTTCACCTCTAGATGGACTATATTTTTGTATTGTGTTAAACTTGCTCAAAGAAGTTTTAACTATTAAAACTATTTTAATTTAACTTAATTTTGTATGATAATCTTCTGTGTATCAGATATCAAATCTAACATTCAGACATTTAAATGAGCATTATTATTTTAGTCCTATCCATAAAATTGAGGCACTTGATTTTTTTTAGTCCTCTATTTATTGTGTTTTATTTTTGGACATCAAAATCAGGGTCTATTTATTTCCATCCAGCAATGAGGTGAATTTTTAATGTATTAGGTATGGGGTAGGGAGAGTTCTTACTAGGCATTAAAGGTATTAAACAATTACCTATGTATATGCACATCTATATATGTATATGTGTTATATATACGTATGTGTATATAGATATACAGATACAGGCTTATATAAAATTTCAAATACAGCTTTAATAGAAAATTCAAAAGTCAGAAAAGAATTACAAAAAATTTGTAACAAAAGTAGTTCCCATTCTCTACCTTAATGTAAAATGTTTCTTTACTTACCTTTATACTCTAGTGCACCATATTTTAAACTGTATTGTGTACAGATATTTTACACAAAGTAATTAGCAGTTAACTGGTATATGTTTCTTTCTATTAGTTTTTATAAAATTTGTTATTGGTATGTTAATTATAATAAATTTTTTCAGCTTCTTCATTGATTAGTGAAGACTGAGTTTTTGGTCGTTCCTTTTGCTATCCCTAATTATAATGCAATGAAATCTAAAACTTAGAAACTCAAGGAAATTACACCATTGCTCTAACTAGATTTGATGAAATAATTAGGGCTATAATGGTTTATAGATTTGAAGATTTATTCCCACTATTATTATGACTAGTTTTCTATTTTTAGGATACTTTAGAAATATTTTAGAATGAGACCAGTTAGAAGTTAGGTGTTGTTATAATGGATAAATAATGAAGACGTAGAATTTGTCAGCTCATGGTTTATCTTAGCTCTTCAATAAGTCTAGAAGAATAACTTTATATAGATAAGTTCTGCTCACCCCATGTTCTTAATATTTAAATTCACTCTTTTGGATTGGTAAATGTTAGAAATATTTCCACTGAATAGCTGGAGGCCAGAATTTAAAATCTCAGGCTTTGGATGAATCCATCTTCTTTCTTTAATTCTTCTTCTTCTTCCTTTAATCTTCTGTGTATCTCTATTCCTAACCCTTATACCCTACAATCAAAAACATTATTGTTTTTGTGTAAAAACTGGGGACACAGTGTAAAACTGGGGACACAGGCAGATAATTTATACTTTCAAATATTTTCTTAAAATGAACTCAACTAAATGATCAAGATACTCAAACATTGACTAATGTAGTTTTATTAGGGTCACTATTAAGAGCATGAATATCCTTAACTTTTGAGTGTAAATTAAGGTATAGTCCAACATGGTAAATCATTTATGACCTTGAGACTTTATGCAATATAAAGCAGGTAAATATTTTAAAAGATATAGAAAGTGTGTACAATATTTCATATATGTATTACAGTCACAAAAGAAACATAAAGAGGAGGTGCAGTTGTTTATTTAAAAATTATACTAAAAATTAGTTTCAGGGCACCTGGGGTGGCTCATTCCGTTATGCGACTGACTCTTAATCTCAGCTTAGGTCTTGATCTCTGAGTCATGGCTCAGGTCTTGATTTTGGGGTTGTGAGTTTGGGCCCCACATTGGTCTCCCATGTTGGGCATTGAGCCTACTTTAAAAAAAAAATTGGTTTCGTTTTGGTGTGAGAAACATGACTTTAAATATTTTAGTATAAAGTGGCAGTTTTTCTGTTAAATAGTCTTACCAATTGGTGTTTTTATTTACATATCTTTTGACAGTTGGAAGTATTTCACTCAAAAAGGAGTTATGTTATCTATATAATATCACAGCAGACAGTAAACTAAAAGATGAGTAAATGGAAGGAAGGTGTTAAGAAGGGAGAAAAGAGAAATAATTTGTCTTTAAATCTTAATCTGTTAATATCTCTTGGGCCTAAAATAAATAAATTGCAGGTCTCAATAGCTGTTGTTATATTGAAAGGAGAGTCTTGCTGAAAGGATACGATCGCTCTTAGTTTAGAGAAAAGTAATATTTTCAAGGTGCTTATATAATGTAAAACACTCATTTATAGTTTTAGTCCCTTTAAAGAGTTGAATGTTAAAATTTTTTCTCTTAAATTTATTCAGCTTTATTTTCTACCTCCTTTTGAATTAGTACCTGTATATATGCATATGATTTCAATATTAATATATCTTTGAAATAAGTTATGAGTCATTAATATAATCTTGTACTCATATTTGTTGTCTATGCTTATGCTATATATGCATAAGTTGATTTATGGTCATCTGAATTAGTCTTAAATTTGTATCATTAAAATGATTCAGTTTGGGGCACCTGGGTGGCTCAGTGGTTTAAAGCCTCTGTCTTAGGCTCAGGTCATGATCTCAGGGTCCTGGGATTAAGCCCCACATCGGGCTCTCTGCTCAGCTGGGAGCTTGCTTCCCTTCCTCTCTCTGCCTGCCTCTCTGCCTATCGTGATCTCTCTCTGTCAAATAAATAAATAAAATCTTTAAAAAAAAATGATTCAGTTTATTTTAGCTGGTTTGGTTATTTATATATCCATACCCAAATCAGCTTCTCTGTCGACAGTTATCTGAATGCTAAAATTGTGGTTGGGCCTTCCCCGACCTTGCAAGGTATGGTTGTTGCTTTTTTCCTCCATGTCTTCATATAACATTTACTATTGGTGTTATGATTATATCTGCTTCCTTCTAACATAGGTAAATTCATAAAAGAGAACAACATTGTCACTTTAATATCCCCAATTTGTAATATCAGAGTCATGGTATTTCTAATACATGTCCTAATTCTGATTTATAATACTTTCATATTCAAAACAAGAAAGGCATCTTTTATTTCAGTCCTAATTATTCACTATTTCTTCTCTGAATTAAATAAAAACTATAGATAAGACAATTATTTTGACAGATGTAATAATTTTTAGTAACTGATACCTGTGTTTGGTAAAGTATATTCTGTGTGGTTTTTAAAAGGGCAAATCTTATATTCAAAGAAAAGGCAAAGAGAACACTAACATTTTCTTTTCATTCTGTAATGTCCCAAATTAAGCCAAGTTACATAACTAGAGTGAAGAAGATGAAATTCAAACTATGATCTGGCTATCTTGAAAACCATGCTTTGATTTCTTTAAGGTATGGTTTAAAGAGGGCTGAGAAAGGTCCTAGCTCAACATTATTTTATATATATATATATGTATATATATATATATATCTTTAAATTTCTGTTTATTTGATGACAGTTACTAGACAATATATTCAGCATTATTAGCTTTTGATGTTGTGTGTGTGTGTGTGTGTGTGTGTGTGTGTGTGTGTGTGTGTGTATTAGCTTATCAGTCTCTTTAAGCATCAGGAGGTGGAGGCATAAGTCTAACATGCAGGGCCTTCTCACAGGAAGGCAAGCAAGCCTCTTGGGCACTCTGGAGAGCTGTTGGGCAATGATTTTGTCTTCTAGAGGAAAAGAACCATGAACCAGAGGAATAAGGGTGGGTACTTATATCATCTATTAAGCATTTTCATCTTGGGGTGCCTGAGTGGCTCAGTTGGTTGAGGGTCGGATTCCTGATTTTGGCTCAGGTCATGATCTCAGGGTCATGGGATCAAGCTCCCAGTTGGGCTCTATGCTCAACAGGGAGTCTGCTTTAGATGATCTCTCTCTCTCTCTCTCTTTGCCTCTGCCCCTCCCCTACTGCTTCCCCACCTCTAAAATAAATTAATCTTTTAAAAATAAGTATTTCTGTCTTTGAGGCATCAACTGAAATTCTGAAACCACAGACATCCTGTTCAACATGATTATACATCGTTTTGTGATCATATGATTTGAGATAAAGAAATATCTATAAGAATGTAAATGTTTTTACCATATCTCTCTTGCTCTAACTAGTAATGTAATATAAAGGTCAGTGAGGTTGAAGGAGTCAAAGAACTGTGAGGCTTACTGTTGGGATGGGTCACCCCCTATACATGGAATCCCAGAGTACATAGTAGAAAGGAAGACTGAACTAAATGCCAAAGGCTATCATGAATATGGGCAAATGACCAACAAGTCTGTTAATGATAACCACAAGGGGGGATAAGAGAGTGCATATTCAGATTGCAAGAAAGTTGATGGGTAGTGGTTTGAAAAAGACATTGGGGAACTAAGAAAACGCAAATCTCTCCGTAGTCACTATGATACAGGGGATTACTAAAATGCTTTGTCCAGTAGGCCTGCTCTAGAGGCGAAGGAAGATTCAGTCATAATGAAGAAATACATTTATTAAAAAGTTTGGGGGCAAAGAGAAATTGTTTAGCATAAATGGGAGAAGGGTTCCATGGGGCAAGGTTGAAAGGATCATAGACAAGGGATCAGAAGTATTGAGAAAAGGAACAGGGTAGTTGAGGATGAGCATACCAGAGCATATAAAGGAGAGTTGGGATTCATTTGGCAGACAGTTATTTGGGCATGAACAATTTGACAGTAAAGCAAATAGATAAATTAGTTATTTGATCTGATTACCTCTTACTGTAGAGAAATTTAAGTCACTCTGCCTGTTCTTTATTTTCATTAGCACAGTAATAATGTGATGGACTGAAAGTGAATTAATGGATTAAAGTACAAGGGAGGTATTATTTCCTCATATTTTTGAAATGAGGAATGAAATGAAAAGCTCACATAAAAACTTGTGAAATAACCCAGTGGTACACCCCAAAAGCCAGAGACTAGCCTATTATTCATTTTAGACCAGATCAGTTTTTTGATCAAGACATTGTGTTGGCCAACTCCCTTCGATTAAATTACTTTCCCTCTAATTATGTTTGTGTCCAAATTGTGTTACCACCAGAGGGGCTTTTGAGTTTGAGTTTGAGATAAAAGATAACAGGGTTGTGAAGCATAGTGGAGTTTTCTGGGCTCCCTACCACCAAGGAGGTCAAAGCAAAATATTTTAGGAAGCAAAAGATAACCTAACAAAGATAAAATTTTTATTGAAGGATAACACAGAAAAGTGCAGAAATACTAAAGACTCAGCTCAGTAATCACAAAGTGGCAGGTATAATCTGTACCTAATAGGTACTAATTAATAATTTCCATACAAGAAGCCACAGGTTTACCAAACATGACAGTGAGAGCACAGTAGTCTAAAAATGAGGTGGTCTTTGAGATCTGGTCACGAGATTATAGCCAACCATATTAAGGCAGCATAGCATTTCCCCATGAGGCAGTCAACCTATACTTTGATAAAAACTTAAAATGGCTTCCCCCTGTTTGCTTAAGAAATTTTTCTTCAAAGACTTTTGGGAAATCAGTGTCTTGCAGAGCCCCAGATAACACTGGGAATAAAGTTTGACAAATGCTCCATTCTATTAGTACATTTTCTTTAACAAAAGAAAATTTTCAATTATTTTCAATTTTCAAAAATTTTCAAGTATTTTTCTTTTAGCAACTAATTGTCTTGAAAGGCATCTTTTAAACCCAAACCATGAAATCATTTTTCAAATGAAATCACTATCAAAGAATTGAGCAAAAGAAAATAGTAGATTTCTGAGTGGGGAACAGTGGTATATAAGGGAAGGTTTGAGGTGGGTGGTGGTTACAAAAACATGCTTTACTGTTTTTCTTAGGTCATTCAGACTTCAGTAGTACGTATAATAAGCCAGCACAGAATGTGTAGAAATTGCATGTTAGAGGCATTGCAATAGGGAGTTTTCAAATCACTGTGAAACTGGGTGTCCACTTTCACTGCTCTACTCAGAATACTTCTTGATAAAGACACCAGGAATCTCCTGTTTATAAATCCACAGGATCTCTGGGAGATTTATACACTGTGGTATTGGAACTTCCTTTGGCCTTGGTGACACTACGGTCAGCCTTCTATCTTTGATCATTTCTTCTCAGTCTTCTTTCGTAGTGTATTCAATAGAATTCAGTGTATGTCTTTTCTCTGATATTATATGGGATTATTTATAGTTCTTTAATATTGAAATTATTTAAAGTTTCTGTTCCTTTGCACATCTTGCTGTTTTCTGGAATGCCTTCCCTCACCTTACACACTGAGCACATCCCTGCTCAAATACCAGCCATCCTAACCCCACAGAGCAGTCTACTCTCAGTGTAAGTATTTATACATATCAATGCTAATTTCAGTATTTTATAATTATTTGTAAACTGTCCATGCTGTGACTCAAATGGAAAAGCAGGAATCAAAGCCAAATCTGGAGAGTGCCAAGGCAGCAGGTAGAGGAGGGGAGGAGGTAAATGAAGCTGTATTGAGGGGGTAAGGTAGGTTGCTACATGTTGGGGAAAGGAACAGGCCTAGAAAAATTTCCTAAGCAAGAAAATAAGCAGCTTTCATCCAGTCCTTGTAAGGATCAGTAGAATAGTGACTTAAACATTTACAGGGAATTGTTTAGTGGGAAAGATTTCCCAGAAAGTATTATACATGGAGTCTTCTCTCAGAAATTCTTTCAAAATGTAATATAGTTAAAGGGAAATCCTGGTGGGGTTTGGGAGGTGGGTGCAGTGTTCTTTACTCCCAAGAATTTCTTAGTCATCATAATATTGCCATATTTTAGAAGACTCAAATTAGTCTCCATTTCTTTTTCTTTCCTTACATTCAATGAATTACGATGTGATTTGTGCCACAAGAACACAATTTGCTTCTGTGGAGGTCACCTGTCACCTTCTAATTACCATGCCAGTTGTGCATTTTTGTCCTCATGCTGTTCCACCTCTCCTGAGCTTCTGACACTGCTGACCTCCTTCATGAAACAGTCTTCTCCCTTGTGTACTGCCTCTGCTCCCTCACTGTTTGCTCTTTTGAGTGTCCTTCATGGGCATTTCTTCTCCCACTTATTTCTTGTATGTGCACACTTCTAAGACTGTTCCCCTGAATTCCCTGCATGCTTTCCCTCAGTGACCCCATCCATTTTCAGACCTTCAGATATTTTTACTCAGAAAACACTCCAATCACTAACTATGACCTCATTCCCAAGTTCCAGACCTACTATTACAACTATACACTGGACCTTTCAACCTGGATTTTTGGGAGCGCTCCATTCTAATAACTCCAAAACAGGTAATAATACTCCTGCATAACTATTCCTCTTTCTACCTTCTCTGCTTGGGTTCTAAGCCCAAGTTTTTCTGTAAGTCCATATTCTCTTATGTTCTTTTTAATAAACATTATGACCCATGTCTTCTGATTTTGTTTCTACAGAATGCTCCCTATCCATGTCATTCTTCTGTTTCCAGTGTTCTTTCGTCTTACCTTTCAATAAGCAGTCTTCACCTCCTTTACAGACTTTTGGTCCATTTCACTTATTCATTCACATAAGCATGGATTGATTGTCTACCCTGAGCCAGGTATTGAGATAGGCAATGTTCCATATTTTTTCACCTCTCTAGATTCCCAAGAATGGAATTGTTGTATTATATACTAAGCATATATTTACCTATTTTTATAGGCTTTTAAAAATTTGAGCAGTTTTGGGTTCACAACAGATTTGGTCAGGAAGTTGCTGTACATTCATTACCCCCACACATCATTATTACCCAAAGTCCATAGTTTACATTAGGGTTCACTCTGGGCATCTTGTCTTGCTTGCATCATTTCTGAGGGAAAGTTGTATGTGATCCTTGTCTTTGCATCCTCTGTTGTTAAGGTGCTTACCACCTCTGCTTCTCACAGATTTCCTTATCTTTGCTTCTTAGAAGTTTGAATATGATATGCCTCTCTATATGTTTGTGTGTTTATTTGTCATTTCTTTTACTTGGTGTATTCGCTGAGCTTCTTGGATCTGCGGTTTAGTGTCTGGTATTAATTTGGGGGAATATTCAGTCATTATTACTTCACAGATGTCTTCTGTTACTTTCTCTCTTCCTTCTAATGGGTTACCATTATATACATGGTATAGACCTTTTGAAGTTGTCCTACCTTTCTTGGATATTGTGTTATACATATATTTAAACATTTATTTATTTTTATTTGGGGGAGAGAGACAGCACGAAGGGGGAAGGGCAGAGGAGAGGAAGAAAGAATCTCAAGCAGACTCTGCATGGAGCACAGAGCCCAACTTGAGGCTCAGTCTCACAACCCTGACATCACGACCTGAGCTGAAACCAGGATTTGGGTGCTTAACCATCTGTGCCACCCAGGAACTCCTATTCTGTTACATTTTTATCAGACTTTTTTCTTTGCCTTCCCATTTTGAAATTTTGGAATTTTCTGTTGACATATCCTCAAATTCAGAGATTCTTTAATCAGCCATGTCCTGTCTACAAATAAATCCATCAAAAGCAGTCTTCATTTCCGTTACCATGTTTTTGATCCCTGGCATTTCTTTTTGATTATTCAAATTTCCATGTCTCTGTTTTCATTGCCTACCTGTTCTTGCCTGCTATCTACTTTATCCACTAGATCCCTTAACATATTAATCATAATTGTTTTAAATTTCTATCCTGATAATTCCAATGTGCCTACCATATCTGAGTCTGGTTCTGATGCTTGCTCTGTCTCTTTAAGTTGTGGTTTTCACCTGTGTTTTCATGGAGTTTCTGTAGGCCTGCTTCAGACTTCTTCCTAAATTTACCTTCTAAGGGAGAATGTGAAAATCAATAGATTTCCATTTTATGCAGAATTAATTATAATTTGCAGCCTTCTAGAGTTTGGCCCCAGTTTATCTTTATAAGCTCATCTCTGACTATAGCTTCATACGTAAACCTGCCAGTGTGATATTCACTGAACAACTGCTCTGTGTTTTACCACAAATATGTTTGTCTTTATTTTTACCCTTCCCTTAGCCTGCAATGCCTTTCTTCCCTTTTTATTGCCAACATCCTACCCACCTTTAGAAGAAAGTCAAATATTTTTCCATAGTTTTCTAAAAGATGTATATAGTTGTACTATAACCTCTGGTATAAACCTCTTTTACAACAGTAATTAGTGGGTACTTACTACAGGCTGGTTATGTTATTGTCAGTCACAAAATTGCTATCCTGGCCCTCCCCTCCCCCACCACTGAGAATGGCTTGGTGGGAGGGATCACTTTTCTTTCATCTGTACCCACTTTAGATCCAGTAAAGTTTCTAAGTTAGTAGGTGCTAAATATTTATTGAATTGAATTAGCATATAGAGGATGGTGTTTTATTTAAATTTCATTGTTTTAATCAATACTTAATGAAAATATTTTAACATGTGATACCAGTGATTAGGATATCAGAATGATCATAAAAGTCATTTGTTAAACTAATGAAGCCAGCTATCTCAGGGATCTTCATTTAACATGACCCCACTCTGTACTTTGATTCAGAACAGTTAAAAATTCAACTTCTTCATTGAAGTTACAGAAAAACATCTGTAG
The DNA here is from genome assembly GCF_902655055.1 of Lutra lutra. Lineage (NCBI taxonomy): Eukaryota > Metazoa > Chordata > Mammalia > Carnivora > Mustelidae > Lutra > Lutra lutra. The sequence continues at coordinate 55,843,634 of NC_062292.1, forward strand.
TTAGTAATATTTTTTTCTTTATAAATCTTGCTTTGTATAGATAAGTTTTATACCAAATACATTCATTGCGAATCCCAAGTGTTTCCATGAAATCCTTCTTTGTTCTGAGATACAGTATCGGAGGGTTAACATGGTGGTTGTCTGAAATGCATGTGGAAGCAGAACTGTGGTGGTGAGAAATGACCATGTTTCCTTTTAGTTCTCAGCAAGAGTAATTGAATGTGGAATATCTTACTAAACACTGGACTGTGACAGTGTGTTAACACTTTGACTATCTCCTAACAGCAGGGCAATTATTTGCTGAGTGGGATTTTTATAAATCCCCTGGCCCTAGTGTGTCCTGATAATTATGATGAAGTGCGTTGGTCAGTGTTGATTCAGCAGTCCCTACCCTCACAAATACTTCATTCACAGTTCTCTGGCCCACTTTGACTTTCCTCGTTAGTAGAGATCTTTACTGCTCTTCTCTGCTGGCTTGGTGTCTAGTTTTTAAAATAATTTTGATTAAAGCTTAGAATCCTGAACATATCTTAATCAGCCCCCCACCTTTTAGAACTGTGTATCTCTCCTAGTATTCACAAATTCTGAATCCTGATGCAAGAAAATATTTCCTGATTTTTTTCCCTTTATGTGGCAATCAGCTCCCGTTTGCAGTGTGATTGACATTTGCAAAAGTAAAACTTGAATCCTCCCACCTATCCTGTATACTTCATAGTTCCTCAGTCCTGAGTGAGCAGTTACTTGGAAATTATGAGGGATTATTATTTCTCATATGGTAAAATATGGAAAGACTAATCATTGGGCTTTGGGAATTGTTGGTGTACAAAATCGTGTTTCAGATTCTTTTCATTTTACAGCAACTTGTTTTAGAAGTAAACCTCAATAACAAAGAAATGAGGGGAGAATTAGAATATAGCTTCCCCAGGCAATTACAAAATGAAAGTCTGTGGATGAGTGGAAAATGACCGTAAATACATTCTCCAAGAAATAAAACAGTAGATGCTCCAAATCCGCCATCCATTTGCTTGTAAACCAATTGCATTTCTAAAGTCCTTTCCCATACAATACTTGTAAGTCTAAAGAATAAAAACTGAGAAGAAAAGAGCAACTAATAGATTGTTAGAAATATGGAATGGTTCAAAATATTAATGTAATGCTAAGGGTGACTGGGTAACAAATGGTACATTTGCTCGTTGCTCAACCTGACATAATTAATATTCCAGGTCATGCTTAAGTTCCCATGATGGAGGGTCTGAAGGGGGGAATTCAAGAAAAATATATATCTATTATATAACTCATTGCCTTTTTTTCCCCCTTTTGACGAGTCAGAATCATAGCCTTTAAAAAAAATCGTGCTTTCACACCTCATTTGCCGTATTCACCACTGGGCCACCAGTCAGCAGCCCAGCCTGATGCAAGGAGGTCAGTAAGAAGCTATTAGCAGAGTCCTCTCCTGAGATTTCTTGGGTCTTATTGAGTTGAATGTTAGCATGACAGTACTGCAAATAACTCAGTTGTAGGCTTTTTTTTTTTTTTTAAACAGTTAGCACAGATTTCCCAATAGTGTTGGTCACTCTAGAAAATTATTGCTGAAAATGAAGTCCCAAAAGCTAGCTTGGCAGTAGCCCTTCTAAGTTGTGAAAAATGTGAAAACTGAAAAATATGTCATGGTCCCTTAGGATTAACTTTGTCTTTTGTGACTCATAGTAATATTTTGAAAAATCAACAACAAACCCTTATTCACAAGTGACTTACAAATGATAAAATGTAGCAATTGAGACAATAGTAAGTTAAGGTTGTTTTATTTACTTAAAGAAGTAATAGCTAAATGCATACTGTATCAATATAAATAAATAGGGTATTTGCTTGCAGTCGGATCGAGAGAGGGCTGGACCATTTTCATCGACGTAAGTTAGCAACTGTATTAAATTAATTTCTAAAATAACTGACACCTTCAAGATTTTAAATGATACATTTTAAATTCAATTAAAATATATTTTCTACCTATATTTGATTTAAATTGCAAAGAGAATACACATGAGGAGGTCTCTATATAGGTTGCAAAATATAATTTAAGAAAGCTATCATGTCTGCTGATCTATTTGCATTTCCCATCTAGCCTATGTATACATGTGCATGCAAATGTGGAAGGAGACCAAAGAAGATTTCTAATGGGGTAAAGTTAATGGCTGGTAGCAGTTATTCAAATAGATAGATATTTTTAACTGATAAATTATAATCTAGTTAAATTGTATTTTACTATTTTAATCTGCAAGGTTGTGGAAATGATTAACAGACTTAAGTCAGCTAGATCATCCCTAAATAGGATGGCATACTCCTATCTTTTTCATAGACTATGAAGATTTAGTTATATTTGTGTCAGAATAGTATTTTTAATGTAATATTTGTTGGTTTTCTTCTCATTATGATAGATAGATTCTCATCATAGAAATTCACCCTAAAAATCATCTTAAAAATTATCACCCACTTCAAAATTACACTAAGAACTATTTTAAATATATGTGTCCGTACTTTTATTAACATCATTTAAACTGTTTATGCATCTGCCTCGTTTGATATTTGGTGTTATAGTGAGAGAATATTAGCATGATGTTAAATATGGTTTATACAATTGCCTGTAATGTTTCAATACTTTTTTTCTTGTATAAATTATATAGGGGAAAAATCCCAAAGAAAACCCAGTTCAAAAATATTTTTAAAGATATGTAAGTATATTTACAATTGGCTTTATCTAATAAAATTCAGTTGAGTTGGAGGGGACTCAAATGGGTCTTTGATAATTTAGTTCTAGATCACAGGCTGTTTGAAAGCACAGCAAAACTGATATAGTAAGAAAGATAAAAGGGGTATAATCTGTAATTCTTTGAAAGAAATTGATAAGATTTTGAAATAAGCCTCAAACATTTTCCTGAGATCTTGATTTGGCTTTGGAAAAGAAGAGTAAAATAGAGGCTTCATGGGTCCTTCGGCAGGGTGCTTTGTTTTTGAGTGTCTGCTATGTGCCCGGGACTCCAGAAGGCCATAGGGATACAAAAATACCTAAAACAGAGGCCCTGTGCTCCAGCTGCTTGTTTAGGGAAGGTTGATACACACAAAGATAACTGTGAAACAATGTGGTAGGTAGGTAGGAACTCTGTTGTCTCCAGGCTCTTAATGGAGCATTAGGGATAGGACACTGAATCTAGCCTCTGTTGGTATTAGAAGAAGGTTAACATTTAATTGAAATATTAGGCCAGAAAAATAAAATTTTCTTTTTCTTTTTTTTCTTTTCTATTTTTTTTTTAGATTTTATTTATTTATTTATTTATTTGAGTAAGAGAGCAAGAGGGAAAGAGAGCACAAGAAGGTGGGAGGGATGGAGGGAGGGAGTGAGAGAGAAGCACATTTTTTTAAGAGGGAGTGAGAGAGAAGCAGATTCCCTGAGCAGGGAGCTGGATGTGGGATTAAGTCCCAGGACCCTGAGATCATGCCACCCAGACGTCCCAGGAATATAAAATTTTCTAGGATAGTTTTTCAAAGACAAGGATCTTAGGTAATCATAATACTTTGGAACTGCTGATTCCATCAGTAAATACAGTGACCAGAAAAATTTCTGTATATAATGATAGCATAAGAGAAAGGCACATTTTAGGAAAAATATATGGGTTTAATCGATACATTCTTTACCTTAGTCCAGAGAGTCTATACAGGAACCAAATAAGTCATACTCTCCTTTAAAATATACTTTTTCTGGGGCACCTGGGTGGCTCAGTTAGTGAAGCGTCTGCTTTCGGCTCAGGTCATGATCCCAGGGTTCTGGGATTGAGCTTGAGTCCGGCTCCCTACTCAGCCAGGAGTCTCCTACTCCCTCTCCTTCTGCCCCTCCCCCTCAATTAAACTAATAATATTTATAAAAGTAAAAAATAAAATAACTTCCTTATGAGTATGAATTTTGTATATATGAAAAGAGTATCAAAATATGGTTCTATGCTGTTTGTATACTCATACACCACTGAATTTTCAGAAAATGAATATCTGCTAAACTTGAATTTAACATTTGTTATATATACATCTTTTGAACCTCTATTGCATAGCAGGTGCATGCTAACAAAGTTGACTTTTGATATAATATGTGACAAGATCAGTGAAAGAACACTAATAATTGATATTGACACTACTAATATGACACTACAGAAATACAGTACCTAATATAAAATACCAGTTTATTATTATTTTTTTAAGATTTTTTATTTTATTTTTTTGTCAGCGAGAGCAAGTGAGAGCACAAGCAGGGGAAAGTGCAGAGGCAGAGGGAGCAAGGAGCCTGATGCAGGGCTCAATCCCAGAACCCTGGGATCATGACCTAAGCAGAAGGCAGATACCTACCCAACTGAGCTTCCCAGGCATCTCCAAATTTGATTATTATTTTAAGGTAGAGAACTTAAAATAGCTGCTGTTAAATAGGGTGTATAATGTGTAATCATTAAAACAACCATTTATTGAGTGCATATTTTGTGACTGAAACTGGTTCAAGCATTGCTTATTTGAGTTTGTGTGAGTGAATGTGTGACTTATGGGTAGGATTAAATATACATACAGATAGTTAACAGAAGGAATGATTTAAGGTCCTTCTGCAATTTTTTTCTAAAATACGGTTATATTAAATGTGCCATATATGCCAGGTAAAAGCTATTGCTTACTGATTTTTAACATTTTTAGTCTTTAAATATGAATGACTCTGAAATTGTTGGTCTGGAGCATAGACAAAGTGAGTATTTTGTAATCCCCATAGATGAATTTAAAGCTAACCTCTAGTTAAGAACTAGAGTTCTACTTAAAAATTGTCCTTAAACATATAAAAATTTTTATGATACAACTTCATCTTCCTTTTATTTCCTGTGAAAAGTTAAAAATAAAAATAAAAATTATGTTCTTTTCCTTCAGATTCCAGGTATATACAATTCACCATTCAGGAAAGATCCTGATCCCTGGGAGTTGCGATTACAAAAGGCAAAGCCTTTAACATCCCAAAGGTCTAAAGTTAAAGAGAAGCACTGGGTCAGCCCGAGCAGTTGGCTGGAGTGTACGAGTGCCCGTTCCTTTCCTCGATCAGAAATTCTGCCACCCATTAATAGGAAACAATGTCAGGTACTCATTAGTCCTATAGAAGAATCCTGTCCATGATTGTATTCTTGCTGGTTTTTTTTTTTTTTTAAGTTATTGCTTTGTCTTTGTGACAAGAAAGGAAAATTATTTTTTATGGAATCTAATTTTAAATAATAAATATAAGGTATGTTGAAAATATGTATGAGGGAAGTCATCAGATAATTTTATGGTACTGAATTTTATTACTTGAAATATGAAGTTAAAACGATTCTTGGCTAGCTAGGATCTAGCCTTTTTCTTTTTCTTTCTTTCATTTTTTTTTTTTTTTTTAATTTATTTGACAGACAGAGATCACAAGTAGGCAGAGAGGCAGGCAGAGAGAGAGAAAGGAGCAGGCTCCCTGCTGAGCAGAGAGCCCAATGCGGGGCTCCATTCCAGGACCCTGGGATCATGACCTGAGCCGAAAGCAGAGGCTTTAACCCACTGAGCCACCCAGGCGCCCCCTAGCTTTTTTCTTTAAAAACATTGTTCTAACAGTACTTCTTATAACATGTTGCTTGACAAATAGTGATGTATTATCAACTTAACTTCTCATCTGATGATTCCTATCTATGTACAGCTGTAATCATAATTTAAAAGTATAAGTTCAGAGAATTACGATGGACCCAAAACAATGCAAGAATCAGGCAGAGACCAAAAAAAAAAAAAGAAAGAAAATAAAATCTTCCCTGTGGGTTGCTGTAGAGCTGGAGTGGCAAACGACTTCCTAGCGTGGAGTGGGTTGTATTGCGTGAAGATAGGCCCTTTCCCAAAGGCCCCAGTGAGCAACAGTTCTAGCATCTCCATTGATACTTAACCTGGAGTAGACAGCTGCCACCAGGGGGCATCAACCTAGGATTGGGTTGATTTGGGTTCACGTGGCCAGATTCCCAGAACTCCCATCTAGTAGTTCCCTACACAGGCTTTCCTCTGTAGATCTTTTGCTGTGTAATAACTTGAAAACCTGATGGCTTAAGCCAAAGACATTTCTTATCTTGCAGTTTCTGTGGGTCAGTGTTGTAGGTCCAGCTTAGGTGAGAGCCTCTGACTCAAGATCTGTCATGAAGTTGCCATCAAGGGCCAGGCAAGACTGTGATTTCATGTGAAAACTCAGCTGTAGGGAAGAGCAGGAGGATGAGGAGAGCCAATGGTTGCTAGTGGTCATAGCTTAGTCCCTTCTCGCATTGGCCTTTCTACAGAGCTGCCTCCCTGGCAGCTGGCTTCCCTCAGGGGAGTGTTCTAACAAAAGTTAGAGACTTCTCAAGACAGAAGTCACAGTCTTTTTATGACCTCATGCCACAAGTGACCTCCTATTATGCCATATTTTGTTTTTTAGAAGTGCTTAAGTCCAGTCCACACAGGGGTTTGAATCCTAGAAAGTGGGATCATTGAAGGTCATTTTAGAGACTGGTTTTCACAACCCCAACCATTTCATCAGCTTGCTAAACACAACTTCTTCTATGCCATAAAGTAATTTCCACTTTGCTGTAATTATTTGTGATGTTATGTATTCACTTTCTATAATTGGGTCTTTTATTCCCTTTATTTGTGCATTTTTTTTGCTCTCTTAAAACTACTAATCAATAATACTATTTTTAAAAAAATACTATTAACTGATGGCTTATACTATATTATAGAAAGAACTTTTAAAAAAAGCTCTCCAAAAAAACATAGAAGTTGAGAGTGTCCCCTCTTTCCGAAATAAAGTGGGAGTGTGGGGACAGTTGAGCAAAGGAACAAAAGAGAGATAATTGGAAATTTTTTAGTTTATTTTGGAACATACCTTCATAGTATGGTTTCATTATTCTTTTCAAAATATAGGTTATGCCAATATTCTAATAAAGACATTTTAAATAGCTTTTAAAAACAAATATAACATAAGTTTTATATTCTAAATAACTGAATTTTTACCATTTGAATTATGCATATTACTGTTTCAGTTGATGCAAGGAAAGATTTTACATGATACCATCAGAATAAGCAATTCAGTTTTTTATTTTATAAAGAAGATAACTATGGTATCTCTATTGCTTGTGTATTAAGTATTCAATAATTGCTAAGGTATCAGAAATAACATTGTATATTTGAATACTTAATAATCCATATTTTATGCTGTATTCAATGAGATAGCTATTGGTAATACATGGAATTCATAGAGTAATTCTGAATGAACTTCTTAGGAAACAGTATTGATAAGATACAGGTATATAAATGTTTCTGAATTAGAGACAGTCTAGAAGTCATCCAGACCAAACTGCCACACTGTATAATATTCACATTAACCATGGACATTTAATACCATTTTATATGAGTTTTATAATACTTATAGTTCAGATTAACTGTACTGCTTTGCTTTTTTAATGCTTTTATTATATGGCTTATTTATACTAGTTTGTATTCAATCTTCATTTCTATTAATGTACTTTTCTCAATACAGTCCCTTTAGTACTTAAATGGTTTCCCCTTCCATAGCATTCTGTTTATACATATATGTATTTAGTATTTATGGAATGCATATGGAAGATATATACATGTAGGTATATACAGGATATATGTGAATAATATATGTGGGCAGTTTTTATCCATATATAATATACATGTAAAAATGGTTATATTTATTTATTATAAAATACACATATATTTATGTAATATAGTAAAGAAATATAACAAATGGATAAATATATCTGGAAAAAATATATATGTGATCGAGGTGTTTTCCAGCACCAACAACTAATTCTCTGATTCTCTGAATACCATTTGGTATCTAACAATTCAAGCCAGTTCTAACACTAATTATCAGGAGTTCATGCAGACTCTGCAGCTTCAGGGCCTAACCCCACACAACTGCTCTTCACGTCACATAGTGGTAGCAATTTCTGGGTCTCCTATACTTCTTACTGAGCTGCCTGTAAATTGAGGGGTCCCATGACCCCATCCTAAGCTTTGATAATTTACTAGAATGGTTCACAGAACTCAGGAAGTCATTTTATTTCCATTTGCTACTTTGTTATAAAGAATAAAAATAAATAGCCAGGTGAAGAGGAACGTAGAATGAGGTCTGAAAAGGTCCAGAGTGCACAGGCTTCTGTTCTCAGGGAGTTGGGATGTGCCTGTCTCCCGGCATGTGGATGTGTACGCCGTTGAGAAGCCCATCAGATCTCTACGATTTTTTATAAAGCTTAATCTCGAGCTCCATTACCTTTCCCTGGAGATCAGAAGCAGGAGCTGGAAATTTCAACCTTCTACTCATTTGGTCTTTCTGGTGACAGGTTTCATCAAGAGGCTTCTGGGGGCCCAACCTAAATCACCTCTTTAGCATAATCTCAGGTGTAACCTTGTTAATAACAAAGGCATCATTCAGGAAATTCCAAGCAGTTTAGGAGTTTTATGCCAGGAATCAGTGACAAAAACCACTAGATTATGTATTTCTTTTTTGTTTTTTAAGTTTTTATTTGTTGGAGAGAGTGAGTGAGCGCATCAGAGCGAAGAGGGTCAGAGGGAGAAGCAGACTCCTGCTGAGCGGGGAGCCTGATGGGGGACTTGATCCCAGAACTGCTGGCTCATCACCTGAGCCGAAGGCAGATGTTAAACCAACTGAGCCACCCAGTTGCCCCTGTATTTCTTACTATATCACAATAGTATATATGTGAAGACACATAGAAAATATTATATACATTCATATAATGATATATGTGCATATATATGGAATATACATGTGTATGAAAGACTTTATGTATGTGTATATATGTATACATATGCAGATATTTGCAGATATACATACATGCATATGTGTGTACATATACACTTATAAATTACCTTTATCTAGCATACCACAAAATAATGATCTTGTTAATTTTCTTTTCCTTTTCTGCCCCCTTCTTCCTTTTCCTCTCTTCCCTTGTTCTTTTTCTCTTCCTTTTTTTCCTGTCTCCTTCATTCCTGTCCCTGGTCTTCCTCCCTCTGCTCCGTATCATTTTAATCTTCTCTTTCTTCCTGTCTTTCCTTTTTTTTCCTTCCTGCCTTCCCATTCTTCCTCAACCCATCATTTCATCTCACCTCCTCTCTCAACTTCCTTTGGCTTCTTTCCTCACTTTCTCTCCTTCTTTTTTTTCCTCCTTTCCGTTTTTGTTTTTACAGAATGGGATTTTTAAATTGTGGTTTTATTGGACTGAACCACATTTCCTATATGTTATCTAATAATATTAAAGGTACATACATCATTAGGGAGATTTAAAATTATATATGCTATACTACAAATGGTAATTATATTCTGATGGTCTGTCTGTGCTTGGGAGGTAAATTTCTTAAGTGTATGAGGCAATCCTGGGAGTTTAAAACATAACTTTGTTATTATTTAAGCTTTGAGAAAATTTTAAAAATCTAAGATGACTATAAAATAACATGGATCATTAAAACTATAGAAGAACATAAATATATCTGACCCTTGTACTTAAGATTTGGTTGGATACAAATAAAGTCAAACTTTGGAAAATTATAGTTAATTGTCAAGGGAGACTTGCAGATTCAGGTTGAGTTTAGGCATTTTAGGTATTAATGTTTGGAAATGAGTACAATGAGCAGATCTGAAGTTTGAAGCTATGTCCAAAATCTGAGGCCCCATGTCACCCCAGGTATGATCAATATTCATATCACTTGAGATCTGAAAGGGAGTCTGTCAACAGAAATACAAATTAACAGAAGCTTTGGCATAGGAAAAGCTTGACAGTTAATGTCGTTTGCTAACCAGGGAGAAGTTTGTTGAGCTCAAAGGCAAGACACTTGTCTAAGTATCTAAGATATGTGTGGACCAGGCACTGATAGATATAGAGAGATGGATGTCATTACGAATTATGGAGGATTAGGGTCACAAAGATTATATTGAACCCAACAGGAAGACTGGGTTTATTTCCATTCTAAATTTTGCTGCTTGAATACGGCTCCTCCTTTTTCATTTCCTAGTTTCTTTTGAAATAGTAAGTTCCAAAACAAGTAGTAGGGTAAGTCTACAAATGGATATGTGTTACACTGATACACCAACAAAGTTTAGAAGATAGAGCTTGGTCACTTAGAAGACCATTCCTCCTTGTGAACTCAGGTCCTTTCAAAGTCCTGGCCTTGCATAATTCCTCATATATTTGATGCTGCTATTGTTCAAAACCTTCCCCAGACTTCTCTTCAAACTAATAATGAAAAAAAAAAAAAAGCCAGGGATATCATTTGTGAATCTTTAGTATGTTCTCAGTACAATGCTAACAGTGTTACTTACATTGTCTTATATATCTTAAGAGCACTTTCGTGAGATAATTTTTATTCCATTTTACACATAAGGAAAAAAGGTCTAAAGAAGTAATTTTCCTCTGATAACATAACCACATATTAGGTTTTAAACCATAGAATTTCTCAAAGTAAAACATAAAGAATCTGTAAAAAAAAAAATCCTCATTGATTTCTTAATAGTGAACTCAGAATCATGTTACTGTATCTTTAAAAAGTAAAGTTCCAATAAAAATCCATTAACTACTTTCAAATATAGCAATCCTCCTGTCCAGCTGTGAAAAGTACTAGATGATACTTATTTGCCATTTGTGTTATTTACGGTCCATGACTTTTATGGTAACTGGTTCCTATTATTGGTTTCTATTAATGTAAAACATAAGTGAACATAAATGAGGCGTGAATCATTTCTTTTTATTAGCCTCACAGTCTTCACTCAGTGCTTGCAGTAACTCCAGCTGTGTCTTGTTAGTGATAACCTATTTAAAGAAGAGATCTTTAAGGATAAGGAATATGATCAGGAATCTTTGTCCATTTTATATCACTTCTGTCCTGCACAACAATAGGGGTGAAAAAAAAAAGCAGTATGTAATTAATGACATGGCAAAATCCATGGCCACTTCTGATTTGTATTGTGCTTAATATGATACTAATTAGACAACCAGTGGATTCTAGTAATTAGTATAAGTAACTACTAATTTAAAGGTAAGATATATTCTAAAACACTTCACTGTTGCATCTTATGGGGTTTCCTCTGTTATGTATTTCTGTCATTAGATGGTTGCTATTGTATTAGAGTTATTATGCAACAGAACTTAAAATTTTTACCAAAGAACACTTAAATTAATTAAAATTAAGGCCCTCTGTGTTTTGGAGGGTCACCAATTAAATGCAGGATGAGGCATTCACTTAAAACCTTTATTTTAGTGAAAAAAATATGTGTTATCCTATTTCAATTGATAAGAAGGCTTTTTGAAAGCAATGCTCAGAATCTTTTCTAATATTTTTACTTAAAAAGGGAGACAATGTTTTTTAAGTTACATCAGAAACTAATACAACTACAAATTTAACAGTTCAGCATAAAAAGTATTTTGATGTAAGTAGGGAAAAATTCTGGCTAGTTTAAAAATACTTCAATCATTTCTACTTGTGTGAGCATTTTTTGAAGATGTGATATTCTATATATTTTCCAATTCAGAGAACAGCTGTTCTTTAAAAATAATTTGGTAAACTTGGTATACTTCGTAGATATTCAGCACCCTTAATCATCAATAATATGATAAAACATCTTCCATAATAAAATATTTCCTCATTCTTTCTTGTCAGGGACCATTCCGTGATATCACTGAAGTACTAGAACAGCGCTACAAGCCTTTGGAGCCAACGTTGCGGGTAGCAGAACCAATCAATGAGTTAAATGTGGCCAGAGAGGAGTTCAGAAGACAGGAATGGATGCGAAATGTAAATGACAATATGTGAGTTCTTAGCTTAAAAAAAATAGCTGTAGCATGCATGGTTCCTTAAGTGATTTAACATTTTGTATTTCCTGATATCGTAGAGAATTTTTTATTTGTGAGAAAAGGTAGTGGCACTCTTGACCTATTCAGAAGCAACTGTTTTTCAATTTGCAAATATGCTATATACTTTTATATATATATAATATATACACACATATATACAAATATATAAATAAATACACAAACATATATACACATTTATGTATGTGTATATATGTAATATGTATTTATGTATGTGTGTGTATATAACTACTCAAAGAGAATGAATGGCATTTCAAAGGGATAAGTGACTACTGTCCATGCATCTATGAAAATAAGTACCTTAATTATCTGGTGAAAGCCTATGATGCTTCTAAAATAAGATCCAATAGAACAAAAACATTTCTCTTAATATGGACTAAATTTAATTTAGAAACACTGATATAAATTTAATAAATTGGGTGCAATGTAGAAGGTTAGTGTCTTTACTAAGGAAGATGTCTAAAAAAGATAAAGGAAGATCTAATAGCATATGCAATTTAAAATTATTTTATTAGCCTCACTGATTTGGATCTCAATTCAGACATCTTTCTCCAAAGCACTTCCTCTCTCTTAAGGTATTTGTCATCAATATAGTCATATACAGTTTGTAAACAGACCATTTAAGATTCGGAATGACTTTTTACAAGTTATTACTGTCCTATAGTATATCCTGTAATTATCTTTGTATTATATCTTATAATAATTCTTTAATCTTATAAATAATAACGAAATAATTATATTATTCTAACAAATTATAATTTCATAATTATAAAATATAATAAATTTCCATATAGTAGTCAACAACATATAGACTATTATTTTTACATAATATATTATGTGAACTAGTCATCGTATTACAAATGTCACATAATGATAATTCCAAAATATATTGCAAAGTATGTTTTGTTATGTAAAGAAACTAGAATTACCTCTCATCCAGCATGGTGGATTTTGGATCATTTGATAAGTTAGGAGGGATATATAATGTGCCTAATTTTCATCATGCATTTCTGAAAAGTCTCTTTAAAAATAAAAATTTCCACACAAACTCAGATGAAAGAAAATTGGCATGCATCTCAAGTAATTTTTATAATTTTTTTATTTTGTAGCAATGACTGGACATGAAATAATTACCCAAAGAGAATTCGGGCAATACCTTTTTCAATAATTGACAGTGACCCAATGTGTGATGAATAAGAAATGAAAAACATTTATTTCCAGTTGGTTTTGGGGAGGTAGATCTGTTTTACCAAAGAGATTATGGAAGATTAATGCTGCTCAGACTTAGTTAAGCAAAATGTGCAATTTAGTGATGAATATCTAAAGAGTTATATTACTCAGAATTATTTTTGTTTTCAATGATGCAAACAAAGGTTTATGAAATAACAAGATTAACTGCTCAAATAATTGGCCGCATTTCCATATTTCTACGGAAATCACTGTGCAGATCCGGAAGTATCCTTTCGTAGTGTCTTCCTTGATAAGCTTGGAGGGATGAGAGATCAGTATTATCCCCAAAGAAAGTTCCACTTGTACTTTCTATGGAACACTTGTGAATATCTTCAACCTCTATGGATACCGATGCTGATGACCCTTTACCCTGAAACTTTCAGATTGAGGATGCTTCTAGGATTATCAACCAATCAGGAACAAACCCAACTGGGAATGCTCAAGAAATTACTTAAAGATATGGACCTTTATGTATTTATGTTTTTAGTAAGGGGGCTAAGCAACTGGTTTTAGCAACTGGCCTATGGATAAATCTTTTTTTTTTTTTTTTTTTTTTTTTTTTTTAGAACTGAAACAGTGATATTATGTAGCAGCTTCTAAAACAATTTTGGTTTTCATATATTGCATAACAATTATATCTTGTGAGGCAAAAGAACTGTTAGAAATTTAGGTTTTGTATATTTACAGATAAGAATTCTGTGATAGGATTTAGGAAAAAAGTATTCCCTAACCACAGAGATGCATAATTTTTTTAATGCAGAGGGTCCTATCTACATTAGGGGCCTTAAATCTCATCTTACTACATCTGCAACAGTCTTATTTCCAAATAAGGAAAAGAAGCATAGGAAGTGGGACAATATTTTACACATTGAGTATGGATTCCAGAGGGTTTTTTGGAAGTATTTTGGAGCTCTGTTTGTTCTTTTTCCTGAAGAAACTTATTCCAGTTTCATTTTTTCCTTATTCATATGTCTGTCTTTGTGAAACCAGGAAATTAAATAAGCAATTAGTAAATAATTGCTGAGTAACCTTTATGTGAGAAGCTCTCAGCTAGACACTGTGAGAAATATACAGAGGTATTTATTGATTTAACAAATGCTTGCATGTCCAGAATAGTTCTCGACTCTTGGGATTTAGCAGTGAATAAAATAGACAAATTCTCTGCTCCCATAGAACTTCTACGCTTCTGGCTTTAAACCAAATCAGAAAACCTAGTGAAATTCTGAGTACAAATTGCCATAGATAAGCACTTGAAAATCATCAAATGTGTATCGAAGACAGTCTCATGATTTTTTTTTTTTAAATGTAGCATTTGCTCTGATCACTGCTGGTCTAGGAAGGTGTTCTTCAAAGAAAGGACTGAATTGGTTCTGTGAAAGATGGTTTAGATTTGATAAAAGATAAAGGCAGATTGATGGTATGAAAAAAAATGACAGTAGAAAAAGTTCACTGAACAATGAGAAGACCCAATTTGACAGAAGCTAATCTTCATGTGGGAGGCAGTAGAAAAAGAGAAAGTGGGCAAGGCTTCAAGGCCAAGAATTGGAGTTTATCTGTAGATAATGAAGAATTATTTAAGTTTTTTGAGTAAGAGGACGTCATAGAAAGAATATGTATTTGATTGTGAGACAGGTGTATTTGAGAAGAAATGTGCTGGAGGGAAGGAAAACCACGAGGAGAATATTGCAGTACTTTGGTGAGAGGTAGTGGGAAAGAGCTAAGGTGATGGCAGGACTCAGCATTCAGCTCTTTTCTTTACCTTCTTCTCTATGTAATCTGTGTGAGTGATTGCTTCTGATTGAGAGACTTCAACTCCCACCTCTATGCCAATGCTTTCCACTCTAAATCTCTAAGATCCTACTCTTAACATTCCAGATTTATATTTTCAGTTGCCATCTTCACTTACTTTACCATATGTTCCCAACTCAGTATATCCCACATTGGCCTGTTTCTTCTTATCTCGAATGTGAATTGTAACCAACTTTCTGCCCAGCATAGGCACTTAAAAGTTACCCTGTTGTCTTTCTCCAGCATTCTCTTGGTCCTCAAATCCTGTCTAGTCTACCTTTTAAGAGTCTCTCAAATTCAGTCCCTCTTTTCCCTTTCTACTACTAATTTAATTTAGGCACTTACAAGTTCTTCTTTTAATTGTTATAAAAAGACCAGTTTATCTGGTCTTTCCAGTCTTTTTCCCATTCAGTGCATTTACCTCAGTACTAGAGAAATTTAAGCAAGCCATTATTCAAACAAAATACTTTTTAATGGGTTTTTATCAGCTCTAGGATAAATCTTCATTCTGTGTCAAGACACAAGGTCCTTCAGGATGGGGTCTAAGGCATGTTTCTTTAGCCAGTCTGCCATATTTCTTAAGAAACTGTGTGCTCCAGAGGTACTGAGTTGCTTTCATTTCTCTTTATATCCCTTGTTCTCTTCTGCTTCTGTTAAGAAATTTTCTAACTCCCATGATTTACTCAATCTGAAATTCTCTTAAAAACATAAAAAAGGACTATTTTTATTTTTTTAAAAATGGAAACAACTGAAATAAAATTTAAAAAATTTTAAAAATTTTTAAAAACTGGAAACAGCAACACATACTTGTTTTATATTTTTTCAGGGAACATTTTAAAGATTATTTTTAAATGTAAAATGGAACCGTGCAAGTTACCCAGATGAAGTAGAGAAAAAAGTCATTGTTATTAAGGGTGGAAGAACCTTCCACCAGCCTTCGAAGAACTCTCCAAGTAAATGTTTAACTTACCCATCAAGGTGGCAGAGGTGGAGTGGAGCAGATGATCCTAAGTCAGGTGGTATAGGCTGATATGGGCTTCACTAAAAGTCTTAGGAGAGGGGCTAAGGTCCTATATGTTAATACCTTCTATTAGTAGTAAATGTTCTGACTTAATACAGAGAATATAAGTATGCAGACTATAACTGGTTCTAAACTCAAATGGATTTAAGACATTGCAGTAGAAGTCAGTGCCAGTCTGTGTTCTGGGAGGCAAAATAATGCCCCCCCCCCCCAACCAGAGTCTATAGTCTCATCTCAGGAATCTGTGAATATCTTGTTACCTTCTATGATGAAGAGGACTTTGCAGATATGATGAAGAACTTAAAGATGGGGAGATTATCCTAGATGATCTGGGTGGACCCAGTGTAATCGCAAGGATCCTTAAAAGTGGAAGAGGGAAGCAGAAAGAAATTGGACTACATCGAAAGTGAGAGTGATGTGATGTGGGAAAGACTGTCTTTGCTGCCTTTAAGTACAGAGTAGGCAGTTCCAACCAAAGAATGCTGTCAGCCTCCTGAAACTGGGAAAGGTAAAGAAATGAATTCTCCCCTAGAATCTCCAGAAGGAGGGGCACCTGACTCGCTCAGTTAGTGAAACGTCTGCTTTCAGCTCAGGTCATGATCCTGGGGTCTTGGGACCCAGCCCCACGTTAGGCTCCCTGCTCAGCAAGGAGTCTGCTTCTCCCTCTGTCTCTCCTTCTGCTCATGTTCTGTCTCTCTCAGATAAATAAATAAAATCCTTAAGGTGGGGGGGAGACTCTCCAGAAGGAATGTAGCCTTGCCAACACCCTGATTTTAGCCCAATGAGACCCATTTCAGTCTTCTGACCGCCAGAAGTCTAACATAATAAATTTGTATTCTTTAAGCTACTAAGTTTGTGGTATCATTATAGCAGCAATAGAAAGCTGCTATAGCTTGTTTTTCAAATTAAGGAACTACCTGGCTATATCAGACTTTGGTGTTTAGATTAATTAAAAACCTGAACTTAACTTGATGGAAATCCTTAGATTCCTAAGGATTCGAGATTCTTCTACAGGTTGAAGGTATGGTCATTTAGAGGATGAAAAAAATATGATTATGGCTGGAGCCTCCGTATGAAGAGAAGTTCATGATTGAATCATAGTATAAGGATATTATATTTTAAACTTGAAGAGGCTTTCATAAAACCTGAGTACAGACCACTCAATAGCTGTCTCTACATCTTTTTGAAAAATAAAAGTTGTTAATTTTCTGATAGCTATTGTAGGGGAGGTAAAACTTTCCCTCTACCCCCTTAGGGCCTTCATTTGGGCCTGGAAATTAAATTGACATAAGACAGAATAATAGGAATAAAGCACACACATTTATTAAAAATAAGTATTATGTGACGCAGGAGCCCCACAAGGAAGTAAACACCCCCTAAGTGACAAGTCCTAAGTGCTTATACATTAGCTTGTATAGCTTGTATACAATGAGAAACAGTTGTAGAAAAATAAAATGAGTGGGGAGACCAAAGGAAGACAAAAGTCGTTTAACAAGTTCTGTTTTACAAAATTCTCTCGGCTTCGACTCCTCATCTCTGGTAGCAAGAACATTTCTTTCCTCTCGATGTAGGGAAGTCAGCTGTCCTATGGGCATGTTATGTCCTGATTTTAAGGAAAAACAAGGGGTGGGGGAATTCAGATCACGTTTCGTGTACCTATTCTTTTCAAGGGACTTTAGCTCAAAATAATCCTTTGCCAAAGTGGCATCTGGGATGGCCTCTTCTGTCACCCTCCATTATTCAGATTAGGTGAAATGGGACACATCCCGTACACATTTAGTAGGAAAGCAAAACTAACAAACTCCATTTCTTGAACTCTGCCATTTGCTGCCACTAGTGAAAAATATTCAGCAACTGTGCATCGTACGTATCTGCCTTTATTCTCTCAGCTTTGCAACCCAGTTTAGACAGAAATCTTGGTAAATAGATAAGTCATTTTTAAACCTTTTATTATTGCTTCTAATAAAGTATCAGTATCATTTAATAGACAGTTACCATTGGAAAAATGCTTTGGGAAAGGTTAAGAAACTAGATCTAAATAATTTTTAAAAAGGGCATTTTAAAAAAATGCATACAGATGAGATCTGGTTATATTTTTCACTAAAGAGTAGTGATAAATAAATTTAACATATCTCAAAACTTTTTTGACTTTTGGGATGTTCAAACACTTTAGACCTTTATAATTTGCATATTTTCTGAACTGTTATTGTATTATGATAAATAGGGATTATCATATATTTTCAGATAATGTTTTCTTAACAATTCAACTTTTATTTGTAACTCTTCCATTTATTTTAATTACTAGCACAGTGTGCAACATTTATTAATCAGCAGAGCCTTTTTAAGTTAAAATACTAAATTAGCTAACCCCATTAACACAGAATACTCCAAACAGGCAGTAATAGGAGAGGTAGTTACTGTGCAAATCGTATTAAACATGCGGGTGCTCTAGGGCACAGTTAAGCATGATTACCCTCTTTTGATCCAGTATTCCTCTGCCTCTCCCAGCTAATTTCCACTGGAAATTTACAAAGTGCTGCCTTCATTTTTCCAGCTTAATTTTTCTAATGAAGTTCTGGTACTTTATAACACTGGAGATACAGATAATAAGCCTGTGTATAATTAAGAAGTTCTAGAATTTGTCTACAAAAAAGCCCTTTATTACTTTGGCTCTGCTGTGGGAACTGGGCTCTTGTTTTGTTCACTATTTCCCTGAAAAAAATTTTTTTTATAAATAAATGACCACAGAATACTAGAATTCTGTTTCTGCAAACATCTAAGGCTAAAGAAGTTTAAGATTTATAACATCAACATAATGGTGAAAATTTGGAATACTTTCAGTGATATCCTTAGAATATTAAATATACTTTTGGTGTATGTAATAGAACAAGTCATAAAAAGACATTTGTAGTCTTTTAGTTAGGTATTATCAGATTCTATGCACGCTTCCTAATATATTACCTTGACATATGCTAGATCAACTTTTGCCAAAGAACTTTAGGTCAGTGGATGAGGTCCATGGAATTTCTCTTTAGGAAGAAGTATAGTAATTTTGTGCCATATTCAGCATTCTTGTATTGGTATGGCTTTTATACAGCCCAGATTTTCCTGATTCAGTTTAGTGTTTAAAAGTGTGTTGGAGTTAGAAGGAACTTGAAGCCTGAAAAGAAATTTTCCAGACAGAGCAAGGGGAACGGGGAGAGGAGGTAGCCTGTATAATGCCATCTCTGTGTACAGAGTGCGTGGCTTCTGTGGATTTCAGCTTGCCTTCTGAGGTACTTTGTGAAGCTCAGCTCATGGCTTTGGTACCTCATGAAAGGGGGCAGAGACCAGTTGGAAAGTCTGGGTAGAACCAGAGCGTAAAGGGCCATGTGAACCATGGTGAAGAATCATATAAAAGGCCTTTTATGGTATAAAACCATCACTGGAGTGAGGGGGGTCAGATAGATTAAAAATATCACTCTATTAGCTCTGTTCTTGGTGAAGATATGGGAGTCAGTGGTGACAAAGACTAGTTAGAGGACCATTACCATCGTCCAGTTCAGAGATAAAGAGGACTGCAGTAGAACAAGGACATTGGTAGTGGAGAGTAATGGAAAGTTTGAAAGACAACTTTATAGGTGGAATCCTATGAACCCTAAATTGAATCTAGGAAATAGTCCATTAGGGTGTAGATGGTTGGTTAAGGGCACAGATACATTTAGAATCACTGTCTTAGAGCTTCCTTAGCTGCAAAGGACAAAGATCCTATTTAAGGTAACTGAAAAAGGTAAGGGTGTGTTTGAAAAGATACAGCAAGTAATCTTACAGAAATATGAGGAACCAAAGAAAAATTGGACTAGAGTGACCTCGTGGGCTGCAGGGCCATGGTTTCTCTCTCTAGTGTCCTCTCTGGTTTTCTCTGCTTTCTGCCTCTTACCTCCTTTCTACAGATTAGCTTTATCTGCTAGTAGTTTCTTTCTCATAAATCTTCAGCTTACACTTAGTTATCATGGCCATTCCAGACTTGATTCAGTATAACCTCCCAGCTCTAGAACCCACAGCTAGCTCTGTTTTTTCAGTTCAAATTCCTGAAAGAGAATCTGTTTTGCTCAATTTATAAAATCAGACTAGCCCACGTAAGTCATAGGATTGGAACACAATAAATAATAAATATGTGTTAATATAATGGATATGTTAAATTAACATAAATAAAGCATATAAATAAAACTAGCATATATAAAATAAAGCATAACATACACGTGTATATATAAATCACAGTTGTGATCTTGGGAAGGATGTATTATATCAAATACAGTGTTTTATGGGAGTAGGGCCATGAGAAAATATTTCTTCAGATTGAGGGCTGCCAGGCAGAGAATCCTTTTAGTGCCTTGACTTGATAGCTTCCGGTTGAGTTGATTGGCCAGATGGTGATACCCTTCCTTGACTAAGGAAAAAATACAGGCATACCTCAGAAATATTGCAGGTTCCGTTCTAGACTATGCAACAAAGTGAATATTGTAATAATGCAAGTCAAATGAACTTTTTGGTTTCCCAGTGCAATTGAAAGTTACATTGACACTGTAGGTTGTCTTTTAAGTGTATGCAACAGCCTTATGTCTGAGAATGTGCATACTTTCATTTAAAAATACTTTATTACTGTAAGTAAGTGATGAATCACTAAATTCTACTCCTGAAACCAATATTACACTACATGTTTACTAACTAGGATTTAAATAAAATTTTGAGACAAACAAAAACTCAAAAGGCTCTAAATATTTAAATGTGTAAGGATAGTTAATAAAGCATTCTTTTCTAATAAAAAAATTAAAAAATAAAAATACTTATTACTAAAAAATGCTAGCCATCATCTGAGCTTCCAGCAAGATGTAATCTTTTGCTGGTTATGGGTCTTGCCTCAGTGTTAATGGCTGCTGACTGATCTACCTATAGTAGAACTTCTTGCAAGATTGGAGTTAATCCTCTCAAACTCTGCCATTGCTTTATTGATTAAGTTTATGTAGTATTCTGTAGCCTTTGTCGTCATTTCAACAGTCTTCACAGCATCTTTGCCAGGAGTAGATCGCACCTCAAGAAACCACTTTCTTTGCTCATCTATAAGAAGCAACTCCTCATCTGTTCAAGTTTGATCACGAACACTCCACTTATAATTCTAGTTCTCCTATTTCTACTAAATCTATGTTGAAATCTCAAACCCTTCAAAGTCATGCATGAAGGTTGGAATCAACTTTTTCCTGACTCCTATTAATGTTCATATTTTGATCTCTTTCCATGAATCATGAATGTTCTTAATGACATCTAGAATGTGAATCCTTTCCAGAAGGTTTTCGGTGTGCTTTGTCCACATCCTTCAGAAGACTCACTATCTATGACAGCTGTAGCCTTACAAAATTGTATTTGGTAAATAATAAGACTTGAAAGTCAAAGTTACTCATTGACCCATAGGCTTCAGAGAGGATGCTGTGAAGGCATGAAAACAGCATTAGTCTTGTCCATCTCCATCAGAGCTCTTGGGTGACCAGGTATATTGTCACTGAGTGGTCAGTGGGCTTAAATATTCAGTGGGCTTTAATGTTGTGAACAGATGTGCTGTCCAGGCTTTGTCGTTTCATTTGCAGAACACAGGCAGAGTAGATTTAGCATAATTCTTAAGGGCCCTAGGATTTTGGAATGGCACATGAGCACTGGCTTCAACTTATAGTTTACCAGCTGCATCAGCTTCTAACTAGAAAGTCCGCCTGTCCTTTAAAGCTTTGAAGCCAGGCATCGACTTCTCTCCAGCTGTGAAAGTCCTAGATGGCATCTTCTTCTTCCAGTAGAAGGCTATTTTGTTTACTTTGACAATCTGTTGTTTAGTGCAGCCACCTTCATGAATTATCTGAGCTAGATCTTTCAGAGAACTTGCTATCACTTCTATATCATCACTTGCTGCTTCACCTGGCACTTTTATATTATGGAGATGGTTTCTTTCCATAACCTCATGAACCTACCTCTGCTAGATTCAAACTTTTTTCTGCAGCTTTCTCACCTCTCTCTGCCTTCACAGAATTGAACAGAGTTAGGGCCTTGCTCTGGATTAGGCTTTGGCTTAAGGGAATGCTGTGGCTGGTTTGATATTCTATCCAGACCACACAAAATTTCTCCAAATATCTCCAAAATTTCGTGTCTCTATCAGACCACACAAAATTGGCAATAAGGCTGTTTCATTTCTTTATCATTTGTGTGTTCACTAGAGAAGCACTTTTGACTTCTTTCAAGGACTTTTCTTTTGCCTTCACAACTTAGCTGAGTGGAGCAAGAGGCCTAGCCTTTGGCCTCTCTTGGCTGTTGACATGCCTTCCTCATTAAGCTTTGTCATTTCTAGATTTTGATTTAAAATGAGAGACATGTGACTCTAACTTTCACTTGACTACTTAGATGCCATTGTAGGATTGTTAATTGGCCTCACTGCGATATTTTTGTGTCTTAGGGAAGGGAGGCCCAAGGAGAAGGAGAGATGGGGGGAAGGCCAGTTTGGCAGAGCAGTCAAAACACACAGAACATTTATTAAGTTCCCTGTCTTATATGGGCATAGTTCATGGTGCCCCAAAGCAATTATAATAGTAATATCAAAGACCACTGATCACAGATCACTGTAACAATATAATAATGAAAAAGTTTGATTTACCTTGATAATTACCTAAGTGTCACAAAGATACGAAATGAGCAAATGCTATTAGAAAAATGGCGCTGATAGACTTGCTCAAAACAGGGTTGCAGCAAATCTTCAGTTTGTAAAAAGCACAATATCTGAAAAGATCAATAAAACGAAGTATAATAAGATGAAGTATGTCTATGTAAGAAGAATTATAGGTTTGATAAGATGGAGGTTTTGGGTATAAGTTTAATTTGGGAGCAGCTCTGTTTAAGATTTCCTATTTTGCCTCTAGGTAGATATTCCTAGTGAGCATTTGAAAATATTTGTTTTGAGTCAAAGAAAAACACTGTATATAGAGATAAAGATTTAGGAATCATCACTGTAGAGGAAATAGTTAAAACCTTGGTGGTGGAAAATCTCCTAGGGGCAAAACTATATAGTGAGAAGATTAAGTATAGATTTCTTGGAGTTGCTCTAATGTTAGGACCATGGTTCTTAATTAGGTTGCTCATCTCCATCACCTTGAGGCTTAAAATTATATATATATGCCTCCCTCAGTCACAGATATTTTGACTCAGTAGGCACATGTGTTTGCGATATATTCCGCAGTGAGTCTAATGCACCGTTCTGGTTAAGATAAGTGTCATTAACACAAGGTGTTGGCAGAATATGTAAGTCCGTCAAGAAACTGAGAAAGCAAGGAAGAGCATCAGGAGATTCTGTGCAGATGTAAAGAAAAGAAAAGGACTGGATGAACAGCATGATCCAGAGGTCAAGTCAAGTGAGAATTAAAAAAATGTATTGGGTTTGGCCACTGGGAAGTCATTCGTTGATAGCTTTGCTTTCTTCTTTAATTATCAGCTAGTTCTTATTTCTCCCATGTTCTTCAGGATATCATAAAAGAACTCATCCAGTTCTTTGCCAAACTTCAGGCACTTGTCTAAAATTTTACTCTTACCCATGGTGATATATATGTTTATATGTATATACATCTCTTTATATATGTGTGTGTATATATGCATAAAATATATACATATTAAAATATTCAGATATTTCTATTTTAAAATTAATTTAAGATTTTTAAGTTCATATTTTAAAATTTAATGTAAAATAGGAAAATATAGACATATTAAAGTATTAAAATAAAATGGTGCCAGTATCATATATGTGCCATGCTATATATATGTTGCCACTTTTCTAGAATTTTAATAGTCCACTTCAGAATTGTGCTGAAAATTAAAATCCACTTAAGCTACCTATGTATTGTAGAATCTCTATCCTTCTTTGGTATAGTCACAATTTCTTAAGAATAACTGATAGTGATTTGCATTTCATCCATAGGTCTGCTCAGTAATGTGGGATACAATATATTTTAGTTAGAGACCTTGAAGTCATTGAAAGTCCTAGGTGCTCACATGTAAATTTTAAACCAGAGGTTACAAACTAGTGGTTTCTGAGTTGCTTACAGTCTTCAAATGTGTTATATTTGGATCCTACCAATTTTCTAAAAATTAAATTAATTGAAAAGTAATTTAAAATGATAAGTAAATCTTTTGAAAATCCAGATTTTCCAGCTTATATTATAAACTAGATGATCTAGAAACAGTGGCCCACTCTCTCACATGGCAATAATTGATTTTTACATTCTTAGTTTTTATATCTGACTGACTGGTATTACCTGCCTAATCCTTCCAGATTAAAATATGAAGACCCTTGTTCTAGGTAATAAGATCCTCAAGAATAGAGCCCATGACTGATGCAGTACACTGAATGCAATACTTGACAGATGATAGGTGCCAATTTTTAAAAAATTTTTATTTTTATTTTTTTTATGTATTGAGCTTGAGCTTGAACTCTCATTTATTTTGTCCTAATCTCTCTAATTCAGTCACTAAAATTTTTCTCATCGAAAGAAAAATCCAGCAAAAAAACTGAATTACATTGTGATTTCTCTTTGATCTTTATTAACATTACCCTTTTAGTCCCAGTAATAGGTGGGCCCTATGCTTCTGTTTCTCTTTCTCTTACTTCCAGTAGAATTTTCCAAACTGTGTCTCTTAAAATGCTAGTCTGGAAGATGTCAATGAGTTTTCTATCAAATAAATTAGGAAAAAGTTATATTCAAAACAGTTAAACTGTTTTTTTTTAAATGTGGCATTTACAGGGCTTCTCAGTCTTAAATAGACTTTTATTTAGTGTGAACTTCAAAGAGGGAACATATAATGTATAGTATTTTGCAGACTTATTCACCTATTCATTCAACAAATATTACTGCATGCCTAATATGTGCCAGGCACTGTATTAGGCATTGCAGACAGAGCAGTAAACAAGATAGACAGAGATCTCCTGGCTTCATAGGTCTAGTAATACAGTTGGCTGAGAAATCTCCTCATCCACAGATAATAGTTTGGAATATGCTACTCTGGAGTATTACTCAACAAAGAATATTTTATTTTCCTTAATGATTTTTTTTTTTTTTAGTTTCAGCTTATTTTTTCCTTAGACCTTCTTAGCAATAAATTATACAAGTGTTTCCCACAGCCTTATATTCCTTCTTAATTACATGTTTCTTTTTGTTAAGTTTTTTTCATTTTAATTCCAGTATAGTTAACCTGTGTAATTATATGTTCTTTATGTCAATTATACAAGTCCTTAAAATATCTGAGCTCGTCCTTTTTAGCCATATTGGCATCTTTGTAAGTTTAAAACATCTGATATCTGTTACTTAGCTGGAACATTTAAATTTAGTATCTTTTAGCAGAGATTTTTTTTTAAGGATTTTTCACAATTAACTAGAGAACAGTCAACTCTGCAAAACGTATGTCAGAAAGTTGTTGCATAGCCATAATAAAATTACTGAGTAAGCATGCCTTGAGATTGTTAATAATAACATATCTGGGAGTTTTGTTCTTTTTAAGCTAAGAAAAACGTAGGAAGAAGGGCAAAATATGTCTTTCCATTTAAATTTAGAAGCTTGCAATATAAGCTTACTGTCTAGATGAACAGATAGTCTAGCCATTTGCATTCCTTAAATATTACATTTCTGTCTCCACCCTGGGGGAGAGACCTGTGCTATTGAGATTGCTGTTTAAATAGTTTATGAGTTTTTAAATTTCTGCTCTGAATTCCATTCTAAGGATAAAATACCTTATGTATTAAACACTTAGAGCTATGATTACATTAAAATCTCAGTGAAAGCTGTTTTCTTCCATAAATAAAGCCCATCTGATTCCTGTCCCAATCTGTTGCTCATTTCATTAACATCTCTTCAACCAAAATTCTAGTGGACTAAAACATCTTCATAGAGCAGTGGGCTATGTTTTGAGATCATTCTACTGATACTAGTGAGTTATATGTTAGGTTTATCTGGAAATTTGGGTTCTTCATACCTATAGTAAAAATACCTTATTTTTCATATTGAACGTAGTGAAGAGTCTTAATTTGCTAAGGTTATTCTAAAATTTAGATTAGTCTGTATTTAAAGGAAAAAATATTCAGCTTTTTATGACCCCTTTTTACGAATCAGACCTGAGTCACTTAACCTGATTATTGTTTTAGTAAGCTAAAATTATTCAGTATTGAGACATAATTGACATATAGTGTTGTGTAAGCTTATAACGTACAGCATAATAATTTCACTTAGATATATTGCAAAATGATATACATTCATTATTCGTTATATTAATTCAATATTCATTATTAATTATACACACTACAAATCTAAAACATGTCTCAAAATATAATTGACAAAAATAATTTGCATATTTCCAATTATGTGTTTTATCGAAGTGCTCTATCTTTTTTTAAAAAAAGCTCTGATTGGTTAATGAGAACTGAGTCATCTGATAATGAGAGCAGAAATGAACTGGTTATAACTCAGCCCTCAAAACATTAAATCTACTGTTTTCTAAGTTATAATAATGATTGTAATATTGAAGTCTAATAGAACCATTTTTGAGCAGGTGTACCTTTAAGATAACATGAAAATTATTTGTTGATTGGTCTATTAGATTAAATCACTTTGCTTGATTCATGTTTAATCTTTCAATTCTTTCATCACGTCTTTCCAAACTTTTACACCTAGGTGTCTTTTCTTGTCCAATTAAGTTTTATGGACTAGAGAAATTCCCTCTGGAATTAAAGTATGCCTTCTCTTAATTAGCCCAGAGTGGATTTTTTTCCCCCTCCTATTTTACTTTCTTTACCTACAACTAACTAACTGTTCTATTTTGAACATTACAAAGCTCTGAATCCTTGCTCCTTTTTTTTTTTTTTTCAAATATTTTAAGCAAAGATCGTGGGGTAAATTCTAGCGCTCACTCCTGTATCTCCATTGGGGAGTGTCTTCCCTTCCAGTGTTGTTAATAATTGGGAGGGGCGGCTCATATACTAAGATCTTTACTAATGTAGCTTTTGATCTTTTTTTTTTTTTAAAGATTTTTTTTTTATTTACTTGTCAGAGAGAGGGAGAGAGAGCAAGCACAGGCAGACAGAATGGCAGGCAGAGACAGAGGGAGAAGCAGGCTCCCCGCCAAGCAAGGAGCCTGATGTGGGACTCGATCCCAGGACGCTGGGATCATGACCTGAGCCGAAGGCAGCTGCTTAACCAACTGAGCCACCCAGGCGTCCCAGCTTTTGATCTTTTGAGCATATCTGTACTTCTGCTACCAAAAAACCCCCAAGTCCCCTGAAAAACCCATTATAGCAACAAATATTGCTATAAGAAAAAATAATGGCATGCTTCCCACTCTGTGTTGTACGTAAGATAAAACTGATAATTGATTTTCTGAGAGAATCTTTGAACATTTATTAACTCAGTAGTGCATGGTTAAGAAACAATATCTTAGAATCATTCTTAATACAGTTAGAAGTAAACTACTGCTTGCACATAAGAAATTTAATTACTCAAATATTAAGACAGTAAAATTCATAAGCCCTGATTTGCTCTGCCATCATCTCATTACTTTATATTTTCTAGTCTATAAAGTGTAGGAGGTTTTAAAAAACTTGAAGACTAAATTATTTATGATCAATCTGAGATGATGGAAAAGTATTTTTGTTTCCCTTTCCCACAAGAAAAAGTGGATCTGTTAATAGGCACTTATTACATAAGAGTTCTTATTTATCTTATAATTCATATATAAGAAAAATATTTTTTTCAATAAAAGGTGGAAAATGTCGGACATGTCTTGGTATCAAAGAATCACAAAGCATCCGATTTAGCAGCATGGTTTGAAGAGAGCAATGTGGTAACCAGCCACCATTCCTTGATCCTCCGGATTTGTTAGCCTTTGTAATGCTATGGTCAAGTCTGCCTCTCAGGGCAGCTTAGAGCCCAAATAATGAGCCTACTTTTGGCAATAGTATTAGTGAGGAAAGAATAAAGTCACTGGGACGATAGTTCCTACAGATGTTAAGATAAAACTGTTGAAGCTTAGCCTGTTCTGATAGGAGCCAGAATGTACCCTTTGAAAAGCATTCTTTCTATTTTCCAAGCAAATTAGCTACACACTTAAAGGATCCTATGTGCATGTTCCAAGCTCTTAACCTCTGAGTATCTACTCATACCAGCCCCTGACTTGCTTGCTCTTCTTCAATTTCCATATATGTCTAATGCGGTCTGACCCATTTCTTACAGCTCAAGTTAGGTATTGTCTTACTCTGGTTTACTATTTCTCTTGCCTCTGGCCTAGGCAAAAACCTTATTTGCATTCTTTTGCATAGCTCATTGGAAAATTTATTATGGTCTGGAACCAAATTCCTAACTTGCAGTAAAATGTTCGTTATCCTGAAAAAAGTGTCCCTTTATCCTGCCCTGTGTTAATGCATATATTTTACTAGGAGCTGTTTAATAGAGAGAGGGCTGATCTAGGGCATGTTTGATGTTTGAGATGTGTTCTCATAGGCATGTATCTTGGCATCTCTAAATTGTTATCACCATGTCCATTTTGGGACAATTTACCTATCTAGAATCCCATCGTGGCTTGCATAACTACCCTCCTGAGCAGTCAAACTTTAATATAAATGTAAACATAAAGATAAATGTTTTGTAATGTATAAAGATCTGTAATATATAACTATATATATTCTCCTTATTTACCATGCAGTCATATCCACCATAAGACTCTACATGATCTACTTTGTTTCCTTTATAAAGAACACAATTTCTAGCTATGTTGAACCCCTCTCAGTTTTTTTAGCATTCCTTTTTATGCTCTACCTCACCTCTGTATCTTTGTATATATTTTCTTTTGTTTAAAATAGCCTCTACCAGCTTCCTAACTTGACTAACTACGTCTTTCATTTTTGCACACACAGTCTAAAAAGATAACTTTTCTATTTCCCATCTCCCAACTCCTTGCCAATAAACCCTCCAAAGATAAGCATATTATTAACACATATGCATATACAAAAGTAAACCTTCCTCTCTGCCTCAGTAACCTCTTGTGCATACATCAGCCACAAAACTTAACACATTCTCCTGTGTTGTCTCATTCTCCACTCCCTGTTAAGGTGAATTCCTCTTAAGGATAGTGCGTTTTCCGTCATTCTATCTCAGTGTTTTTCAAAATGTTTAGTATATAAAAGTACTTCATTTAATGTTTGTTTAATGAATGAATTTTATTAAGACAGTAGAGAAATCAGTGTGGACTAGAGTAGGATAATTAGGCTGCCTAGGAAAACTGGGTGTTAAGCTGGATTTTGAAAGATGAGCAGGGTCTGTATCAGCATATCTGGAAGAGAGAAACATGGATAAAGACACAGGTAGGATGGAAAGACAGAGAGAAAGAGGAGACTGGCCTCAGTGGAATGGCAGACAGGAAGTGGTAGGAGACTGAACAGATCAAGTGCATTCTAAGAAGCCTGACAGCTGGGCTGAAGAATATAGGCTTGGGTTAGTAGGCAAGAGGGTTTCATAATTTGCAGATTTTAGTTATTTGGCAGTGAAATAAAGAGGTCAGAGGAAAACCTAGAATTATGAGTGGCAATAGTTGTACTATAAAAAAGGGGGGAAAGTAAGAGGGAGTTATAAGAGAAAAAAAGATAATTCATTAGTCTTATTATTTGGAAAATAATATTAAGTATATTAATACTAAAGACTTTGTATTTGCAGTGGACCCATTTTCCCTGAAGCTAATTGACTATTTTTTTTAATTTTTGCTTCCTGAGACCTCTATAAATTCTTTCCTAACTGCCCACACATTCAGATAATGAGGTGTTCATGAAACCACTATGTCTCCACATTGTATTTTAGAATTTCTTCCAGATCTAAATCTTTGATGAGGTTATAAAATAAAAAGCTAACCCATATCTTCTTTAATATGGTATCCAGCTAATTGAAAAGAAATCACTGCAAGTATGAGGTAAATCTGAATATATATTTAAAACTGGTAAAAGGTAACATTTTGAAAAAGTAATTGGTATTTATCTAAAAGTTTGATTATTAACTAAATTGATTTTAGGGTTTTCATAGCTATTTGTACTTTTATAGAGCAAATCCCATTTTGGAATTAAATAATTTCTTCCAAATTTGAAGATAAATATTTGAAAATTGTTTATAAAACATTAAATATTTTGAATATGTATACCTATATATGCACATATGTACATATGCTTAAGAGTACACATGAATGTTACTTCAGTGAAACAGTATGGCTGAATGAAATAAAATTAACTTGTGGACAGGAAAATACTTAGTCTTTCAGCCTTGTCTTCTCAGCCAACCATTCCCTTGAGAAAGCAAATTTTGTTCAGACACAAAAGAAAAATGTACTATTAAAATGCAATTCAGAAGTGATAAAAACTGTAAGTGCAGCAGCCGGCTCACAGCACCCCCTTTGTATACTCAGGGACATTGGGGCCACATTAATTTTTGTGTGTGTGATGTCCATCCCATGTGCAAATTAGCACTGGAAGGACCATAATCTGTCTTATATGAGAGCTGTTTTCCCAAGAGCATGTGTAATACATGCTTGTGTAATTTTGTAATTCAAAGCTCCGTGTTCTGTTTGTTTTTATATTTTAAATAGCATTGGAGATGTTTTCTTAGGAAAAATATTAAAAAGGAGTTTACTAATAAACATTAAAAAGAAATTGTAGAGAAGTATGAAAATTAATGAACTAATGCTGCTTTCCTTTATTGTTTTTTAAACAAATATATAAGTGCAATGGCAAAGAATCAATTTTCAGTTCAGTTGAGATTAAAAGAAACCCTTCCTTGTCTTAATTAAATGAGATAATGTATGTGAAAATATTGACATATGGTTATGGGTCAGTAACTCTGTTGAACTTCAACTTTATTTTTTCAAAGCCAGAATTTCAGAATATGCTTCTCAGCAGAATATTTCATTTCACTATATAAATTTCTCTTATTGGCCAGATACCTTTCTCTAGTTTCTTTTATTTAAACAACATCTAGCTCCAACTTCATTAGTACCATATCCTCTTTGATTATATTAAATAAAACTTTTTAAGGTTTACTCCTATTTCCTTCATTAAATCTCTTTCCTCCAGACTATCTTTTATGTGTCTTTCTTTCATGTTGGTAGTTTCCCCAATTGATAATCCATTTGTAGATTTATATTAAAGGAGACGCTAAAAATCAGACTAGAAATGTATTTGTATGTGAGAGTGACTTTTTGACTGATCGACTTTTAATTAAGAGTTCTTCAAATGTCGATATTTGAAGTTGTTTCTCTGGGCACTCCCAGTATCTTTTTGAGATGATGTATTCGTCGGAACACAGTATTTAAGTCCAGTGCCAGTTCACATAGATATGAAGAAGGGAAGAGTTCAAGGAGTAGACACTAATTTGAAATTCATATATCCCATTTGGTGTCTTGAGCTTCACGGGGGTTCTTCAAAATCTCCCTTCCCCTTTGGCCTCTCCCTCTTCTGGAAGTGAGATTTCAGTTTTTTGAATGTCCTATCTGCTTTTCACCTGGCAAAAATTTGTTGATATTGTCACATTTCATCTTTCTCTTCTGCTTTCTTCTTATAGGTTTATAACTTTTTATAAAAAATTTCTTTACTCTTCTTTCAGAGGACTCTGGTGAGGGATTTAAACATTTTACCACATTACACAAAAAGCGTTTTACAATTTTAGATGTTCCATGAAAAATTATATAATTCTTAAAATTTTGATCTTTTATGTTGATCATAACACATTAAAATAATGCTGATGATGGCTATGACAACAGGCTACTTCTACATTTACTTCTACTTTTAGCACCCCCATTATTTATTGGGCATTTGCTCTTTCAGCTTCCATGTTAAGCTTTACATACACGAAATTACTCATTCCTTACAACAACCCCATATGGAAGTAAAATCTCAAAGAGGTCAGGTAAGTTCTGTAAGGGAACACAGGTAGCAAGGGCAAAAGCTAAGATCTGAATACTTGTATGGTTGACTCAAAAGCCCCATTACTCAAAACCCCTACCAGAAATGCTTCCATTATTTTGCTGAGTTAAAGAATGAAACTGCATGACTATCTTATTGTATAAACAAAAATTAACTCAAAATGGATTAAAGACTTGAATTTAAGATCTGAAACCATGAAACTCTTAGAAGAAAATCATAGGCAATAAGCTCCTTGACATCAGTCTTAGTGAAGATTTTTTTGGATTTGACACCAAAAGCAAAAGCAACAAAAGCAAAAATAAACAAGTAGGACCACATCAAAATAAAAGGCTGCACAGCAAGGGAAACCATCAACAAAATGAAAAATCAACCTACTGAATTGGTGACCATATTTGCAAATCATATATTTGTAAAAGGGGGGTAATATTTAAAGTGTATAAAGAACTCATACAATTCAATAGCAAAAAGAAAAACAGTGTAATTTTAAAATGGACAGAGGACTTAGACATTTTTTCCAAAAAAGGCATATAGGTGGCCAACAGGTATATGAAAAGATGCTCAACATCACTCATCATCAGGAAGACGCAAATCAAAACCACAATGAGTATGATCCTACTACACCTGTCAGAATGACTAATATCAGAAAGAAATACCAAGTGTTGGCAAGGATATAGACAAAAAGGAGACCCTTGTGCACTGTTGGTGGAAATGTAAATTGGTGCCACCACTATTGAAAACAGTATAGAGGTTCCTCAAAAAATTAAAACTGGAACTCCCATATTATCCCAAATACCTATCTCTTATAGATATTTATTTGAAGAAAGCAAAAACACTAACTCAGAAAGGTATATGCACCCCCATGTTCATTGCAACATTGTTTACAACAGCCAAGATATGGAAGCAAACTACATGTCCATCAGTGGATGTATAAAAAGAGTGTTTTATACAATGGAATATAATTCAGCCATAAACAAAAATGAAATCTTGCCATTTGTAACAACATGGAGGATCTCAAAGGCATTATGCTAAGTGAAATAAGTGAGAGAAAAGACAAATACCATGAGATCTTACTTCTACGTGGAATCTTAAAAAAAAAAAGTGCTGATAGATACAGAGAACAGATTGGTGGTTGCCATATGGGGTGGTGGGTAGGTGAAATGGGTGAAGGGAGTCAAAAGGTACAAAATTCCAGTTATAAAACCAGTAAGTTAATAGGACCTAAGGTACAGATGGAGACGTAATGTATAATGGAGACTATAATTTATAATACTGTACTCCATATTTGAACGTTGCTAAGAGAGTAAATCTTTAAAACTTATCATCACAAGAAAAAAAGATAACTATGTATGGTGAAGGATGTTAGCTAGACTTGCGATGATCATTTCATAATATATGCAAATATCAAATTATGTTGTATACCTGAAACTAATATAATCTTGTATGTCCATTATACCTCAATTAAAAAAAGAAAAAAGCTTTGAAGAAAACCCATTTCAGTGAGAATTTCCTATAATGGGATTCCTTTTCACTTTTGGATGCCCTTTTGAAATTAAAAAACATTTTTATTTATACAGTGAATTTTTATTTACCTGGCATCATTAATTGATAAATTTATTCTTTAAAATTTTCTGTATTTCTAGAATATTTGAGACTTATAAAAATTCTGTGAAAAAAGTCTTACTATCTCCGTTTGCTGAATAAGAAATGAAATTCATAAAAGTAACAGAGATAGTGGCAGAAGTCAAAGTGGAATCCAGTTATTCTGATTCCAAACCATGTTTTATTTTCACTATGCTTTACTACTTCTCTAAATTCTAATGTTTTTAATCAAATGTCTGCAGAAACAAAATTAACATCACTTAAATGTTCTCTCAGGTTTTTGCCATTTTCTTCTCACCATAAAAATAAAAAGTACACCCCATTAATGCATTCGTCAAGCAAGTATGGTCCCAATTCTTATGGAAGTCGTCATTTTAGAGATGAAAATCCCAAGAAATGGATCTGTGACAAGGTAAGTTAGTGCAACATTAAAAAAATGATGTTCATTTTGAAAGGCTAAAAATAACGCACTGATTACAACAAACATAAATATTCTCATATGGTTAACACCTTCATGGTTATAAAATTATTTATAGCTATTTCATGTAAAGGTAACACTGCTAACTTCTCTAGCCAGTAAGAGATTTGTGTTTTTGTTTTTTAGTGTTACATGTTTTTTATATGTAATGACTCAGCTATCCTATGATCTATGGTATACATCATGGCTTTGCCAAAGCCAGCTAGGGTCAAAACTTGAATCTGTGATCAAGAATAGCCAAGCTCTCAGACGTGGACATCAGAGCTTGATCTCTTGATTCTCTCAATCTCTGTGTGTATGTAGAGAGATAAGTAAATAAGCAGGCAGGTATGTAGATAGATAGGAATAGATAGAAATATATGTGATATTTATATATGTGTGTATATATATGTGTGTGTGTATATATATATATATATATATATATATATATATATATATATAATACAGAAGAGAAGAAAGCAAATATTTATTGATTCCAGAGTTACATTTGTTAGCATTTAGAGAAAATTTTCTGAATAGGGAAAATACCAAGGTGTCTTACACAATGAGGTAAAAGGGAAGTTTTTACTATGTGTTAAGCCTATTATCTAACAGAAACTATAACTTATTTATAGAAATAGTTACGCAGATAAAATGAAGTTGTAAGTGACTTTCTGGAAAGGGGTTAAAGCCACTGAGATCCATAGAGCATACCAGACATATTGGTTCTATTAATAGTCTGTCGATGAGTATTTACTCATTTACACACAGTCTCCTTCCAGAAGGATTTAAGACACCTTACTAAAAGGCAAATACAGTAAAGCTTATATTTTAGAAATAAAAATAGAAGGAAATGATCTTAGATGAGAACAGTGTCTATACTCACAAAATAAAGGAAACCATTATGGCAGTGCTAAGTGATAGGAATTTCAGCTTGTGGATGGCAAAGATGAAAAGGAAATTTACTCATTACTCAAGAGGAAGACATATGTTAGACCCTTAAGAAAAATGAGATCTTTATTTTATCGAACTATAAGGAAAAGTCTATTTTTAGGGCATTATAAATATGGGTAAGTCACTGGGGAGTAACACAGATACTTTAGAAAGTGCCTTTTTCTTTTCCACCTGCTAAGTCCTCTGTCTTAAAAAATGATCTAAAATACTAAGTAATTCTACATGATAGGGAATAGGTACAGTGAGTAGTTCAATTCGGCTTACTGATTGAAAACCTAAATACTGGTGACAGTGTTATTCTTGGCATTTGTTTTTACCTGATAGGTAACCATTCGGAATAGGGGATAAATATAATTTTCAAACTATTTAATTTCATATTTTGAATGTATGTAATGTGATCTACATCTCATTTGCTATTTGATGTAAACATCTTTTTGCTTTTATGCCCTCCCACCATTTTATTTAATTCAAAGAAGTGCTCATTTCTTCAAATATAAATGACTTACCTTAGGACACTAAGCTGCTTCTGAGTAAATAAGACCCTTGTGCAAATGTTTCTTTCCTAAAATAACATAATACTTTTTGGTTTTAGATGACCAATTCACCTCATACATTCTAACATATTTTAGAATATGCATCTATCTTACAGAAGTAAGCAAATTCATGGAAATATAGACACTTTCGGATACACACTAAAGAGAAAAAGTTTATTTTGTTCTTTTGAGGAATTGTGGTGTGCCTCTGTACTTTTAAAAAGTATACATACTTAAAACATTAATGATAAATAGTTGTTCAGTTGTTCTTGTAGACTCTGAAAATTAAGAGAGAAAAGTATAGGGAGAAGTCTTAATAAATATAGTAAAAATTAGTAAGAAGTCAATAAATCATGAATTATAAATCATGAATCCACTTAACCCTACATAAAAGCATGTAGAAAAATACTAAATGAAAATTGAAATTCCATCTTTCCCATCTTCTCTCCCTTCCTTCTTATTTCTTCCTACTTTCTGATCTCTTCAAATAAATAGATTAAACAAATTACTCTTCTGTGTGGCTAATGTAATCAGCACATTAGAGAGGTAGCCATTTTGTTGTTTGTATGTTAATCTTAGAACTGTTAGACATAATTTATATTTTGATTTGATGTTAAGTCATTTGGGTGAGAATTGGGTTCAGTAAATTGCTAAAAGAAGGCTTCTTTTTCTTTAGTTTTAAAAACTTAGTTTCTTGATTAATGAGGTTGGAGACCACAATTTATTCATTATTAGTGGAGTAAGGATAGTTTTAAGGAGGCTAGAGTTGTTAAGGTCAAAATATTGAAGAAGGAAAGGCTGATCTGGTTTTATGCTTTTTCTGTGGGAAGATAGACTCTTTACAAACATTTAAAGCATACGTAACATTTATTTGAAAGCAATAAATTGATTTCAACCAAGAAACAACTCAATTAAATATAGTTGGTTCCTGTTCTCCACCTCTTCCATCATGTTTTGAGATTATCTACATGGAGAGCTTCCTTTTCTTCTTTCACCTATAAGCATGGAGGTTATAATTTTCCAGTCATTTGTTACACAGTGTTAAAGGTATCAGTTGAGAGAAAATCAAATGTTAATTAGATACTCCTTCTCTAATCACATTCACATTAAATCAATTAAGTATCAAATATTATTTAATATTTATTTTTAATGCTGTTGATCTGAAGAACACTATACAAAGACATCAGAAAGTCAACAAAGGAGAGCAAATAGTGCAGTTTTTTCTTCATCGTATGAAAATCAATAATGAAAAATAACATACATCATTTTTCTTAAAAGCATGGAAATCTATAATAAAAAATGTAATAAAACATATTTCTTTTTTATGTAATTAGTGATGGTAACTTTTAATCAACTTAAGTTGTACCTTTTTAAAAAAAATTTATTTAAATTCAATTTGGGTAGCATTCACTGTATTATTAGTCTCAGAGGTAGAATTTAGTGATTCAGTAGTTGCATGTAACACCCAGTGCTCATCACATCATGTGCCCTCCTGAATGCCCAGTTGCCTCACCCCTCTAAGTACCTCCTGTGCGGCAACCCTCAATTTGTTTCCTAGAGTTAAGAGCCTCTTAACGGTTTGCCTCCCTCTCTGTTTTCATCTTACTTTATTTTTCCTTCCCTTCCTTACTCACATTTCTTTAATCTGTAAAAGCCCCCAAGTTGTTAGATTCTAGGCCTGTGTCCTAATGGCAAAACTTTAAGTTCAGGTAAATAATTGATGTTTATAAGCTACTGTGCTTATATCAATATCTAAAATAGAAGTGAAGTTCAATAAGGAGATATGCCAGTCAGTCACTCTTAGTTTAATCTATTTGGGCAGATTTAAACAAGTTGGACAATACAAAAATTCAGTATACTAAAAACATTCTTTTGGTTGTCAAAACATTCACATATGTTCATATTTACTGGAGCAGAAATAATAGTCTAAGGCCTTTATCTGAATTGGAATGAGTTCTCATATGCATTTTAGATGACTGATTTTAATGGAACTATTTCATGTTTTTCCACATTTGCAGCATTCAGAAAGAGACTTTTAAGATGGTTCATGTTGATGGAGCCTTTCTTCATATGCCTTATTGTAGGTGAATTACAACAGTAGGGCAGCCCCTTTTGTTATTTTCACATGCACTTTGGTCCTAAACAGGATTTCATAAGCTACAAAGCATAAAAATATCTAGTACTCCAAAGAATTAATTTAGAGAGCCTAAGCATATTGCACAGAACATAAAGTTGACCTTTACCGTCTATGGCTTTTGGAATGGAGTGGGATGTGGAACACATCATAGATTTAATGTGGCACATCGCTGTCTGCAGAAGCTTGGGTGGGACTGGGACTGCTTGCCCATGGCACCCGGTGATTGAATCTGCTGTCACCAGCATCCTGATAATAATGAACATTCAGCTTAACGACCGTGATTATGATTATCATAATTGATGTGCAAGTACAGTGTGTGGGGATCATTACAGCTGAACTGTATAGCAGAGAAACATGCCTCAGTTATGGATAATTTTACTTTTATGCATTGATTGGGATAAAATATGCCTTTCTATTTAAACAGATCAGCTTCATATAATTTTAAAAATCTTTCTGTATATGTTGATTGATGATTATGCACTTGCTGAAAAACAGCCCCTTACAGTTGTTTGTTTTGTGTTGTTTCGTTTCATTAGTAAGTGTAAACAATTAAATAATTAGGTGTAATTGAGGGAAAATATTTTGCTTATGAGGATGGCCTTCAATAATCAAGTATTCAGTTTAGGTGTTT
The DNA here is from genome assembly GCF_902655055.1 of Lutra lutra. Taxonomy (NCBI): domain Eukaryota; kingdom Metazoa; phylum Chordata; class Mammalia; order Carnivora; family Mustelidae; genus Lutra; species Lutra lutra. The sequence continues at coordinate 55,881,944 of NC_062292.1, forward strand.
TGTTTTTTTTTTTCCCTCTTTCTCTCTCACAATACACCAGGGACTAAAATTCTTCAATTATTTTTTTTGCTATGATTATCCTTGTATCAGTCAGTCTTCTTGAGGTCACTAAGCTTCAGGGAAAATAATAAGTTTAAATAATTTTTGTTATAGATCTGTAGATTCATTTGCATATGTGTATATTTATATATACTCTATTATGTACTTTAGAAAACTGGATAGGGCCAAATGTTATTTATCAAAATAATATTTAATCTAAGAATAGTGTTAAGATATATATATTTACACTACCTTTGCTTTTTAACCACCTTGTTTCTGATAGATTTATTATATTGTGTAGTAATTTTTGGTTATACTTTTACAAAGGATTTCTGATTCATGGGGCGCCTGGGTGGCTCAGTGGGTTAAGCCGCTGCCTTCGGCTCAGGTCATGATCTCAGGGTCCTGGGATCGAGCCCCGCGTCGGGCTCTCTGCTCGGCAGGGAGCCTGCTTCCTCCTCTCTCTCTGCCTGCCTCTCTGCCTGCTTGTGATCTCTCTCTGTCAAATAAATAAATAAAATCTTTAAAAAAAAAAAAAGGATTTCTGATTCGAATTTTAACTTGTGAATGAAAATAATATGTGCAGTGATGTATCCAGGATTTTTAGTAGATTAGATCTGACCATATTAGTCTATGATTATTAACCTAAGGGCTTAATTTGCATTTGAGTCTAAAATACTGCATTTGAGTGATGAACAAACATAATGGACATTTTTGTAAAGCCTGGGAAGCCATTAAAAAAAAAAAAACTTTTATTTTGTAACTTCAGTAAAGTCTGAGATTGAGAGATCTCTCCACCAGATCCTTAATAACTGTAGAGTGCTAAAGAGACTGTGGCAAACATTTCCTCCTGAGATCTGTAAGATTCCATCCCCCAGGTAAGGTGCTCGCCCCTAGATGTGCAGTTGCGCAGTGTGGTGTAGGACAGAGTGTTTGACAGCCAAAGGGTTAACAGCTTGCCTATAAAATTCTCCTTTCAGAAGTTTTTGGTCCCCGTGTGATTCTTGAACTTTATTAAGAGTTCCACTGTAAGTTTTCCTCTAAAAATTCAACATATGCCAGTCTTCTCTGCATAATTACTAATCTAGGATAACAAGAATTAAATTCTTCATCTGACAGAAATCTTGGAATATGTTAACTGCATTTTTCTACAATTAAACTCTTAACCTTAATTAAAAAAACTTTAAATACCTCAATTTATTTTTATGTTGTTATTGTCGGAAACTGGGTTAACATATCAGCAAAAACCTTAGGCTTCTAGACCTTTTGCCCTCATTCCTAGGTATAGGATCATAGCTTTAATTTCTTTCTGTGACCCCCCCCCCATGATGTATTTATCTGACTTGGCAAAAGAGGAGGTTTCCCAGAATCAAGAGCCCCAAAATAAATAGAAATATAGCTAGTAAATATTCTTGGTGTCTTAGAAAGAGGTGGACTTTGATCTCAGGAATCATGGATGTGTTTGAAGCATTATATGAATATGAGAGTTAACATTGACAGTGCTTATTCAAGTGTCGTTGGGCTATGTCTGCAGGTTTGGCATGGAAAAGTCCAAGGGATATTTGTGGGTTTTCTAGGTGGGCCCCTATCAAACCATACTGAACAATAATGTTTGAGCATTTCCGCTGCATAGGCATACATCTTTGCCCTAATGAATTCCCAAAGGTGAAATTTCTTTCTTTCTTTCTTTCTTTTTTTTTTTAAAGATTTTATTTATTTGACAGAGAGAGAGAAATCACAAGTAGGCAGAGAGGCAGGCAGAGAGGCAGGCAGAAAGAGAGGGGGAGGAAGCAGGCTCCCTGCGGGGCAGAGAGCCCGACTCGGGGCTCGATCCCAGGACCCTGAGATCATGACCTGAGCCGAAGGCAGAGGCTTTAACCCACTGAGCCACCCAGGCGCCCCTCTTTCTTTCTTTCTTTTTTTCTTTCTTTCTTTCTTTTTTTTTTTTTTTAAGATTTACTTACTTATTTTGGAAACAGGAGAGAGGAGCAGAGGGAGAGAGAGAGAATCTCAAGCAGAGTTCCTGCTGGGCATAAAGCCCCACATGGGGCTCGATCCTAGGACCCTGAGATCATGACCTGAGCCAAAATCAGGAGAAGGCTGCTTAACCAACTGAGCCACCCAGGCGCCCCTGAAAGTGAAATTTCTGAGTCAGGGCTGTGATGGTTGCTGTTATGTGTCAGTTTGACTAGGCATTTGTACCATTATTTAATCAACAGTAATCTCAGTGGTGCTGTAAAGGTATTTTGCAGATGTGGTTAACATCTACCCTAAGTTGACTGTGAGCAAAGCACATTACCCTCAATAGTGTAGGCGGATCTGATCCAATCAGTTGAAAACCTTCAGAGCAAAAATTGAAGTTTCCTGGAAAAGAAATCCTGCGGCATGACTATAATATTAATACCTGCCTGCATTTTTTTTCCCAATTTCATATTACATTTATTGGCTCAAACCTATAACTTAAAAAATTTGAAGAACCAATGAACTAACATTCTTTTTTTTTAATTTCTTTTCAGCATAACAATATTCATTTTTTTGTACCACACCCAGTGCTCCATGCAATACATGCCCTTCTTAATACCCACCACCTGGCTCCCCCAACCTCCCACCTCCTGCCCCTTCAAAACCCTCAGGTTGTTTTTCAGAGTCCATGGTCTCTCATGGTTCACCTCCCCTTCCAGTTTCCCTCAACTCCCTTCTCCTCTCCATCTCCCCATGTCCTCCATGTTATTTGTTATGCTCCGCAAATAAGTGAAACCATATAATTGACACTCTCTGCTTGACTTATTTCACTCAGCATAATCTCTTCCAGTCCCGTCCATGTTGCTACAAAAGTTGGGTATTCATCCTTTCTGATGGAGGCATAATACTCCATAGTGTATATGGACCACATCTTCCTTATCCATTCGTCCATTGAAGGGCATCTTGGTTCTTTCCACAGTTTGGCAACTGTGGCCATTGCTGCTATAAACATTGGGGTACAGATGGCCCTTCTTTTCACTACATCTGTATCTTTGGGGTAAATACCCAGTAGTGCAATTGCAGGGTCATAGGGGAGCTCTATTTTTTTTATTTTATTTATTAGGGGAGCTCTATTTTTAATTTCTTGAGGAATCTCCATACTGTTCTCCAAAGTGGCTGCACCAACTTGCATACCCTCCAACAGTGTAAGAGGGTTCCCCTTTCTCCACATCCTCTCCAACACACGTTGTTTCCTGTCTTGCTAATTTTGGCCATTCTAACTGGCATAAGGTGGTATCTCAATGTGGTTTTAATTTGAATCTCCCTAATGGCTAGTGATGATGAATACTTTTTCATGTGTCTGATAGTCATTTGTATGTCTTCATTGGAGAAGTGTCTGTTCATATCTTCTGCCCATTTTTTGATATGATTATCTGTTTTGTGTGTGTTGAGTTTGAGAAGTTCTTTATAGATCCTGGATATCAACCTTTGGTCTGTAGTGTCATTTGCAAATATCTTCTCCCATTCCGTGGGTTGCCTCTTTGTTTTGTTGACTGTTTCCTTTGCTGTGCAGAAGCTTTTGATCTTGATGAAGTCCCAAAAGTTCATCTTCACTTTTATTTCCTTTGCCTTTGGAGACATATCTTGAAAGAAGTTGCTGTGGCTGATATCGAAGAGGTTACTGCCTATGTTCTCCTCTAGGATTCTGATGGATTCCTGTCTCACATTGAGGTCTTTTATCCATTTCGAGTTTATCTTTGTGTACGGTGTAAGAAAATGGTCAAGTTTCATTCTTCTACATTATAGCTGTTCAGTTGTCCCAGCACCATTTATTGAAGAGACTGTCTTTTTTCCGCTATATATTTTTTCCTGCTTTGTCGAAGATTATTTGACCATAGAGTTGAGGGTCCATATCTGGGCTCTCTACTCTGTTCCACTAGTCTGTGTGTCAGTTTTTATGCCAGTACCATGCTGTCTTGGTGATCACAGCTTTGTAGTAAATCTTGAAATCAGGTAACGTGATGCCACCAGTTTTATTTTTGTTTTTCAACATTTCCTTAGCAATTCGGGGTCTCTTCTGATTCCGTACAAATTTTAGGATTATTTGCTCCAGCTCTTTGAAAAATACTGGTGGAATTTTGATTGGAATGGCATTAAAAGTATAGATTGCTCTAGGCAGTATAGACATTTTAACAATGTTTATTCTTCTGATCAAAGAGCATGGAATGGTCTTCCATCTTTTTGTGTCTTCTTCAATTTCTTTCATGAGTGTTCTGTAGTTCCTCGAGTACAGATCCTTTACCTCTTTGGTTAGGTTTATTCCCAGGCATCTTATGGTTCTTGGTGCTATAGTAAATGGAATTGATTCTCTAATTTCCCTTTCTGTATTTTCATTGTTAGTGTATAAGAAAGCCACTGATTTCTATACATTGACTTTGTATCCTGCCACGTTACTGAATTGCTGTATGAGTTCTAGTAGTTTGGGGGTGGAGTCTTTTGGGTTTTCCATATAAAGAATCATATCATCTGCGAAGAGAGAGAGTTTGACTTCTTCAATGCCAATTTGGATACCTTTTCTTTCTCTTTGCTGTCTGATTGCTGTTGCTAGGACTTCTAATGCTATGTTGAACAAGAGTGGTGAGAGTGGGCATCCTTGTCGTGTTCCTGATCTCAACGGGAAGGCTGCAAGCTTTTTCCCATTGAAGATGATATTTGCTGTGGGTTTTTCATAGATAGATTTGATGAAATTCAGGAATGTTCCCTCTATCCCTATACTTTGAAGTGTTTTAATCAGGAACGGATGCTGGATTTTGTCAAATGCTTTTTCTGCATCAATTGAGAGGACCATGTGGTTCTTCTCTCTTCTCTTATTGATTTGTTCTATCACATTGATTTGCGAAAGTTGAACCATCCTTGTAACCCAGGGATGAATCCCACCTGGTCATGGTGGATAATCTTTTTAATGTGCTGTTGGATCCTGTTTACTAGGATCTTGTTGAGAATCTTAGCATCCATATTCATCAGTGATATTGGTCTGAAATTCTCCTTTTTGGTGTGTCTTTGCCTGGTTTGGGGATTAGGGTAATGCTGGCTTCATAAAAAGAGTCTGGAAGTTTTCCTTCTGCTTCAATTTTTTGAAACAGCTTCAGGAGAATAGGTGTTATTTCTTCTTTGAAAGTTTGGTAGAATTCCCTAGGGAATCCGTCAGGTCCTGGGCTTTTGTTTTTTGGGAGGTTTTTGATCACTGCTTCAATCTCATTACTAGATATCGGTCTATTCAGATTGTCAATTTCTTCCTGGTTCAATTTTGGGAGTTTATAGTTTTCCCAGAATGCATCCATTTCATCTAGGTTGCTTAACTTATTCGCATATGACTGTTGATAATAATAATAATTTCTGGTGATTGTTTCTACTTCCTTGGTGTTAGTTGTGATCTCTCCCTTTTCATTCATAATTTTGTTAATTTGAGCTTTCTCTCTTTTCTTTTGGATTAGTGTGGCCAATGGTTTATCGATCTTATTGATTCTTTCAAAAAACCAGCTTCTGGTTTCATTGATACGTTCTACTGTATCTCTAGTTTCTACCTCATTGATCTCTGCTCTAATCTTGATTATTTCCCTTCTTATGTGTGGAGTTGGTTTGATTTGTTGTTGATTCTCCAGTTCTTTAAGGTGTAGAGACAGCTGGTGTATTCTGGATTTTTCCATTTTTTTGAGGGAGGCTTGGATGGCTATGTATTTCCCCCTTAGGACCGCCTTTGTTGTATCCCATAGGTTTTTACCTGCCTGCATTTTTAGCCTGACAGGTTAATCTGCAGATTTGGATTTTCCTGACTCCATAATTGGATAGGCCATTTCCTTAAAAAAACTCCTGTCTGTCTGTCTCCCTGTCACCTTTCATCATTAGTTCTCTTTCCTTGGAGAACCGTGAGTGATATAGAGGCCAAGAAAATTAATTTTTTTTCTAATTTTTTGGATTTTCCATGTTTATAGAGATATAAGTGATGTATATAATATTGGTTTTGGTTAAGGTGTACAGCATAATGAGTTGATACACATATACCTTAGTAAATGATTCCCACAACAGTATTAGTTAATACATCTGTCAGTTCACGGAATTACCTTTCTCTGTGTATGTGTGTGGTGATATTTAAAGTACACACTCTCTCTTTTTTTTTTTAAGATTTTATTTATGACAGACAGAGATCACAGGTAGGCAGAGAGGCAGGCAGAGAGAGGAGGAAGCAGGCTCCCTGCCGAGCAGAGAGCCCGATGTGGGGCTTGATTCCAGGACCCTGGGATCATGACCTGAGCCGAAGGCAGAGGCTTTAACCCACTGAGCCACCCAGGCACCCCTAAAATACACTCTATTAACAATGTTGTTTCTCCAGAACTTTTTCATCTTATAACTGAATTTTTTTTTCCCCTTTGATCAATATTTCTTCATTTCCCCCACCCACAGTCCCTGGGTACTAATCTACCCCATTTCTGTGAGTTTGACTATTTTAGATTTCATATATAAATAAAATCATATAATATTTGTCTTTCTCTGACTTATTTTACTTAGTATAATGCCCTCAAGTTTCATCCCTGTTGTGTCAAATGGCAAAATTTCCCTTTTTATTGCTGAATAGTATTCCTGAGTGTGTGTATATATGTGTGTGTCTCACATTATCACATTGTCTTTATCCATTCATCCATCAGTGGACACTTCGGTTATTTTCATTTCTTGAATATTGTAAGTTAACTGCAATGAACACAAGGGTGTATATATATCTTTGAGATAGTGATTTCCTTTCCTTTAGCTATATATCTAGAAGTGGGGATGCTGGGCCATACAGTAGTTCTATTTTTTAATTTTTTGAGGAACTTCATACTGTTTTCCATAATGGCTGTGCTGGTTTGCATTCCCAAAAACAGTATGTATGGATTGTCTTTTCTCTGTGTCCTCACCAACACTCATTAGCCCTTGTCTTTTTGATAATAGGCTAACACATCATTAAGGCTTTTGTTACATATTGTCGAACTGCCCTAAAGAAAATGTATGGTTTGTTCTAGAAGAATGGCAGCAAATATGTAGAGATGTGAATTAATTTTAGAAGTGTTAAAAATACAAATAATGTTAAAATTGAAAATGAAATCGATATGATGATAAAGTAAGAAAAAAAGTTTGCTGATTACTACTAAGTTTCTGCAAGGGGCAAACTGAATTTACAGTGATATTATTCACTGAGAATGGGAAAAGAAAAGGATCAGAATTTTGGGAGCAATTGTAGGGAAAAAATCTTGAGTTTAATCTTATACACATTTGAGATCGAGATGACTTTGATTCATCCAAGTAGAGATGTAAATAAATAGCTATTATGAATGTTTGTTGCTTGAAACAACAGCTTGGACCAGAGTCACAGAATTGAGTGGTTCTTGTTCACAAATAAAATTTAGTTAAATAAAATCTTTAAAAAAGGGGGGGGGGCGCGCCTGGGTGGCTCAGTGGGTTAAAGCCTCTGCCTTCGGCTCATGATCATGATCCAAGGGTCCTGGGATCGAGCCCCACATCAGGCTCTCTGCTTGGCAGGGAGCCTGCTTCCTCCTCTCTCTCTGCCTGCTTCTCTGCCTGCTTGTGATCTCCCATCTGTCAAAGAAATAAATAAAATCTTTAAAAAAATTAAAAAAATAAAATTTAGTATATTCAGTTCATAAATAATAATTGAAATCCTGACAATGAATTAAATAGCCTAAAATAAAACATAAGATAATGAGAGGGCAACTGAAAGTCTTGAGGAATGCCAACACTTAATAACCATTTGGAGTCGGATGAGCTGTAAAGGAGTTAGATAAATGTGAAGGAAACCAAAAGAATATGCTTATCAAAGAAGTCAAGGAAAGATAATGCAGGAAGAAAGGAGTGATGAGCCATGGCAAATGATGCTGTGAAGTTAAAGAAGATGAGGACTGAAAAAGCCCCCTAGATTTAGCAAAATCAAAGTCATGGGTTACTTAGCAAGAGCTGATTCAGTGACAATATGGGGAACTAAGCCAGAATGGAGTGGTTTGAAGAGGGAGTAAAAAAACAGTATGGGGTAGGAAGGATGGAGGAAAGGGAGAGATTGATCTAGTTAGACAGTAATTTGAATAAATTTGGCTGGAAAAGGAGAAGAGAGATTGATAGGGCAATGGCTTTAGGGAGAGAGAGAGTGAAGTACCCTTTTTGTTTTAAAGATGGAAGAAGTCTATCATGGATCTATTCTACTGTGCTGTGTGAAATTATTATTTAACCAATTTTCTATGATATATATTAATTTATCTTTTAAACTCATTTTTTTTGGATTTTCATATTTAGAAGCAATGCTGAGGGCCATTGCTCCTACAGCTTAACCTTTGCCTACAAATGGGTTTAAAGCAGTTGTTCTCTACCAGAGGTGCTATTGCAGTTTGGGCAGTGTATGAACACACTTTTGGCTCTCGCAGCTGGATAGAGGTGGATGAAGGTGGGTGCTACAGGCATCTAGCACCCATCTTGAGGCTATGGCTTACTAAATTTACTTTACTGCACAAGACAGCTCCCCACTACAAAGAATTACTTGCCTAAAATGTCAGTAGTGCCACTGTTAAGAAATCTTGGGTTAAAGAGTATGCATGTTTTTAAGACTTTTGATTCATCTTCCCAAATGTCTAAACAGAAAGGGTGACCTAATTTACAAGTCCAACTGGCAATTTATGTGAATTTCCATTTCCCTCCATCTCATCAACTCTGAGTATTATTTTATCATCATTAATTTTATTTTATTAATAAATAAATATTTTTATTTGCTTGCGGGTTTTTGTCCCTTGAAACTTTATATGTGGGAATTCTTTGATCCCTGATTTAAGGTACGCATTTCTTCAGAAAAGATTGTTGTTTGTTTCTGCCATGAGCTTAACAGAAAAACTAAATTTTGATTTCACATCCAAACCTCTGTGAGTTCAAGTTCATTGTTAAGGAACTCTCATGAAAGACTTCTTTTTTCCTCTCCACTCAACCCAGAGCCAAGAATGAGACAGGGGCATATGTCCAAGTCTTCCTAATAGGGTCTTTTTCTTTTTCTAGTTCACCTACTAGGAATGTTGGGTTTTTTAGGAGTGCTGGTTTCATACAGAGTTCTCCAGTGTAACTCCCACACTCTGCTGCTGTCCAGTTGTCAATTTCTTGACCATGTACCATGTTATGCCCAGACACTAGGACTATAAATAAATATATACCTTGGAACAAATACTGACTATAGCCCTCACCAGACTTGTGCCTTTTTTTTTTTTTTTTAAGAATCCTCCCCCCCTTTTTTTTCCAGGTCATCTGTGCATTGAAAAGATCTTAAAATCTTTTATCCAGAAATTTTAAGTGAGAGAAGTTTTCTGAATGTCTAGTCTGCTGTATTGCCAGAAATTATAGTACTGACACTTTCTCTGTATCAAATGTTGGAATAATTTTTGCTAGGTAACAAACTGTCTGTTTTTGTCAGTTACTTTGAGAGGGAAATGGTTCTTGCCTAAGATACACTTGTGAAGTTTTTCTAAATATTAAATGATCACTTATGTTTCTTTTGCTACCTTTAATATACTGTAAAATGATTTAAAATTTATTCTTGTATAAGGATGATTCAGTTTTACACTTTTGACAAATAGCTCCCGAGTTTCCTTAATACCATTTACTCTATTGTTTCTTATGGTTAGCAATTCTATTATTTTTATTATTTACTTCATTTAGTTACTATTTTATTTACTTTGGGATTTTTGTAGACTTTATATTGATTTTATGTTAACTCTTTTAATATAGGCACCAGACTTACAGTTTTATATATTACATATTTAAAAAAATTTATCTCAATTATTTGTCAAGCAGGTACAGAATATCAGAATATTTCTTATAAATGTAATGGCACACATGAGAGACTCTTAATCTCACAGAACAAACTGAGGGTTGCTGGGGGTGGGGGAGATACGGAGAGGGTGGTAGGGTTATGGACTTTGGGAAGGGTGTGTGCTATGGTGAGTGCTGTGAAGTGTGTAAACCTGGTGATTCACAGACCTGTACCCCTGGGGCTAACAATACATTATATGTTAATTAAAAAATTAAAAATAAATAAAAAATAAATATAATGGTATAGTGAACTCTCCACCTGATTTAGAAAAAAAAATTCCTATTATTTTCAAGTCTTATGTGGCACTCTTAACGAGTCTGTCCTTCTGTTGCTAGCTAGAGATATCTACTATCCTGAATTTTTAATAATTTATTCACTTTTATCTGTACTTCTATTACATGTATTTTTGTTCCCAAGCAGTAGTTAGTTAGTTTTACATAATTAGGCACTTTATATAGATATCTTTTTATAAGTGTGCGAATTATACCATGCGTTTTTTTTTTTAGCAACTTGCTATACAAGAGACTCACTGTGTGTAGCTGCATTTCATTTTCACTGATAAAAAAAATATTTCACACATGAATTTGCCTCAATTTATCCATTTTACTGGAGATGAATGTGGGGTTTGGGGTAGCCTTTTTGCTCTGATAAACCATGCTGATTTGAGTGTTACATTGGTTCTTTTACATACCTTTTTCTTCCTATATGAAAGAAAGGTATGGCTGGGTATATATGTACATCCTTAAATTTGTTCGTAAGAATGTATTTTTCCAAATATTTTACAAATTTAGCGTTCAGCAGGATTATTCAGTATTCCCGCCAACATATTTTTGCCAATATCAGATAGGTGTAACATTACAGTTTTAATTAGCATTTTCTTGATTTTAATGAAGTTGTGACTTTTTTTTCTGTAAGAGCGCACGATGTCTTTTAATACAAATTAGTTTTTTTCACATAGATTCTTTGCATTTGTTACTAGGCTTATTCCTAAATAAATTATACTTTATTGTTATTGGGAAAAAGTTCTTTTCTCATTTATTTTCTAACTTGCTCTTGTTATGTAGTCATCTCTGTTGTACGTATGTGTTTTTGTTATTGTATTAGTTTATTCAGGTTGCCATAAAGTACCATAGAACAGGTGGCTTAAACAGCAGATACTTACTTTCTCACACTTGTGGAGGCTGGAAGAGCCAAGGTGCTGTCAGGGTTGGTGAGGACTCTGAATTGTAGACGGCTGCCTTGCTGCTGTGTCCTCACACAGCCTCTGCTCTAGGCATGCATGGAGAGAGAGAGAGGAGAGGAGAAGAGAGAGAGAGAGAAAAATGTATCTCTTCTTCTTGTGATCCCAGTCCTACTGATTACGTTCTGGATTTAGAATCTCTCATTTCAAATACTACTTTGGTGCATAAAATTTTAAACAAGTTATTTGAATTCTCTGTATCTCAGTTTTTTCATTTGTGGAAAGGGAAAATATTTTGCCTTATTTACAGTTTGCTCTGATGACAGAATTAGGGAATCATATATGTGATTTGGATTATCCAACATGATAAACAGCATGCATTTTAGTTATTATTATGTATATGACCCTTTGGTTTCTTTTCCTATTCTGTTTTTCTATTAGTATATTTGGATTGCTAATATTGTAATGATATCCTAAATCTCTAATGCCCTCTGTGTCACTTAAAAATTTCTCCATCATTAGCCCCATTTTCATGTGTTAACATTATAAAAGCTATTTAGAAAGTAATAATAAAATAATGTTAATAATTTGATTGAGTCTTAGATGATTAAAAGATTAATTTGCCTTGTATTAATATAAGTATATTCCATACTATATATATTTCATGTTTTACTATTACAAAAATTAAATATTGAAATGTAAATATATTAGATGTCTAACTTGCATTGCTTCTAACACAAATGTGTGAAAGCTTGCTATCAAGCTGAATTTTTACTTATAGAAAACATTTCCTATCCTTTTGTATCTTCAGTTGATTTTTATGTCAGAATATAAAAAGCAGTACCTTAAAAATCATTTTTGGTAAATCTTCCAGTGGGCACTTAATATTGTTTTTAAGTCTTACAAAAAAGAAAAGGAAACCGGCAGTGACACCATAAAAATAAAGGACAAGTCAAACACTTCTAATTTCATGTTACCTTCTTGTTTCATATCACTTTATATAATGTGCAGACAAGCTCAGAACTGCACTTACTGTTTCATTCGCTGGGATTCCTACTTGAGAATTCATTTAAAGAAATTCTAAAAATTATTGTTGTGAATTTTAACATACTTAACGCAGTATTTTCCAAATTATGCCTAATCCAACATATTTTCTCCCAACGATGCTATTCACAGGGTTATTTAACTAAATATTCATATTCTAAAAAGATGGTGGAAGCCATACCACCCAACTGATCTGCAGAATTCTGCAGTTTGTAACTTCTATTATGCTAGTAGCATATTGAAAAATAGTGTTATTAACTCCAGATTTGTCTCTCAACTATTTTTAGGTGGCTATTAGAAGGTTTTTAGAGTTTTTTAGAGAAAGTTTTTTAGAGAAAAACTTAAATTCACTAGCATGCTCAAAGGTTAACATATGTGAGAGATCAGATGACTAAAAAGTGATAACTTCCTAATCTGGACAGCAACTGACGTCAAGAATATTTATTAAATAACATTAAGATACAAAATAGTGAAAACATTTCACATTGCTGCCTGGAAAGATACAAATGTTGACCTTACTTTCTTATTAAATCTATTCCAAGAGCTATTTGCAAAGATTTTGCTCACAATTGGAATATTTAATAAAATCTAATTTTCTTCCTCTGTAATTCCTCAGTTGGAAAATGTGGTCCCTTGATGATGATATAAGGCTTTGAAGAATAAATGGATTTCAAAGAGAAAATTAGATGGTACTTATTATGCTGTCTAACTAGCAATGTATTGTCATTTGTCTGTTGTATTATAAATGTCTTGCTTTCCCTACCTTCTTCATTTAATCATGTAACTTGCCTGGAAGCAGCATTTGAGAAAAAAGTTGCTCTATGACTCCTTCATCTGTTTTTTTTTGTCTTTACTCATCCCAGAGACAGCTCACACTTAACGCCCAAGACAGAACGCTTCAGGTACTCCCCGACCCTGGTGTCTTCTGAATCCCTTCCGCCCACACCTGAGGGAGATGTATTAGTTTCCTCCCTCTACTTCCTTAGGGAAGTTTTTCCTAACTATACCCCCCTCTCCCAAGTGAAGTTATGTTTGACTGCCAAGTATAGTATTTTAAAAGTTAAACCTTAATATAAAAACCACGTTCTAGTCTAAAATTGAATTTTCTCATGGTAAATATCAGTTCTGCGCATTTATTCCATGTTTTCATTATACATCTTTTCAGAGTATTTTTTGTTAATGCATCTAATTATTTGTCATTAGAAGACTGAGTGTGTCAATCCAAATTTCGTTGCAGCTTACCAGCCTGACGCCATATATCGGGATGATGTTTACTATAACAATAATGAAGGGCAAATAACATTTGCCATATACTTTTTTCCTTCACTTTTATGTCATGCTTGTATTAAGAAAATTACTTCCATTTTATTTGTCAACATTTTCAGTAGAAATTCATTTATATTGCTAATACTTATAATCATTAAAAAGGTTAAAGCATTTTATTCAAAATACTATTTTTTAAAAAGAAATACATGGAATTTGAAACTATACTGTTTGAATCTGAAGCTTTGCTTACTTTATCTCTGATTTTTGAGACATGCATATTGTTTTTCTAATTGAATTCAGAAATCATCTGTCATTTTAGTTTTGACATGTAATATACATAAATAATGTCCAAAGGATAGAAGCAATCTAATTTGCAAGTATTAATATACTTTCTAATTCCAATAGCATTAATTGAGGAGTTATAAAAATACTATATGTAAAGTGTATGTTTTATTTTTAAAGTATGTTTCCATATTTATGGCTAGCATTACCTAAATATCAAGGTACAGTGAAAATTCTGAAAAATATATCAGAAAAAAAGATGATAGAATATATTAGATATATTCACAGGTAACATATACTTTTTCTTTTTACCCCAAAACATTACTGATAAAATTTCCTTTCTTTAACTTTTAACTCTCATCTTACTTATGTGTAATGGACATAAATGCTTACAATAAAAAAAGGATCTCAAGTTGCTTGAATCTGTCAGATTGGGAGATTTTCAGGTATCAAATGTTAAGTATTTGGTATTCTATGAAGAAATTCATCTCAGAATATAGCTACTATATTAGTATAAAGTTATGGCTTAGTGGCATTAAAATAATCAATGGTAGCTTTAAGGTTGATTTTTGACAACATGGTAACATAAAAATGAAATTCACTTTCAAGAAAACTTCTTTCTACTATAGAGTACAGTATGACTTATAGTATAGCCTCAGTAAATTCTAATGTGCCAAAGCAAAAAAGGCATGTTTTTCAAATGTTAAAATTTTTTTTGATATGAATAATCATTATTATTGTTATATATCTGACTTCATAGGGGATGACAGTGTACTTAGCTTTATTTTTAATTGATTTTTTATTTAAATATAATTAACATACAGTCTTATATTAGTTTCAGGTGTACAATATAATGATTCAACAGTTCTATACATTAGTCAGTGCTCATCGGGATAAGTGTACTCTTAATCCCCTTTACCTGTTTCACCCATCCTCCGACTCACCTCCCCTCGGACAACCAACAGTTTCTCCTCTGTATTTAAGAGTGTGGGTTTTTGTTTGTCTTTTTTTTTTCCTCTTTGTGCCACATTCCACATATGAAACGATACAGTATCTGTCTTTCTCTGTCTAGCTTATTTACTTAGCATGACACCCTCCACCTCCATCCATGTTGTCCAAGTGGCTATTTTTAATGGCTGAGTAATAATATTCCATTGTGTATATATGCTGATGGGCACGTGGGTTGCTTCCATATCTTGACTATTCCAAATAGTGCTGCAATAAACATAGAGGTGCATATCTTTTAGAACTAGTGTTTGTTTTCTTTAAGTAAATACCCAATAATGGAATTTCTGGATCATATGGTAATTCTGTTTGTGATTTTTTGAGGAATCTGCATATTGTCTTCCACAGTGGCTACACCAGTTTGCATTCCTACCAACAGTGCCTGAGGGTGCCTTTTTCTCCACATCCTTGCCAACACTTGTTATTTCTTACCTTTTTGATTCAGCTATTCTGACAGGTGTAAAGTGGTATCTCATTGTGGTTTTGGTTTGCATTTCCCTGATGGTGGGTGATGCTGAGAGCATCTTTTCATGTGTCTGTTGGCCATTTGTGTGTCTTCTTGGTTTTGTTTTTAAATATTATAGTCAAAATTTTGCTACCTCCAGAACATGTTGCCTGAGGTATGTATGCTACATATACTCAGAGTTTGTCTGTCTTTGCCCCATTAAGCTCACACATCCTTCTATGAACACACACCCACATACAGGAAAGGCATCGCTGGGTGGGGAAGAGAGGGGAAGTAACTGAAGAACCAGCTTTCTCATACCAAAACATACACATAAAAGTGATATACCACACTATAATTATTTTCTCTATGGAAGTATAATTGTTAAGCATACTTCTATTACAAGTGCGTGTTACCTGGTGTGGACTTGGACTTAAGTACAAAAGAACTGTCCACTTAGGTAGACTCACTAGATTACTAATATAAATCAAGTCACCAGCTTTCTTCCGCTTAATCATATTTCCCTTTGTAGAAATCATTTTATCTACTCATTTCTTCTACTTATTTTATTGGGAAGTTTGATATAAAGGCTGGCAAAGTGGGTTTTCATTTTATTTATTTTTTTATTTCAATTCTGGCTTTTTAATTTTTTATTAAATTATTCACTGTACAGTACATCATTAGTTTTTGATGTGTTTCATGCCTCATTGTTTGCATATAACACCCAGTGCTCCATGTAATATGTGCCTTCCTTAATACCCATCACCAGGCTTACCCATCCTCTCACCCCCTTCCCTCTAAAAGCCTCAGTTTGATTCCCAGAGTTTATAGTCCCTCATGGTTTGTCTCCCACTCCAGTTCCCCCCCTTCGTTTTTCCCTTCCTTTTCCTAATATCCTCCATGCTATTCCTTATGTTCCACGAATAAGTGAAACCATATGATAATTGACTTTCTCTGCTTGACTTATTTCACTTAGCATGATCTCCTCCAGTTCCATCCATGTTGATGCAAAAGTTGGGTATTCATCCTTTCTGATGGCTGAGTACTATTCCATTGTATATATGGACCACATCTTTATCCATTCGTCTGTTGAAGGGCATCTTGGCTCTTTCCACAGTTTGGCTGTTGCGAATAAAAGTCAGGAAATGGCTATTTTCTTTGGGAATAATGCTAAGATTTTTCATTAATACTTTGATACTTTTTTTGACATCTGACTCTTTAGATACATAATTGAAGCTATGGACCTTCTGTCTAAAAATAAAGTACAAATACTAAAAAAGCACGCAACATTTGTATGCCATCAATTTAATCCTATTGGAAATTGATTTATTTCACCAAATAAATAAAACAATAGTTTTTTTAGTATTTGTTTACAATTATTACTTTCAAATATCTATTTTATAAAAATGTGGAAATGAATCCAAATCTTGCAAGTAAAGAAATTGTATAAAAATAAATTTCAGTGAAAACACTACCATTTCACCTGAATAAAAGTTGAAATGTTGGGGTAGCCTTTTAATGTAGCAGGACACTTCTGTGCCATTAATTTGATTTCAATTTTTCTAATGACAGCAAATGCTAAAAATAATAACTTACCTAGGTATGTAATATCAAATGGAACCAAACCCCAGTTAACTCACTTTGTCAGAGAGCTAAGGTTGGAGTAAAGGAATAAAAAAGATTTTCAAGAAATCTCTACATTGAACTCATGTCCTTTCATTTCTTTTGTCCTTAAGCCTTTAAGGTTATATGTTTTGGAATAGGCATCATTATAGAGTCTGTGACAGCTAAAAATTGTGAATCCATGTATCCATTTTAGGGAGATTGAAGCAGAAATGAATTTGAATGGAGCTTTGTGATGTTCCTAGGTGTTCAGAGATTTCTGCCTATACAGAAATAAACAAATTGTCATTTTTCACTTCAGCTTCCAAAAGCATTTCCTCCAGAATTAGAGAGTTGGCATAATTATCTTCATCTAATCTTATTTTCCAGAGGAAAGCTTTCTTAAAAGATTTCGTGTATAGTATGGCTATAGTGAATTGAAGAAAAATTGAAGAAAAATTAAATTATCTAAGTAATCCAATCCTTGAGTGAACTCCTTATCATATTCTGATCATGACTTCCTATTTCTTGCAGGTATAAACCTGTAAAGTTGAATCCTTCAAGACTTTCATTTCACATTCTGTTCTCTCCTCCTCATAAAAATTTCCTGTAAAGGCTCTGGTTCAAAAGTTGACTGCAGGAATATGCATGCGTTAGGCTTCGATTTGGGATTTTGGGGCAGTATTCATGCTGATGTTGAAAGAGGTGATAAGTATAGGATGTAGAACTGTTTTTCCATCAAACAACAAAACCAGATGTTTTCCCAATGATTGCAGATTATACACCTAGTCCTGAAATTTGAAGTTTCCTTCCAACCAAAGTTATGCTCAACTCTTAATCATGTTGAAGACAGTAAAAAAGAATCTATGTAGTTTCCAAAAGGGGCTCACAAAATAGGATTTTTTTCTATCATGATGTTAGTAGGAATATACCACACCGAATCCATAAGTTGGTTGCTCTCAGATGCTAAAGGAATGTGTTGGCTCTATCATTTACCCTGTGACATGTTAGTAAATAACTATTTGGGAGAAAATGAAGTATTTCTTCTGTAGTATCCTTTTGTTCTAAGTCACAAATCAACTTCAACATTTATTTCTTATGCTTCATGATTTCTCCCCTCTGGTATAAGACCTCTTCCATTTGCAGTGTGAGATGATTTCAGACAAAAGTCTTCGGATGGGACAAATCATAGTTTGGTTAATTTCCAGCCTTCTCAAATCAACCCATTTTTTATGACAAACAGTCATATTCTGTGAAGTATTTTTACAAAGGACAGAAGTGTTCCAGCTCTATTTACTTCCTTTTTTAATTATAAAGTCTTCACTACTGAAGAAGTTATTCAAATTCTGTGTTATTTTATAATTTATATCTCAAGATTCTCTCTCTGTCTATACATTATTAAGATGTATGATTGAATGCAACTTTGAATATTATGTGTGAACTCTAAGAGTTACTTTGGGTATATCCTCCACTGTTTAAAAATTAAATCAAGGATAAGTGATAGAGATGTAGAATTGTGGAAGTAAAACCTTCCCCATACAGCAATACCCAAACAGAAATAATCTCTGTAATGTCTTTTGAATAGCAAATGGCTTGGGAGACTCAATTGAGATGAGTTTCTATGTGCCTTTTGTATAGCTGTTTAGAGCTGCTAAATCTAGATATCTTGGTTCATGTTTCCTGAGATAACATGTTTCCTGAGATTTTAGGAAGAAGCAGTTTTATAAAAAGATCAAAAACAATAATGTAGTGAAATTGACCGCATATGTACCAGATAACTAACTAGGGTAATATGGTCAGCTAATTATAAATATATTCTAGGCATGATAATATTATTTACTACAAATACTTCACAGGTACTAAACAGTCAGAGTGGACAATAATCCCAGAGCCAGAGCTCCTTGCTGGGATATTTAGTAACTGTTAAACTGCTGCATTGTGAGGGATGGTGGAAATAATGCTTGGGTTAGAAGCTGTTTACTGACAGTAATAGTAAAACACTAGCATGTGTTAATGATAGATAGGACCATACTGAAGCATTCTGGATTTTGTTTTAACCATTCATTCCTGCCCAAGGAATGGGCACTTTCTGGCCCTGTGTGTGGCTATATTCAGTGTCAGTGGTATGCTTGGCCTGTTGATTTCTTGTCTCACGTTATCTTAACTGATTGTTGTGATTCTTAGTATCTATTTGGATTTGACCAGTGTCCACTTATGAAGGTAGGAGGACTTTTACTCTTCATTGTAAAAAGTTGTTTTAACTGCTATTGCATATGTTTCTATTATAATCTTATGTGACGTCATAGAACCCCAGAATTGTTCTGTTCATTAAGTAGCAAAAAAACTACTCTTTGGGAAGGAAAGTTCTACATTCTATAAATTTCCGTTGTTTGATGTGATACCTGTGTAGCTGTTGAGCTCTTGAAGTGTGACCAGTCTGAACTGAGATGTGCTATGAGGTGTAAAGTACACACTGGATTTCAAAGATACAGTGCAGAAAACAGGTAAGATACTCACATTATCGTATTAATGACATATCACATTGACAGTGTTTTAGACATAGTGGGTTAAAATATCTTATTGCCATACAATTATTTTCATCTATTTCTTGTCACTATTTCTAATATGGCTACTAAAAAATTAGATTTAACTTATTTTCTGTTACTACTGCTCCATATTACATATTTGCCCAATTGTTTGGGATAACAAAGATTTGACTTTAATCAAACCTATGGAAAATTCCCTCTGGAAATTCAGATAACCATTTTCCTCTGATGTAGTTATGTTTTTCTTTTATTTTAAAACCTTTTCACTACAGTGTAGTGGATTTGAAAATACCACCAGTTTCTTTGATTATTTATTGCTTCCTTAATACCTCACTAAACTATTTTCAGTTTTTTCATTATAGGTCAAAGAGATAAGCTGTTTCAAAAAGATATGTAAAGTGGAAATTTGGGATTTAAAAATAACTGTGCTAATGCAAATAAGTAATAGCTCCAAGGGAATTAAAAATTAAGGCTTCAGTGAAATTTTTAGTAACACTGTCTTTAGGCATATCCTGTCAATTTTGGATCAGCTTTGCTGATGGCCAAAGGACTAAAAGAAATCCCTTTTGTTCTAAGGAAACCGTACAGGATTTTCTTTCTTACCATCCCTTCTAATTAGATTTCATGAATTTACATCGTGGAAAATCAGAGTATATTGCGTTAATCTAGGGATAAGATTATACTGCTGTATTTATAAACATAGTTAAAATTAATGTAGCTTTATAGGTTAGCTTAAACATTTGTAGTCTTAGAAGATTTATAAACATATCTGGAAGATGCCACTATGTGATGATAGAAATATATGAAATCACTCATTTGCTGATCTGTAAAAAGGGAAGCCATAACTTGAGGCAAGATGCATTAACCAAACTTCTCAATATGTTAGAAACTATTTTAAAATTCTGATCTAAAAAAATAGGTGTGAGTCTTGGTCCCAGAAAACGGGAAGACAAATCAATCAAAAATAGCCTGGATATTAAAACCGACTTTGTGCACTAATGTGAAGCTGCTTGATTGAGTAGTGCAGTGTCAACCATATCTTTCTTCTAATGCTAAAAGTAATGCACATAGACAGAGTGACAATCACAGCACAGGCTCCCATCAGCAATAATTAATCTTTTAGTTAACAGAGACTAGAAAAGCCTCTCATCAGCCTCTTCTGAAGTCTGAAGGACCCTGTTTTTTGATGTTTGCATTCTGAGGAAAATTGTCCCCACCAGTTCTAACAAATTGAAACACCAGGCTAATTATGGCAGCTAATGAAGTGTGTGGAATGGTCACAGCTTGTCGTGAAACTGTTCCTTCAGCTTGGATTAGAGTTTCATCAATCACTTTTTTAAACTGATCCAGAATTGCTTCTGCCCGGTGCTTGGCATTTTTAATGCTGTTTCTGTAATTGGTTTTTTCCCTAAAGCTTAGACTGTTTTTTGAAATATTACAGTCTCGGGACAGGACTTGCAAACTCTAGTTTATAAAAAAAAATTTATTATTAGTGATATCAGCTGATCAAGTGGTAGAAAGCTAATAAAAGGCCACCAAAATAAAATTTGATATACTGTTTCAATCCTGCTAAAGGTAGCAATAAAGCATATCCACGTATATCATTTTTTTTCCTATGTATATATAATGTAGCATAGGAGAATCATAGGGGGTGCTTAGGTGACTAAAAACCCACTAAGAGTTTCTGTGAAATTAACACATAGATGGTAGTTTATTGTTAGGGAACAATAGCTCTCCCTTTATCATACAATGCCATTTTATAAGATGTCTCCATGTTTCATTGAGCCAAACATTTTGAAGCATTAAGACCAAAGATCTGTATATTCCCATTTAAATACTCTGCATAAACCTGGAGTTCAACTATTGAAAGGTTTTTATCTGGGGTGCCTGGGTGGCTCAGTCCTTAAGTGTCTGCCTTCTGTTCAGGTCATGATCCCAGGGACCTGGGATGGAGCCCCCTGTCGGGCTCCCTGCTCAGTGGGAAGCCTGCTTCTTCCCCCCACTTGTATCCCCTCTCTCTCTGCTTCCCTCTCTGTCAAATAAATAAAACAAAATCTTGTAAAAAAAAAAAAAAGTTTTTATTTTCTCTACAAAAGGGAATTAGCCATTTTGCAGGCATGATTGCAATTCCTGTTAACAATTAAATCTCATTTTTAATGTTTATTCATCACTAGCAACTATTGAGCACCCGCTGTGTGCAGTGTACTGCCTTGATTTGTCAAACAATTCAGTAAGAGATGTATGAAATTCTACTTGTGTAGGTTATGTCCTTTACAATGGTAAAAAAATAAATAAATAAATAAATAAATAAATAAGAAAAGAAAAGAAACCATTTTGGATGTTTCTCTTATTCTGTTTCTTTTGGAGCAGGGGCTGTATGAACAACAAAGTCTCTCTGTGTTTCAGTTCTTCCCTTTTCATATTTTTCTTAGTAAATGGACATGCAGTAAGGAAAAACTTTAGGTGTATTATCACTTTTAATCCCCAGAACTCAACTAGATGTTATTTCTATCACTATCATTTTTTTCTCATTTTATAGATTACAAACTCACCTAGATGTTATCATTTCTATCGCTATCATTTCTTCTCATTTTATAGATTACAAATTAAGAATAAGTAAAGCTAATCATTGCCAGAGTCAGGGCTGTTGACCATAACACTCTGCTAGCTCTTTAAATTTACTTTCTCCTATCATAGGCCAGTTTCTAAGATTTTACAAATTCTTTGCAGAAATTTAGAAGACTTTCCAATAATCATAATATAATAGAAATATCATAGCTGGAAATAATGTTCAAGATAATTTAGCTCTGCTTTACGAATTGGAAAATATGTAACAATATAAATATAGAGATATGTATATCATAGACACATATAGAGTCACATGTATTTATATAATATTAAAACTTGTTAATTTTTAAAGTAAATTTTCTTTGCATTTTCATGATTCTTACACAATAGAATACTTGTTTTATGTTTAAGTGATGGAGTTGTGTACTTAACCATACAATTTTTATTATGAAGCATCTATTAAACAATATGCTGCAGAAATGAAATAATGTGCAATATAAAGTTTCTACATATATTTGGTTGTTTGCCTTTATTTCTTAGTCAAACATTAAATTATTTTCAGGGATAAAGAAGGGAAAGCTTTGGGGGTATCAAGAGGAAATGATAGAAACATTACGGTGATAAGCCTCTGAGAAGAGTTTTGACTACATTTGATAAATTTTGGTATTTCTTTATTTTCTCACTAAGGATCATATAAAATTCTTAGTTATGAAAAATTTTACCTGTGTATGTTTATATACGTACAGTACATAGGTATATAAAGTACAGCAAAAAATAATTGGTTAAATCTCTAAATTGAGATTTAATTGCGATTTAATGATGTATATTATATATATTATAAATTTATGTATATAATATATTACATATATTGTGAGGTAATGATATATATTATTTATCATTAAAATATACATAAGTTATATCATACTGTATTTTTTTTTTTTACTTATCAACAATAGACCTTTATTTCTCACAGTTTTGAAGGCTACAATTCTAAGATCAAGGCCAGCATCACTGCCTTCTGGTGAGGGCCATTTGCCTGGCTCATAGCTGGTACCTTCTTGCTGTGTACTCAAGTGTTCATGTGTTGGAAGAGGCTGGGGATCTCTGTGGGGTCTTGTCTTTTTATGTATTCTTTTGAAACTTTATTTTTTCCCACTTCTGACTTTGTATTCAGTGATTTTGCTAAGCTTATTAATAATAACATCTATAGATATTTTTCTACATGTAAAGTCACGTTTTCTAAAAAATAAAATTTTATTTCTTCTCAGTCATTTCTGATATCAGGTGAATACTTATACTGTTTTTTTCAGTGATCATGATGCCTTATCATACAGAAACAAAATGTCTTTAATATGATAAAGTATGATAAGTATCATGATTATATGATGTCTTTAATATGATAAAGTCTCAAGAGATGACTTTTTAAAATCATAATAGATATTAAACTTTATCATAGGTGTATCCCCCATCTATAAGATGATCATATGATTTCTTTATTATTGTAGTCAATTATATTGTTTGTTTGTTTGTTTTTTATTGTTAACCCAATCTTCTATTCCTGGCATAAATTCAACCTGATCTTGAAATGATATCATTTTTATGTGTCACTGCATTCAATTTGCTAATACTTTGTTTAATTTTTTTATGCTTATGTTTGTGAAATAGGTTTGTCTCTACTTGTTCTTCCTTATACAGTCTTTTTGATGTCAAGGTTATGCTGGCCTCATAAACATATTTGGGTAGTGTCCCCCTATATCTATTTTTGGAAGAATTTGTATAATTGTGTGATTTCTTCCTTAAATATTTGGGAAAATTTACTAGTGAGCCCACTGGGTTTTGAGATGTTCTTTCTGGGTGGGTTTTTATTTATTCAGTGCTTATAATTCGTACAGGACTATTCACATTTCTATTTTTATGTCTACTGAGTTGTGTTTTTTCAGTTTGACCTATTATTCTAAATTTTCATGTTTCCTGGCAAAGACTGTTCATGATCTCCTTTATTAAATACTTAATGCCTATGGTATATATAATGATGTCGCCTGTTTTATTCATGATATTTAAATGTTTTATTATGTTGCTAAGGACTTTTCAGTTTCATCAGTCTATCCATAAAACTAACTTTTGACTGTTGATTTTCCCAGTTTAAGGGTTATTTTCTACTTATTAATATATTCTCTTTACTTTTTTCTTTCTTCACTTTTATTGGGTTTAATTTGCTGTTCTTTTTTGTTACTTCTCAAGATAGATAATTAAATAATTCATTTTCAATCTGCTTCTAATATGTGTGCATAAGGCTACACATTTCAAAACATGGATTTAGTGACATTCTACAAGGTTTCATCATAAATCTTGTGATTTTAAATCATGTTTTAAATCATATTTTAAATCATGTTTTGTCTAGAAGTATATTATTGGATTTTCTAATATTTGGAGATTTCCAAGTTACATTTTTATTAGTTTACTAGTTCCAGTTCTTCTGTGGTCAAAGAACAAATTCTATTATTTTAATCTCCTGAAATTTGTTGAGAGTTGATTTATGGCCCAGGATCTGGTCATTTTGGTAAATGTTCCAAGTACATTAAAAAAATACATTTTCTGCAGTTTTGGGGTATAATATTTACCAATCTCTTGAAATTTGTTAAAAGCGTTCCAATCTCCTGCATCTTGTTTTTTTATTCAAGATCATATTAATATTACTGATTCTTCGCCTGAAATACTAATAAGAATCATTTCTTTGATACATAGGATATACATGAAGCCTTTATTTGAAGGAGGGCATGGACAGTACATTTTGTGAGGCCTTAAGTATCCGTAGCAAAAAGTTCATTGTCTCTCTGTATCAGTTTTCCCCTTCTATACTGGGGGGTCAGCAAACTCTCTCTTAAAGGGCCAGAGAGTAAATATTTTAGGATTTCAGGGCACATGGCCTATGTTAACCTACTCACATTGGCCATTATAGCACAAAGCAATACACACTACATATAAGAATGGGCACGAATGTATTCCAGTAAAACTTCATTTAAAAACTGGGCAGTAGGCCGGCTTGGGCCTGTGGGCCATAGTTTACCAATTCTTGTTCTAAATGAACAGAACCTCTGATGTCTGTGCTACTAGAACCTGGGCACCTGGGTGCCTGAAATGAAAACTTCATTCATCAGCCACCCTTTAAAGCTAGTCATAGTCCTGTGACCATGTGCCGTAAAATGGAATGTAAGCAGAACTATGGGTTCAACTCCCAAGAATTATTTACCTGAATTGTTCCCTATGTAAATAAGTCTTATGGTATGAAGGACAGTTAAAAGCAGAACTCTCACTGAAAGAACTGTACAAGCTGGTAAATCAGTCTGACTCAGTGCCATAGATGCTGGGTCGAAGATAGAAGCCTCCTAGGTCAGAGAGTGTTCCTCAGAGCAGAAGCAGTAGGGGTTCAGTTGTACCAGTTCCCTCCAAATCTCACAAGGGGGTACAGAGAGCCAGGGAGGGTATGCATGCACAGATGTGCCTTAGGAGGAGAACCCTGAATCCCTGAATGTAGGAAATCCACTGTTTTTATAGGAAGCAGTAAGCAAGCCTGCTCTGCCCAGAAGAAGACCAGTTGCTTTTGCAGGACCGTGTGATACCTACACCATGTGTGGTGTTACATCGCTTCTCAGGATTGCTAGTCATATGAACAATACTGAGAAGTGACCCTTATTCCAAATAAGAATGATCAAGACTCTGAGATTTTGACACATTCAGCAAGATATGTAGGAACTCAAGAGCCCCACGATGGACAGCCTCCCGTGGTGTTTTTAAAGAAAAATGAATGTCATTCTTCTCATTCCTTCCTTCTGGATGTCTAGAATTTCATAGCTAGAGATTGACATCTTCAATCATTGTAATCCTTGGATCAATGCAGGCCACAAAAGGTTGAGCAATAATATAAAAGAATCCTGGGTCCTTTACCCTGTAGAGTATCACACCAACTGTGGACTTTAGTGTAAAAGAGAAATAGACTTTTCTCTTAAATCACCACTAATTTGGGCTTTCTGTCAGTTGCAGTTGATTCTAATCCCAATTAATGTAATATCAGACCTTTCCGCTGTTTTCTATGTAAGTGACAGCTAGAGTATGTATAAAGTACTGGGCTCAAAACCTTTTCCTTTAACTTTATAAATACTGCTTTTTGACTTTCTATCAATCACTATTACGAAAGAAATATTTCAGCTGACTGATTTTACGTGTGTGTGTGTTGGGGGGGTGCTGCTTTTTTGAGTTAGTTTCTTTATTCTAAAATACAACCTTTTCCATCCATTCACCTTTGAGTAGCCAATTGTCTCTACAGTGAATTTTAATTCTGCTACTGTAATCTTAGTTTATTTACTTATTTCACCGAATATCTCTGACCTTGTTTTTATGGGCTCTGTGTTATAGAATCCATATTTTTAGGAGTTGTTTGAAGTTGGCGAATATTCTCTAACACTGATATTTTCTTCGGGTTCCTGGAAATGATGACCTTTAGATGTCTAATTACCTCCATGTCTTTAACATGTGAATTAATTTTTCTTCCATGGGACTGTATAATTTTTTTCCTCCTGTCCTTCTGTCTGAAGAGCACTAGACACGTTCACTGTTCACCAATATGGAGAGCCTATGAATTTCGTTCTTCTATCTCTTTAGATCAAGGCCTCTTTCCAGGCTCCAGTTTGAAGGCAACACAGTTCACTTGCCCTCATTTCATAGTTTTCCAGCACTAATAATTGGTGGAGGAGATGAAAACTTACACTTCTAACCTGGTCCTGCCTCTTACTTGCAACTCTTCCGTGCCTAGCACAGGGACCTTCCACACAGTGAGTCTCTGTAGAACCTGTGTAAAGCCCAGCTCCCAGCTTGGTTTCTGTAGTGCAATAATTTTATGTTTTCCAGTTACCCTGAAATCTCTTGGAGAGATAAAATTTTAAAAAAATAATAATAATCCCCCCAAAAATCCAACTTTAAAACTTGAAATTAGGTCATAAATAGGGAGGAGATCCAGAACAATATACTTAAACTGAGAATTACATCTGTTATTTGAAAGCTTCAAAAAACTTACCGGTATAACTGAGAACCAGATTGTTTGTTGGGGATAATTCTTTGATGACTTTTTCAGTTCCACTCATGAAGACACAGACATTACTAGCCAATCCATAGCCATCCATAGCCAATTCTTTTATGTGTTATTGATGATAGAGATGGACAAGAGTTTTCTTAGGGCTCTAAATACAAGATTTTTTGGAGAGGAAATTCCTCCTCCAGGCTAATTAACTAACCCCCATGATGGATAAGAACTTCATAGAACATTGTGAGGTTAATATCTGTTAAATCACAGTAACAGTTTTGAAAATTTGGATAGGCTCTAACCTTAGTTGTAGAGCAGAGAAAACCAGTTGAAATACTCTACCATTAATTTCCAGGCTTTGGAAACTAATAGGTTTCTAGAAATAGCATTAATGATGACTAACACCTATATCATGATCTATATTAGCTAAGCATCTGTCCACATAAGAAATATACACAAGTGTTAGGCATTAATATCCTAAACTACATTGCTAAAAAAATGTTTGCATAAAATAAATCTACAACTCGTAATTGTTTCAGTCTACTGTATTTATATTATGTTCATGATAGAATTTTATTGTAGCTTTTCAATATAAAATCTTACACTTTTCCTTTCTTTGCTTAAGTGAAGTAAATATATACATGACAGAATTTTACTGAATAAGGTGAAGAACATCCTGGTTCTTACTTGTTAAAAAGACCCTACGAATTACCTCTGATTTGTCTGGAATGCTTTTAACCTATCAAGCTTAAATTCAGAAGTGTTTTCTACAAATAATTCATATTAATCTTCAGGTTGCTGATGGCTATAAGATATTTAATACCCCAGTAAACTGTTCAGCTGCTCACCTCAGCCCCAAATCTGAACTACTTAGAACTTAATGTTGTGTATGCTTGCTACTTGTTTTATACTTGTTTTATTTTTCCTTATATTGAATCTACTTTAAGAGGGAGCAGGACTTTATATTTCTGATTAAAAAAAAGGTCTTATTAAATAGAGGAATAATTTAAGCAAACTATATAAGTTGTTAATCCACTTAACAGTTCAATATTTCTCAAGTTTATAAATATCAACTTCATATACTTTATTTACTAAGAATATAACTTACCTTAGTGGTTTAGTTTCAAAAGTATAATTTTAAAAAGATATCAACTAATTAGGAGTTATTGTATATTGACCACAGAGAGATAGATTTATTTATTTATTTATTTATTTATTTATTTTTAAGCTATTTATAATTTTTTATATTTTTTATTAACATATAATGTATTATTAGCCCCAGGGGTACAGGTCTGTGAATCACCAGGTCTACACACATCACAGCACTCACCACAGCACATACTTTCCCCAATGTCCATAGCCCAACCACCCTCTCCCTACCACCCTCCCCCCGGTCACCCTCAGTTTGTTTTGTGACATTAAGAGTCTCTTATGGTTTGTCTCCCTCCCGATCCCATCTTGATTCATTTATTCCTTTCCTACCCCCCAAGCCTCCCACGTTGCCTCTCAACTTCCTCATATCAGGGAGATTATATGATAATTGTTCTCTGATTGACTTATTTTGCGAAGCGTAATACCCTCTAGTTCCATCCACGTCATCGCAAATGGCAAGATTTCATTTCTTTTGATGGCTGCATAGTACTCCATTGTGTATGTATACCACATCTTCTTTATACATTCATCTGTTGATGGACATCTAGGTTCTTTCCATAGTTTGGCTATTGTGGACATTGCTTCTATAAACATTCGGGTGCATGTGCCCCTTTGGATCACTACATTTGTATCTTTAGGGTAAATACCCAGTGATGTGATTGCTGGGTCATAGAGTAGCTCTATTTTCAACTTTTTGAGGAACCTCCATGCTGTTTTCCAGAGTGGTTGCACCAGCTTGCATTCCTACCAACAATGTAGGGGGGTTCCCCTTTCTCCACATCCTCACCAGCATCTGTCATTCCCTGACTTGTTAATTTTAGCCAATCTGACTGGTGTGAGGTGGTATCTCATTATGGCTTTTATTTGTATTTCCCTGATGCCGAGTGATGTGGAGCACTTTTTCATGTGTCTGTTGGCCATCTGGATGTCTTCTTTGCAGAAATGTCTGTTCATGTCCTCTGCCCATTTCTTGATGGGATTATTTGTTCTTTGGGTGTTGAGTTTGATAAGTTCTTTATAGATTTTGGACACTAGCCCTTTATCTGATATGTCATTTGCAAATATCTTCTCCCATTCTGTCAGTTGTCTTTTGGTTTTGTTAACTATTTTCTTTGCTGTGCAAAAGCTTTTGATCTTGAGGAAGTCCCAATAGTTCATTTTTGCCCTTGCTTCCCTTGCCTTTGGCGATGTTCCTAGGAAGAAGTTGCTGTGGCTGAGGTTGAAGAGGTTGATGCCTGTGTTCTCCTCAAGGATTTTGATGGTTTCCTTTCTCACATTGAAGTCCTTCATCCATTTAGAGTCTCTTTTCATGTGTGTTGTAAGGAAATGGTCCAGTTTCATTTTTCTGCATGTGGCTGTCCAATTTTCCCAACACCACTTGTTGAAGAGACTTTTTTCCATTGGACATTCTTTCCTGCTTTGTTGAAGATTAGTTGACCATAGAGTTGAGGGTCTATTTCTGGGCTTTCTACACTGTTCATTGATCTATGTGTCTGTTTTTGTGCCAGTACCATACGTCTTGATGATGACAGCTTTGTAATAGAGCTTGAAGTCTGGAATTGTGATGCCACCAACTTTGGCTTTCTTTTTCAATATTCCTCTGGATATTTGAGGTCTTTTCTGGTTCCATATAAATTTTAGGATTATTTGTTCCATTTCTTTGAAAAAAATGGATGGTATTTTGATAGGAATTGCATTAAATGTGTAGATTGCTTTAGGTAGCATAGACATTTTTACAATATTTGTTCTTCCAATCCATGAGTATGGAACATTTTTCTATTTCTTTGTGTCTTCCACAATTTCTTTCAATTTATAGTTTTCTGAGTACAGATTCTTTGCCTCTTTGGTTAGGTTTATTCCTAGGTATCTTATGGATTTGGGTGCAACTGTAAAAGGGATTGACTCCTTAATTTCTCTTTCTTCTGAGACATATTTATTTTTTACTTTGTTTCTGTTAAGTTCTTATTTTATTTTATTTTATTTTATTTATGTATCTGACAGAGAGAGACACAGCGAGAGAGGGAACGCAAGCAGGAGGAGGGGAGAGGGAGAAGCAGACTTCCCACTGAGCAGGGAGCCTGATGCAGAGCTTGATCCCAGGACCTGGGATCATGACTGGAGCCAAACGCAGAGGCTTAAAGACTAAACCACCCAGGCACTCCTCTGATAAGTTCTTATTTGTAGAACAAAAGAGATATAAATCAATACAATACATACATAGTTGAATTTAACTTTATTCAAAAGAATTTTTCTCCTTTTGGGTAAAGTTAAATCACACATGGTTGTGTGATCATGCCAACCATAGAGTTTTAAGAGGCTGTAATTATTTAAATTGTTCCATTTTTATATCTTCTTAGTCTTTAAATAATTTTTGTATTACTCAAAAATAATAATGAAATAATGTACATTTAATATTGAGATTAAATTTTTATATGTATCACAAGTTCTTGAATTTGACAATCTTTTATTTATAAAGTTTAAATAAATTTCAATTTATATATAGATGTTCTGCAATAAATTGTACATTAAAACAGCAAATAAACATTACTTAGTATTTTGAATATCAATGTAGTTTACCTACATATGTTTTTAGTTCACACTCAGTAAAGTTCAAGGGCATCCAAGTATGAAATAGCTTGTGAGGAAATTCACATTGCTTTCTTAATTTGATTTAGTTGGAGAAAAGGACACTAGTTCAGAAAGTAGAACATCGTCTTTAATAATTTTGGTTTAAATATAGACATTAAGTATTATACATAGACTAGTAAATGTATATATAATTTTCCAAAAGTTTATGAAAGGAGTTGGCATTATAAAATACATTAATTCCCATTGACTATCTTACCTGCATCGTAATACTATATAGACTTGCTTATGGGAAGCATTGTTAAAAATAGTCAGAAAGGGAAATATGGCCTTTTAAAATAGCATGTGGAAAACCATACATTTAGGTGTTTAGGATAAATGTAACTGAGTATTTTAAATAAATGATTTAAAAAGTAGGACATCAATTACTGAGAATAATGTAGTTGACAAATAATGATCCAAGTAGAAAGGAAATTTAATTCTAAGAATAGTAAGCTTTTTAATGCACTAAAATTATTTACTTTGTTTATATCAAAATAAAACATATACATAGTAAAAGTAAAGCAAATATGTCCAAAGACATAGAATGTAAAGTGGCATACTCGTGACCCACTCCTTCCGCATCCTTCATGTCCAGTCCTACTTTCCAGAAACCACCATTTTCAATTCTTTTACCTTCTACCTAAATAATATACTGTATCTTAATTTATCAGTTTTAGACTATTGACTTTCAACTATGGAAGACAGGAATTTAGCTTTTTTATTCCATCCTCTCCATGTTTTCTTTAAGTAATTCTAAATTGAGTCAACAAATATTTAGCCTTTCTATATTAGGTTTTTTTTTTAATTGTAGAAAGATTGTTTCTAATTAAGCCCTGAAGTGTGCTATAATAATATTTCTTTCTTGTATAACTTTCTGTATCTCCTGGAATTAATAATTGCATTTATCCCCATTTGCTTGATTTTCTTTACACTTGTCAAGTTTCTCTGTGCTCTATTACAGGCTTTCAGTATAATTATTATCTTTGAAAACTCCATCCCACATGTAATTGATACTGATTAGATCTAGATTTTTTTTTAAATTAAAAAAAAAATTTTTTTTATTAACATATAGAATTTTAAGTTGAAAGCTATCTCTACTCTGTTTTAAGCCATTGGCATCTGTCATTCTGTTTGGGGGTAATTTACTTGCATTCTTTCCTAATTCTTTTCTACTTGTTTTCTGAGATTCTTTCTCCTGGAGTTGCTGTAGTAAGAGATCAAATTCTCTACATCCATTCTCAAGTTGGTTTATTGTTGTTGTTGTTTTAAATCTTCTTTTTCCTACTTCCATTTCATTGTCCTTTTGTTTTACTTCCTGGGAGCATTTCTTGGTGTTAAATTACAATTTTTCTATCAGTTGTTTTTTTTTCTGCTTCTGTATTATTAATTCAGTAAAGCTCTTTCTTCTTTTTAATTTTTTTAAATAGCAGCCTGTACTTGCTTAATGGATGCAATATATATTTTAATGTCTCTTAGAATATTTTAGATTTTAATTATACTTTGTTCCACTTCTTGCATTGTTTCAAATTCATCTTTTTTTTTTTTCTTATTTATAACTGTCTCTGTCTTTTAGGTTGGACATTTTTCACAAACATCTGTTAATCTTGGGCTGTTCATTATTAAAAATGAGACACTGAAATTCTAGTTGAAATCATTATGTGCCTGAGTAAGGCTTATTTGATAGCCTTCACCTCAGAGGTAACTCTGTGGAGGGGCCGCTACTCATAGCCATTCAGTTTCCCAACAAAATTCCCTAATCTGCCAAATGTGTTAATGTTCTGGGAGTTGGGAATGGGGCTGCGGGGTAGTATGGTATTCTCACCATTCAGTGTGAAGACTTCCACTTAATTAGTGCCCTAACCCTTATCCTCTACTATGCCTAATGTCTCCAATTTTTGTTCTTGTTCTATTTCCACTCAGAAAACAGACCCCCTAAACATGGTAGAGAAGAGCAGGGAGGTTCCCGGGGGACACTTGGGAAGGAAGCTTAGAAGTGTTCCTTATAGAGACTTTCAGCCAAACCCTCTGCCTCACTTTTGGCTTCTGAAATATCTGAAGATGCCAATGCCTGAGGGTTTTGGGTTTTACAAGGAAGAATACATTGGAATTTCACTGGAATCCAGACACAAAGGTATCTCTGTTCTCTGTTCCTTTTAGAACTGGTACCATTCCTCATCTGTTTCTCAACATGGGGTCACTGCCATCTCCCAGTTTCTTTGAAGATGTAGTTTTACAGATGTTTGTAATTCTCTGTGTTTGGGTGCGGATTTCTAATAGGATAAGATAGGGCAAGAAATTTATTGCTCTGCCATCTTAAAACTGGAAGTCTTCTAGATGAGTAATTTCGAAGTACAGGTCTATACAAAGTTTTATCACAAGACTTTTGAAATAATTGTGTTATTTCCCAAAACAAAACACCCAGAACATTTTGTTCATGCCACTAGATTTTCATTTTAAAGTCTATTTAAACATGATAGATGGAGGAAATGAACACAGAAGGCCTAGATCCTGCCCCCAGGAACCTTATCATCTCGTAAGGGATATGAAAATGTGTGGAAATTACTGTGATACCAGCCAAAAAACAAGGACAATGAGGATGAGAAAAGTATAATTATGGACCATAGGCATGTAGGGAGATCTCACTCACATCTGGAGAGAGAAGGATTTCCAGGAGGAGGTTGCCTTTTTGCATGGAACTTAATGTTTGGGTAGGATTTGCACCTAGTGAGAGCTTAATAAATATTTTCTGAATATAATTAATACTGTTCAACTTTGCTGGTTTTGACACTTTTCTTTCTACTTCTGTTCATGGTAAATACTCTTTTCTTCAGTGTGGTATATCAACTGCAATCAATTTCACTTATTCTTGTCCTAGTTTTCCTGAGAGGAATTAACAAAAGCGTTTTTATAGAGAAAATGTACCATTCAATGACAGCTATTGATATAGCCTATAATTACAAAAAAAAACCTTCCTGTGAGAATGCCATTATATTAATGATGCGTGTATATTATTAAGAATTATAAACATTGAGTAATAAAGCTTCAAGTTCACATGTTCCCAGATGTTATTTTGGGGCTTCTAGATTAGCCATTTTTCAAAAACATAAGCAGTAATTACAAATCTTTCATAATTTCTTTCAGAAACAGCACTTGATTTTAATTCTTTCATTTAAAAAAAAACTTGTAAGAAAAACGGTGTCAGAACTATTGACATTTTTATAGCTTGACAAAAATTAAGCATAATTAAAATGAAATATTTGTTGCACAAATTAAACTGCAATTAATATGTTTTCTGCCACTGCTTAAAGGATAAGATTAAAATGGTGTTGTTAGCAGACTCCCTGCTGCGAGACTAATTTCTTGATTTTCATACCACACATTATCACAGATATTCTCACAGTAAAAGAGTAAACCAACAAGTAAAAAACATCGTTTGATGAAAATGGTATACAGGAGGAGATAGACTGGCTTTTATGAAGGCAAGACAATATTACTTTTATTTTAAAATCCTATGACTAGTTGACTCCAAGGGGTAAGATTTGTACTTTTAAAGCCATTAAATAAGTAGAAAATTGCCCTTCATTTTGGTTAGCTATGCCTTTTAAATTAGCTAGTTTATTGTTTCAGGGGTGTTCACATTTTCAGCTGGTACTTAGAAAATGAACAAGATATGTTATGCAGAGGCCTCCCCTCCAGCTAACCAAGAAGCAATAATAAATCCCTTCACAAAAACTTAGATGTGAACACTTTCAAGGAACGTGGAGGAAAAATGCATCTTTACTTCTTTTGTAGGGGGTTCACTTTTTCTCTCTGGAGCCCACAGTCGAAAGAAACAAAACAAAACCTAACGTTGACTAAATTTAGTTATTGCTATAAAAAAAAAATTTCTCCAGCTGCCACTTATCCAGATAATGCATCAAATATTATTTCTATGTGAATATTTTTCTGGCTAATTACTTTTTGACAGGAGACACCATTTGTGGTTGAAGGAAAGAAAGAAATAACCATTATTAATAGTCCTCTTTATTTCTCCAAATCTCTCTCTTGGGCTGTGCTACTTAAGGGCTATAAATGCGCCAGTGGGAATTAGAAGTTATGGGCCAGGCCCCACCACTGGTGCACTATTGGACACCTACCTCTTCGTGGGGAGCCAGAAAGGTGTCAGTGCGTGTTGCATGAGGATTGCATTAGCCATGGCAGTGCCTGTTGAGGACATGATGAATGGAGCTCTGTTCACAGACGAGGCCATGCTGCCCCTGTCACACTGGCTACAGAGAAAAGGCAGTGAGCACAATGCATTCTGCAAGGGCCTCTACTCCAGCTAACCAACAAATATGAATAGGTCCCATCAAAAAAAGACCTTGCTTGATGCTTACCTACTTTCGGCACTGCTGATGTCAAGTGCACAAACAGGCTTTAGACATCAGAAAAGTCTTAAGGCGGATAAATCAGTCTTTTTAGGGCAGCTTAGTGGATTTAGGTTACTTGAAATGACACTCATGTTGTAGTGACAAATTTGGTGGTTGTGATGTTCTTAGTTTGCATGGTTACATTCTCATCACCTTCAAGTTTGCTCAAATGTCATCCGAGACCAGGCGTTCCTGACTACATGATTTGAAATTGCAGGCCCTTTCTCTAATTCCCTCAGCCCTTCTCCCTACCCTGTTTCATTTTCCCTCGTAGCACTTACTGTTATCTGACTAATTTATTTACTTATTTTCCATCTGCAGTCACTAGAAATTTAAGTTTCATGAAGACAGGAATTTTTGCCCGACTAATTTCATTGCTCTACAATCTAGAGTAGTGCTTGGCCTAAGTTGTCATTTAACGTTTTTTTTTGAAAGAAAGAAAAAAGTAAGTGAATAAATGAATGAAACCAATTCTTTAAAAGGAGCAGAAAGAAATTAAATAAATAAGATAACTCTTGATGATATGAAAATCTAGGTTTGGTAGAGGGTTTTGAGAATTCTGTTCATTGAAAGCTTCATTTATACTCAGAAATTATACTGAAATGGAAACATCTTCATAAAACTAAAATGTCAGGTTACAATTGTATTATAGTATATAATTATATATAGTAATATAATTATATAATAATATAATTATACAGTTAATGTTCACAAAAGGTTATTTGCAACCCACTCTGTAAGGAATACTAAACAGTTCTCTATATTCCTTAGTTCATATTTTTATCGTGTTCTCATTCATTCATTTGTTCATTCAGCATAGTTTGTGCCCAGGGAGGCACGGTATCTTTAGTGTTCTGGAGAATATATAAGTCCACACAACAGTGAGTGCGCCGTGATAGAGCTTGACTATGCAGGAGGCGCTCGGTAGATTCTTCTTGTCTTTGAGGTGGTCACGATCTGTAAGGTCAGCATGAACACTGAGTCAGTGAATCCTGAACCTAATACAGGGTTAGGTTTCTGAGAGCCTGTGGTCAACATTTCTGTCAACCAGCCAATACATAACATTGTTTTATGTGTGTTTCTGTTGAAACTAAGTAAATATATATTGTTGATTCATTAACATCTAACTCCCAGCTAACAGCCCTGTAACTCCTGCCTGAGTGCAGGTTAGCTAACAAACATCTTTTCTTCTCAAGGACCATAGTAGCTTTCCTGACACCCAGGAGCTCTAGACAGCAAGGCAGCCCTGTGCTTGGGGGTCCATTTTAAACAGTGAAATTACCAAAAACAGGCACAAAAGATGAAAAAGGTAGTACTAAAATTAGAACGCAGGGGGACACATTTACAGAGTAAGAGCTGGAATGAAAAAGCAGGTCAGCTGGGATGTGTGCCTCAGGGGACTCAACTTTTTTCCACTCTGCTTGTATCTGTGAGTGACTGTGAAAGCACTATGGGTATTGATTTGGGGGTTACAGATGAATTTTAGTAAATTTGTGAATAAGGAATTCGAATAGTAAGGATCAATGGTTAGTGTTCTTATAAAGAAGTCATCATGGTATACATTGCTCTAGGGTGTTTCCTGGGAAATCTGGGCATTATCATCTTTGCAAAACAGAGTCACAGTGAAAAGACCTGTATTTCCATTCAGTCATGATTTCTGAATCCTGAATGGGTCAGGCACTCTAATGGTGCTGAGTCACAATGAGAAGTCTTGTATTTCCATTCAGTCATGATTTATTGAGTCCTGATGGGTCAGACACTATTGGTGCTGGTGATGTAGACAAGACAAATACACCCTCATGTCCATTTACCATAGAGCTCACAGATGAGTATGTTACTCACTTTTTCTCTATTTTCTCCTTTGCTTCTTCTTTTCTCTCTCTCTCTCACATACTCTCTCTCCTTCTCCCTGTCTTCCTAATTTCTCTGTCTCTTTCCCAAACACGTTTAGACACAGATTACTGAAGGTACTGATGGACTTGGGTATAGCATCTCCTGGCTGGAAAATGGAATATTCCAGAGAGTGGAGGGACCCTCTTGAGGATGGAGAACTGGGCACATAG
This sequence comes from Lutra lutra, assembly GCF_902655055.1. Taxonomy (NCBI): domain Eukaryota; kingdom Metazoa; phylum Chordata; class Mammalia; order Carnivora; family Mustelidae; genus Lutra; species Lutra lutra. The sequence continues at coordinate 55,919,106 of NC_062292.1, forward strand.
TTTCCATCTCCTGTTGGCTTCTAGAGTGACAGGGTTGAATGAGAGGATGAAGAGGTGCTATTCCAGAAGGCTCACACTTGGAGCAGATTTGTGGTTTCCCCAAGGCCGTGTCTTTATCATTTGATCATTCCTTCAGCCAAATAATATTTACCAATTTACCAATATTTACCAATAAATATTTACAATATTTACCCTACCATACACTGTGTTAAACCTGGGGAATACAACTGTGAAAATCATGTGGCCCGTCTTTTAGCAGTTATTTCTCCTCTTGAGAATTGTCTTAAAGTACCAAATTACCTAGAGGCATTCAGTTTTTTCCTACTAAGAAACACGCAGTATTTAAGAATGTCACAATCCTGGTTTCAGTTCTTACTCCCCATTCTAAGTGGTTTTCTTTCTTTTCTTTTCTTTTTTTCTTTTAAGATTTATTTACTTATTTGAGAGAGAGCACGAGGGCATGGGGGCGAGGCACAGAGGGCAGTTCGCAGAAGGAGAGGGAGAGAGAATCGCAAGCACACTCCATGCAGCGCACAGAGCTGACGCGGGGCTCAATCTCACAACCCTGAAATCACGACCTGAGCTGAAACCAAGACTCTGACATTCAACCAAATGTGCCACTAGGCACCTCTGTAAGTGATTTTCTGTAAGCCATTCCAGTACTCTCTCTGAATACTTTTGCAGCCCATTTTCCAGTGCACTAACCAAATGCAAGCCCGAACTTTCCTTTAGTGCCAGCTTCATACAGCATTCCCTCTATTTAAAATGGGCTGTCTTTCTATATGAAAATAGTGTTCCGGAACCTCTTACTCTGGTATCATTAGCTTTGTTACCAAGCCAACTAAAAAGCTACACAGATCATTCTAACTACCAACATTGTATCAAGTTGGATGTTCCATTTCGGTGACTTTTATTTAGATGACATTTTTACTGTTTTTAGTTGAAATTAAGTGGATAAGGCCACATTTTATATGTACAAATATATTTCTATATCTTGATCTATTCCTTCTGATATATACATCCTATATCTCTCTTATTGTAGCCGTAATACACAGACACCATAATGCAATGAACTGGTCATACAAGAAACTCCGTTACTTACCTTTCACTTTACATATCTGGCCTGCCATTTCCCACCTGTGCGTTTATAACCAAGGCTATAACGATGGAGGAGGAGCATGAACTAAATAAAAGAAAACAGATAAAACTATTAAAACTATAGCTAAGAAGAAAGATATATCTGCCAAGAAGAAAGGTATATAAAGATGGAAAAAGATTCAGCAGAAACTCAAATATATAATATTAGATTTTGGATGTACCCAATTGAAATGAAAAGTAGGAATGTGTATACCAAAGTCAGATATAAATAACCTTTGAATAAACAGCTGTTAAAGGTTATTCATTCACAACTATTCCCTCCACCCACCCCACTCTTTAGGGTATCTGAGAATTTCTTAGTTTTGAAAATAGCTAACACTTATCAAGTCCTTGCTATATGCCAGGCAGTGTTTTAAATGCTTTATACGTATGGACTCAATCATTTTAACAACGCTATGAGTAAAAGTGTTACTATTTTGATGTTATTTCATCTCATCTCTTTCAAATGAGGCAATAAGAATTGCAGGGGTTAAATTAGGTGTCCAGGATCACAGAACTCTTAAGAATGAAGCTGGATTTCAAACTCAGGCAGCTTGGTTCCAAAGCAATACTACCTCAGAGTAGAAATCATAAGTAAGTTTTCAAACCACAGTTGCAAATACCGTCCATGGTACGCTAAGCATAATGTAATATACACATGAACTTGGTTTTCTTTCCACGTTCAGATTGATAATGCATCATGAACTTGGGATGAGCTAGAAATGGTTTCTTTGAGAACATACACAAATGGTTTAATTGAAAGAATAACGTGATAAATCCTAACACTATGGGATTGAGAAGAACACAAATAATAGAGAACACTTCAGGATGTTTTCCTGAAACCGCAGAGTGAACAGGGAGAAGCCACTAACTCCTACAACTTTTTTTTTTAAGATTTTATTTATTTATTTGACAGACAGAGATCACAAGTAGGCAGAGAGGCAGGCAGAGAGAGAGGAGGAGGCAGGCTCCCTGCTGAGCAGAGAGCCCGATGTGGGGCTCGAACCCAGGACCCTGGGATCATGACCTGAGCCGAAGGCAGAGGCTTTAACCCACTGAGCCACCCAGGCGCCCCACTCCTACAACTTTTAACCATACTCTTTTGTCAAAACTAGGAATGCTCTTGCCATCATAGCATTTTCTGCATGTAATGAGAGCAAAGTTTGATTGTACAGGAATAATGCCAGGCTATCTTTTAAGCCTGCCTACAAACTCTCATTTGAAGACTATGGAAAATCCCATGTGCAAACTAGACTTAATTGCGGTCTCATTCAGGAAGTATTTTCAGTTAAAATGTATTTAGTATTCAGCTAAAAGTTCTTTGCACCCCCCCCCTTTTTTTAAGTTCTAAGAAAAATCTTTAAAATGCTTTAGAGCTATTTTTTTGAATATTTAAAAAAATATATTTTAAGCTGAACAGTATGTGCATAACCTTTGATTTCTGTCTTGTCCTTCCAATCTCAGAGATTTTGTGTGCTGTAATGTTATCGGGACTGTCCTGCTTACCAACACTGAAGCGGGTTGTTTAAGTACTCAGTTGTGAGTATCTGGTGAAAAACCTTAAATAACTAGATAAACAGCCCAGCTGCCAACCTAAAGTGATCTTACACTTCGGGGGTGAGTGGCCCAGGAAATTTGCTCTTTGTCATTTTGACTTGGGTTTGAAATGGACCTGGGCTGCATTCCAGCTCAAAGAGCCGTTCACTTCCAAAGACTCCTAAATTGTCCCAAGGAGCTCATTTTAGCAGTGGATTATTTGTGTTTGGCTGGGCGTCCTAATAGCAAAAGCTGTCTGCTTTGGCAAGCAAAGGCTATGGCAGGATTTAGAATTACCGTCCCCAGTGTTTTTCTTGATGAGGTTATTTTTCAGAAAAGCACCCCCCCCCCTTTTAAAAAGTGACACTGCATGAGTATTGTGCAGGTGGTTTTCTCGAGCTCAAAAGTTTCCCATGACAGGGTGGCCTGTTTTATGTATCAGAGGCAAATTTTAAACAAATGAGAACAGCACCAGATTTTCTCCCAAACCAAAGCTTTCTTAATGGCATATTCATCTTTTGCTATACCATAGGTAATGGTTACTGGTTAGCTAGGGCCAAGTAAGAATTTGGGGTTTTAAATTAAAAAAACAAAAGTGATAAAGAATTTGTGAAAATTTTTCTGTTAGGGAATAGAGAGTGTAGGTACTTGAAAAGTCAATGCCTGTTTATCTACACAACTGTAAATGCCTATTGTCTGACTCTCCCACTAAGCTGTGAGGTCTCCTGGGAAGACACGACTAAGTTTCAGTTACAATCAGTTGGAAGCTGACTAGCATGGTACTTACACAGTGTAGATGTTCAGATGTTAGTGGAAGGCCCAGGTGAGACCATAACACAGGTTTAAGTCATGCTTCACTCATTGTATTCGAGGGGTCCACAATTACATACACAAGAAGAGCCACAGGACTGAAGGCAGAACATGTTAGAATTTCTACTTATATTAAGTTTTACCTCATTTGTATGCCTGTTTAACATGACATTTTGCTATCACAGTATTATACCTGTAAAATTTAAAACAAATAATCAGACATGTATTCAGAGTGCTTGTTCAAGATATTTTTACTGATGGGGATTATGATCAAAATCTTCTGAGTCCTGCCTCACTTCATTACTGCTCCAAAATTAGTTTCTCTTGGGAGCCAATGGAATTTATTTAATTTGAAATAAATAAATAAAGAATGTAATAGGTAGATTATGAATAGACTTTAGCCATTGAAGGAAAAGGGGAGGAAAAAATTAGTGCTAAGTGCCAGATATTTTATCCTGGTTAATCCTTACAACAACCCTGCGATACAGGTATCTCCATTTATAGATGATGAAGCAGAAGGAGTCAGGAGGTGCTTCCTGTGCTCTTATTTTCTGGAATAATTTAAACAGAATTGGTATCATTTCTTCCTTATTTGGTAGAAAATATCAGTGAAATCATCTAGGCCTATTTGGGAAGATTATCAATTATTGGTTCAATTTTTAAAAATAGATATAGGCCTGTGCAGGTTATCTGTTTCTCCTTGTGTGAATTTTACTAGACTGTATCTTTTAAGGAATTGGTCTATTTCACCTAAGTTATCAAGTTTGTGATCATAGAGTTGTTCATAATATTCCTTTATCATCCCTTTTATATACATGGTATCAGTCCTGATGGTCCATTTTTCATCTCTGATATTAGTAATCTGTGTCTTCGCTCTTTTTTCTTAGCCTGGCAAGGTGTTTATCAATCTTACTGATCTTTTCAAAGAACTGGCTTTTGGTTTTATTGATTTTCTTTATTGAATTCATATATTCAGTTTCACTGATTTCTGCTCTGATTTTATTTTCTTCTGCTTACTTTGGATTTAACTTATTCTTTGTCTAGTTCCTAAAGGGAAAATTTAAATTAGTGGTTTCTGCTGTATTTAGTCAGTGCTATAAATTTCCCCCTAGGTACTCCTTTTGTTGCATCCCACAAATTTTGATAAGTTGTACTTTAATTTTCATTTAGTTTGAAATATTTTTTTTTATTTCTCTTGTTGCTTCTTCTTTGACCCAAATGTATCTAGAGGTATTTTGTTCAACCTCCAAATATTTGGGGATTTTTCAGCTATCTTTCTGTTACTGATTTCTAGTTTCATTCCATTGTGATCTAAGAGTTTACTTTGTATGATGTATATTCTTTTGAATTTGTTGAGGTGTATTTAATGGCACCAAATGTGGTCTATCATGATGAATGTTCCATGTGACCTGGAGAAGAACATGTCAGCTATTGTTGTCTATAAATGTCAGTTAGAGTTGATTGATAGCTGTTCTTTTCGATTGTGTACCTACTGATTTCCTACCCACTGGATCTGTCAGTTACTTAGAAAGGGGTATTGAGATCTCTAACTACTACAGTGACTATTTCTGTTGCAGTTCTGTTGGTTTTGCTTCATGTATTTTGATGCTCTGTAGTCACACACATACATATTAAGGAATGTTATGTCTTCTTCGAGAATTGAGCCCTTTATTTTGAAACACCCGTCTTTATCCCTGATATTTCCTTATTCTGAAGTCTATTTTGTCTGGAATTAATATAGTTACTCCAGCATTCTTTTGGCTAATGTTAGCATGGTATATCTTCTCCATCCCTTTACTTTTAATCTGTTTGTGTCTTTTTCATTTAAAGCAGGTTTCATGGAACCAGCATATAATTGGATCTTGTTTTTTGTCCACAGTTTTTGCCTCCTTACTCATGTATTTAGACTATTCCCATTTAAAGTGATTGTTAATATAGTCGGATTAATGTCTACTCTATTAGCTGTTTTCTATCAGTTACCTTGTTTGGTCTTTTGTTTCTTTTGTTTTTGCTTTCCACTCTTCCAGGCTTCTCTAGTTTTATTCAGCATTTTACATGATTCCATTTTCTCTACTCCCTTGGCATATCAATTATACTTATTCAAAAAAAATTTTCTATGTGCTTGCTCTAGACTTTGGAGTACACAAATAACACTCATCAAAGTACACTTTCAAATAACTCTGTACTGCTTCATAGGTAGTTCATCTACCTTATAACAGATTATTCCAAACCCCACCCCATTCCTTATAGTATTGTATTCATTCATTTACCTCATCCATAAGCTATAGTCCCTGATTATGTTCTACTTTCTATATTGTACATATTATGTATTATGTATGTATATTATTATTTTTTTAACAAAATGGCTATCTGAAAGGTAATTAAGAAAAAAATGAAAATAAAAGGCTTTATTTTACCTTCATTTATTTCTTCTGTAATGTTCCTCACTTCTTTTCATTTTTTCAGTGTTCCAGGATTCATTGTTTATGCACCACACCCAGTGTTCCATGCAATACATGTCCTCCTTAATACCCACCACCAGGCTCACCCAACTCCCCACCCCTCTCTCCTCTAAAATCCTCAGTTTGTTTCTCAGAGTCCACAGTCTCTCATGCTTCATCTCCCCCTCCATTTTGCCCCAATTCACTTTTCCTTTCCTTCTCCCAATATCCTCCATGTTATTCCTTATACTCCACAAGTAAGTAAAACCACATGATAATTGACTCTCTCTGCTTGACTTGTTTCACTCAGCATAATCTTCTCCAGTCCCATCCATGTTGGTACAAAAGTTGGGTATTTATCCTTTCTGATGGCTGTGTAATATTCCATGGTATATGTGGACCACATCTTCTTTATCCATTCGTCTATTGAAGGGCATCTGGCCCTTTCCACAGTTTGGCAACTGTGGCCATTGCTGCTATGAACTTTGGGGTACAGATGGTCCTTCTTTTCACTACATCTGTATCTTTGGGGTAAATACCCAGTAATGTAATGCTTCTCACTTCTAACCTATTTCATTTTCCTTCTCTCTGATAACTTCAAAGTTTTCTTTCTTTAGAAAAGAAATTGTAGGGCGCCTGGGTGGCTCAGTGGGTTGGGCCGCTGCCTTCGGCTCAGGTCATGATCTCAGGTTCCTGGGATCGAGTCCCACATCGGGCTCTCTGCTCAGCAGGAAGCCTGCTTCCCTCTCTCTCTCTCTCTCTCTGCCTTCCTCTCCATCTACTTGTGATCTCTCTCTGTCAAATAAATAAATAAAATCTTTAAAAAAAAAAGAAAAGAAATTGTATTTCTTGCACAGGAGGGTGACCCATGACAAATTTCTTCATTTGTTATTGAAATATTTGTTTGTCTGCAAGTCTTTGTTTCTCCTTTACTTTTGAAGGATAATCTTTCGGATACAGAATTGTAGGTTGGTGATTATTTTCTTTTAACACTTTCTTACTCCACTCTTGCTTGCATGGTTTCTGCAGAGAAGTCCAATGTAATTCTCATTCTTGTTCCCCTATCTGGAAGGTAGTTTCTCACCCCACCCCCCCTTTGGCTTTTTTCGAGAATTTGGATGCATGGGTGTAAATTTTTGATGTTCTCTGAGCTTTCTGAATCTGGTTTCATGTCTGTCATTAATTTAGGAAAAATTTTAACCATTATTACTTCAAATATTTCTTCTGTTCCTTTTCTTTATGTCTTCTCCTTCTGATATTCCCAGTATGCATAAGTTATACCTCATGTGATTGTCTAACAGTTCTTGCATATGTGCTCCATATCTTGCATCTGCTAGTTCATATTTTTCATTCTCTTTTCCTCTTGCATTTCAGTTTTAGAAATTTCTCTGATTCTTTCCTCAGCCATGTCCAGCTCCTACTGAATCCATCAAAGCCATTCTTTATTTCTATTATAGCATTTTTTATTTTTAGTGTTTCCTTGGGTTCTTTTTTAGTTTCTGTCTCTCTGCTTGCTTTACCCTTGTGTTCCTGTGTATTGTCCACCTTTTTACATTAGCAGCTTTAGCGTATCAGCCGTAGTGAAATCCCCGTCTGACAGTTCCAAAATTTCTGCATATCTGAGTCTGTTTCTGATGTTTGGTTTGTCTCTTCAGATTTCAGTATTTTGGGGTTTGTTGTTGTTTGCCTTTTAGCATGAGTTTTAATTTTTTGTTGGACTCTAGACATGATATATCAAGTGGAAAGAACTAAGGAACATAGGCCTTCAGTGTGAATGTTTATGTTTTCTGCCAAGGAATTAGGCTGTTCACTGTTGACTATAGCTGTGGTGTCAAAGCTAAAATTTTCTTCAGTGTCCTTTTCCTTCTCTCCCTGCTTTTTGGTTTTTTGTTTTGTTTTGTTGAGTGTAAATAGAGACTCTTAAATGGGGTCTCAGACTTGTAGTTATTTTGGCTCTGATCCCTGTGTTATTACACAGGAGCCTAATGATGAGTTGGTAGGTTGTGGGAAGGGGAAATTCCATAGTCCTATGATTAAGTCTTAGTCTTAGTGAGTCTTACTTCTCTTCCTTTGTATCAGTCAGGCTTTGATGTTCTCTCAGGCTGGTAAAATAGTTGCACTCAAGACAGGCTTTATTAAGGAGAACAGAGGGCTCAAATGGCTATTTTTTCCCTCCCTCTGCTGGAAGCAAGAGTGAGGTTCACAGTGTGAATCCGGTAGACCTCCTAGTAGTAAAACTCAGGACAGCATGGGAACCCCACTATGATGGGGTGCCTCAGAGTTCTTAACTCTCAAATGGCCCACCCTGAGCCACCAGCAATTTGTCAGTTATGGTTGAAGGTATTCCTGTGATACTTTCTTTGGTGTACTTCTCTTTCTGAGCTTCTGCTCCCAGTAGTTTGTGATCCTTGGTACCTGCCTGTCTCTCCTCTTTTCAAGGCAGAAGTTTGCCCTGTGACCTCAGTTTTCTGAAGGATCTAAGAAGAGTTGGTTTGAAATCTGTTCAGCTTTTCCTGTTGTGATGATGGGAGTAATGACTTCCAAACTCTTTACATATTGGACCAGAAACTAGAGTCCACATGAGTAAACAAGTTCAGGTAGATTCAATACCTCAACCAAGCTGAAAACACTAGTAAATGGTAGTCCAGGGATTCCCACTTGGTTCTGGGTAGGCTAGAGCTTAGCATGGGGCCCAGCACGTGTTTGACAAATGAATCAATAGCTCCAAAGCCAGGCCAGAGCCCTTTCCACTATATAATACCACCATTGTCAAAAGTCAATGATTAGGTGAGGTCTAGGGTATCAGAGAATAAAGAGAATAACCAAACAAAAACTTCCTCAATTAAAAAAAAATTCTTAATGGTATTAGTGAAGGAAACAAAAAATTACTTACATAATAAGGGAAAGAATTATTATAAAGTAAGCCTAATCAGCACCAGAATACTTTGGTCAATGTGGACAACTAACTGAAATGTAAGAGGTAAATAAACCTTGGACTACACTATTTCCATTTTTATCAGTTTGGTAAGTTGCTTCTAGAAGGGTGTTCAGAATATGAAAGTGGTTTATAAGACAGATGCAAGGGTGATTTGGAAAGTGAGGCCTTTGGAGGAAGAGCACTCTGTTTCTGGAGAAGCAGCAGCTGAGGGTCCATTGAATAGGCCTCCAAGCACACGAAGAGCAGGCCCAACCCCGCCATTTGCAGAGCCCAAGGTCAGAGCAATGGAAGCCACATAGTATATGATTGAAAAGTTACAAATCAAGCTAACTGTTAAATAAGTGTGTTCTGTCATTCTACTATAATAAAAATACTTTTATGGGGTGCCTGGGTGGCTCAGTGGGTTAAAGCCTCTGCCTTTGGCTCCAGTCATGATCCCAGGGTCCTGGGATTGAGCCCCACATCGGGCTCTCTGCTCAGCAGGGAGCCTGCTTCTTCCTCTCTCTCTCTCTCTCTGCCTGCCTCTCTGCCTAGTTGTGATCTCAATATCTGTCAAATAAATAAACAAAATCTTTTAAAAAATTAAAAATAAAGAAAACACTTTTATAACAACATCAAGAACTACTTATAAAATTAAGAATGAAAGTTGGCAAAATATCAAAGATAACAATTTACTAATTGTTCCCATGACTGGGTTATCTGTTGGTTGGGTGAGTAATAAAATAAAGACACACAAGTTATGCATAATTATGTATTCTATATATTTTCTTTTCTTGTATTTCAGCAGAATCATTAATTTATATTTTTTTAAGTTTTTATTATTTTTAGAATCAAGATTTTAATTATTATTATATTATCAATAATGATATAAACCAGATTTTAAAAGAAAATTTAAATCTATTTAAAGCATGTACAGTTTGAATACATTTTTAGCAATTGTAATTGAAAGTAAATGTAAAAAACAAAAATTTAAACTTACTTATACATCTAAAGAATGAGTTACTTTATTCAGAATCATCTGTTATGTCAAAATGAGGAATAAATATAATTAATAAATATCAAAAGTTTAAACTAAGATCATTTAGATAAACTTAATATTTTCATTTACTTTTTTGAAATTTAAATTTTTACATGTGTTTATAAAACTGAAACTATTCACAGTCCTAGGTTTCTGAATTCATCAAGCACCTACATAAAAAAAATCACTACTATGCTTCACACATATACCTAAATTTCATACATTCAAATTTAAGAGTAGTTTGAATTATTTACTGTTACAAAATATTCCTGCTGTGTCAAGGGCAACTCTCACAAATACGGTATCAGTTCCTGAGTAACTCTGGAATCACAGTTTGGAATAAAAAGAAAACAAGAGTATGGCTGTTTGGTGCCCCAGAAAAATAATGCTTGATTATATGAAGTTCTACTGCATTTATGCTATCCAAGAGGAAGGATTTTATTCAAATTGATTGGTTTTTTTATCGAAGCATCTTTGTCACTTAAATTCATTTCATCCTTGAAAGCAGTGTCTGTTACAGCATAACTGTCCTTCATGTCACTTGGGCTTAGTCACTTTCATTTCACTAACACAGAGCAACAGATGTGAGCTGCTCCCTGGGGCCTGAATAGCATTAGTCATAAAAACAGATACTTAGGGTTCAGAGCTCAGCTGCGCCAGGGTAGAGAGCCAGGTCCCTGGCGGCAGACACATCCACGTGTTCTTCGGTACCTTTATGTTTTGTGTGTTTGTAATGTACTACCCTCTCTGAAAGAGGTGGGCTCAGGGTGGAGGTCCTTCTTTCCAGGGTTTTCTTAAAGGGGAAAAAGGCAAAAACTGTCCCAAATCATCTCCATTGAGAAAAGACTCCCGTAGGAGGAGACACATACAGTTTTATCTGGTCTGACTGTTATTTGCAATATTCACTGTTGATTCAGTACTTTACTTCTTTAATTTATTTGCCTTCTTCACATGCATGAAGGGCATTTTTATCCTCAATCAGATGCTGCTTCTCTGGTTACTGAGTAAAAGAAAGATTTTCCTTCTAAACGCCTGTAACATTCCTTTGAATCAGTGCTGTGGTACTTGGCACGGTATATCACCTTTCCTGTTTGATTCATTCAGTCAACAAATGTTTATTTATTTTTTAAAGATTTTAATTGTTTATTTGACAAAGACATAGTGAGAGAGGGAACACAAGTAGGGGGAGTGGGAGAGGGAGAGGCAGTATTCCCACTGAGCAGGGAGCCCTATGCGGGGCTCTGTCGCAGGTCTCTGGGATCGTGATCTGAGCTGAAGGCAGACGCTTAACGACTGAGTCACCCAGGCGCCCCAACAAATGTTTATTTTTTACAAAACAAAGCACCTTCTTCTATGAAGCTTAGGCTGTCATGTGGGACACAAGATAAATATGTAATATCGAGGAAAGGTAATTAAGAAAATAGAGGCCAGTTGAGGTGATAGAAAGTTTCAGGAGTGCTGTTTTGTATATACAGATAGTCTGGGAGGGCCCCTTTGAACAGAAATGCAATAAAAGGAGGGAATGAGCCATGGAAATAAGTGGAGAAGAGGCTGTCTGGATGGAGGCATCTGTAAGTATAAAGACAGAGAGGAAATGTGTCCAAGTAAACAGAAGTGTTGCTAAAGAAGACTGAATGAGGGGAAATGTAGAGGAAGATAAGCCACATCAGAAAGGACCCCAAAGCACAGCTATGTGGGGACCTTATAGGTCAAGATAAAAAGTACAGATGTGTGAGTTCCTTGAAGACAGGTAAGTGCATCTAGCCTTTGCATCGCTCAGAGATTTTTAATAGTGCTACCCATAGCTATGGTAAGCTATGTGTCTGAGGAAGCTTTGGTCCTTCTGGCTTTCAGCTGATAAAAATTAACTGCCAATTTTGTCTTATTTGAAGATATGGTGGGAAACTTGAAGTGCAGTTAAGTATCTGTCCAGGAATTTAATATGATATAAATTATAGTGAAATAATAATAGCAATACAAAGTCAATAAGATCTCCGTGGTAATCTTTGATCTTTTTCTTCCCAGGATTTCCAAACTGTATTACCGTCATTTGATCTCTTCTCAAAGTATGGAAAATTATATTCAAAAGCTGGACAAATTATCTAAAGGTATGCATTTTTGATAAGAAGGACTTCAAAAAGTATGTTAAAAACATTTTAAAAAATCAAGATTGACTTTAATTCTCAAGCATTTTTAAAACCATGATATAAAGTTTATATATCATATGGCTCCATTTTTCACTCTAATTTAATGGTTTTTAACATTCAAAAATTACGGATTTTATTTTTCAAAGCTTTTCTCCAAAGAAAACTCAAAATATATTAATAAAATTGACAAAAATCTGAAGTAGCCTTTTTCTTTAAGTTAATTAATACAATAAAATCGTTTTACACAACTCAGTGAAAAAATATTGGTAGTGTCCAAAAGCTAAAATAGTTTAAAATACTATTTCAGTATGTGGGTTATTTGAAGTATGAGTTGTCTTTAGGGGATTCCAAATACAGAGTGTCTAGGATCTCTGATTATCAGAGTTAACAGTATAGAGAAGAACAGAGATACCCACATACACTTCAAGATCACAGAAAGAGCTCTCAGTGAAAACCATTTAATTGTTGAGGAGTCATGGAATAGGAAGTGATTAAAATCAAAGTAAGACTAATTAGGTGCTCTGGCACTTTCAGCCTAATGTAAAGGAGGTGTTAGATGAAGACAGCAAAGATCGCTGTAGTTGAAGGAAAAGAGGCAGGAATGCGAAATCCCGCTGGATGGAATTCCCAGGTGTCTGGCACTGAGAAGCGAGGGGAAAGCACTGGCAGGAGACCGTTGGAAGGAGCACAGAGTAGATTCAAGCAGCTTATGTTTGTTCTGTAGATTTAGTGTTGTATCACTTCTCCCCCACTTACAACTTTGGAGGTTTCAACTCAAAAATTAGTGTGTTTAAGTAGATAGTAGTATCTACCTCTTAACTACTCCAAAGGAATGTAGGAAGGGAAATATGAAATATTCTGAGCTAATAGAAAAACATAGTGTCAAGCAGAATTGTGGTTTCAAAGGTTTATAAAGTACCATTGCATATGGGAACATTTATCTAGTATTTGAGATTCACAGTATGTCATAGTGGAAATAAAATTTTTCATACTTGTGTATGACTTCAGATGTTAGTTCAGAAATACAGCCTGGAAGAAATCAGAGAGGGAGACAAATCATGAGAGACTCTGGACTCCGGGAAACACACTGAGGGTTACAGAGGGGAGGCGGGTGAGGGGGGGAAAGGGTAACCTGGTGATGGGTATTAATAGGGCATGTTTTGTGATGAGCACTGGGTGTTATATGCAACTAATGAATCATTCTGCATCAGAAACTAATGATTAGTATATGTTGGCTAACTGAACATAATAAAAAGAAAAGATACAGTCTGTTTATAGTGGGAAAAGGTTGAGAACAATAAGAATACTCAGTATATGGTAAGTTAAATAAGACATAAATACAAAAGTATGAAGACATTAAAAATGTTAACAAAGATCTTTACCTATTAATTTGAAAAATGCCTGTATTTCTAAGAAAAGAAGGCTGAATTCAAAAGGTTGTGTAGTATGACTCCTTTAAAAAAAGGGTGCGTGTGTGTGCGTGTGTGTGTATACACATACATATATAATGTGTATATATGTATAAAAACACACTTCAATGTGCTTTCTTGTATATTATATGTATATGTATACATTCTTATAGGGCAAAATGTTAATGATAGTTATCTCTAGCTAGTGAGATTATGATTGCCTTTCCTTTTTGGGTGATACTTCTTTGTAGTCTCATTTTATAAAATTTGTATCTAATCAGACAAAAACAAAGTGTTAAAACAAAATACTCCAATAGGGACTACTTGCTCTTGTCTACCAATTACAGAAACATCTTGACTTTATTCTATTCAATCATAATAATTTAGAGACAATTATCTTCTTTTTCTGAAGACAAAATAATTACTTGCTAAATTATTTATAAAGAAGACAGGGATGAGTAACAAATGTTTCACATTACTTTTAATTAAAAAGAGTGCACAATGCACAGATATGTGACAGAAATATGTGATAGAAATTTAAAAAAATGTGCTAACGCTTCTCTTGGATTTTTAACTATTTTATAAATTGAAAATATTATGAAAATGTCATCCCCATCTTGGAAAGGAAATTAATGTCTAGTGTTTAATTTTGGTAAGTGAAGGGTAGCAGCCTTAGCTGAGGCTCTCCTATTAAGATTTAATTTCACCAAATTCGACAAAGTGCTTCTGTTCTTTGTAAAGAAGGCCAAGACGGGGACACTCACACCAAAGTGTTGAATAAAGATGCCATAGTAATTTTTAGAGCTATCTATTTGATTGCTTCAGCTTCAAGGTAGTTCATCACTTCACTATAATTCACCCAACATTGCCTCTTACACCCACACTACGTTTTCCCATCAGTCCGATTAGAATAGTGATGCCTTTACCAGATTAATTTTTCTTTCCATAGCGTGCCTGTGTTTAGGATAAACAGAGCCTACACTGCCCATTTTGATTAATACACTAAGATTTCAGCCACTGAAATTGCTGAGAGTGAATTAGATTTTAAATACACACATATTTTAAAATCTCTTCTCTGCCTAGAATATGACTCTTAGTTTCTTTAATTTTTCTTTGTAACTAACGGGTCATTTTTGTAACCTTTGATAGTTTCTTAAAGGCAGCTTGGTTGAAATCAGATTGTACTGTGTTGCATCGAGGGCGTGAATTGCTTTGCTGTCTTTTTAGCTACATTCATCTTTCCAGGGAGAAGAGTGTCTTTAAGGATTTGAGTGAAGAAAACTTAGCAAAATGAGGTGAAATCACTGATTAATCTGGCATTGATGTGAGCTTTCTTGCATTATGTGTTCCTTAAGTTTTTCACATTCTTCTTTGTGATGGGCCTTGGTCCAGGCTATCTTTCTGCTAAAGTGTGGTTCAACTTTGAGACCAGATGAATTAAGTTTTAATTAAATTATGCATGAAAACCAATGCACTTCCCCCCACCTTTTCACAGGAATTTGGCATATAAATGACTCAAATAGCTGAGAAAAAATTAAAATGAAAAATAAGTTTGGTTAGCACCTGAATTAGGGAACAGGTGAAATTCTATTACCTTTTTCCAGAAGTAATGAGGTCTTAGCAACTGTGTAAGGAAAAAGAAGCTATATGAAGAGAAAGTAATAACCAGGCATGTAAATATATATATATATATATATGTGTGTGTGTGTGTGTGTGTGTGTGTGCGTGCGTGTGTGCCTGTTGGGAGGGGGTGTGTGTGCCATATACATATGCCTGTTGGGAGGGGTGTTTTTTAATCCGACAAGAGAAATGATTAAATATTGTCACTCAGTTTGACACTATGTGAATTTATAACCTTTCCAATTTAGTCATAATGAATTAGCAAAGAAGAAGAAGAAGAAGAAGAAGAAGAAGAAGAAGAAGAAGAAGAAGAAGAAGAAGAAAGAAAGAAAGAAAGAAAGAAAGAAAGAAAGAAAGAAAGAAAGAAAGAAAGAAAGAAAACCTAAGATTTCTTTAGTATCTTTTTCTTGACTCTGTGGTCCTTTGAATAAAGATGATACAACAACCCACTTGCCGATAGGAAGACATTCTGCTGTGTTTCTCCATGACTGAGGCACATGGGCTGAGCGTCCCATGTGTCTAATGGCACACACCATCAGCTTTGGTTACCAGTACCTGCGGTGGTGTAGAATGAGGTTAGAGAATAGGGTAATTCCAGCAGACAAGAGTCAAATCACAGCACAGCCTCTCAGACTTTTCACTGAGCCAGCTCTCAGAGAGGAAGACAAATAGAGAATATGAAGACTCATCTTACTGGGTTCTTTTTCTTCTTTTTTTTCCTTAAAATTTATTTATTTATTTATTTGACAGAGCAATCACAAGTAGGCAGAAAGGGAGGCAGAGAGAGAGCGGGGAGCAAGCTCCCTGCTGAGCAGAGAGCCCGATACAGGGCTCGATCCCCAGGACCCTGAGATCATGAACTGAGGCTTAACCCGCTGAGCCACCCAGGTGCCCCTCTTTTTCTTCTTTCATTTTACTCTTTTGTTTTTAGAAAATAAAAGAAGACCAAATGTAAAAATGAGGTTAAGGTGTGAAGTGAGTATGGAGTAGAAGACCCCCTCTGCCTAGAATCCTAGATTCTACTTCTGTGGCTGCTGAGTAACCTTGACACAAGTCTCTTAACCTCTGAAGTGTTTTCCTCTCTCTTTCTGTCTGACTCTCTCTCTCTCTCTCTCTCCTGCCCTCTTTCTCTCTCATTTGTCCAAAGGAGAAATTGCAAACATCATTGGTTCATTCAAACGTTTTATAGTTCTAAAAGTAAAATAAAAACATATCTTACAAAAAAATACATTTAAACCATACTTCTTAAAGTGATTCAATAAGCTTTAATATTTTACATCCAACTGCTCATAAATTAATTATAGTGTGGATCTCTGTACACATAGTGTGTGGATAGTGGGTCTTCTCCCTCTAAGAACATCTGTCAACAACTACAGCCCCTGGTGATCAAAAGTGCCATAAATGGCTCCACTGAAGTGGCCCTATTCTGACCCCATTGCCCTCGTCACAACTGATGAGACCAGTTTGGGTACGCAAGTTGAGTGCAGCCAACATGTGTGAATGATGAATGGTTTGAAATATGAATGGTATGAAGTGGTTTGGTGTGAGAGCTCTAGCCTACGGAAGATGGGGACCCATCAGACCAATTAGAACCCCCTCAGGACACTGAACTTGCAACAGATATAGACCAATGGGTGTGGGAGCAGAAACATAGTCTCCTTTAAATAGAGAAGACACTTGTGGGTCTCTGCTGCAAAAAGAGTGAAAAAGTAGTCTAGTACTAGGGTTTTACCTACTACATTGTATTCACCTAGTAAGTGGTTTCCGAATGAAAAACAAGTATCTGGTTAAGTTGTGAAGTTTTAGAGTACACCTTCTAACCCTTTGAATCTTTCATAGCATTAGCAATGTATTAGGTATTTTGTAGGTGCTGGGTGAGTATTTATTGATTCTGACTTTAGCACAAACTCGGAAGACAATTGGTTTGTATTAGAAAGAGTCTGAACATTGCCCACTTCAAAGCTATGTGGCAAGTCTTATGATTCAGTCCATAATCTTGCCCTTGTCTGTATGATAGGCTAAGCTGGAATTTTAAAACTGTTTAATGTAATGAGGGAATTATTCAAGGAATTAATATTTGTGAAGTTGTATAGGAAACATTCACATTTAAAACAGTTAACATTGACTTAGAGCCAAATTTGGTGGCACACCTGGATGGCTCAGTCAGTTAAGACTCTGCCTTCGGTGCAGTTCATGATCTCAGAGTCCTGGGATGGAGCCCCAGTGGGCTCCCTGCTCAATGGGGAGCCTGCTGCTCTGTCTCCCTCTGCCCCTCCCCACCTCAATTATAATTGAGGAAAGCAATCTGTTTAATCTGGAAAACTACTTTGCTACATCAACTTACATAAAATCTTCTTTGTTCCTAAAATGAGCCACTCAAGAAAGTTAGACATAACGTCTGACCAAAACTAAGTGATAATTTGATTCCCATCTTTTTTTACCAAACTAAATTCTGAATGAATATTGACCCCCGTTAAAAACATGAAGAACACCGTGGGTGTTTAAAGGAATATGCCTTGAGAACATTCAGAGTTGGATCACAAGTTCTTCTGAAATCAAAATACTCATCAACTTTCTTATAGTTAATCAGGTAATGTCTCCCCTCCACCAACCTCTCTCTAATTTCTTTGAGGTCAAATAACTGTCTCTCATGATAAATGTCCTGTATCCAACATCTAGCAGAGCACCTGGCACACAGTAAAATATCTGTTGTATAAATGTTGTTAAGGAAGTTCCAAAAATCTTTCAAGGAATAGAAGCTATAAAATAGCAGATACTTTCCTAAAATAATGCCTATAATGGCACCATTGCTCATTTGAATGCATACTTTGTGGAATGTTATTTCTAACTGGTCTCATTTATGATAGTTATGTTGTATATGATTTTGGATACACATTTGGATATACAGGAAGTTGGTTGATCCTGAAGTCAGGTTATGATTGCTGCTTGGGTAAAGTGTTCCCTCTAGAAAATAATCTTTCATATCTGTAAATTAGTAATTTTCCTTAATTATCCTTATTTATATAATATACTATTGTGGTTGTAAATTCAAGTTTGCATTATTTTTTTTTTAGTTTTTTTTTTTTTAAAGATTTTATTTATTCATTTGAGAGAGAGAGACAGAGAGAGCACAAGCAGAGGGAGAGGGAGAAGCAGACTCCCTGCTGAGCTGGGAGCCTGATGTGGGGCCAGATCCCAGGACCTGGAGATCATGACCTGAGCCGAAGGCAGATGCTTAACTATCTGAGCCACCCAGGTGCCCCAAGACTGCATTCTTATTTTAGGGAAGTCCTGAATCTCTCTTACTGATTTCATCCCTTTTTATTCTAGTCCCCTAGATTTATAACCTACCTCTCACATCCACACAGTGTCCATTTATGGGCTCATTTTACCTTCAATCACATTTTTTTTCCCCTTCAGCTCTCTTAACTTTGCCCTAATGTTCTCTTCCATTTTACTCCCCCACCCCCGTAAAATGGCTCAAAACCCTTTAGAAACAAAGTGGGATGTTAATAAAATCACAAAATTGTATGTGGAACTTGTCTAAGATCATAGTGATGACTAAAAGCAGAATTGCTGAACTAGCAGAGCACACTTGATCCAAGTTCCAGATTTTAAAAAAACCATTACATAGTGGCACCTGCCTTGCTCAGTCATAAGAGCATGTGACCCTTAACCTCCAGGTGGTGAGTTCAAGCCCTACAGTGAATGCAGAGAATAGTTAAATAATATTTTTTTAAATGACATAAAACATCAGAATAAAATTTTGTTGATAAGTGAGTGAGTGAGTGAGTGAGTGAACATAGTTTGGGTTGGTCTGTATTCCATGGATTAAATTCTAGTCTTTAAGCTTATCTAAAACCTCAGCTCATCAATCTTTTGTGTTATATCTTTAATGATAAACTTCCTAACTCTTCTACAGTAACTCTTCCTAACTCTTCTTCACTTACCACTGCCAGTGAAGGATTCTGAGAGAAATGACATTAATTTGGACTGAAAATGTAACTGATTATTTGTTGTATCTTACAAAAAGCACACAGTGCCCAAAACTCTTATCTGTTCTCCCATTTTGTAATTCAAAACTGTGAGAATAGAATGAAATCTCAGCATGGTCTGTGGCTTGTGCTTGGGTTACTCCTTCTGGAGCTCAGTGTCCCCAGCAGGCTCCTTCACAAGGGCATAGAAGGGGGTTGCTAAGTACTCTTTCATGTCTAAACACTTCAACTCATTGAGGAGGACATCACTTTGCTGCCGGTACTAGCAGATACAGTCACTTATCAGTACACTGAGTTTATTGTTCTCAGAATCGTATTTATGATTGTGAAATGCATCTCATTAGCACACTGTGGTGTTAAGCAGTCCTTGCCACAAAGTGTGGCGTCTGTACATGAAGGAATCCTAATATTAAGAAATGATGAAACTATGCATACTGGTTGGAATAAATCATTGAAGCAAATAGAAGGGAAAACATCCAGTGTGTGTTTAATGTTAAGTTGAGAAATTAATTTGCAGCCTTACAGGGAGATTGTAAGACCCTACAAACCATAAATGAAACCCAAGCTCCTATAATGAAACCTAATAATGATTATTTGTTAGGCTTACATTGTTCCGTAGTTAACCTATTTTTCAGCTCAGAAGTAGTCTGTGCTACTTAATCTAGTTTAAGGCATTTATACTTAATTCCAAACTACAATTACCTAACAAAAATTAGTTTTCACACCCCTCAATATGAAAATAATCCAATTGAATGAAAGTTAGGGAAAAAAAAAAAGGTACTTTATTACAAGTCAGTGAATACAGAAATTTTTTGGTATACGAAGACAAAATTGCTACCCTCAACAAGTTACATTCAGTTGACATGACAAGTCTGAGGAGTAACTAAAAATGAAACATGGTTATTTAGTATAAGATACATTTTAATTTGTGGCATGCCTAAAATGTGAGAAGATTGGATTAAAGTGGGATGAGAATAGTTAGGAACAATTTCTTGGAGTATACAAGAGTTGAGACATATAGTAGTAAGGACTTTGGGTGGTTATAATGTGTTGATGTAGGTTCATCAATTATAACAAATGTGTCACACTTGTGGGGGATGCTGATAATGGAGGAGGCTATGCCTATGTGAGGGAAAGGGATGTAGGGGAAACTTAAGTACCTTCCTCTCAGTTTTGCTGTGAACCTAAAACTACTCTTTAAAACAAGGAGCTTTAAAAATGGCAATACCAAAATGTCAAGTAACTCTAATTCCCATCCAGTATCTTGGTATGAACATAAGTTTGTAGACTACCTTTATTAAACTGTTCATATATAGCCATTAGAACTTGACATACGCATATTCTGTGACCTAGCCCTTTCTCTCCTAGATATATATCTAAAAGAAATGTGCACATATGTTCACCAACAAAAGTATACAAACTATTTATAGCCCTCTTTTTCATATCCCTAAAGGAGAAATATCCCAAATTCCACCCATCTGCTGATGAGTGGATAAACAAAATGCGGTACAGCCATACAATGGGATATTATTGGAAATGAAACAGAATAATGTACTGATATGTGCCACAACATGGATAAGCCTCAGAAACATTATGCTTAGGTGAAATAAGCCATTCACAAGAGACCACTTACTGTGTGGTTCTGGTTATATGAAAGGTCCAGAATGGGCAAACATACAGAGATAGAGAGTAGGGGATTAGTTGTCTAGTGGTGGGGGTAGAGAGCAACTGCTAATGTTTGTGAGTTTCTTTTTGGAGTGATAGAATGTTCTAAAGTCAGATTATGGTGATGGTTGAGCAGCTCTATGAATATGCCTAAACCATTAAATTGTACATTTTAAATGGTTGAATTTTATGGTACGTTA
Source organism: Lutra lutra (assembly GCF_902655055.1). Lineage (NCBI taxonomy): Eukaryota > Metazoa > Chordata > Mammalia > Carnivora > Mustelidae > Lutra > Lutra lutra. The sequence continues at coordinate 55,940,022 of NC_062292.1, forward strand.
ATTATCGCCCAATGAACTGTTTAGAAAAAAATACATTGAGATACTTGTACATACTCATGATAATAGGTAAAACTTTAAAAGAATGGCAACAATATATGGCATTCCCGTAACTCTCATCCAGTAAATTGGTAGAAATATAAATTGTTACAATATGTTGGAAAGCCTTTTTGGCTATAGACACAAAAACCGAACATGTGTATGTCCTGTGACCCAGTTATCCTCTCCTATGTATATGTCTAAGGGCTGTGTGTATATGCTCATTAAAAGAAAGATACAAGAATATTAATGGAAGCACCATCTGTAACAACCACCAAAAGTTGGCAACAACCCAAATGGCCACCAGTAGTAGAAATGATAATAAATTGCAGTATAATCAATTTGTGGCATATAGAATACAACAACAAAAATTAACTCCTTCTCCTCCTCTCAGTAACAAAGAAGAGCCTCAGAAATGTAATGTTGAGTAAAGGTCATCAGACGCGCAACATACATTCAGATATATTAACGCATTCATTTGAAGTGGAAAAAATAGACTTAATTTCTGGTGGGGATGAGGCCATAGTGACAGAGGGAACTCAAGGGGCCTTATGTGAGCATAGGTGCTGGTCATGTTCTGCTTCTTATTTTAGGTTACAGGTGCACTGTCTTATTTGTGAGAATTCAGTGAGCTGTACTTTTTATGAGCTGTGCACTTCCCTGTTCGCATGTTTGACTTTATTTATAGTTAGTCCTGTAAGGGCATGAGGGGACATAGGGCAAGCAAAAACCCAAACCCTGGAGGGCACCCATTCCCTCTGAGGATGACGGCCACTTCTCAGGTCCACGTGGTTTTGCTTAAGAGAAGGCAGACCTAGTGACTTCAAACTATGTGCTTTTAAGAGAAGCTGGAACTGCTTACATAAAATTCTCCATTTTTAAGTGTTGGCAAAGATTCTAATTACAAAAATATTGTGCAAACCATGCGGAGCACAGCCGGGACTGGATTTTGCCCTTGGTAGTTTTGGCAACTGAAGTGGCTCATTCAGGTGGTTCTGTCGCTTACTATGTGCCTGATCCCAGCAGCATTTTGTATCCTCCCTAAGCCTCGATTTTTCTCATCTATAAGAGTTAGAATAATAATACTTTCCTCTCAGGGTTGTTAAGAGGATTGACTGCATGTGAACAACACTGAGGACTGTGCCTCTAATTCAGCAGGCTCTCAACAAATGATCATTGTTATGTTTTTTATTGCCAGAGTGCTCTCAGAATAACTGGAAAGAAAAAGGGGTGACAGCTTGAAACAAAACCACACAGCCCCAGCTTTCCACACCTATATTTTCTTGTCATCCCTGTCTTCCTCCTCGCTCACTAGCCTTCCTCTCTTAAATCTCCTCTTGCTCTAGTCCCACTAAAGGCCATTGTAGCCCCCGCCCCCCGTTTAGAATGAAAATGGGAGGAAGGCAGCTGGATGATGAATTTGTTTCCCCATATTGAGTCTCCCAACTCAGGTTTTCCCATAGAAATACTATGATATGTGGTAATTTACTTCTAAAATTTTATGCCTGTTCTAGAAAAAATAGGATATGATTTGGATAGGTTTTTCTGGACTGCCCTGGACACTTAACCATGATAAATAATAAATATAACATTATTTTTCAGAGATATATGCATTCACAGTTTCAATCTGCTCAAAAAAGAAAATTTGGTACATATTTCTCTTTTTAAAGGTTTTATTTACTTATTAAAGAGGGAGAGAGAAAGGAGAGAGAGAGAGAGAGAATGGGCACAAGCAGGGGGAGTGATAGGAGAAGGAGAGGGAGAAGCAGACTCCCCACTGAGCAGGGAGCCCATGCAGGGCTTGATCCCAGGACCCTGGGATCATGACCTGAGCCAAAGACAGATGCTTAACTCACTGAGCCACCCTGGGTGCCCCTGGTACATACCTGTTTCTTGACATGAAGCTTCCAATATTAAGACTCTTAGATTTCATACATGCACAAAATGTTAAGGGTAATTTCATAATGAAAAAACCCATAGATAAATTTTAATTTTAGCTTTTATAAGTTGAATTTTACAAACACAAGTAACAAGAATATTTTATATTCCAAAATCCCTGATCCTGTATTTTTTATAACATTCTATTGCAGAAGTGGGGAAAATAAAAGACAAACCTTGGCAGAGAGATATAAACATTAAGGGAAATCAGAAAGTGAATAACAACCACCCATATAATCAAGAATTTGCTCTACTAAATTTTGACCATCTACAATTGATTTTAGGCATTCAGCAAACATTTGGATGCACTTATACATCTGGCCTCTTTACCCAATGTTTACTTTGAAATATCAGCGAATTCAATAATTAAACACTATTTGCATGGTTTGGTTCATAATTATTCTAATTAATATTTCCAAAGCCATATGAGGTTAGAATTTATCATAACCCATATTCAGATGGAAAAATTATGACAGGGTGAGTGACTAAACTGATCCCGTAAAGAGCAAAATTGGGACCGGACTCAGGTCTATAGTATGACTCTTCAATTCAGGTGATTAGTTGTTGCATTAGAATGATGAGCCAGTGAGAGTTGTTAACAGGCCTCCAAAGGCCATGTCTTTGTCTCCTTGGCAGGAAACAGTACTCTGGAAATCAAGAGTATATCAATTACTCCTTCCTTTTAGTGAATAGTTCCATTCTTTGGCTCAGATCAGGGTGGTGATGCTTATTTCTTCCCCTGTATAAGGTCCAGCAAAGTCAGCCCATTTCCTTGTGCTATTGTTATGAAGGAAGAAAGTGATTTTTTTTTATTATAGTGAATTATTTCATTCTTGTAAGGCAGAGCAAAAGAAAGATACCAAGAAAGAGAACATGAAATCCCATTCAGGGATAAAGAAAATAATTATTTCAGATCGTATGTAATTGTGTATAAGTAAATGTGTGTGGAATAAAAAGGTAGAATAAAATTAAAACATTTGAAATATCTCAGCAAAAATGACACACAGAGATTCTGTGTTTCCACATCTTTACTCCACCACCCCCACCCCAGCCACTGGCTTATTATACCAGAATATCCCCCCTTTAAAGAAAAATAAGTGGAAATAAAGAAAGTCACCCAGCATCAGGAAGAGAAAAAAGTGAGAATAACATACTGGGAATAGATACTGCAGTCTAACTAGTGCCTCCCCACCTTCATTACCATCCTTCCAAATAAATCTCCCTGCTCCTCTTGAGCTGGCAAATAAAAAAATCAACCCACAAGATATATGTGTGCGCTTCTCCTGATGAGCTTCCCCATCCATCTACGGTACGTCCCACATGCCAGTTTGAAGACGGGCTAGAGGGAGAATTAAAGACTCCAGAAAGTCCACAGCATAATCAAGAAGGCTTTTTTCTTCTGACTACACAGCTTTCATCTCTGTCTTATGTGATTTTCTCCCCATCTCCTTCACTCTGTGGCAAAGGTGCTGCTGAAGGGACAACAACAAATCCTATACCTAACCTTCCCAGGCAACCAGTTGGTTTCCAATGTATGGCACAAATGCCTTTGATAAGTTGCATTCTGGCAAGGACTGGGAGTTCAGGTATATCCACACTCCCACAGTAGAATCCTAAATGCTGAGGTTTTAAAAGACGATGTCCAATTTCAGATGCATTTTTTAATGTCAAATACAAAACAGCTTTTGAAGTGCTATGGCAAGATATAGACACTGCTTCCTATTGGGATGAAATTCAGTGGAAATACTAAATATTTGATCCGAGATAGTTCGATGTCTTCCTTTGTTTTTATCTCTATACAAGTAGAGTTGTTTTATCTCTATACAAGCCCCCCTCTGAAAGATAATGTTTTTCATTATTTGAGGCTTGATAGCACATGGAAAAATCCCTAAGAAATCATTTATTCTAATTCCCCACACTTGATGGGATCCTTTCTATAATATCCATACTCCTGCCTTGAGCACTTCTCATCTTGGGTATGACTCTTCCTCTCAAGAGCATAGGTTCCTTTTTGGACTTTTCTAATTATTTGAAAGTTCTTTGTTACGTGGAGTTTGTGATTTCACTTAGACTAATTTGGTACTTTAGAAAAAGTCGATTCTGCTTTTCATATAGCTGTCCTTCAAGCATTTGAGGAAAATACCAGGGTTCAGCTGAGATTTCTTTTTTCTGTGTTAAACACCTCTAGGTTCCAGAACTTCGTCCTCTAGTTGTTTCTACTACTACCTCTTCAGGGCAGACAGTGCTAATCCCAATCCTCATTTCTACTGACCTGGGCCCAAGAGCCTTTTCCACATTGCTCTCCAGGCAGCCATTATTCCATTTGAATTGGAATATAAGTCGAAACCTATTTACTATCCTTGGTGTTTGGGTTTCAATATGATAAAAGTTCAGTGAAGATGGAAATGGGAAATGGATTAAAGCTCTTTAATAATTGAACATGCTGTAGTTTGGGTACTGATCCAAGGTTGATGTCAGTGCTTCCTCTACTTCAAACTGAATTAGGGAATTATATAGGATGTCAACTGTGCCCTTGATAGTGCAGCTTCCATTAAAAAGAACTGTTTTCTGAGCAGATCACGGGGGTCAAAATACCCATATTTGGCAAGATTCTCAGTGCTAAGTTATTAAAAGAACAAGACAATGGAAGTGAATGACTGAGTGATACCTGTAAACATTATGCCAGAACTTTGGTTTGGCTTAGTTTAAGAAATTATTAATTAGCTTTTATCCATTGTTATTCAAGGTCATAGATTTCAAAGCTGTGTCAAACAGCTAGAATCTAGAATATCCTTGTCTGATAACAATGTGTACCTTAAATTCCTGGCAGGTTTCATTTAGGAGTCCTACTTCTTTATAAAGTACTTACAGAAGATTTTTAGAAGAAAATATTGTTTAGAAACTTAATCTCCTTTTACACTCCTCATCATCTTCTGCCAAGAGAACTGGAGAATGTTCTATCTTTGTTGCATGAGATCATGCATATCTACTGCCAAACTTCAGAGAGGCCACCTAGAGTACATATTTCTCCATCTGTCAGCACCAGGAAACCATTGAAATTTGTGGATGAATAATCATTAATACAATTTGGTGGCTCTTTCTCTAGGTGCAAATTTTTGTGGAGAAGTTAGACAAATAGATACAGTGACTATCTGAGATAAGAATTACACTCGTTAGGTCTGATTATTATTTTAACAGTCAGATTACCTTCAAATAGTAATAGAACCCTTAACATCTCCCTACTTGACTTATAGCCTATATAAGCTGGTGGCACAGACTAGATACACATCAAATATCAAATGCCTTTGCTTAAAAAGAATGGAAGAGCTATTACTTAAATGAATCCTTTGGTGAAAATATCTTTAGTGTGGACTCCGGGGAAATGGTTTGATGGATAAAAGAAGGCCTTGGTGAAATGGGTAAGAGTCCCTGATGAAGAGTCCATTGACTTAGAGAATATTGACACGATGTAATTCTTAGAAAAGGGCCTGGTTTAGGAGGGAAGATGATTCAGTCTGAGATATATTTACTTTGAAGTGACTGTATGATATTTAAGTGAAAATGAAATTGTGAGGTTGTGGTTCTGGTGAGAAGTCAGAACCAAAAATATAAATTGAGGCATCAATCAGGATATAAGTTATTTCTGAATCAGTGACAGGGATTAGTTCAGTAAAGTGGTTAAAAGTGAATAGAAAGCCAGAAGAAGCATAGGAGAAGAGAATGAAAAGAAAAAAAATGGGTAAGAATAGAAATCTTTGTAACTGTCACAGAAGCTGTGGAAAGAGGGTTCAGAGAGAGCTTCTGATGCTGTCTAGAAAGATCAAATGTTCAGTTGAACTGGTTTTCCTTACCACCAGCTCCTTCAGTTGCTCCTAGTTTTACCCAAAAACCAAACCACACGCACTGATTTGTGGAACGTGCTGCTCTTGTCACAATTCAGCCAGGTCACCATCACTAGGACATGAACTTAGAAGTACTTTTGTGGAATAATGTGATGGATTGCATCATCTTTATCTCTTGATGGCACCTTTCAGATAATAAGCTAAGGAAAAAGATGGAGTTCTGGGTGTGGAATGTTCCTGCATAACACTAACTTAACTATCTAAAAGTAGAGTTTAGGATTTAGGGATCATTGATAAAATAACAGGGTCAACTAAGCTAACTAGCCTAGACATTTGACTCAAGTTATATTATATGTTGCCTTCTTGATTCAACACTAAGAGATAAACAGGTTACTTCATTTGAAGAAATAAATGTTTAGGCAGAAAGAGTGTAGTTCCTTTCAACAATTGTTTGCTACCAAAGAAGAAGGAAAAAAGACAAATATGTGGACATGATTTCTTCTAATAAGTAGCTAAATAACGTAAGCCTTGTGCTCGTTGGTTTTAATGTTGATCTGTCTTGTGAAAATTGTGCTCATGAATGAAACAAAGGCCCAATAAACTCTTCACTTTTCTCTTCTCCATCCTGGCTCTTCAGTCTTGCAGTTGACTTCCTGCTCATCATGCAGAGATCAACTAAATTCTCAGAAACAGATGGTGTTCCCTCTACCACCAACTTAATCCTTCTGTAGTTCGGCAGTTGGCAAGGCCAGATGGATTAACATCCTGAAATTAAACTTTTCACCAAATTCTTATAAGTAAGCAGACGTTTTATTAATATGGACTTCTGGACATGGAACAATACCCGGAGATGATTGATTAGAAAATCTAATTAAAGGCAACAATGTGGAAGAACTGGAGCAGTGAGCTCATTCTGAAAATAAGCAACATATTTATATCCCAGACTCTTTGAATAATAAAACTGAAGCAAGAATATATTTTACAGTGACTGGCCAAATAACCATTGCTTGTCCATGACTTGCATTTATCTCCAGACATCTAAAACTGACTACAGATAAAGCCAACAAAAATAATATATAACATACTAGGTCTCAGGAGCAATTTTTATTTGGGGAGAGAATGTTGGGGTACCACTCAGATTCCTAACTTCCCATAAGCTCATTGATAGTCTGCCATCCAAATTCATTAAAAAAAAAATGATAACATTTAGTGTTACGAGTTTAGTGAGGTGCTTCCTACGAGAATTAAAAAGCAATACATTGTCCCTATGCATGAAACTGTAAAACCAACACAGAGCAGAACAGAAATAGACAAAGCTACAGGCTGGCTCCATCTTGGTCATTCGAGTCACACTTTAAATACTATTTTATCAGAGTGACCTTCCCTGACCACCAAATCTAACATCTCTACCCCTCCAATCACTATTACTTCAGCCTTGCTTTATTTCCTTCATAGTCCTTGTTGCGTTTGTTCACTTGAATGTCTCCCTCCCCCCTCGTTTCCTCCACCACTATCAGAAGGCGTGCTTTCTAAAAACTAGGATTTGTCTGTATTGTCACCAACTGAATCTCAGCACCTCAAACAATATCTGACACATAAAAGACACTCCTCAATATTTGTTGAATAAATAAATGAATGAGTGAATGAATACAGAGGAAGTGGATAATTCTTAGTCCAGAAAGTCTGCTCTACAATAAAGTTTAAGGTATTAATGTATCAGAAGGAAAGTCAGTCATAGAATGGGTTAGTTAGAACATGGTGGCCCAGAAGCAAAAGCTTGTGGTGCCCATCCAGGAACTACCAGGAAAGGAGGACCCATCGTCATCACCTCACTAACACTCGTGCTATGAAGGAAAGGAATCAGGTACTTTGTTTTTGCCCTTAGGTCTCTCTTACTCCAACTTCTTCCTTAGAGTTCTCCCTTCCTGCTTCCCTCATTCCCTTCCTTAAAGGAAACATAATGATATATTAGGCACTAGAGGCTAATTTCTTGGGTTCACTCTTGACTCGGCCACTTATAAGGTGATGTTGGGCAAGTTAATCTCTCTACACCTCACTTTCCACAAATACAAGAAAGATAATATTCTCTAAGTATGTTTTGAACACTGAATGAAGACATATGTGCAAATCACTCAGAATAGTGCCCAAATGCTCTAGCACATAGTAAGTACTCAGTATATGTTAACTATTATTGTTACTTTATTTTCGGTTGACTTCTGCTTCTGACATAGAATAGGAATGCAATATTTTATTGAACCTATTTAATTGAATTAATTGATTGATTAATTATTGAACCTATTTAATTGAACCTATTGTTTCCAACTATCACCTTTTGCTTTAATGAATTTTCAGTTTTTCTTTCCCTTCTATAAATGTATTCCATACTTATTTTTCTTCTTTTCTGTTCCAGGATGTGCCCTCTGTTTCTGTTATTCAGCATTTTGTTAGTAAACCTCATCTACTACATCTAGGCCCTTACTTATTTTTAATTCAATTGTATCTCTCCGCCAAGGTGTTTTTCTTTTTGTTTTTTTTTTTTGTTTTTTGAACTTCAGTTCATACAGGGGAAACTCTAAATCATTAACTTGGTCTACTTCTTTTCTGTCTTAGATGTGTTGGGTGGGCACAATTTTAAGATAGCCTCCCAAATGTACTGCTCCCCTGGTATCCATACCTTCATAATTCCCAGGAGTGTGAATGGGGTGGTTTTGGTAATGTTGTATGGTACAGTAGGGAGATTCTCCTGGTTGGCCTGACCTCATCACATGAACCTTTTAAAACAGAGCTTTCTCTGGCTAAGAAAGAGCTAAATCAGATTTGAAGCGTGAGAAGAATTTGATGCACTATCACTGATCTGAAAATGGAAGGAATCATGTGGTGAGGAATGTGGGTGGCCTCTAGGAACTGAGAGAGGGCCAGGATGATAGCCATCAAGGAAAGTAAGGCCCCAGTCCCACAACAGCAAGGAACAAAGTCCTGCCAATAATAAGGATGAGCTTGGAAACAGATTCTCCCCCGGGAGACTCTAGAAGAAGCAGCCCAGCCTCCACCTGATTTCAGCCTTGTGATTGCCTGAGTGAACCCAAGCATACGTCCCACACTTCTACCTACAGAACCTCATGCTAATAAGTAGGTGCTGTTTTAAGCCCCTACATTTGTGGTAATTTGTTATACAGCAATGGGAAGCTAACATCGTGTGTTTCCCTCAAGGTATGCTGACTAAGTCTGTATTTGATTATTAACAGATACAGCCAAATCATGGCTCTATACCAGAAATACTAGTAGCCTAAGCTGGCATTGGTCCAGATTATTGAGAGAGAGGAAGCAAGCTATTACAGTGGACTCACCAACAGTAAAGACGTTGACTTCAAATTCATTCTCATGCTTTGCATGGGAGCATACCTAAATTTCAAATTATTTCTGGAGTTTTAAACATTTAAAGAGCTAATACTCTACAGTTTCTTAAATAGCATGATTATAACATAACCATGGGAAAAGAATACTTTATTTAGAGTAGTAAATTATGGAATATGTCCATAAGCTGACATTGTTTCTCCTCATAGATCACTAAAAATGGCTTTGATCAAATGAGATACATATTCACATAGCTGTTTGTCATTTAACAATGTGTAAACCCATTTAAGATTTCAGAATAACCAGAGGTCTAGAAGAGATCATCTATTTCTCCCTTCTTGGGCTGTAGCTATATTTCAGCATGTTTCATAAATGTCCAAGGTGTGAGGTCTTGTAAACCCACGAATAGGATATATTCGGGGATGTGACTGTATTACTTTTGCCATTCCTGCTTCTTCATATCTTAATTACTGATGTCAAGGAAATTTGAAGGGTTTTTCAGATGTCTTAGTCTCTCTTTCATGTGGAGAGGTTGAATTTAGACACCTTTATTTTACTCTCTATTTGCTGAGAAAAGCACGGGACAGCATCCCAGTGGAGCCATAAGATGGAAAGGGACAATGGAAAGTTCTTTTAAACTTTGTCTTGTGCGATGAGAGTGATTAGAAGAAGAAGAGAGGAGGCAATGAGATCACTTTCCCAGGGCTCTATCTGCTCTCTGATACAATAATCTCCAAAGAGGCTTGTAGTGAAGTCATCCTGGCTTTGGTGTTCTGTGTAGAGAAAGTCGTGCATCTGAAGGAGCTTTCGGAATAGAGCTCTGTAGTAATATGTCAATAAATCGGACCCATAATTGAGAGCAGCATTTTTAATAGTAGGTTTGGAAAGGGAAAATAAATTACAGATTACATGGCTGCTTTGTTTTATAGGGGAAAAAAAGCAATTATGCAAGTCCTAATTCCACTGATATAAATTACTTTGTAATGACTCCCAGAAACCAGAATATACCAGCCAGGGCCCAATCAAGATACAAAACCGCACAGTAATTTGAACAAGATAAGTTTAATATAAAAAATTGGTAATTCTAACATAAGGTTCGAGTGCCAAGGGATTGGCAAATAAGAAATATAGAGAACCGGGAAGAATATAAGAGTAGCAAGGGTGCTTGAGTGGTTCAGTTGAGGGTCCATCCGACTCTGGATTTTAGCTCAGGTCATGATCTCTGGGTTGGGAGATCAAGCCCTGCTTGTCTCTTTCCCTCTGCTGCTCCTCCTCTCTCTCTCAAATAATAAGTAAAATCTTAAAAAAAAAAAAAAAAAAAAAAAAAAGGAGTAGCGGAAAAAAGGAGCAGCCACCAGCCCTGGTGCCGAGCTCGAGCATCTGGTATGCGAGGCCTGGTGGAGGGCATGGCTCTGGCTCACTGAGTGGGAGAGAGATGGCCAGCAGAACTTGCTAGAAATCTACCCTTTCTGGTCTGAGGAAAGCTCTTCAGAGGACGTGTCTCTGGAGCCACTCGGCTATCTAGCTGCTCAGGGGGTTCACTAGGGGAAGTGGCTGGCCGAGGGGGTACGCCTCTGCCGTGCACTGCAAGAGGCACACACTGGAGAAGCTAAGTGGCAAGAGCGGGTCACCCAGAAAGTGGCAGACGCTGTAGGAGGTGGGCACTGGAGAAGCAGCCCATCCTGCAAGAACCAGACGCAGGAGGAGCCCACCGCACTTGAGGACCCCGGCACTGAAAAGTCACCTGGCACTAGAGGGTCCCAGGGGCCTGGTGCTGGAGAAACCAAGCCATGCTGGAGAAGCACACCACAAGGCTGCAGAAGCCTGTCCACTGAACACTCTAGAACTAGGAGGGAAGGCCCTTCACCCTGATATCTCTCTGGTGCCCTCTACTGACAGCTAGCATCAGGACAGTTGACAAAGGGAAAATGTTGAAAAGGACCCGGATCTCCATCTACAGATGGGACGGTGAAAGTGGAGTTGGAGCTGAGAGGCAATGAATCGATATCATCCTATAATGAAGCCCCCGCACGGGGCATGGTATCTTTTATCTGTGAAGCAATTCTCCGTGATGCTTGTACTACACTGACTGCTTGGGAATTTCTGTCTATCATCAGCTTCAGTCATTTGAGAATGTTTACATTTTTATGGTCAGTAGATAAAACTTTTGTATTTATCATATGCTGGTAAGTCCACCCAGCTCTTCACATTCTTGTCTCTTAACACAGACATACTTCTCCCCCACCTCCTTGTTGAAATTGTCCCTGAGTGAGCTTGTATCTTTACCATTCTGAGCTTTCTTCTCCCAGCTAAATATAACCAACCCTTCTGGTACTAGACAAAGTAGGACAGACATTATGATATTGTTCTTGTCCTAACTGATTTGCTGGAGTGATCATGAGTCTCAGAAATGAGACTGTGCTCTCTTTAATTTTCTTTGCCTTTAAAGGGGGCTGTGGATTGAGAGAGTTTTACACAGAGCTTCAGTGGAGTTGAGAGGACTTTTCAGATGCGTTCACTTTCGAAGGTACAGATCAAAGTTTTTAAAAACTGTCACGTTTATTGTATTTTGGAAAATACAGTATGTGAAAATATATTTCATTAATGTTTTGCATGGATAGGTCTTTGTTATCTTCATTGTTAAATTCTTGGAAACCTTTATTTTATTTATTGAATCATTTATCCCATGTGTTTTCACTAAATTTAACTCACTTTGGGCAGGGCTGGTTAACATCTCCTACCTGCTATCTGCTTCCAGCCGACTGGTACTTCCTTCATGAGTTTTATAGAATGGCATCTTTACAAATGGTATAGGAGGCCATCATAGGAAGTCATTACTCCTGGAGTAGACTGGGAGAGTGTATCATTAAACATCACCATGGTAGGTGAGATGTGATGGCCAGTTTGTGTAATTCTAGAACAATCCCATTAAGTAAAGAGCTCATTTATTATGAAAATGAGAGAGAATGGCACAGAAGCTAACCAGGGACGAATTGCTCTTAGTCTAAGTAAAATTAGCATTAAATCTCAAATCGGTGTGGATCTTCAAAGATACATAGAGTTGGAAATGGTAGATATATCTTAATATGAACTAGTTGAAAGAGTTTGGGAAGTTGACAGCCACTAGAGACTGAATGTTTGTGTCCACCGCCCCCCAAATTCATACATTGAAACTTATTCCCCAATGTGATGGTTTTTGGAGGTGGGGTCTTTGGGGGATTAATACCCCTATAAAAGGGATCCCAGAGAGCTCCTTCATTCATTCAGCCATGTGAGGACACAACAGGAAGACAAACTATCTGTGAACCAGGGCACGAGCCCTTATTAGACACTGCATTTGCCAGTTCCTTGTTCATCGACTTCCCTCCAGAACCATGAGAAAGAAATGTTAGTTGTTTAAACCATCCAGCATATGGTATTTTTGTTATAGCAGTCCAAAAGGACTTAGCACACTGCCTAAGTAGTCAAATGAAATAAATAGAGTGGTCTGACGATCAGAAAAGCTTCCTGGGTTCCCCTTACCTATGTGTGTCTACATTGCACCCAGAAGCCTATTAGAGATGCAAAATCAGACCCTGGTGTACATCTACAGGACAGAATCTGAATTTTCACAAGATCCTTGGGTGACTCATGCCCATTCAAGTTTGAGAAACACTGCTTGCCAATCTGGCCAGCTGCCTGTTTTTATAAATTAAGTTTTATGAGTCATGCTTTTTCAGTTACGTGCTGTCTATAGCTGCTTTTGCAGGACAATGGCAGAGATGAGTACTTACAACAGAAAGTGTATCTTGCACAAAGTCTAAAATATGTACTATCCAGCTCTTCTTTTTTTGTTTGTTTTGGTTTTGTTTTTTACTATCCAGCTCTTTACAGAAACTTGTTTCCTAGATTTGTTGAGATAAGGAAACTGCCCTTAGTTATTTGCAGTAACATAGGCTTTTAGACGTATGCTTTTCCTTTCAATTTTCTGTACCCTTTCCTTTCAATTTTCATAATCATCTTTGCAGGTAAAATAAACAGTTTGTTCAAGGTGCCATATCTAATTAGTGGTGGAACCAGACCTCAAATCTAAGTCTGTCTGATTCCCAAGGACCATGATCTTTTCACCATGGACCATGATTTGCCCTCTATGAAGTTAGGACTCTCAGTGCTTTGTGTATCCAAGGGTTAATTAGCCTTGGAAAAGAGAACTGATGTTGCCCAGTCTCATACATGATAGAACTGTTGCAAAAAAGTCAATTTCCTAACCTATACTGAGAAATCTCCCTGCCATATAGATGAATAGATGGCAAGTATACTTGAGAAATCACATCAAGGACAGAAGGACACTTGAAGAGTTTCTAGAATGAGAGTTCAATTGGTCTCTGCAGAAATAGACTCCTCTAGGCTTCTGCCATGGCCAGGGCCCCACTTTTCCAGTTTCTACTAAAGACTAGAGCCTGTTTAATCCCTTAAAGTTTCCTATTTTCATATTCCAGTTACATATTTTAATATCAATTTTGTGTTTACGAGAAGGTCCCCAATTGTTGTGAGAAGAGTCATTCTTATTCATCATACTAGAAATAGGCTAGTCTATTATGGTTCCTGCCCTTCCAGAAACTAACAATGCAGTCAGTTGAAAATAAGAAAGAGGGTTGAAACTAAGAGCTACTTCTTTGAAAAGATAAACAAAAATCAGAGTAGAAGGATTACTAGTAAGGAGATTAAATCAGTAATCAGAAATCTCCTAACAAACAAAAATCCACAACCAGATGGCTCCACTGGTGACTTCTACCAAACATTCAAAGAAGATTTAATACCTGTTCTTCTCAAACTCTTCCAGGAAATTGAAGAGGAGTGTACACTATCAAACTTACTTTACAAGACCAGGATTGCCCTGGATTACTCTGGACAGAGATCTCACACACACACACACACACACACACACACGCACACGCACACACACACAAGAAGATAGAGAGGGGAAAAGAAGAGAAGGATAAGAAGAGGAGGAAGAGGAAGGGAAAGAAAGGAGAAGAGAAGAAAAGAGAAGGGAAGAAAGAAGGAAGAAAAGAAAGAGAAGGAAAGACGGAAGGAAGGACGGGGAAGAAAGAAAGTTATATGCCAATATCCCTGATAAACATAGATTCAAAAATCCTCAAAGAAATATTAGCAAACTGAATTCAAAAATACATTAAAAGGATCATATCATATTCAGTGGTGAAAACCTGAAAACTTTTCTTCTAAGATTAGGAACACACAAGGATGCCCATTCTGACCATTTTTATCCAACATGGTATTGGAAATCCTAGCCAAAGAAGTTAGATAAGAACAAAAAAATAAAAGGTATCCAAGTTAGAAAGGAGGAACTAAAACTGTCACTATTTGCAGATGACTTGATCTATATAAGAAAATCGTAAACCAAAAAACAGAGTTAATAAATGAATTCAGTAAAGTTGCAGGATACAAAATACACAAAACTATGTTGAATTTCTATACACGTATATCAAACTATCAGAGAATACAAGAAAAAAGACCATTTACAGTTGTACCAAAAAAGAAAATACCCTGGAATAAATTAACCAAAGAAGTGAAAGATCTGTATACTGAAAACTATCAGAGACTGATGAAAGAAATTGAAAAAGACACAAATTAATAGAAATATATTTGTTGCTCATGGATTAGAAGAACTAATATTGTTAAAATGGACATACGACCCATAGCAATTTACAGACTCAGTGCATCCTCTATCAAAATCCCAGTGGCTTTTTTCATAGAACTAGAACAAACAATTTTAAAATTTCTATGAAACTACAAAAACCCCAAATAGCCTAAGCAATCTTGAGAAGAATGAAGCCAGAGGTATCATGATCCGATTTCAAACTATACTACAAAGTTATAGTAACTAAAACAGTATGGTATGGGTATAAAAACAGACCTGTGTATCAGTGGAACAGAATCGAGAGCCCAGAAATTAGTCCAGGCATATGTGGTCCAATAATTATGACAAAGTAGACAAGAATATACAATGGAGAAAGGACAGTCTCTTCAATAAATGGTGTTAAGGCAACTGGACAGCTACATGCAAAAGAATGAGATTGGACCACTATCTCATACCATATAAAAAAATTAATCCAAAGTGGATTAAAGATTTGACTGTTAAGACCTGAAACCTTGAAATTCCGAGAAGAAAACATAGGCAGTAACTCTCGACATCGGTCTTAGGCGATGCTTTTTGGATTTGACTCCTAGGGCAAGGATAACAAAGAGCTTCTGCACAGCAAAGAAAACTGTCAACAAAATGATAAGACAACCTCCTGAATGGGATAAGATCATGGCAAATCATGTATCTGGTAAGTGATAATATCCAAAATACATAAAGAACTCATACAACTCAATCAAAAACAAAACAAAATAATCTGAGTAAAAAACAGGGAGAGAATGTTTATAGATATTTTTCCAAAGGAGACATACAGATGGCCAACAGACACATGGAAAGATACTTGACATCATTAATCATCAGGGAAATACCTATCAAAATCACAATGAAATATTACCTCACACCTGTCAAAATGGCTATTGTCAAAACTATTAGAAATAACAAGTATAGATGAGGATGTGGAGAAAAGGAGACACTTACACATTACTTGTAGGAGTATAAATTGGTGAAGCCACTATGGAAAGTTATATGGAGTTTGTATTAAATTAAAAACGAAACTACCTGCAATTCTACTTCTGGGTATCTAAAGAAAACGAAAACACTAATTTGAAAAGATGTATGCACCCCTATGTTTGTTGCAGTATATATACTACTCAGCCATAAAAAAGAATAAAATCTTGCTATTTGCAACAACATGGATGGTCTTCAGGGTATTATGCTAATATAACAAGTCAAACAAAGAAAGACAAATGCTCTATCATTTCACTTATAAGTGGAATCTAAAAAAAGCAGACAAGTGAACAAAACAAAATAAAACCCAGACTCATATACAGAGGGAACAGAGTGATGGTTGTCAGAGGAAAGGGGTTTGGGGGGATAAAGGGGGTTATGGGTAAAATGGGCAAAGGGGACCAAGAGGTACAAACTTCGAGTTATAGAACAAGTAAACCATGGGGACGTGATTTAGATCATGGAGAATGCCATCAATAATATTTTACTAACTTTGTATGATGACAGATAGGAACTGGACTTATTGGGGTGATCAGTTTGTAATGTATACAAACATCAAATCACTATGCTGTACACCTGAAACTAATGTAATACTGTATGTCAATTATACTTCAATAATAAAGAAGAAAAAAAATAAGAAAAAGTCGTGTTTAAAATGAAAAGCAGCGAACGCTACCTATGAAACTGGAGCCTGAGTTGACCTGGGTAACTAGGAGTACATGCACAGCTAAAAAAAATGTTGTCTTAACACTTTGGCTCCAGTATCTTTCCTCCATGGTTTTTTATTCTCTAGCTCTCTTTACTTGGCCTCATTACCTCATTTAATCTAAATACACTAACCTTCCATGCCTAGAAGTACTACTTGTCATTTTCCCTTTTCTTCTCTATCTTCTTTTAAGAAATTTCAAGTGTGAGACAATGGATTAAAAATAGCTTGAGCCTCGTAAGAGGGTTCCCCTTTCTCTGCATCCTTGGCAACACCTGTTGTTTCCTGTGTTGTTGATTTTAGCCATTGTGATGCGTGCGAGGTGATATCTCATTGTAGTTTGGGTTTGTATTTCCCTGAAGATGAGTGATGTTGAACATCTTTCCATGTGTCTGTTGGCCATCTGCGTGTCTTCTCTGGAAAAATGTCTATTTTCATGTCTTCTGTCCATTGCATTATAGAGTAAATGATGCAAAAATAATTTGACTATTTAGGTCATCTTATTTTTTAGAGTATAAAGGAGTAAATGCCATAGACCATATTTTACGCTTTTTGAAATCTCCTAAAGTGCCCTACATGCACGACACTTTTCTTTCTCCAAATTCTGAACTTGAACTAGTAGCCCCCCTAACTGCAGCAGTCAGTTTGTATTGTTCTTGTTGTTTTCTTGCTCTGAATGAAACTCTAAGCTTCCTACCAAGACTACAAGCCCCTCAAAGCTGAGTATTTTCTTTGTGTTGTTTGAGTCTCTCTCTTTAATACTTGCTGGGCCTCAAATAAAATCCAGTACTTGATTTTGGGGCAAGAGGGTAAGAGCATATAGGACTCTATTTCTAACCCCTAACACAGTGCCCTTTTTATGATAAACACTGGAGAAACATGTGTTGTATGATCCCTTTATGAAGGAAATTTAGTAATAAAAGTATAGTCCAACAAAAGTCAGAAATATCTGAAACTTCACTGTAGGTGCACTAAAAGAAATGTGACCTTTGTAAAGAAAATGGCCTACAGAACAGGACTTCTGTCCCCCAAGGAGGTACATAATACATTTACGGCGAGCCATTCATTCTTCAACCCACACATGTCCTGCTGCTCTTTGGACCGCCATGTCAGATCACATCTACCACCTCATCAGCATTTATGAATATGCATTGTTCGCTAGCCACCAACGTACAGAAAAAATACAAGAAAGAACAAAAAGGGGTGAGGAGAAAGAGAAAGAAAGGAAGGAGGGAGGGAAGAAGGAAGGAAGGAAGGAAGGGAAGGAAGAAAGGAAGGGAGTTTTATTCCAAACAATGTTAACATTAACTCGGGTTCATGACTTCTTCCAGACACCAACTGTTTTGAGCTCTGAGCAGCCAGATGGTAGCCTGATCTTAAGGTTGGGATAAAAAATTGATGGGCTTTGATTTCCATGTACCTTTTTAACTGAGAGTCAGTAGAAGACTTTGCAGAAGATCTCATTGTGAAGAAAGGATCTGGACAGAAAAAAACAAACCAGCAAAGTCTGTTCTTCCTGACAGGAGCTGTACCCACCGGTCTCTTGCTCTAAATATACGGCAACCACTGCAAATGACAGTCAGATCCTCATGTTTGTCATTGGAGACATTTGCTAAAGGACCATTTATGGCAAGAACTTGCATGGTGTGAAACTGAATAGATATATCCTCTGCCTTCGAAAAATTACTCCAGGAAAGATCTTTTTATTATTATTATTATTATTATTATTATTATTATTATTACATTCAAGAGGTATTTATTGTCTACAATGCTGGGCACTGTTCTACAAGCTGGGGAGATAGTACATAAACTCAAATTCCTGATGTCACAAAGCTTACATTTTAGTGGGAGAGAGACCATAAAGAGGAAGTAAAATGTCCAGTGTGTGAGAGGTGCTCCACAGTGAGAGGCATGGGGAAGGGCTGGAATGGGATGGAGGGTAGTCAGGGAGGTTCAGCCCAAGAATTTGGATGCCCAGAATCTGCTGTTCAAAGACCTTCCTGTGGAGATGACTGATTCCAGAATGGCCCTGAGCTTCTCTGGGCCCCAAATAGGACAACAGAGAGAAAGTTAAGATCAGCGAGGAATGGAGGGCAGCACACCAGACATCAGCATTGTGTGTGCGTGTCAGGCGGGCCGTTAGCCGCAGAGGCAAGTGTCTGTGTCGGGCAGGCACTTAATTAGGGTGGTGTCATGGAGGAATTGAGCTTGGAGGAGCTCCTTGAAGAAGAGAAGGCTAATGTAATCTGACCACATTGTAGAGTTTCTCTGGAATAATAATTGTCTCAGGACAAACACAGTGCTCTTTCCATGGAATACATTAGCTGAAACTCTTCAAAAGGCGGCAAACAAATGCATACTCACCAGTTCACCCTTCGTGGGTCGGCCCAGGCCCTCACTCTCCCTGCCCCTCTCACTGCCTCCATGTGGCTGCACTCAGGGAAACCAAGCAGAACTCCTCTTCAGCCGCCCCCCGTGCTTCCTGGTGGGGGAGGACAGAAGTAAGGCACCATTACCAGAGTCCCCAAGACACAGGCTCATAAATAATACCAACAACTTGTTTTGCTGGGTCGTCTCCATTTTTGTTCTGCAAAGCCAAAAGGGCCCACAAAGATTTCCCCCCTGTTACAGCAAAATATGGTCTCCAGTCTAAGCTGGTACTAGCTGGGTGTCACTCCTGTTTCCTACTGCTGTGAGGCACATATGGCTGTGTGGCCAGGACCCCACAAATCATCCACTAAGTTCATTTTTATTAGTAGCTTCTGCTTAATTAAGGGATGCACCATGCTCCATCAATCAGCTTCTGTGCTCTCAACTCATCCCCAGTCAGCCCACCACTAATAGATGTAGGTCTGCTGTAGGAAAAAGAAAAGATCCAAGGAATCCTGGCTCCAAAAGCCAGGGGGAGGGGAGTAACGTCTGACAGCTGGAGCAGTCCCTTCAAACAGGAGACTGTGACCACAGAGGCAGGTAGTGGGTGACACGTTGAGTGTCATTACCCTTCAAATATGTGAACTTTGATTCATTGGACCAGACGCCTGTTAGATATACAGCACTTTAACATATTTATATTAGATCCTCAGTCAAATGCAATAGAGTGAACTACAGTTTTCATTATTTAGAAAATGTTTTTTTAATGCAAAGTAGGTAGAATCCCATGAGGCAAAGTAGATGGACAAGAATGGGATTGGTATATATTTTTTCACAATTTTGCCCCTATATAGAAGCTTTCTTCAAGGTAAGGCGCTAAGTCAAAACTATTTTATAGCATCCTTTGCCTGAGTTGGTTTCCAGAAGCTTCCTAAGTATAGTCCGTCTTCATTACTCATAGATTCTGCATTTGTGAATTCACCTACCTACTAAAATCTATTTTTAACCCCCAAATCAGCTCTCTTACTCTCATTTGTGGACATGCTTGCAGGGGTGAAAAATTTGGTTTGCTCATGGCTCACCTTTCCAGTCCGGGGCAGAGCTGATTGGGGAGGGGGATGCAGTGGGAGGAGGCCCGCCTTGGGGCCAGTTGGCCAGGGGGTTTGAAGTCCGGCTCTGGTACTTATCAGTGCTATACCTCCATCAAGTAGGTAACACACCAGAACTTCCTTTTCCCTTTTGTAAAATAAAACAGTCTATCACAATGAGTCATTTTTAGGATTTAAGATTATAAGCTATGTGAGGTATATATGTATATGTACATATTTCTGCTAGGAGCAGTGGTTCAGTATTTGCTCATTCAGTGTTTGTGATGACTTTAGGGAACATAACTACCATAAACACTGGGAATTGATAGGAAAATCTTCCCCACTTGTGAAAGAGATATGCAGATGTTTTCTTTTAATTCACATAAAAAGAAGCCATATTGATAGGGAAATATTTATTGAAATTAATTTTATAAGAAAACAATGTAATTTAAAAATTGGCAAGAAATGTATGAACAGACACTACCCCAAAGAAGATACAATGATGGCAAGTGAAAATAATGAAGTTGGCAGATGAAAAGATACTCAATGTCATTTGTCATCAGATAAATGCAAATTAAGAACACAGTGGGATACTGCTACATACCTCTTAGAAGTATTAGAACCATAAAAAGTGACAATACCAAATGCGGACAAGAATACAGATCAACAGGAACTCATTCATCGCTGCTGGGAATGCAAAGTGGTACAGCCAGTCTGAAAGCCAGTTTGGCAGTTTCTTCTATAAACAGACACTTAACATGTGATCCAACGATCCCGTTCCCAAGTGAATTGAATTTATTTTCAAGTAAGTATATTTACCCAAGTGAGTGGAAAACACGCTTATGCCAAAACCTGTGCGTGAATGCTTACTGTAGTTTTATTCATAATGACCAAAATCTGAAAATAACCAAGATGTCCTTCAACAAGTGAATGGATGACACATCCATATAATGGAATACTACTCAGCAATAAAAAAGATGTGTTAACTGACTCATGCAACCACTGGAAGGATCTTGAATGTATTTTGCTGAGTGAAAGAAGGCAAAACCAAAATGCTGCAGAGTGTGTAGTTAGGTGTAATTAGTTCTATTTATATAACATTATGGAGAAGTAAAAACTGTAGGAATGGGAGCAGATGAGTGGTGCTGGGGAATTGGAGAAGAAGAGAGATTAAATATAAAGCAGCCACATGCGGGAATTTTAGGGTGATGGGACTTTTTCATATTCTCTTGTTCTGTGGATATGTAAGTATGAATTTGTTAAACCCGCAGAACTGTATGTAACAGAGTAAGCCTTGTTGTGTGTGCAAATGAAAAAAAAAAAATCAACCAAAATGTTGAAGGTCCCACGATACAGTGAAGATTGTACCTATTTTATTATAAGAGTACGGCACAATAAAAGAGTTAGCGGGGAAAGGAGCCAATGTAATTAACTTTGGAACAATAGTGTTTTGACTGGACACTATAAAGATAAAGAAAAAGAACTGAATAAACAAGATACTCTGGTTGGTAAATATTTTTTCTCATAGCAGTGCGCATTATCAATTTGGGAATTAATCTACATGCATACTCGAGCTGAAAAAAAAATCAGTAAATAAATTGGAGCTAGTGGGGGCCAGCTTTCTCAGTGGTAGAGAAACGAGTTATAAATATGCAGGCAGAAGTGGAGGAAGTGGCTAGAATAATGCCTGTGTGGTGGCTTAGAGTTGAAGATACAAGTATGATTTACGTTAACATACATGCAGATAGGTACAGCAGTAGAGATATGTGTGTTTCTACCTGGATCACGTTAGCCCCGTCTCCTGAGATAGCCTGGAAGCAATGATATGTCAGTAGCCACAAGTACATCCAGTGCCCACAGCTTGGTTTTCGAACATCATTCTCGAACACCAGGAACCAGGTATCCTTGGAGAAGTAGCTGATTGTAGGCGTGAACCAAAGCAATACATGAAGGCTCTAGAGAGCATCTTGTAGGATTGTAGTGTAGTGACAAAAGTAAGGGAATGCTGGGGGGGAAAAAAAGGTGGAGAGACCTTGCCAAAGAATCTAGGACTCAACCTGAAAGAATCCCAGGGTCCCACCCTGGACGACTGGAGGAAAAGTCATAATAAGAGGATCAGATTATAATCCAAAGTATAATACATGTACCCGAGTGCCTGCTGATATAAATACGGAAATGGAGAAGAATGAACAAATCTTTGTTATAGAAGAATCTGGAATAATACAAGCAGATATTTCCCCCTCTAAGAGAAGTGTCAGCTGGAAGTGACTCACTTCCAAAGAGTAGAATCTGCGAAGGGAAGACCAGTAGCTTCACGGTGGAGAAACCTGGCAGATACCACCATAACCAGATACTCAAGATGAACAGCACTTGTGATAAATTGCATTGTTCCCATGTACTCCCTGATAGGATGTGTGCTTTACCTCTCCGATATCTTCCCCTCCAATCTCATAAGCCCATTATAAAATAAAGGGCATTCTGTAAAGCTTCTGACCAGCAAGCAACCTTCTAAAGTATCAAGCAGAAAACATGAAACAAAGTAGGACTAAGAAACCATCACAGATTAGAGGAGACAGCGGAGACATAACAAATGAATGCAATGCGGGATTCTGAATTGGATCTTGGCATAGAAAAAGGACATGAGTGGCAAAACTGGTGAATTCCGAATAGTCTGTAGCTTAGCAATGTTATCTCAGTGTTAATGTCTTAGTTTCAGCCAGTGTAGTGCAATTGTAAAATGTTACATTAGACGAAGCTGAGGGATCCAGGAACTTTCTGCACTATCTTGGTGACTGCTCTGAAAATCTAAGAAGTGATCCAAAATAAAAAGTTAAATGAAAATGCATATGTACATGCATAAATAAACTGTTTGAGATGTTCTTACAAATAACTCATTTTTCCAAACTCAAGAGAGAAATGGTATTTTTTTTTAATTTTTTTTAAAGATTTTATTTATTTATTTGACAGAGAGAGATCACAAGTAGATGGAGAGGCAGGCAGAGAGAGAGAGAGAGAGAGGGAAGCAGGCTCCCAGCTGAGCAGAGAGCCCGATGCAGGACTCGATCCCAGGAACCTGAAATCATGACCTGAGCTGAAGGCAGTGGCTTAACCCACTGAGCCACCCAGGTGCCCCGAGAAATGGTATTTTAATGCCATGGAGATTAGAGGAGGGGGGAAAGGTTCAATTTTGTCCCTCTGATCTACAAATTCCATTATGAGTCTCTTCACTTGTTCTCCACTTTAGATTTTACAGAGGAAGGAGAGAAGCAAGCACAAAGGAACATGAGGAATAGAGGAGAATAAGAAGAAATGACAAATGAGACTGTAAATACAATTAAAACTTTCAGAGCTATACAGGCCACAGGTAATTCTTTCCAACTGCTTGAGCATCATTGGTTCAGAAAAATAGAAATAAGGAAAGTCAGCAAAACCAAGGGTGGTTCAGAAGCCGTCTGGAGACTAGTCTGGAACTCAAGTTTAACAGCCCCGTGTTGGCTGTCTTTCACCTGCCTCCCAAGTTCCATTTATACAGAATAATGACTGTGGTTCTCTCCTGGAACACGAGATACTTAAGATCACAATGGTGGCTTTTGTTTTGTTTTGCTATCTAATTACAAACCAGCATGTTTAGATCTCTTCGGGGCAGAGCAGTGCAATGATAGCACCACTTGTAAAAACAGCAAAAAACTGTGATGGAAAAATCTGCATTAAAAATGACACAGGGATGTCGAGGGTTAATGTTGGCTTCACTAACATTCCGCAGCAGCACCAATGACAACATGGCCACTTAGTCCCCCCTTCATCCGTGGGGAGTGGCGCAAAGCCCTCTTCAAAGAATAGCAAGACTAAGAGTCCGTTAGGAGGACTGGTGGGGTCCGACCCGCAGTTCAGTTGAGAGGAACATCAGATTCTCTTTCAGTCCTCGAGCGGTGGAAAGGTGGCACCCTAACCCGCTGCGTTCTTTCAGTAATGAGAAAAAGGTAAATCTAAGTCGTACCTTCCAACGAATGAGGCTATGTCGTCAAAACTACACAGGTCAATGTTTCTCCCTGATGCTTTTTCAGAGTCATTTTAGCCCCTGCACGTTTTATTATTATGATGGTTACTAAAGGTCTCATACGCTCTGCGGAAAGTGTGAAAAATAGCATTCAAACATTGAGTATGTACTTTTATAATATAAATAAAGGCATCTTATATTATTTTACGTGTATTATTATATACATTCATTATTACGGTAAATATAGGAAGGAAGTTTTAGACCAGCAGGGTCTAGCTCAGGCCATTTCCCCTCATTTATCCTGAGAGAGATTTTCTCCCTCAGGGACTGTATTAAGAAGTCTTGTGACTTTTGGGGGAGAATATGTAGTTGGCTTGATGTAGCCTTAAGCTTCCTCCACTTGCCACTCTGTGAATTGAGTTGGATTATGTCATTTCCTCTGATGCCCTATAATGCAGCCTTAAGAATAATGACCCTGCAGTGTGGCTCTGCTGAAAATAGCTTTCCCAGCGCCAGAAAAAGATGATTCATACTTGGCATAGGAGCCATTTCTGGAAACTGCCAGAACAAAGGACAGAGGTAATTCACTAAGCAGCTCTGTCATCATCTAACTCAGTTTGGATGGTACATTTAATGACGGTACATCACTAAATACAGACATTTCAATGGATAGATTTACATATATACGTATGTATGCATGTCGCGTGCCCATCTGTTTTGTATGCATGTATTTATACTACAGATGTGTTTATGCATGCACTCATATATGTATTTATTTAAGGGCAGTGATCTATCTGGTTGTATGCTACCATTATTTATCATTCCTTAATTTTAATCATGTGGTCTGAGAGCATTTGAACATTAACAACCTGAAAATAAGAGCTTGGTTGAAATTGTAACTCTGCCACCACATGTATTCTTGTTCCCAAAAGTTAATAAAACCTTGGGGAGCCTGGGTAGCTCAGTCGGTTAAGCGTCTGACTTCCACTCAGGTCATGATCTTGGGATGGTGGAATCGAGCCCTGTGTCAGGCTCCTCACTCAGCACGGAGTCTGCTTGTCCTTCTCCCTCTGCTCCTAGATCTCTCTCCTCTCTCTCTTCTCTCTCTCTCTCTCTTGCAAATAAATAAATAAATAAATCAAGGCATGCATATGGTCATCTTTCCCACTTACACAGCCTGCCACCCAATTTCAATAAGCTTCTGACATTTGAGTTACCAGTACTTCCACTGGCAAGGCTTTCCACTACTCCTTGGAGAAGACTGTATTCTCAGAGGCTGTAGGGAATCTGTCTCCACATTCCTAGAGAATGTCTTCTTGGCCGTGTCTTATATACCTCGTTGACCACCTGGTTATCATATTCCTCCTTGGCTATGTGTCAAACTGCACATTTATTTTTCTTAATCTTTTCTCAAAAATCAATTCTCTGAGCCCCTTAATCATTTTTATTGATCTCTGTTGAATTTTCTCTAATATGACGGTGCCTATCTGCTCCTGAACTACTTTACTCAGCTTTACTATTCAACATTCAACCTCAGCCAGGTACCATGTAGTATAGAGCATGCAGGGTGTCAAGTGAAGTTTGTCTCACGAAACATCCACTTCCCACCATTTTGTGACCCTCAGAAACATACATTCCGTACAACAGAAACCTAACAACTCGCTGTTTGACCATGTGTGGTATCTCGTGTGTTTTCTTTATAAATCAGATTCCGCTATGAACATGGCTTCCCATTACTGGGTAGTTAATGCATTTTCCAGCTCACGACTCTCTGAATGTGTCAAGCCCATGTCTAACTTTCCATCTGTAATTCTACTTCCCATCTCTTAACTAAACCACACTGCCCGTCAGCTAAAATTTTTTAAACTGCATTTGAAGGAGAATAAAATGCAGATTTATTTTCCAGTTAAAACTTTCCTGTTTTGCAAAGATGATAAGTTAATTGTACATGAAAAGAATTCATCTGGTAATTAGAAAGAGTACCTGGGAAGTAACATAAGAATCTCAGATTCATTGTTAGGTCACTGGGTTCCAGGATCTGGGAAAGGCCAGGCAGCTTAAAATATAAGCTCTACCGAAGGGATGGGATTGGTGATAGGCTGTGCAGAATGATAATTGCTACCACTTTTTGCGTGTTTACAAGGTGATAGCTGCTATTCTGAAATTTTTTCATGCATCTCATTTAAACTTAAGGCAAGTATTTGTGACAGATACAATTATTACGGCCATTTTTATAGATGCTACAGAAACACTGAGAAGGTGCTGAAGGTCAGTCTGGTTGGCTGCTAAGTCAGCGGAGTGTGGAGATCAAAGCTAGGCAGGCTGCTAACAGACCTGCAGATCTGCTCACTTTCCAATATCACAAAAAAGCCCCCAGCTAAAGAGTATAAGCAGACCCAGGTAGAGGATACTTATTTCAAGTATCCCAGCCTTGGTTATCAAAACTTCTTGTGAGAAACTTTCTTGGAGAGTCAGTTTGCCAACAATGTTGTGTCAACCAAGGGTTGTTCAGGGAAATAGTTCTGGCTATAAAACTCTGCGATGGTGAGTGGGGTATTTTTTTTTTTTTTAAGATTTTCTTTGATTAGCTTTTTTTTTTTTTTTTAAATCAGTGAACCACAGCAACCAAGTTTAGTACTCTGTAGAGGCATCTTTAAAAATTCTTTGCCTGTGGTGTAATTGGGTGAAAAGGAGGCCTTAAGGAGGGCACATGATGTGGTGAGCACTGGATGTTATACAAAACTGATAAAATTATTGAACACTACATCTGAGATGAAGGAGGTACTATAAGTTAGCTAATTGAATTTAAATAAATAAAGAAATAAAAATAAAAATAAAATTTCTTTGTCTGGATATTGACAAACTGACTCTCTTTCAAAGGAATATCCTTAAAACAACCCTAGACCGTAAAATCTTTCTTTGTGAACTTGGCTTCATATATGTGCACCAGGTTTCTTTGCCAGTTGTCTCGACAAATCAACCAAGAAGGAAGGACAAAAATTTACCTGGAAAGGATTAATTCAGAAGGAGAGGTACTTGATCACTGGTTCTTCTCAACCTACAGTATCCCTTTGGCCTTCACTGAGAAGGCAAGAGCATGCCTCCATCCCCAGATTCAGTAAGCTAAAGTGAAATCCATATTCATCAAATATCCTGTTTGGATCACTTATTATGTTAAAATGAAAAGTAGTATTTCAAGGAGATTCAATTTATGTTCCAAGGGACATAAGAACCATTCTTAAAATATGAATGATTCTTGCAATGAATTATTAGTGGCAACCTCTGGTCAAGTCTCTTAGAACTGTTCCAAGGAACTAAAGATGAATTTCCCATTTCTCATTCCCAGAGTTTAGAGGCCTACAAGAACGAGTTTTTTTTTTTTAATCTATGACTTACTGCCTGTTACTAAGTGATTCTGGCTGTGTCAATAAATTTGTTCACAGCTCTAATTGTGTTAATGAATTGAACATAATTAAACTTACAACATGTCATGAGTTTCTTCTGGCAGAACTCCGTAGATTTTTCAAAAGAAGAGCTCTGTGGGAAAACAAATAAATGTACTGTGCAACTTCTGCCATCATCATAAAGTAATCTCAGAGAAAAGATTGAAATAAGGGATTCCAAAATTGACTTTTTAGGGAATTTTCTTCTCCGAAGTTTTATTCAGTTTGCAATGAGTGTGACCTGTCCTTTGATTAAATACACTAGGTTATAAGCTCCTTTAGGATGGAAAGTATATATTATCTTTTCCCCCAATACTTAGTAGAGGGCATGTTACATAAACCTGGATGGGGAGTGGATATGGCCATGTGAACATAGCCCCTCTCAGTTTTTCCCTGTGGGGGCTCACACAAGGGGGAGGGGAACCTACCATTTATTTGGTCACCTGTGTGCTGGTTGCCAGGCTTGTTAGTGGTCTCACATACAAAATTGTATTTAATCCTTGAGGGGATAACAATTATCCCCACTTTACATGTGGGGAAGTTAAAGCTCCAAGGGGTTGAGTAATCTGAGCTCAGACTTAAGTAAGTGTCAGTCCTTTTCTGTCTGGCTCTAGTTCTTCGGATCCTTCATGACCCCACGTGGTCCTTGGGCATTAGACCTGCACCAGGCAAGCTTGCTGGGCAACTGGGTGGCCAGAATGCACTGGGGAAGTCCTCAAGAGTTCTTTGCTTAACTTTGTTTAAATGACTTGTTCTTTCCTAAATCATTCTCTAGAAAATAAAATTAGTTGGCAATGAAGAAGTGTTTGCAACTTTTCTCAAGGTGTTTTATTTACCTGTTGTCTTCAACATTAAGGGTGATATTTCTTTTCTGTCCACTGCAGTGCCAGGGAAGAGTCTCATACATGCTGACTGGTTACAGATGTTTCATCTGAATTATTGTTTTTGTGATGCCACTGCCAAAAGAGCACTGCTTTTAACTTATAAGACCTTAGAACTTGTTTGACAAATAAGGAACAAGAGTCAAGACCTAGATAATATTTGTTATTTATGGGTCTGATAAAAGGGAAAAAATCCCCAAACCTCTGCTTTAGTCATAAGGTTTATAGTCACTTCGGTTTTGCAAAAACCATTCACAAAAAAAGTCATGACATTATTAGAGTTTTAGCTATTTTCCTAAGGGTGGAAATTTCTCCCACAGACAGGGGGAAGAGAAGCAGCAGCAGCAGCAAAGGACCCAGAGAAATTATGATAATCTTAATGTCTATATATAGTTTATAATTTCCTTCAACACTATTTAAATTCCAGCCTCCTAAGAGAAGCCCCATAAGAGGGCACAGCAGTTACCATTATCCCCCTTCCATAGATGCAGAAAAAGAATAATTTAATATTGTACTTAAAATGCACAAGCCAAGATAGACTGAGTTTATTCACTCCCCTCCTGTACCTATCACCCTCTAGAAGTGAGTTTGCCTTGGCTTATCTGCTGAGAAAGTTCTGTGAGTTCCAAGTAGGCCAGGACCATGGATGCGAAGGCAAAAGGCAGACAGTGGGTCCAAGTTTCGCCATAGACCCACCCACAGAAAGGTCGGGCCTTTCTGTGGGTGGGTCTATTGTTCATTGGGAGAGAAAGGTCGGGCCTTTCTGTGGGTGGGTCTATTGTGCATTGGGAGAGAAAGGTCGGGCCTTTCTGTGGGTGGGTCTACTGTGCATTGGGAGAGGCTAAAAGAATGAGAATGTAAAAGGCATCGCTGAGAGTAAATCGGATGGCAAAATATCTTAATTTGTCTAAGGAGCCAAGAGAAATGATACAAATTAGACAAGTAATCAATAGATATTCAGATATTCAAGTGAATACCACTGAACCCAAATCTCCAGCATATTTCATTGTCTCAGGAGGTTACCTTTTGCATAAACACAAATGATACTTTTACCACTGTTTCAAAAAAAGAGAGAGAAAGATTACATTTGGAAAGCCTGTAAACAACATTGCCTCTTAATTGATTTTTCAGGCATACCTTTTTATATGAAGTACGGTCAATTCTCATTATATGTGGATTCTGTATTTGTGAATTTATTGACTTGCTAAAATTTATTTGTAACCCCCAAATCCATTCATGTGGTGCTTCTGTGATCATAGGAGGACGCGCGCAGAGTCGTGACAACTTTGCGTCACCTGGGGTTGGACAAAGTGATGTTCTGCTTTCTTGTCTCAGCGTCCAAATACAATAAATAAGTGTTCTTTTCATGGTCTGTTTAATGGCACCTTTTCCACAATTTAGTGCTTTTTGTTGGTGATTTTGCTGTTCGAAGTGGCTCCCAAGTGCCATGTTGTCCTGCTGCGTAGCCTTCCTAAGTACAAGGTGGCTGTGGTGTGCCTACAGAAAAAAATGCATGTGTTTGATCAGCTCCACTGAGGCCTGAGTTATGGTGCTTTGGGCCATGAGTTCAATGCTAATGAATCAACAATATTAAATAAGATGTCTTTAAACAGACCACACATAAAACAAGATTAGGGTTGATCAGTTGATGAAAATGTGACCAGAGGCTTGCAGGAACCTAACCCTTTATTTCCCCTCAAAACGAAGGCTCTGATTTACTACTGCACTGTTCTCTGCCACTTTATAGAACACGACTCCTGCAAATAATGAGAACCACCTGTGTGTTTTAGGGGTTCGTCCAATGAGGATCTGGCTGGTGATGTTGACTGTGATTGGTAGCATCAGACCTAATAGGTTCAATAAATGTTCTAATGAATGAATAAATGAAGCCAGAGGATTTGCACTGTGTAGCTCAATATAGATGTTAGCTAGAACCTATGTCGACTGGTTACTTATATGAACTCCATGGGGAAAATGGAGAGGCCAGGATTAGCAAAACATGGTCTCACATAGACTCCCAGAGAAAAAGATGGCAGAGTAAGTGCCCACTGGGCATTACCTGAGCAGCTTAGGAGAGACATGGAGGTTTAGGAAAGATCCTCAAAACCAAATAAAAACACAGACCTTTGGCTCTCAGGGTGGAAAACTAGCAGAGCACTTCTCTCTTTGGCCTGTCCGTGAGAGAGGGGGCTGGAAATCCAGCCACCAAGTAGAAACTAGTGGTAGCTTCTAATATCTTACAGCAGCAGTCCCGGCCCTAACCCAAGTGGCCAACCAGTCTTTTCCAGGAGGTGAGTGGTGATTGGCTGTTGGAATCATGGTGGAAGATAGAATAATGGCCCCTGAAAGCTGTCCCTGTTCTAATCCCCAGGACCCATGACTATATTACAGTCCATGGCAAAAGGGAATTCAAGTTGCCAATGGAACTGAGGTTGCTAATCAACTCACCTTAAAAGTCAGAGATGGTCCTGTATGTTTGGGATTCTCTGGATGAGCCCGGTGTTACCACTGGAGTCCTTCCAAGTGGACGATCCAGGCAGAGGAGGCACGTGTCAGAGCCATGTGATGGGAGCCACGAGACACTACCGTCCACCACTGCTTAGAAGGAGGAAGGGAGTCGTGCCCAAGGGATGAGGGCACCTTAAGAGGTGGAAAAGGCAAGGAGACAGATTCTTCCTCTGGAGCCTCCAGAGAGGAATGCAGCCCTGCCAACGCCTTGGTTTTAGCCCACTGAGACCTATTTTGGTCTTCTGACTTGGAGAACTATGAGATCATAAGCATGTGTTGTGTGAAACCACCAAGTCTGTAGTTACGTGTTATGGCAGCAATGAGAGATGGTTGCCCTGTTTGTGTGGTGCTTCTAGCTTTTGGGGGTCCTTTTGTCCGTGCAACCACGTGTGATCTTTATCATCTCTCGATAAGACAGAGACTATAGGGGTTCCCAAACTCAGAAGCTTGTGGCTACTTAGAAGTTGAACTGAACACAAGTCTAGATCTTATTTGCCTCCGAGAGCACATTCCTTTAGTTCATACTTGGGAAATCCTAGACTCTTCCGGGATCACATCCAGATCTTTGGGGCCCTTGGAGGTCCCTTGAATAATCTGAGTTATCTTTCCCAGGCCGGCCAAATGAGCAGGGAGTCCAAGCCTTGCCACATCAGGTCGCCATTAACTTCAAGCTAGCGCCGTCCCAGGGGCTGCTTGACCAGGGTGACAGGCAGAATTTTGCTCCCTGTGACCTTCACCTTCTGGTGTTATGCCCATGAATATATTATGTTGCATGGGGAAAGAAACTGTGTGGTTGTGATCGATGTTACTGTCAGGGACCTTGAGAGAGGGAGCTAATCCTGGATTATCCTGGCCAGCCCAGTGTAGTTTTGTGAGCTCTTAGAACAGGGCTTTTTCTATTCTGAGAGCAAAAGATGGAGGAGGACACCTGGAGACTGAGAAGGACAAGAATGCTTCCAGTACCCGATGAGCTTGGTGGAGGATCTGAGTCCCAGGTGAGAACTGCAGCCCTAACAGATTCAACTTTAATCCACTGAGAGGTAAGCAAAGAATCCAAATGAGCCACACTGAATGCAGACTTCCTTCCGACCTATGGAACTGTGACATCATAATAAATGTGTGTTATCTTAAGTCATTAAATCTGTGATCATTTTTATGACAGAAATAGCAAGCTAATACATTAGGAAATTATATTTCCTATAAAAGACACAGAAGTAAAGAGACATTATTTTAAAAAGGGTTAAACTTAATTTGTAACTAAGGCATCGGGAAGGATTCTGGATATGAGATAGGTTGCAATGGGAGTCTCTAAGAGTAGATTTCTAAGATATAAATTGGGCAAGTGGGGGTGGCGTGCAGAGAAATTTCCAGAGAAGGGAGCTGCTGGGGTAAAGGCGCTGGAGGAGGAGCCCAGGATCTGTTTGGGGGCCATAAACTGCTCTAAACATAACACAGAGCCATACTCTCCTCATCCACATTCTGGAGGATAATTCTGGTTTACAGGCTGACCCAAGGATGGGGCTCTGGAACAAGAATTCCAGCTTGGATGTCAATCCAGTCTCAAGACCTCCAGTTCAGATGAAAGATCAATTTCAGTTTGGGCTTAATCCAGACTAACTTCTCTCTGTGTGTGTGAAGGTCCCAGGGCTGGTAAGTGAACCCTTGCCCTGGGGATATCTCATGCTGAGTCCCCAGGCCAAGGACAAGTGAGTGAGAAGCTGGGGCTGGTGGTCAGATGGGAGGGAGTCTTGGCAGCAGTGGGTGCCTAGGCGCTGACTGCCAACCTTTCATCTTAGTAAATACTTTTAGTAAATATTTAGTAAGTATTTAGTCAATACTGTTCAGCCCTAAATACTTTTCATTCCTAACTGTCACCCACCCATTCATTCCATTCTGTCATCCTGCAAAGTCCACTGGGGAATACAATTACCAAAATGATCATGTTCTACTTGTGCAGAATCAGTTAGTGGCCTTGGACCCGTGCGTGAATGGCAATTGTTAAGCTTCCGTGAAAAGGACAGCTTCGATGATTCAGGTCAATGCAAAGTGGTGGAAATGATGACTCACTGCAGGACCAAGTGTCCTCCTTGAGGTGACGAATGACTAACCGATACCAGTTGACTGATGACTAACTTCCCACACAAGCCTGTTTCGTCACGTGGGAAGACAGGGAGCTCCCAGGTCAGAGAATGTGCCCCTGAGACTTCTCCGCCTTCTATAGTCATCTAGGTGCTTGCTGAATGTTTTCTGCAGCTGGGAGGCGGGAGGTCGGGGGGAGAGAATAAGACAATAATGGTTTCTGCTGGGAAGTCACATCCAGCAAATTGCCAGAGCTCCTTCAGAGAGTTCAGTCCTCATAACCACGTGTTTGCCAACCATTCACCTGCCGGCGCTCAGCTAACGCATGTCTGTAGGACACCAGAATGGGTTTTTAGCATCTTCTCGTTGGTATAAAAGATGAATTTAAGTGGCAGTCTCAAACAGTAAGTTTTCAAAGTAAAAAGCAGGCAAAAACGGTGGGGATGGAAAGAAGTTTCCAGCAGAGGCAGGCAGAGGGAAGCTCCGTGTATACTGGGGACCAGCAAATGTCCTCAGAGAATGACACCTGTCCCATTAGAAATAGCAGTTTTCCACACAGTCATTTTGTGATGCAATTTTCCTGAGTTTCTCTGGCTCAAACTCGGGAAGGCAGAGTGAGAGAAACCAGCCCTTGTGAGGAGTCAGGAGGATGCCAGTTTGAGCGCGGGCTCCCACTCCCAACCAAATCCTGCCTCCACCGGGATGCTGCGGGGGGACTCGGGGAGCGCCTCTGTGTGAGTGAGCTCACGGCGTGCTCTTCCAACACGCCTGGCGACTGGGTCTCTACGTTCTGTAATTCCTCCTTTGCTGTCTTCCAGAGCCTTGGGGACAGCTGGGACAGGTGTCCTGTCATGGTAAATAGTGTAGGCTTTTTTGCTCCTCAGGGGAGGAGGTTACAGCAGCGAAAATTCTGCCAAGTGGCCAGCAGCCTGAAAATGTGCCCAATTTGTGGACATTATTTCACTTGTGTCTACTCCGAGGGAAGTTTCTTTCTGTGCAAATGAGAACCAGTCTGTCACCTTCGCTCAGGCATCCCGTGCTCACCGTCATGTCCGTCACACATATGGTGCCTGGCAGGGAGCTCCTCCACTCCAAGGCCCTTTCTGGAGAGCATCTGCTAACCCTGCCAGCCTGATGCCTTCCAACCTCAGCATGACCTTTTCCCAGGTTTCTTGCTGAATCCACCAATTAGCTCGGATCGTGTCTGACTGTTTTGAACTATGTCTTGTTAAAACATGGGTGGATGGGGACCTGGTGAAGTCCAAAAGTCACTCCAAGAGGACCAGACCTCCTCAGACAGCCCCAATGCCAGAATCTCTCTCTTCCACTTCACGTACTTCGAGGTCTTAGTGCTCAAATCGTCCGTTTGGCTTCTGGAAGAATCTTCGTAGAGCTTTTGAGCAGCACTTTCTTGAAGCGTTCCTCGTGACATTTCCTCTAGGATCTTTCCACAACCGAGAAAATCATGCAGTTTAGCATGATTTTTTTTGAAAAAAAAAAAAAAAACTGACTCTGTGCTCAAGTATTTCAATGATCTGCCACAGATTAGCCTTCCTTTCGCATGTGCACCTCAGCTCATAGGATTCCTGAGACAGTCCCCAAACCTGCGTCTCCAGCGAAAGTTTCGGTAGCTCTGTGTCTGGTTGCCAGTTGGACTGAACTCTCTCTGAGGCAATAAGTAGGGTTTCTTGCCCTTTCCCAAGGAAAGTCGCCCTTGGGGTCCCCTGCGCAAATGCAAGCCAGATGGAGGTGGGGAGCCGTGATGTCCTGTCATTCTTCGAAAATCTATCCAGAGACCTGGTGTTTTGCCTTCTTTTGGAATTGTCGTCTTGCCCTGATTCCAAATACTTATTTTACTTCCCAAGATTCTATTGAGGGAAGTGCAAAAGCTAAATGGGAAACTTCACATTCAGGAAGCCAATTAAAACATACTTCTGTGGGGTGCCTGGTGGCTCAGTGGGTTAAGCCTCTACCTTCGGCTCAGGTCATGATCCCAGGGGGATCCCACGAGCCCCACATTAGGCTCTCTGCTCAGCAAGGAGCCTGCTTCCCACTCTCTGTCTCCTTCTCCTCCTACCTGTGATCTCTCTCTCTGTCAAATAAATAAATAAAAGTCTTAAAAAAAAACAAAAACAAAGTTCCGTAAACTCCAAAGTGGCCCTTTGGAGGTCATTTATTTTTTACATGGGAAGTATTTCCACCAGTAGGTCACCTTTCACTACTACTGATGTTTATTCTTGCATTTGGGAACTCTTCTGGCTTGTTACACACAGGAAGTACACACAGGATGTGCCGGGCAAATCTATCAGTCAGTTTCTCGTGCAAACTCTGGAAACTTCTACCAGCAAAAACTTCCACCAACACAACACAAACCAAACCTACATTTTTAAAGGGGATGTCTGCCTTAATGATTTGCAAATTGCTTTGATATCACAGGTGACATCAGTAAGGGGAGGAGGCAAATATATATATTTAAATCAAGGTTTTCTGTATATTTAAACAATTTCTTCTGCCCAAATGGATTATTTTAGGTTTCCACACTCAGAGTAATTAGTGCATATGGTCCAGCTGTGAAGAAATAGCCGAGGCCTCCTAACTTATTATTAATTAGGCTCATTAAAATGCAAGTAAGAGAACGTTGCCTAGGTAAACAATACCTTATGTCAAAAAGTCATTACTTGACAAGAGCTAGTCTTCCTAACTAAAATCATTACTGATATTTTGTGGAGGGTTTTTTTTTTTTAAGGCACCATGGGTGCCAGTTAACTACTTTTGACTGACATCAAGGACAGACACGCAGAGCTGGAAGGACCCAGTGGTACAGCACAGCAATTCTTTTCACATCATTTCAAAATACGTCTGGGGGAGGTTAAAGGTTGACAGCCCAATGACAGGCCTTCTTCAACTGCCGTGGTGTCACAGCAGGAGCGTGTCAGGAAAATTTTCTCGGCCCCTCTGAATTTCTTACATGTTCACATTTCTTTTCCTGTCTCCTAAGTAGGGAGGGATTGGCAGCTTTGTGACAAACACCTGGGAAAGTGAAATGTGCATTATCCCCGTTAGGAACCAGGGGGGCTGGTGAGGGGAAAAGACACCTGAGCTCAAGCAGGAAGGCTCCCTGGTATTTTGCCAAGTCAGAGGGGAGATCACGCTAGACTGGTCCAGAGGGACACTGAGCGGTGGCCCTGTGTCCTGTATTTGGGGGCACTTTTCCAGGGAGTGTATAGGTGAGCGGTGACCTCTGCCCTCTGGAAACGCAGCTCCACA
This sequence comes from Lutra lutra, assembly GCF_902655055.1. NCBI lineage: Eukaryota > Metazoa > Chordata > Mammalia > Carnivora > Mustelidae > Lutra > Lutra lutra. Next base: position 55,976,180 of record NC_062292.1, read on the forward strand.
GTGTGGTAGCTCAGGAATAAGCTCAGCTAACTTGGTGGAAACCCCTCCCCGACTGATGAGTGCGAGAACACAGGCTACGCGGGGTTTGAAGAAGGAAAACGGGACTTCCATCCTCTGGTCCTGGAGAGCGTCCAGCTTCAGGGTCAGAGCCATAGTCAGGATCTTTGAAGGTCTTAGGTATTATTGTTCCCCAGGTATAATCTTGCCTCCAGGGTTCTTTGTTTGAAAGCAACAGAAGCAGCAGCAGTCCACATGCTGGCTGACTTCTGGAGTTCTAGAAAGGTTTCCCTGTCTTTAAAAGTCCGTGCACGCATCAGTATAAATCACTACAGGGATGCAGGCTCTGGTCTAAATGGATCAAAAGAGGCTATTGACAGATGCTGAAATGAGTGTCTACCTTTAACACCGGGTCAATTGATAAGTGTCTGACCTAGACTTTTGACTGACATGAAGAGCTGTCAAGAAGAAATCGTCTATTCCGGTGATGACAGTGAGGCAGGAACAGAGGAGAGAAAGGAAGGGAAGCCCAGGGAAGGGCCTCACCCCCACAGTGGACACATTTGTGTCCTCCCTGGGCCATTCCATGTTTGAGATGACATTCAGCACTCATGCTGGATAAAAGGTTGGAGGAGTCCAGTTAAATATGGGAATTCTGTGAATGAAACTCAGAAGCAGTTAGTTTGTTTCAATCAAATAGAACATGATCAGCAGTAGTTTTAATTCCTATTTCAAAGTGATTAGAAGGAAATCATTGAATGTAAGGCAAAATTTTCCCATGCATCCTATGGAAAAGTGTGCAACTTCGAACAGAAATCTGTGCTAGCATGTTAGAAAGGTCCAGAAGCACCCTAATGTATGCTAGTCCTTAGCATCTGGGCATATGACTTCTCCCAGGGGGAGATGTCCAGAAGCTGTAATTTTAAAGTTCAGTTTTTCACTTTTGAGTTGTGTTGCCCGTCCTGCAGACAGGAGGATTCAGCTGTTAAATCACGATGGGACCCACCCACACCCAGACAGTGCTTTATCTGGTGGCTGTCGCCACTGCTCTGCAGAGACATCCCTTCCGGAGCCAGACAGGTCAGTATCATCACTTCTCCTTTACAGATGGGGGCTCAGGTGGGGGCGGGGGGGAAGATCATGTCTCAGAGAGGTCAAGTAATTGACCTAAGGACCCTCAACATGCTTGGTTCTTCATCTAATTTGAATTAAAGGAACTATGAAAAGGGGGAGTGTTTTGGAAAGAGGGTTACCATTTGAAGCTAGTTATTAAGACTCTACTCAAGAAGACTTTGTTTTCTTTTTTTTTTTTTTTAAGATTTTATTTATTAATTTGACAGACAGAGATCACAAGTAGGCAGAGAGGCAGACAGAGAGAGAGGGGGAAGCAGACTCTCTACTGAGCAGAGAGCCTGATGCGGGGCTCGATCCCAGGACCCTGAGATCATGACCTGAGCTGAAGGCAGAGGCTTAACCCACTGAGCCACCCAGGCGCCCCAAACGGAATGAAGGCCCCAGCGAGATATGAACTCGCGACCCCTGGTTTACAATCAAGAAGACTTTGAAAGGCTCTGTTCTACTATGGTTTTTACCTAAAAGACAGGATCGAACAGGGTTGGGTATTGACGTGCTTAATTTTGATGATAGTGACAACAAAGATTGTGATGATGGAGCTACTATCAACATTATATTTAGCTGATGGGCCGCCCAGTTAAATATTTACTTTCCTAATACCATACCAGATGATTGACAGCTCCTTACCGATATTCTAGAGATTCTGTAGAATTCTATATATTCATTATCTTCAGGATACTGGGAGAATAAAAGTGTCATATGGATGAGTTTTTTTTTTTTTTTTATAAATGAAATATTGCCATTAAGAGGTTACCTTCCACTACCACTTGTGTTTATTCTTCAACCTGAGGACTCTACTTCTACAGAATACCTAAAACGGTGAATTGGCGCCATTTTCCTAGGTATCCCATACTTCAATCTGTTTGTTCACTATCAGTGAACATCTGCTGAACATCTGGATTTTCAGGCAATGATTAGGCACTAGAACTACAAAGATGAGTAGGATGTGATTCCTAAACTCAAAACCCATGGAGTCTAGATTAAATTCCGTGACCTGTATAACAGTAACACAATGAGGTGTTATTGCTATTGTGGCAGACTCATGTGCAGAACTGGAAATCAGGCATAGGTTACTCAAAAGAGAAAGTTCTATCTGGGACAGCAAGTTGGGAAATACGGTAAAGATCGGTTTTAAGAGCGAATCTGAAAAGATGAAAGATGTTGACCAATTGGACAGGGATGAAGTTAAGGGGGATGGAAGGACATGCCTAAAAGAAGGGGACGGTAAAGCAAAGACTTGTCAGTATGAAATGAGTAGGTTTGTTTGAAACACTACAGGTTTGGCTGTTGTACTTGAGATTGTGAGACTGGACAAAGCACAGATTGCAGACAGAGAGATGGGAAAGTGGACATTGGTTTCTTCTTGGTCCTCTCACATTTACTCACCATTTTGGTAATCCTAGCCCTTGATTTTCATGTGGGGATACATTTGTGCTGTTTTGTCTCAATCCATGTGGTTCCAGAGAAACTGCTTCCAACACCAGTCCCAGGATGGCATCTGACTTAAGTCTAGACAAATCAGAGCAGTTGGTAATGATGTGATTGGCTCAGGGATGGGCACATGCCCCACCAGTACCAATAAGATGTCACCAGATACAAAGAGACAGAGGTGGTTATACTTTCCTTGGTCTTGAAGTTGCACCAGCATGAGGCAGGTGCTGCAATAGCCTTCTTCCTCCCATGACAGGAGAACCCAGCTACCAAAGTGGCCAACCCAGAGGAATGGAAGCTGAGATATGGATGGGGAGAAACTAATTCCTGGTGCTACTGTTTGAACCCTAGATCGTGTTTTCCTAGAAAGATCAGAAAGAGTCCTAACTGATTCAAGCAGTTAAGGGTCAGGGTATTTCCTGAGGAGAGGGGTGGAGTGAGGGGACTTAAGCCCAAGAGTTTGGATTATGCTGTATGGCAATGAAGGGGCCATGAAAATATTTAAATGAGGTGAATGACATGGTCACATTTTTATTTCAGAGAGATTGTTCTAGTGGCAGTAGAGAGGCTGCCGGAAGACAGTCCCAGAAGAAGGAAGACTAGTTAGGACCTTAAATGAGGGAAGTGATGTCTGGGGTTAGATGGGAAGGCTCCAGAGCCTGGTATCAGCAAGAGATACTCTATTTGCTCCACCATGTTTCATCTCTTGATGCCCCCACAGGGGCCGATTATGATGAAAGTCAAGCCAGAAATGACAGAAGCATACTTCACCAAGAATTCATTGTGTGTGTGTGTGTGTGTGTGTGTGTGTGTGTGTGCGTGTGTATGAGAGAGAGAGTGCAAGCAAGCAGGGGGCATGGTCATGGAGCAGAGGGGTGTGAAGGAGAGACTCTTTCCAGGTTTCAGTTTATTTCCCCCTTATTCAAGCTGTTGGTGATAATGTGCACATTTGGGAGCCCACGGTGAAACTGTTGGTAAAATTCATCAAAAGGAAAACTTTCAAGAAAAGTAATATGAAGAACAAAGCTGCCACTGCCCCCAGGAGGCCTTCACACTGTGAGCGGCAGCACAGCCCCGTCTGGAGACAGACGGGGCTCGGGTGTAGGCAGCCTGCTCCTACACAAACAAATGCTCAGTCCTTCACTCTCCTTTTCTCAAATTAATATTCTAGCAAAGAAATGCTCAAGTCGCACTTTGCAGGAGCACAAACACTAGACCAGACAATTCCCAGGCTTGAAGGGGAGAGGGGGACTCAGGACCCCTGAAACATTAGGTTAAGGGCGACAAGAGGAGCCTGTGTTGGATAGCTCCCATGGCCCCTTGTCCACCCTGCTTTCTGTCCCCCAACTCTGACCTCTAGATACTGTGACAGTGACTCCAGGCCCCCCTTCCCACCCTGCCATGTTCAGTTGATTTCCCTCAACACAACGTCCTCACACAAAGTGATGGAGGGAGCAGAATGAAGCCATAGTTTGAATTTACCTGACCACACACCCCCTCATCTATACTCCAGTGTCTACGTCTCCTCCCTGGATTCCCAAGAAATTTATTCCACTTGGAAGTCAGACAGGTGCACAATACAGACTGAGTTCTGGGAGGTAAATATGTCCAGATATTTCCCTTTAGTGTGCAGGAGTCAGCAAGAGCCCACATTTCCCTACTGCCCCAAAGTGTGATCCCCTTTTATTTGGCACACGAGCACTTTACATAGACTATTTTTTTAAAAAGATTTTATTTATTTATTTGACAGAGAGATCACAGGAGTTGGCAGAGAGAGAGAGGAGGAAGCAGGCTCCCTGCCGAGCAGAGAGTCTGATGCGGGGCTTGATCCCAGAACCCTGAGATCACGACCTAAGCTGTAGGCAGAGGTTTTAACCCACTGAGCCACCCAGGTGCCCCTACATAGACTATTTAATCTAATGTAATTCTTACAACACTATTCTCAGATAGGTATTATTTTCATCCCACTTCACGGATGAGCACACGAAGTCTAAGGTGAATAACTTGCCTGACGTCACAAAGGAATGACAGAAATTAAAAGTGGCCCAGGGCAATGGCTGCAGTTAACTTGGCTGTCTGTGAAAATGGCAGAGGCTGGCCACTCTCAAGACCTCTCTTACTTCCAGTTTTCCAAAATAGGAAGAGCTTTAAAATGTGCTATTCCACTTAAAAATGGTAAGTCCGTGATGCATCAAGACTTGGCACCATCCAGTGGCCAGCTCGACACCTCTACTTGGATGTCTACGTGTATCTCAAGCTCAACGTAACCCAAGGGAGACTGTGCACTGTCTCTGCGGCTCCTCCCACAATCATTCCCTCCCACTAAAGGGCAACTCTTCTTCCAGTCCCTCCTGCTGAAACCTGCAAACACCTTTGCTCTCTCTCTCGGTCTCTTACGCCTCTCCCCCATCCTGTCTAGAGCCCTGTTGGCTTTGTGTGGCGGGTTGAATTGCATCCCTCCCCAAGCTCATGTCCACCAAGAACCTCAGAATATGACCTTCTTTGGAAATAGGGTCTTTGCAGTTGTGTAGTGATGGGTGGAGATGAGATCATGCAGCATCAGGTAGGGCCATAAATCCAATGACCAGTGACCTCAGGAGGGGAGAAAACACACAGAGAAAGAGAAACTGACCACGAGATGGAGGTAAGCCTGGAGTACTGTCCTCAACATTTTCACATTTCCCCACATGCACACTGCACCTTACAAAACTGGCCTCTTCAGCCTCTTGGATTTCATCTCCTCCCAAATCTCCCCTTCTTCTCTGCTCTGGACTCCCCAGCCTCCATGCACCTCCTTTAACATGGCGGGCCTGATGGTGCTTCCGGTCTCTCCCACTGGCTGCTTCCTTTGCCTGAACCACTCTTCCTTCTGTTTCCCCACAGCTCACTCCTTCCAGGCTTTGCTCAGAAGTTGTCTTCTCAAAAAATAAGATAAAATCAGAGAGGGAGACAAGCCATAAGAGACCCTTAGCTATAGGGAAACAATCTGAGGGTTGCTGGAGGGTTGCTGGTGGGGGGATGGGGTAACTGGGCGACAGGCATTAAGGGAGGGCACATGATGGGAAGAACACCAGAGGTTATAGGCAACTGATGAATTACTCCTGTCCTCTACCTCTGAAACTAACAATATACTATATGTTAACTAAATTGAATTTCAATAAAAGATTTTTTAAAAAGATGTTGCCTTCTCAATTATTTTAGATAATACCCCCCACCTCCCACACACATACATGCCACACTTCCTTTCTCTCTTACTCTGTCACTTTCCTCCATGGCAGTCACCATCTGCTAACAGCTATGAAATTGAATTACTTATTCTACATAATGACTCCGGTCTCCCCCTACTAGGCACTAGAATGTAAGCACCATTAGTATAGAAATCCTTACCTTGTTCATTGATATATTCCATATACCTAGTGTGGCGCCCAGAACATAGACGGCACTCAAAAATAATTATTGAATGAAGGAATGAGAAATGGGGGAGGAGGACATTAGAGAGGTATCAGGGACCAGATTATGTAGAAACTTCTAGATTCTGGGAAGGATTTAAATTTCATTCCTAGTGGGAGGAATGACAGCTTCTGACCTGCCTGAAGTATTTCATTCTTTTTCTACATGTCAAAGGAGTAATATGGTCCGATTTTCTCCGCCTCTGAACAGGGTCACTTGAAGAACTCTGAAAAGTTACTGATAGTATCTTAAAAGGTCCTCCCATGAGAACTTGCTTCAGACTATATATGGACATATAACCAAGAGTTTGTGTATTTGCCTGGAGGATGATAACTAATTAGTTTAAAATATGGAATGGAGATGACAAATTTAGAAAACATTCAGAGAACTGGTAACCAAATCTTCGTGACAAATGAGGAGACTCTTGTTTCATTTGTCATCAGAAGTGTTCAAATAATGGTAGAGAAGAGAAAAGGCAGGTGGGTTCTGCACCTCCCCGGTACTGAACAGCACAGTCTGGCTTCCCAGCCTGGGCACATCTGGGAATGTTATCATCGTGAGACGGTTCTGCATGTGGGCCCCAGAAATGTTCAGTAATTGAGAATTGCTTCATCCTTGGATGACATCTTTTTCTGTTTGTTCATAGAATGTTTGTGACTTTATCTGGGGCGGAGGGTGGGGGGCAGGGAACATTACCTTTTAAAGGCCTCATCTAACTTTTCTTCTGAGCTGAAAAGGTAGTTTTCTGATAAAGTTTGTTATCAATTCTCCCCTTCCCTTTCAGGGCTGCAAATTTGTTATCAAAATGCTTCCCTGACCTTCTCCTTCCCTCTCCATCACGCACTGACACATCTAGCCTAAATTTGTGTCTTGCATCACCTCAGGAAACTCATGGCTAATTTCATTATTTGGGAGAGAAAAATGCAAATGAAGCCAGACAGCTGGTGCTTTCCTCGCGGCAGAGAGTGATGGAGGGGCCGAGGCCCACCTCATCAGAGGCGCGCACACCCTCCTGCTCAGACAGGCCCCAGCGAGGGCAGAGCGCGGAGGCTGCGGAGCAGCAGGAACAGATGGCTGGGAGGGGAGAAGATGGAGAAGCCCGACTCTCCGAAGAGGCTGGGGAAAGGTGGCGTGTCAGCTGCCCGGGCAGTTAGATGGAGCACACAGGACAGGGATGGGGCGCTCGCGATCCTTCGACAGTGCTCCTTTCTTAAGGGCAGAGGCAGCCCTGGATCCAGTCGAAGGGGTTCACAGCCCCCCGCAGCCACCGTTCCTCGGCTCTGGCCTACATGGCCCAGCCTAAGTTTCCTCTCCTGTGTCTGTGCGCTCAACATCTGCTTTCTCCCCAAAAGGGGGCCTGTGGATAGAGAGGAAGAGAAAGGAAAGGGAGGTGAGAACTCATTTCTTTCCCCCCCCAAGTGGACCTCAGTCTGCAAACCCAAGCGTGCAAGACATCTAAATGATCTTTCTGTAACTGGACAGGATTTTGTTTTCTGATCCTGGCCTGCTTGCGGGAGGGAATCCATTCCATTCAGCATCCCTCCTTCCTCTGGAGTTCACTGAAATATGGGGAAACGGTGAAAGTGCCGTGGGCAGACAGGAAGTTTGTGTGTCCTCTGTCCGAATTGCTCTCCACCGAGCTCTCCACCATCCACTCCAGCCTTTAGACATTGGTCCACACCGATGGCTCCTGAGAGAGCGAGCCCCTGTTGGCCGCTCCATTTCTTCCTTCCTTCTGGGTCCTTCCAGGACACATGGTGGCCAGCCTCATGTGCCAGGCCTGGGCCAGGTGGGGGCAGATCTGTAGGCCGTGTCAGCTCTGTTGCGCCTTCTGACCGTCAGGTTCCAGAGGGCTGCTGCTAGTCCCGCCTACTTTCCTCAAAGGTGCAAAGGAGAAGGCAGGTTCCACCAACACCAGCACACTCTACACTTTTCTGCTGAGTCTCTTTAAAGAATTTTTGTCTGTTCTGGGCCAGAAAACCCCTTCTTGCTCGTTCTGTATTCTAATATTTCAACCAAGAGCTGGAGCCAAGGAAAAAGCAAGGAAGCAAGCAAACAAACCCAAAACAATGGTTAGGGTTTCGAGAATATTTCCTTATCAGACAGGAAAGGGGAAAAGGCAGGCAAACAAAATGAAGAGCCTCCGCCAGTTCTAACTGGGGTAGATCTAGGGTTCAGGCCTTCGTGAGCTAGTCAGCTCGCGGCTGGGACGCTCCATGTTGGGGGAGGCTACCTCGCTCACCCCAGTCTCTGGCACCATAACTGTTTCACCATAAACTCAGGCTTCCTGGGGAATTTGAATAGCATTTTGGTCCGAGGAGCAGAGTGGGATTCCTGTGGTCCAGTTTACACCAAGACGGGCCCCTAAAATCCTGGAAATACTGAATGTGTGAAACATTGTTGGGAAAAGTCAAGAAACAGGGGAAGGGAGGAGAAACTTGGCACATAGATTTGATCCTGGCCTTAAATCCTCCCACTGATGACAAAAGCCTGGAGACCCATCAGGGTTCCTTTGGAGTGCCCTGGGCCTTTCACATTTTAGGACACATTTGCTTTGATTATCTCGCTCTGTACTCACAATACCTCCATAAAATATGGTTGTTTTAAAGGCCAGGAACAATGCGAAAGTATTCTAAAATGTAAAAGGTCCAGTACCGGTCCTTAGTGGCCCCGCTGGGCTTCCTCAGTACTCTCATCCTGAGCTGGGCTTTCCTGCCTCCCGCCACCCACCATGGGGCCAGCAAACTTCTTCCTCTTCCCATCCTATTAGATAGTCCTTCCTTTGTTGGTGTAATCTTATCTTGCCCTATAAATAGCCAAGTGAAGGACACCTGGGTGGCTCAGTTGGTCAGGCGTCTGCCTTCGGCTCAGGTCACAATCCCAGAGTCCTCAGATCGAGTTCTGCATCAGGCTCCTTGCTCAGCGGGGCATCTGCCTCTCCTTGCCTGCTGCTTCCCCTGCTTGTACTCTCTCTCTCTGTCGAATGAATAAATAAAATCTTAAAAAAAAAAATAGCCAAGTGAGAAAACCCTTCCCAGGTCCTGATCCCGGATCCACCAGACACAGATAGTATGGTCCCTGTGTTAAAGCCTAAAATTACCTTAGTTTTTCCCATCTTCTGAATATGTGTTCATGGAGTCTGGTCTTTGAGAAACTGACCGGGCCTGACCAACGCCATCCTGTCTTTGGTAGAAATGATGTACACTTTACTGCATTTTTAAATCCTCCTTGAGCACGTGTAAAGTATAAATCTTGCTCATGTCTCTGTGTACATACTGTCAGATCTCCAATATTATCCTCCGTCGAAAAATGGTCTCTATTAATCCTGATACTACTCAGAAGGAAGGAAAGACTGAGACGCAACAGAGATTTTGGCTCAAGGTCATGAGGCATGGAAAAAAAACGCAGAGTTTTCTTTTTCTTTTTTTTTTAAGTTTTTATTTATTTATTTGACAGAGAGAGATCACAAGCAGGCAGAGAGGCAGGCAGAGAGAGAGGAGGAAGCAGGCTCCCTGCTGAGCAGAGAGCCTGATGCGGGGCTCGATCCCAGGACCCTGAGATCATGACCCGAGCCGAAGGCAGCAGCTTAACCCACTGAGCTACCCAGGCGCCCCGAGTTTTCTTTTTCAATGATATGAGTTTATATACTTTTTTTTTTAACCCTTTAAATAATTTTCCCTTCTCCACACATCTTTTTGCCCAGTAGGCTATAGGTGCCTTTATGTCCTCTTTGCAGGGGAGGACAGGGAGGCTGGGAGAGGTTGAGGGGCAGGGACCTGGGCTGCTGGGGCTCCTCAGGGCCCCACGATCCGTAGGGCACACTCAGGACCCCCATTGCTGAGCTAGGCTCAGTGGCTGTATACCTCCCTTGCAGGGCAAACAGCTGCGGTGAAGTTCTGGAAATGCCGTAATAACATTTGCTAACCACTTCCACATGATTTTTAAAGCAAATGTCATCCTGCATTGTAACAGTGAGCTAACAACACGTTAGCGGGTCCTTGTTCTCGTTTCATTCACTTTTCCAGCACTGAAGTCAAAGGGATGCCTGCGAGGACAGGCACGTTCAGTGAATGGCTCAGCAGCTGGGCCATTTATCCCTTCACTCGTCCCCCGCTGCCTCCCAGGGTGGTTTCTGAAGTGTAGTTATTGCTACACTTTCTCTCCTACCTCTGTCCCGGGGAGAAGGAAGCCGTTGGTCCGAGGAGGAGTCAAATCTGCATGCTCCAGCCACCGCAGTAAAAGTTGACCCCACTCCGGCCCAGCCGCTCAGCAGTCCCCCTGCCCGCGTGGTCTGCTGCTGGGCCCATATGCAGAGCAGGAAGCAGGGGCTGAGCGGTGGCTCTGCACTGGCCATTGTCCGAGACTGTTAGGAACTGTGTCCCCAGTTCCTATGTTGAACTCCTCAACTTCAGGACCTCAGGATGTGTCCTTGTTGGGAAATAGGGTCATTACAGACGTCATTAGTTAAGAATGAGTTCCTACTGGAGTAGAGGGGACCCTTAATCCAATACGATGGTTGTCCTCAAAATTGTCCTTAGAAAACAAGGCATTTTGGAGACAGAAACAGTAGCACAGGGAGACCACCATGTTAAAAATGGCGGTACAGGGGGCGCCTGGGTGGCTCAGTGGGTTAAGCCTCTGCCTTCGGCTTGGGTTAGGATCCCAGGGTCCTGGGATCAAGCCCCACATCAGGCTCTCTGCTCAGCAGGGAGCCTGCTTCCTCCTCTCTCTCTGCCTGCCTCTCTGCCTACTTGTGATCTCAATCTCTGTCAAATAAATAAATAAAATCTTTAAAAAAAAAAAAAAAAGGCCGTACACTACCACCTGCTGAGGAGTCACCAGAGCTAGGAGAGTGGCCTGGAACAGATCTCTCCCTGGAGGCTCCAGGAGGAGCGTGGCCCTGCAGACCCAGTGATCTCACACTTCTCGCACCCGGAACCGTGAGACAATAAATGTCTGTTGCTTCAGCAACTGTTCATGGCACTTTGTCTAGCAGTCCTAAAAAATGACAGATGCCAACATCTGATCCACTTTCTTCATTTGTTCCACCCAACAGAGCATCTGAAAGAGCCCCAAGAAGCCAGAAAACTCCTGGTGCTCGGCGGTGGGGGTAGGGTGGGGTGGCAGAGGTCCAGCAAAGACAGCAATGACATGACAGGGTGGGCTTTCCGCTGTCTTAGCCAGTGTCCAGTGCTGACTCCTACACGATGGAAAATCCCAGGGTTCTCCTGTGGAACTTAATGGAGAAGGCTCTTAGAGATGCACAGTTGCAGCCAAATTTTATCTACCCTGGCCTACCCTACTGTAAAGGATCCGTGACCATCCCTCCTCTATCCTGGAGCCCCCTGCATACTTACACAGTAAGGCTCTACTCTGTGTCCAGCCCAGAGTGTCGCAGACTCCCAGTAGTGCGGTTATCCATGTATCGTTTCACGAGGCCCATCATCATCATAACAGTCATAATGACATTAACCACCGCCACCACGACCCCCACAGTGAGCATTCACTGAGCTCTAACCGCATGCCAAGCCCACACTTTATCCTACTTCTTTGGTAGGTGACCTGGGGCAACTCAGTTAACTTCTCTGTGCTTAGTTTTCTAATCTGTAAAATGGAATAGCAGCATATAAAGCATTTAAAAGTGTTAGCTAAGATGATTACTCTTGTAATTAATATTGTAGATGAGGTAAGGACGATGTTCCCATTTTAAAGATGAAGTAACAGAGGCTAGGGATGTATACACAACTTAGCGAAGGTCCCTGTCGTGTAAGCGACACCTGTTAGCTCCTCCAGAGGAGGAGTCCCACGGCATGTAAAATAGCAAAGAGCATCAGAATGCCTGTCCCCAGGAGCAATAGGCCCATGACGGCACCCTACTGCATGATTCTCAGGGGACGGAGTCCCTGGAAAGACACAACTCAAACAGGCACTAGAAGGAATAACCATTTAGTCACATAGAAAAGAGACAGCATGATGAGCTCCAATTGTAAGCGTCGGTCCCCATGGCCCTGGGGCCTCACCCTGCAGCTGACCCAGGGCACCCTTCTTGTACCACAGGCACGGGACCGGGTCTCTCCCCGTGAGGAACAGGTAGAGCCGTGGACTTGACCAGGTGCCGTGTGACGCACAAACCTCAGCGGAACAGAGAAGCACGCACGCGCTCGGTTCAGAACAGGGAAAGACCCTCCAAAGAGATAAACCCAGCTTTGGCTGGGAGGATTCTCTATCTCCTTGTCAGGAGATCGGGGTTCAGGTCACATTCATACGGAACTGTACAGAAGTCAAAAGACTGCACACATGTGACTTCCTTAACCAGTAGTCCTACAACGAGAAACCGGCAGAGCCAGGACTTGAACTCAGGTCACTTCTTTCAATCAGTAAATGGTGACTACCTGCTGGGAACATGACGTGCTAGACAGTCCTGTGTACAAAACTTTTAAGACACAGAAATCAAACTCTTCAAAAAACTAACAGTGGGGCGCCTGGGTGGTTCAGTGGTTTAAGCCTCCAACTCTTGGTTTCGGCTCAGATCATGGTCTCAGGTTCATGAGATGGAGCCTCACATCAGGCTTCACACTCAGTGCAGAGTCCACTTTAAAGTCTCTCCCTCTCCTTCTACCCCTAGCCCCGCTTGCACTTCTCTACAATAAATAAATAAAATTGTAAAAAAAAAAAAAAAAAAAAGAAAAGCTTAGAGTAATGGAGAAAATAAAGGTATACTTACAAATATAACATTCTTTTATTTTAAAATCCATCCTTTAATAACATTTAACTTACCTCTATGGGGAACCTACTGTTTGTGGGGGCCGTGCCAGAAATTGGGACACAGTGATGGCGAGAACAGCGTTCTTACCCACAGGGCTGACCACGGGTCCACGGTGCCGCAAGCGACCAAGGAAGTGAACAGCCGCGCTCAGTGCTGTGAGAGGCCCCGTGCTGGCCCCAGGACATACAAACAGAAGAGTTCAAGATCTGAACCCACAACCATGGTCCTCAGTGGACACACAGTCGAAGGAGAGACGGAGAGGAACTGAGCACTTGGAGCCCCACGGACACCGTGGGGGAGAGTGTGCAGGGAGAGTGTAGGGGTGGGCGTCTAGACATGGGGAGCCAGGAAGGGCTTCCTGGTGGAGCGATGCTTGAGTCAAATTTGAAGGAAAATAGGTCTTAGTCAGGTTAAGGAAAGGGGAAAACATTCTTCTCGGGAGCAGGAGGACCTGTCCAAAGGCACCGGTGTTAAGCGGAGTACTGTGTGGTTTTTGTGACCGTGTGAAAAGCCACGAGGAGGGAGCAGCATGTGAGGACAGAGGTGGCCCCGGAGCATGGGAGGCTGGAGACAGGGCTGATCCTGAAGACCCAAGCAGAAAGCTAAGAGGACACAGCAGCTCAGACAAAGTGCTCCACTGGGATTGGGGACGTTGGGCCGTGACGCAAGGACAGCCAGAATCGGGAAGCCCCGGGAACCATCTGGATCCACGGCGTGGAGACGGGGCATTCTAAGTAAAGAAGCTTTGGCGTGGCCGGTGTGGGGGATCACGGGCCCCCGGGGCGGGTGGGGGGGGGACAGGTCTGTAAAGCTTTGGCGCTGGGGTGTGCAGTAAGGACACATTGTCACCTGCTGCGCGCCGTCCACACTGAACCGGCCACGTGCCTCACGGAGACCCACACCCCCATCAGGGGCACGGCCGCTCTGCAAACAAGCGGGCACCCGCCGTCACCGCACCGCTCCCGTCCTGGGACCCGGGAACAGGACGAGAGGCGTCCGCGGGCCCGGCCTGCGCACCTGGGATGGAGGCCGGAGAGTCAAGTAACCAGAGCGGACCCAACAGTCACAGGAGCGCGGGCCGTGACCAGGACGGCTGGAGCAGCGCGTCCGGACGTGGGACCGCCGCGAGCTCTCTGCAGAAATGGCAGGAAGGTTGGGAGAAGCCACCGACTCACTTCTAGACACACACATGCACACACGCACACACACACTCCACACACCACACACACTCTATACTCCACACGTCACACACACACTCTATACTCCACACATCACACACACACTCTATACTACACACACACACACACACCCCACACCTACACACCCCATACCACACACACACACACTCCACACACTACACAAACACACTCCACACACCACACACACAATCTATACTCCACACACACATACACTCCACACACCACACACACATACTCCATATTCCATACACACAGGCTCCACGCACACGCACACACTCTACACACCACATACACACACACTCCACAGACCACACACACACTCCATACTCCACACACACACACATTCTATACTCCACACACACATACACACAATCAACACATGAAACACATGCACTCCATACTCCACACACACACTGTATACTCCACATATACACTCCACATATCACACACAACACTCTATATTCCATACACATATACACACCCCACACCACACACACATACCCTCCACACCACACACACACACACACACACACACACTACACACCACATACACACACATGCCACACATACACGCACACTCCATAGACCACACACATACTCTACACACACACCACACATTCCACACACCACACACTTCACATACCACACACCCTCACTGCATTCTATGCTCCACACATACACATTTTATGCACACACACCATACTCCATACACAAACATACACACACACGCACTCTATGCATATGCACTCACTCCCCGTATACTCCACACACTCTACACAGCACACACCACATTCCTTACACCACACACACACTTCACACACACACTACAAACACTTCACACACACATTCCACACCATACACACTCCATACATCATACAGACACAGTACACACACACTCCACATACCACACACACATTCCCCCCAAAACACGCACATTCAACCATGTATACATATGTATGTAGGTAGATAGATGTACACGTACAAAGAATAGATGTACAAAGAAATGCTTGCTTTGTCATATGAGATTAAAGCTTATTTTTTTTCTTTCAATTAATGGAAGGCAGCAATGGACAATAGTTAAAGGGTTTAGAATCATGTGTATGTTAACTTGCATATGAGTTTCACTAACTCTTTGGCTGGATTGTTTAACTTCTGAGCCTCAGTTTCCTTATCTATAAAATGGGGATGATAGTATTCACTTTAAAACATTAAGGTGAGGGTTAGTTATATGCATTGCCTGGTACCTAATAAAAGCATCAGTAATTAATATTTCATACATCCTTTTTAATAGCTTAGATATGTATGTATATATTATTGGCTTTCAACGTAGCATATACCACAAAAAATTTAGAAAATAAAGAGGTATATTACATGCAACAAGTCATCTACTGAACTCAAATCAATCTGGCTTACATAAAAAGGAAATATTTTAGTATGTGTAACTGAGAAAATCAGGGGTTACATCTTGCTTTGTGCAGGATGGTATCCAGAGACCAACTCCTCCTTATCAGAGCTCTGCTCTCTATCCTTAGCCAGTTGTGTTCCTGATGGGGCCAAAGTGGCCCCCAGGGAGCCTCAGGTGGGCGCATCACTAGGGAAGCAATCCTAGTGGGAGTAGAGATTGTTCTCGAATAGCTCTCCCCAAAGTACTGGAAAAAAATAAAATCTCTGAATAGTCCATCGTAGGTCTTTTGTATTAACCTTGAAATGGTGTGAATTCTCTGACTGGTAACATTAAAGTCATATGTCCATCTCCCTGACTGAGGTGAGGAGAAAAGTCAGCCTCACCTGAATCCAAGAGAAGGGACGTCGGTCACCAGCAAATGGGACAATTGATGCTGCCTGCCACAAAGTAACCCAGCTTCTCCACAGCCTGCCACCCAGAGAGACCAGCGCTAGTAGCTGGGCGCATTTCCTTCCCGATTAGTCTATGCAAATATAAATATATAGATGATCTTCTAACCACTGTTTTTGCTACAAAACCAAATCAGACTGTGCACTGGTTGGTATTTCCTTTAATCACTTCCCGATATATCATTTTCTTCATGTGAATAAATATAAACCAAATAAATCTTTTTTAAAGGGTTGCATAGTATTCCACTTGCAATTGCATTAGTTTATTTCTTTCGTTTTATTAAGTTCTCTGAATGGCATGGACTCTAAGACAGGGCCGTAGTGTGACTGCTTAGAAATGAGAAGGTTGCCTTACCTCTTATTTGAGCCTTGAATGGTGTGTGTGTGTGTGTGTGTGTGTGTGTGCGCGCGCGCGCGCGCGCGCACGCGTGTACAAGTGTGGGCATGTTCGCGTGCAAAGGGGAATGCACGAGAGAACATTTACATGATCCACACTCATCAGCAAATGCCTGCAGGCTTGAGACTAGAGAAGAGTCAGAATTTGCAGCCGTGCAGCAGACTTACCACCCAAGGTTAGGCGCGCTGGTGAGCCTTTCAAGCACAGGACTGACCCCTAGGCCTCTTCAGAGGGGGTGGGAGCCAACCCAGATGCTGACCCCTTCCCAAGACAGGAGAGCTCACTCTAAGGGCTTACATTTGATGGCACTCAAGAACCAGAGGTCACGCGAGCAACTGAAATGAATCTAGGACTAGAAATTTCTATAGATGTATGCAACATTTGTAGGGTTCCCCACTGAAGGAAGGGATGGCCAAGTCTGAAGTCCCAAAGAGATGCGGCTGCCTTTAAAAGCAAACA
Organism: Lutra lutra; assembly: GCF_902655055.1. NCBI lineage: Eukaryota > Metazoa > Chordata > Mammalia > Carnivora > Mustelidae > Lutra > Lutra lutra. Next base: position 55,992,867 of record NC_062292.1, read on the forward strand.
GCAGAAAGAAACATCTTGACAAAAATACGTCGGTGACGCAGATGTCTCTTTAAAAGGCTCCGGGCCCACATTTCCCAAAGAACAGTCCCCGCTGTGGTTTTAAAAATAGAAGGCTGCCTGCGACTGCGGGTGCCAGACCCACCGAGGGGGCCCCCCCTCCGCCTCCCGGCGGAGGCTGAGTGCACACGAGCCTGGGAGCCCGCTGAGTCAGCTGCGCGGGCCCTGCGCTCCCCGCAGCCCTGCGCGCGCCCCGGGCCCGCCGCCCCGCCACCCCGCGCCCGCCCCGCAGCCCCGCCGCCCCGCCGCCCCGCCGCCCCGCGCCCCGGGCCCGCCCCGCAGCCCCGCAGCCCCGCAGCCCCGCAGCCATGCCAATCTCCCGCCTCCCCGCCGCGCCGGCCGGCCGGAGGACCAATTAGTGCGAGCTGTGATGTGGAGACGGGTCCTCCGAGGACGCAGACCCCTCCTCGCTCTCCCGGCAGAGGCCGCTGGAAGGGCCGTCGGATGTCAGCAGCTGTCCATCACGCCCTTCCCGGCTCAGGGGGGCTTCCCCGGCCCCTGCCCCGGGCCCCGCCGGGCGGCGGCAAGGCTTGCCAACCTGCTCCCGGGAGCTCCCACCACCCCCACGGCCCGCACTGCCTCGGGTGGTCCCTTCTCGGATTTGGAACCAACCAGGAGACCGGTACCTTGGGCTCTTTTCCTCCAAGGCAGGCCTCTGGAAGTGAAGGGAAGCACTTGAAACGTGTGGCTCTCTGGCCTGTTTTGCAGAAGGAAATGCCCTTGACAAACCAAGGAGCATCAGAGTGAAAGAAGGCACAGATGTTCTAGGTTTGCCCGTGCCCCCACTCACTACAAATGTGGAAAAGAAATTGCTTTGTGACTCTCTCACTAGGGATGGTGAGGGATAGCGTCCCGCGGATTTTGTGTGTGTGAATTACAGGGACGATAGAAGATGACGATAGAAGATGACAACATGCCCGACGCATAAAAATCCGTTGTAAGGAGAACTTGCTTTGTCCGAGTCTCTCCATATTATCTGCAGACAAGTACATAAGCAGATGAATAATGGTGTGTTTTTTTTTCCCTTTAACAAACTCAGGTTTGTTTGTTTGTTTGTTTTTTCATTTCATTTGAACTGAGAAATGGACATATAATCCAACGAAGCCTTAATTCAAAATCCTTCTCTTAAATTCTGAAATACACGATTTGGCAAGCAAAACACTTCTTTCCCAGTTATGCTTTGATTAAACCAAAACAAACCTAGGAGTACATTTTAGTTGTGTTGGGAGATGAGGCAGTTTAGAAAGCAAAGTCAGCATAGTGGTGTAGAGGGAACCATCTAAATTCTGTTACAAAGGAGACTCATAGATACTTCAAAGCAGTGTTGTATCCAAACGCAGTGTTGCATGTTGCAACTTGGAATGCAGCATTTATGTTTTTTTTTTTTCCCTTTATGTGCAGGTGTGTGTGTGTGTGTGTGTGTCCTCCTCTGGAAAACCTGAAGAGGCACATTTCTTGACCCCAAGAAGCAAGACTCTAACTCACATAAAATGACACTACCCAAGAAATGACAAGTTTTAAAAGTTATGTGTGAATATAATTGGTGGCATAGGAGTCCAGTGATAACTTAAGTACACTCAAACGTGAGATGATCCCCAACTTTCTAACTTTCTAATCTCCAATGTATTGGCCTCCTCAATTCCATGAACTTTATCTCCCCTCTTATTTAGGAACCTAAATTGCCCAAAATAGAACAATTCCATCTTAGAAGCATTAGCTAAAATCTACCACTCTCTCTACAAAACTTCCAGTCCTCCAGTTGTCTTCCTCTCTACTTGGTCTACACTACTCTTAGGGAGAGCTCCATATCTTGATAACCCCATCTTCTTCCAATCTGTCTTCACTCCCTCCTCTCTCCAACCAAGTTCTTAGTTTGCTTCATTCATCTCACCCACAGCCCTGCTCCCCTGTCTCAGGCATGCGCAGAAACTTCATTCCATAGTTGACATGTTTAATGGATGTGCTCACCTGTCAACTTCCCCAATTTAAGCAGCTAGACAGGTAGTCAACCATGGCATTATTGAGACATCATGGATGAAAACATCACATTCCAAACTTTTTGGTTCAAAAAATCCAGATATCAGATAAGAAAGCCTGGAAAAGATATGTGATGATTTAAAATCTGTTTTTTCTTGCTGACCCCCAAGAGGAAAAAAAAAAAAATTCCAGCTGGAGAAAAGAAAGAAGGGGGATGGGGAAGGAGAGAAATGAAATGTGGGTGTGTCCTCAGAGAGGGAGGGACAGTAATTCTCCTACTTCAAGTGTTTGGGGATCTGAGAGCGCAGTGTAGGTGCCCAGTTTCCATCTGTAGCCCTGGGAGGGTGTGAGCCTTTCATAGGTGTCCTGTAACTAGAATAGTCTAGGAACAAAATAGTAATGGCTGAAGGGTTACTGTCCGGGGAGTAGGGAGATGGGCCGTGAGAGAGAGTTACCTATAGCTCCCAATTAGCAGAAAGAGCAGTTAAATTACCTATGTCCTTAGCAGTCCTAGAGGGAGCTGTGAAAGTCAGTTTTACCGGCTGGTAGATGCCCAGGACATTTGCTACCAGTGTGAGGAGAAGCTGAGCTGGAGGAAACACTGTAGGCCCGCCAGTGGAAATAAGCTGTTATCTCTCAGGAGAAGCCAGGTGGAGATAACAGCAGAAAACCAGAGAGGGTCAAGGGAGATGACTGGGTGGAGCACGGAGGATTTTTAAGGGCAGTGACAATACTTGTTATGTTATCATAAGGATGGGGAAATGTCATTATATAGTTATCCACATCCACAGAATGTACAATACCAGGGGTGAACTGTAGTATAAACCGTAGGCTTCGGATGATTATGACCTAACAATCCATTGTAACGAATGGACCACCCTGGTGTAGGGTGTTGTTAAAATTATGCAGGGAGTTAATGGGAAATCACTGTACTGTCCCTGTTAAAATTGCTGTGACTTAAGGCTGCTCTAAAAAGGGGTGCCTGGGTGGCTCAGTCAGTGAAAGTGTCTGCCTTCAGCTCAGGTCATGATCCCAGAGTCCTGGGATGGAGCCCCACATCCTGCTCTCTGCTCAGCAGGGAGCCTGCTTCCCTCTCTCTGCCTGCTTCTCTGCCTACTTGTGATCTCTGTCTGTCAAATAAATAAATAAAATTTTTTAAAAAAGATAAACAATCGGGAAGAGTTACATCTCAGTGAAGTACAACATTGCGCTGAAGACCCCAATTGTTGGTCAGACACCCCACCTCCACTGGAGGGTTGCTGTGACACTGAAAGTCCCAGGAGCAGGAGAAAGGAGGACCAAAAAACTCCCCCAAACCCTGAACTTTCCTGAATGACTGATAAATGAGCCAACTTGTCTGAGTTTACCTGGAATTATCAGGTAAGTTTCTAGCCATGAAAAAGCAACAGGGGACTCAAGATACTAACTGAACATAGTTCTAGGAAAAAACAAAACGAAACAAAACAAAATGTACCTTGTCACCTACCAGCTTTGGGAACTCAAGTTTGCACTTAACCCATTTCATTGTCTTTCTTATGTGTTGACCCTTTAACACCTCAATCTTCTTAATTCTCTGTTTCTATCCCTCGGGCTGCTAAGCCCCACTGGAGATAACCACAAGAGAGCTTGGGTGCTGGGAAGTAAGAAATGGGGGGACTTTCAGTTCTACCTTCATTTGATGGGCAGGTTCAGACAGCTGAAGGGAGTAGGGGCAATTCAATAAGAACTAAGAGCTGGAGAGAAGGTTACAATTTCCCAAAAAGGCACTTTACATACATTATTGTACTCAGTGCTCCTGAAAATCTAAAAGGGGGATAGACATCCCTTTTTGCTATGGACCAAGGACATGTAACCTGTCAACAACAGATCCTAGACTTGACTCTACCGTCTTCTTACTCTCTTGCTCTTTCCAGTGTCTCATGCTCAGGATCCCTCTCTGGTGTCCAGAAGGCTGGCTTCCCTTGATAGGTGTTTCCTTTCTCTCCTTTGCTGGAAGGTTAGCTTTCACATTCAGCATCCCCCTTGATCTTAGTACCGTTACGCCCATTTTACAAATGAGCAAACGGGGGCTCACTCATGAGATGGAAAGCAGTTTTTCTGCTTCATAATTCGATGACCTAGCCATCATATCCTGCTAATATTGGGCTGTAATAGTACATGATTAATGTCACATTTTTAGAGAAGCAAAATACTGCCTTATTCATGGAGAAAAATGGATCACTGGCTGAACTTTTTTCCTCCGACCGTTATGAATGTCGCATATACATCACAATACAAAACAGTTATAGTGGATTATACTTGCTTCCCCTTTCAATGCACTGCACTAAAATTACATATTTTAATCTGAAAAATTGAGAAATACAAACGGAGTTTCCGTGACAACACTTAGAGTAAGCGAAGCGTGACTTTCTTAAGTAGAAAATGGTTCTAGTCAAATGCTTATTATTTTTCACCAAACAACATCTCAACACTCACTCTGGAATCAGTGGCCAGTTTGTCCATTTGTTTTCTTAAATCATTCCGCACTGGTTCCCTTCCCTTCTTTAGATCATTTTGCTGCACTAGCAGTTTGATATCTCATTCATGGCTCTCCTGTCTGCAAACTCTGTTTAGTGCAAAGCTTTGCAGAAAAAAAAAAATCTCTTATTTGACCATGAACTTTCGATGATCTAGTTAGCGTTACTGTCAAGCTTCCCGCGGTCTTTTTGAAAAGCAGGACTTGTCCGTGCTGCCCTCTGGCCAACTTCAGTGGGACTAAAGCGCTAGTGAGAGCCATCAAACTGCCTGATGGCTTGTCACCGGCGAGGCTCCATTAATTTACACACATTTTCCACTGTTTGGCATCTACCATGATAACTCTTTCCTCTTCCAAGCAGTTCCTGTTTGCATTTAACACTTGGGTTAATTTTCATCAGAGTTTAAATTTAGCCATCAGTTATTTCTGGGGAGCTGTCAGCCAACATATGGAGAGAAGAAGGAAAAAAAATCCTCCTGAATTTATAATAAAGTGGGATCTGTTGAATGTAAAACAAAACCAACTGCAATATAGCGAGGCCCCGGTGGGGAGAGCGGGGTCAGCACAGAATCGCAGAGTGGATTAGCTCTTCTATTCACCAGAGCCGCATCTGGGCACCTCGGAGTTCTTGATATATCAAAAAATGATGGAAAGACACAGTTCAATTTGTCCCCCTCTTATAAAGGATAATTAACCTGTCAGTCTTGCTACTTTAACAACTTCATTAAATTGGAGGCGAAATGGGTGCCGCGAAGTCTTGTCTTTATCCGCAAGGAACGCAGGGCACTTGTATAAACGTGGAAGAAGAAGGGAAACCCACGTGTGCGCACCCCGATAATACTGTCTGGTTCCTGAAAAATGGAACATGCTTCTTCCAATTATGTAATAAACCTGCCTTCACTATGACCTGCTAAAAGTAATTTTCTTAACTCGGAAGGCAGGGGAAATCATGTCACAGCCCCACTTGGCCAGAGAGGCACACCACTTAAAAATTGAGGTTATAGGGTTTCAGATGCTGTTGGGCCAAACTCTTTAAGACCTGGAATGTTGGCTACTAAAAGGTGAATAGCATTTCACAAGTAATAAAAAGAACTAAAAACAGAGCTACCTCAGTTCTCAACAGCTACCCCCGCCCCTGGCCTTCAGCATCTGTGTCTCAGCAATTAACCATTTTTTTTTTTTTTTACTCCCTCAAAGATCCTAAACTTTAAAATGCCTTTATTCAAGAGTAAAAGAACATCAAAATCATTTTCTTGTTTGAAACCTTAGGTAATCTCGGCCTTTTCTTTCCTAAAGCTCACAATATACTGAGTATTTTAAGTAATTGAAATGGTTTAATTAAGGTTTTAGTCATCTTTTCTTCAGAAATTCCACTCTGTAGACGTGCATACAGAGGCACAGTAAGAATAATTACAGAATATTTTTCAAATTTTATTAAAATCAAAATCAGTTAAAAAGGAAATGGCTTTGTGAGGTTGTTACTTCTGTCCTGTAATATCACCTTTAATTAGTACAAATAATAATTATCATAAAACAATAAGAAGAAATTTCAACTGGCTATGATAAAGATAAAAGTTAATATGTGTTTCTTGTCAGTATGGTCAAAATTCTGGGTATGTATGATCATTTAATTTTCCAAGAAAATAATTTTATTTTTAATTTAGAATGATTAAAAACACAAACCAATTTGTATCTTCCCAATTTCTTTTTTGTTAACATTTTTATGAGATTATTAAAAAGGAAACACTTTCTAAAGTTAGTATTACCTGTAAAGTTTATTCTAAAGTTATGATCCTTGTGAACCATGATATTTTTATTTTAAATTCTTTTAAAATAATTCGGTTTTGAGAATTCATGAGTATATTAGGAAGGTGAAAGTAGAGAAACTTATACTTCTTTTGGTACAATAGATGTCATGTAGATGAAAATCCATTTCATTACAAGTGACTCATAGGAAGACAGTGACAGTGTTTTTCACTAAAATATTTACATGCTTTCTTTGATGAAGATGTCAGAATTCGTCTATTTTTTGATACATTTGAAAGATTTGGTATACCTTCCAGAATATTTATAACTACTATAAAAGTTAATTGTAACTACTATGAAAATAAATATTTAAGAACATAGCTATTCTTTTCCATGCTTTTTTACAATGAAAATTGCCTAATTTCATAGAAAAGATCGTTTAAAAAAGTGAGAGATGGCACTCGTGAAGATCAGTGACATTCAGAGATTTTTCAGAGCACACTTGGCTGTATCCTGTCCGTTACAGGATTTCTATATACCTCACCTCACTAAGGATTGCTTTTATCATAAAGGAGACAATTCATTTTTCTTAGAGTTTTTGGGAAGAGCTTCTTCTCAGTCCTCTCCAAAGTGACTTTTTCCTGGTCCTGAACTTGCCTGTCTCTAGAGTGAGACTATAATTAAGATGATACACTTCGCATTGTTCCAACCTAGACCTCTGTCTGCATGCATTTGCGGAGAAGGATTAAAATCTTTATTAACCCTTCCCCCACAGTCCTGTAAAAGGGGGAGCCATGATTCAGAGTGGCAAATGTTCTTGCCACTGGTGCTTTTCTGAGTGGCACGTGATTCACAATCATGGTGGTGGACACACACCACCATAAGTCCTTTTCTGCAGCAATGACATCCCACCTTTGTATATATAGCACTTGGCATGTTTGCTTGCTGTGTCTTTTAGAGGAAAGACCCAAGGGCCATTGAGATTAGCAGGCTCCTCAGCCGTGTCCCCTCTCCAGCTGGTCTAGCACCAGGGGCACTGCAGACTGAAAAGTAAATGACTCTGATTCCATCTGAACTAATGTCGGGAGACTGGGGATGTGAAGAGGGAAAGCGGCACCAGTCAGAGCCTGTCGGACATCCACTATACATAAATGAAATGGAACAGGGACAAGGGAGAAGGATTTGTGAGATTCAATCCAACTTCAGGGTCCAGAGGTAGGTGCATTTTGCCCATGCCTCTGAACGAACTTAGGGAGTGACCCACCCCTCAACTGTGGAAACCACGTGACTCCACTTGCCCAAATAAAATATCCCAAAGCCCCAAACATGGCCACCTCTTGCGTCTGTGAGACAGTCGGCTTCCACAGTTGGGAATGTACACATCTGGCCAATTCCAACTTTGTTTTAAATGAGGAAAGTGTTGTTTTAATTCAGCTGTGCATATCCTTCTAAGACAGCAAAACTCTGTGAATTTTAGGCAGTAAAGACAGCCCAAAGTAAAATAACAAGCTAGGGCCACTAACTACACATGGGAAGAAATGCCATTTCCTGTTGCAACAAAATATGTAAATCGCCTCGGATTTAATCACTGTAATTTAGTAATTTTGTGAATGTAGGTCAGCCCTTTATTGGAAGTGATGTTTTTTATTGAAAGGGCATATTTCTTTTTCACTAATAACCTTCAAATTTGCAGTCAATTTATTCCAAAGAATAAGAAAATTATCAATGAAGCATAAATGTAATTAGGTCTCCTTATATACAGCATGAGCGAAACGATCTACAAAGAGTTCTCTGAGCCTGATTTTAAGATCAAGTCCTCACAGTTTGTGACTGCATTGGTAATTGAGAATGAAGTGGTGGGTTTTTTTTTTGTTGTTTTTTTTTTTTTAATTTTTTTATTTTTTCAGCATAACAGTATTCATTATTTTTGCACCACACCCAGTGCTCCATGCAATCTGTGCCCTCCACAATACCCACCACCTGGTGCCCCCAACCTCCCACCCCCCACCCCTTCAAAATTTCCAGATCGTTTTTCAGAGTCCATAGTCTCTCATGGTTCACCTCCCCTTCCAATTTCCCTCAACTCCCCTCTCCATCTCCCCTTGTCCTCCATGCTATTTGTTATGCTCCACAAATAAGTGAAACCATATGATAATTGACTCTCTCTCCTTGACTTATTTCACTCAGCATAATCTCTTCCAGTCCCGTCCATGTTGTTGCAAAACTTGGGTATTCATCCTTTCTTTCTTTCTTTTTTTTTTTTTTTTTACAGCTTTATAAACATATATTTTTATCCCCAGGGGTACAGGTCTGCGAATCGCCAGGTTTACACACTTCACAACACTCACCATAGCACATACCCTCCCCAATATCCATAACCCCACCCCCTCTCCCAACCCCCTCCCCCCATCAACCCTCAGTTTGTTTTGTGAGATTAAGAGTCACTTATGGTTTGTCTCCCTCCCAATGAAGTGGTGGTTTTAACAGAAACGACGTAGCTGTTTTTCAGCAACTGTGAAAACCCATTATCTTCATTCCACGATTTTCTTTTTCTTATGTTATCACCAGACTATGTCGTAAAAATCACCTTTACTACCGCCAGTGCCACCACGATCAAAAAGAGACACAATAATTATCTGAGAAGCTTAAATAAGTACATGTTGGGTTAATTATCCGGCTATTTTTTGAAACTATTCATTTGGTTTTGTGTCTGGATGGGGAGCCACATGAAGCCACAAGGCACACAGGGACATAGAACGTGGAAGAAAAATCAGTACTTCCTAATACAAATTCTAACAGAAATGCCAATACATTTCCTTCACGTACATTTTGGAAACAGAAATATCTTGGGCCAAATCAGCAGGGACTCACCTGTAGTCCTCAGATGAGCCAAGACAACAAATGACTCCTTTCCTTTCTGGCCGTCGAAGGTTGTGTTTCAATGGGTACCTCCCAGGTTTAAGAGACGAGCTGAAACCCTTCCCTGCTGGTAGCAAAATTGCAGGTTAGGAACTGGATCTGGTTTGGAGTCACGTGAAATAGTAAGGTCATCTGCATGTGACTTGTTTTATAACTTTCGAAATACAGATTTGCACGGTTATTTGAGACATTTGTTTGAGGAAACCTTACATTTAACAAAACTAAAGCTAGATTGTTTGAATTTGTGATTAATTCTCACACGCTTGGATTTTGGGTTGGCTAAAAGGTACATTTTTCAGGGCACCAAGTTCAGTTTGGTTCTGAGGGTCTCTGCTTCATTTCGTGACAAATGACTGAAATTCTATATGGCACTATGCAGCCTAATTTTTTTTTGGTAAGAATTTTACATCCCTATTTTAGGACTCATTTCTGCAAGTGCTTTGTAACTCCCTGTCAGCCAACCTTGTAAGTGTTGTGGGGCATCATTGTAAATTAAATGGTTTAGATAAATAAGCACTGCTGTCCTCATGTTGTCTCTCACTAGCGAGCTAACCAGACCCTCTGACTGGCCACCACTAATCCTTGAAACCCCAGTGATGATCTTCCTCCCCTGAAGCCTATAGCAAGTGAAGATTACTCACCATATAGTCAAACACACACTTCCTCCTACTACTCATTATCTCACACTCTGGACTTGACTCCTCTCCTCAGTTAAGCATTGTAAAATGCTTTCCAGTCCCTGCAATCTAGCGGCTCCTGGGTAAGCACTAAAGTGGGCTCTTATCCTCACAATCGTATGCAGAAAGCAAGACAATATCCATTTTACGAATGAAGAATGACCTGAATTTCAGAGATATTAAATAACTTGCTCATGGTGACCTGATAATTAGATGATAACATCAAGATTTGAAGCCGGGCCTTTTAAATTTCATATCTTCTGGTATTTCTGCCTCATAAGTCCATATGTGTGTCTTGGATCTAGGACACCAAATTATTCCTCTCTCTATTACCTCAGAGTACCTAGCACGGTATCATGCTTATAATAAGTACCCAATACATATGCCATGATTCCATAATTTCTTGGTATTCTTCAGGTAGAGTATGAGTCTATATGAAACTCAAACCCTTCATCATAATTATCTATTTACCTGTCTGTCCCTTGCATGAGGCTTTCTTTTAACCTATGCATCATTGTACCTCTAGGGGCTGACACGCAGCGGGCTCTCAGTATTCAAGAGATCGAAGACAGGGAAGCACCCGGAGAGGGACGCAAACTTTGCCAACAGGAGCGAGCATCAGCCCCACTGTGGAATTTGGAAGATGAAACTTCAACTGGTAGAAAATGCCTAACACTACCAGTTAATTAAGTTTTCCATTTAAGAGATAGGGGTGTTGAATAAATAACCTTTGTGCTATATAGTAATTGTGGCTGTAGATAGCCCACAAGATCAGGGGGACTCTATGCAGACATCAGAAAAGTCCCTGAGGATAATTTCATCTGTTTTTACTGGATCACTAATATTAACTTGCTTTCTGGTCCACTGTAACTCTCCTTAAATATATTTTTATAGGCCGCTTCCCTGTTTAACCACACAGGTATCTCTCTATTTGGTGTTGAATTAGGATCTTAGAAGTCACCCCAAATGGGAGTGGGCATACCTGCCTTTGACCTTGTATTGGCAGATAAACTTACATACACAGGGATCCACATACAGGACGGCAGGAAGGTAAGACTTGTTCTTATGGGCTGAATCATGTCCTCCCAGAAGATGTTTGAAGTCTTGACCCTCAGTATCTGTGAATGTGACCTTGCTTGGAAATAGGGTCATTGTATATGTAGTCAAGTTATGATGAGGTCATTAGGGAGAGCCCTAGTCCCATATGACCAGTAGCCTCATAGATGGGAAAATTGGAACACAGAGACAAATGTGCACAGAGGGGAATGCCAGGCAAACATGAAGACAGAGACCAGGATAACGCTTCAGTGAGCCAAGGAGATCCAAAGGCTTCCAGCAAACCATGGGAAGCTAAGAAAGGGGCAAGGAACAGATTCTTCCTCAGAGCCCTCAGAAGAGACCAACCCTGTTGACAGCTTGACCTTAAACTTCCAGCCTCCAGAACTGTGTTAAAATTTCTGTGGTGTAAGTCATCCAATTTGTGGGTATTTTCTTATAGCAGAATATATATATATTTTATAAATATATATATAATATATTTATATAGAGGAAATGAATAGACTTGCCTTACACTAGGATTTATAAACAATGGCCTTTAATTAAATGGCTTCTGTTTCCACTTAAAATTAAAAGAAAAATTATTTTTATTAGGCTTGGGTTGCAAAAGATACAAAGATACAAAAGCCAGAGTCATTATGCCCAAATGTTACAAAGGAAATATAATAATTTAGAATACCTTAGATAAAGAGAAAGTCACTTTTGACCTATCTTTTGAGTACCATGGAAATAGACCATATGCCAGTGATAGTATATGACAGAATATGTTATTGAAGATGATGCAAGATATGGTCATTTATTGTAGAGGTGAAAAAAGGGGAAATACAAGTATGATTACGTAGACAGATAGAAATTGGTCAATACCCAAATATGACCATCATCTACTGCATGTTGTGCTAGATATCAAAGACATTGATTGAAGGTGATAAATTTAGGTAATCAGCCTTGAACCCATGTAGAAAGCTTACTGGAGGGTACTAAATTTTCTGGAAAGATGTGGGGGCCTGGAACTAACTGGAGGCATTGGGGGCTGTACTCTCCGTTCTGCATCAGCAAAAGTGGTTTCTAATTTACTGGTTTTGTATGCTGGAGTCCTGCATAAGGTTTCATCTGAAAACAAGGCTAAGCTACTTTAAAAAAAAAAAAATAGAAATTACTGCTTCAACGTTGTTTCCTGCCTGCCAACTCTCCAGAGCCACAGGTAGTAGGTAGATAAGGAGATAGATAGGACAACCTCAAGCTAATTAAAATATGGTTTTCTGAGATCACACAATTTCACTGTATCCCTTAAAAGTGACTGGATAAAAGTTCAAACAGATCTAAATCCACACTGAGGAAGTAATGGTTCTTCTGATCGTAATTTGTTTTTTACTAAATTCAAACATTTTGAAATAATTAGTTTGCTGATATACTAATTTGAAAAATTTGATTTGAAATTTTTGAAAAATTCAAGGACCTCCTCTGTTTATTTTGAGGACTCTTAAAAATGCTTTCTAATAAGTAGTTTTCCTCCTTCTGAGTTGCAAATTACATGTGTATCTTCTAGAACCACGTGTATCATCTGATGTATAATGTCAGATCCTTACTGCTTGGCACTCTTCATTGAAACTCTTGGACCATGTAACGAGTTCTCAGCACCAGGACCTCTGGTGCTCTGGTCACTACTGAACTAGGGCTAGGTCTCAGCCACTTTCGATCGGAGCAGATAGGTGGGCTAGGTTCACCCGGGCTCTGTTGTGTAGGATATGGACCAGATATAGTTCAGCCTCCCTGGGCACACCCCTTGACTTTAGACCAACTTTGCTCAGAGGTCCTACTCTCCTTTCCTACGACTTCAAACCACAGCCTTTTGGCCTCAGCGAGCTAACAACCAATCTTTCTTCTTTCCACTCTTGACTCCCAGCTCAGTGTGTTCACTCAGGCTGTGCCTTTGTCCAAACACATGGACCTACAACTACTTCCACATTTGAAGAAATCCATCCAAAGTTGCTTAAAGTGGACCCAAGCCTCTTTGTCTCCCCTTTTCTTCTCTACAGAAGTTGGACAGGGTCCATGATGGCATGAAAAGATGCCTGCCTTTCCGATTTACCCCACTCTGCATTCCTCCTTTCTCTGGTTAGAACGCCCTCGGTTCTCAGCGGTGCACGGGAAGTGTTTCCTGCTGGTGTTTCTTACTGTTTCAGGTGGATCTATATTCTTTTTCCAATTAGATTATAAACTATCTGAAAACACGAAACAAGTCCTTTCCTTAATTTGGATTCCTCATGGAGCTAAGGGTGCTAAGCATGCTTGAATATTCAATTCATACCTAAAAGAGAACACTGGATTAAATGAACTGTATTCTGAAGCTTTCACTGACACAGAAGACATATTGGTAGTTGTTTCTGCTTTCCCAGCAAAAGTAGAAGTGATGGTAAAGTCAATTCCAGTGGATATCCTTGACAGGATAACCAAGATGACATCGATGGCCATATCAAGAATGTGTGCTCTCTGCTTTCTCACACTGGCCACCCCTTCAGACTTGTGGCCAGTAATCAATCATTCACCTTTGACACAAACCTTTAAGCAACAGAGTTTTAGCTTACAAACTAGGGAGCTCCTGAAGGTTGGAAGTAGGGTCTCTCTGGTAAACCTTGTCTGATTCTCGACACCTAGTAGGAACTTAATAAGTGCCTGTTAAAAATGAATGCACTAATATAAGCCTAGAGCCATCACCAGTGACAATTGCATAGAGCAAGTGCCACTCATCTCAGTAAGCCAAAGATTCTTATTTTTTACTCATAGTTTTGTCTCAGATTCGATAATGGATCATTAAATTGCCTTCAAACAGCTCTCTGAAATATGACTCTGAAAGCTTCGATGATTTTCTTTAGTACCCAGATCTGAATCCATTTGTTCCTTTTAGAAAGACAAATTAAAATACAACACTTAAAAAAAAAATACGACACTTGAACACTAAACACAGAGTCCTCTCACGTCTGAACACCCCTCTGTGGCCGCAGGAAGGGGCATTAACCTCCAGGTACATGGTTCTCTGCAATAGCCAGCTCTTCACTGTTCCTTTTGCCAACAAATTGGTGATAAAGTGAGGTCTCTCTAATTACTCAACAGCTGAAAGCTATTTATATGGTTCACGGTGTTGAATTCATGTGTTCCGTGTCTTTGGGTCAGGGGTGTTCGTTGATTCAATCCGAATAAACAGACTGTTAGTTTCTTGCCGTCTCTTGAAAGTCCTCTACTTAGTGCTCCGTGCTTCCTCTTGGCCACCTCCGTCTTTCCTTATTATTTTCCAATTTGGAAAAGAAAATTCTCCATACTTGGAGAGCAGCTGCTGCACTTGTCTTATTCATTGCATGTCACCATTCTGTTTCTCCAGCAGTCTGACTGCAAATCTCAGTGATCACACAGGTAATGGGGCATTGGGGATTTCTGGAATAAAACTAGCTGTGTCCCTGGAACACTTACCCCTGGAGCTCCTCAGCATTCAGAGAGGATATTCCGTTTGCTCTTATCCATATGGTTTTAGTTGGAGCTGCTTCGTGTATTTCATGTGCTCATTCTGACCTTGCCCGTGGCCTCAAAGGCAGAGAGAAGGCATTCTTTTTCCCAGCAAACCCTAAAGAAGCAGACACTGCTCCTGCACGTATTAGGGGCAGGAGTAACAGAACAAGCTGACTGCATAATATCTCATTTTTAACATAGTACGGGAAAGCAACCATTTCTCGCACGCACACATGCACACTCACACACACACACACACACACACACACACACGGTAACTTCAGTGACTTTACAAGTTCTTTAAATCAAGATACTTTTTAGCTTGTTTCCCTGACGCTCACGGTAAGTCTTCCTAGACTTACACAGGCTAGCATCTCCTTTCTGGAATAAAGAAAAGACAGTAGTCCCTCTCCTTAATATAGGGGAGCCGAGAAAACACACCTGTAGTGGAGAATGAATATTCTAATGTTTCCGAACCTTTTGGTGAAGGTGAAGGGGGCTTGTTGAAAACATTGCTGTGAGCAGATGGACCCCTGAAACCATCTGCTATGAAGCAACTAAGTGTTCAATGATGCATTACGGAATTATTTAGCTCTCAAAGAGCCTGAGAGTAGTTAGTAATGATGGCATCTGTACCGAGAGCAAACAACCTACTTAGATATGATCTATTACTTCATAAGCTGTTTGCAGACCCCCACTCCTTAAAGAAGCAGCAGACTTCTTGACTGCAGGTATAAATTGTTACTAAAACAAAAGTCATAAATTATCATCTTAAAATTAGTATTTATTTTCCTCCTTTGTTAAATAAACTTTTTGTTGAACCCATTTTTTTCTCATTCCTCAATGAAACTGTGGCTGACTAAGCCTTTTTGATGCCACTCAGATCCAAAGGAAATAAGATGTATTTTCATTTCTTCAAAAGCTATCCCTTGGATATTTCAGTATCTATATCAATATATCAATCTTTTCCAAAATAAATTTTTATTATAGAAATGATATGTGTCCCTTATTTTAAAAATAAGTAGATAACTAAAAATAGAAAAAAGAAAGGAAAAGAAGTTAATCCCAAAGACAGTATCACCGTTAATATTCGGAGAGTATTTTCTTCAGATCTTTTCCCACACTTAGTTTGAAAACAAACAACTAAATTTAGTTCTATATTCCCTATAAAGTCAATGTATTTCAGAAACTTGGTTTTGTGACCTACAGCCCGGGAGTATATACCTTTTATTCATGATCTCCTAGAAATAATAGAATTCAAACCAGTATAGCCATATAATGGAACAGTACTCAGCAGTAAAACAGAACAAACAATTAATATACACAATGGCATGCGTAAAACTCAAATGCATTATGCTAAGAAAAAGAAGCCAGCTCTAAAACACTACATGTGATATGGTTGCATCTGTATAACATTCTGGAAAAGATGAAACTGGAGAATAGGGAACAGATCAGGGCATTAAAGATGGGGACAATATTTGAAGCATGAGGGCTTTTTTTTTTTTTTGAGGGATGCTGTAATCATTCTGTATCTTGTTTGATGTGGGTGTTACATCACTGTATGCATTTGCCAAGTGCATAAAACTCATACCAAAAAAGACTAAAGTTTACTGTATGTACATTAAAAAATACATTTGAAAGACTCTATAGGCCATAGAAATGATCAGGTCTCAGCTTTAGCCTTGCTTAAGGAGTTATTTAATTCATTTAATAATTATTTGTTGAGTGCTGCTCTATTCCAGGCACTGGTAAGCCCTGGGGATAGAGCAGTGAGCAGGTAAAACTCCTGTACTTAGGGAGCTTCCATTCTCGTTCAGGGAGACAGTAAGCAAAATAAGCACTTCGGTTATATTAGCTCATGGTAAATGCTATAGAGAAAAGTAAGGCAGAGAGAAGAATAGTGAGGAGGACATTTCTAAGAAGATAACATTTGAGCCCAGTCTTGAAGAAAATGAGAGGGTGAGTCCTGTGCTTTCCGGGTGAAGACCCCCTACTAAGGGAGAAATGCGCTTGGTGCAATCCAAGAACAAGAGGAGATATGGCTGATCTGGGGGCTGGAAAGCAGAGGAGGGAGATAAGTTCAGAGGCACAATGGCGGTGGGTCTGTGAGTATCCTACACAAATGTAAGGACTTGGGTTCATTCTGTGTAGGAAGAAGGGCTAGTGAAGGCTTCCAAACAGAGGAGCAGTGTGATCTTACTTACACTTAAAGGGAATCAGTCTGACTGCTGTGTGGAAGTTGAGTATATGGTTCTGGTTAGTGAGGAGAGGCGGGGGATAAAGTAGGGAAACTCATCAGGAGACAAGTACCATCCACAAAGGGACGCAGGTAGTTTGGACAAGGATGGTGGAGGCTGAGCTGGTGAAGTCTGTTTGTATCCTAGATATATCTGCAATTAAAGATAAAAGGATTTCATCATAGAATGGATGTAGAATTGAGAGAAGGAGAAGTCAAGGATGACTCAAGGGTTTTGAGTTGATTGATGGGAAAGATGGATTTCTGCTAATTATAATGGAAAAAGACTGGAGAAAGAATAGGTTTGGAAGACAAAGTTATGAGTTCAAAAAATGAGCTTGTTTTTTAATTTGTTACATTTGAAATGTGGACTTCTGATTGAATATGTCTATTAGATAGTTTAATGTATGAGTCTGGAGTTCAGGGGAGACATCCAAGGAGGAGATATAAATTTGGGTGTCAGCAGCACATAGATGGTATTTTAAGTCATGGGATCCATTCAAATAATTTCCCAATGGGTATATCCAAATGCTTCATCCTTGCAAAATGGAAAACAGTTCTCTAAGTTTCTACATACTATAGCCTCCACATCTCCTAGAAATCTCAAGAAGAAGCATGAGGGTAGTTTTTTGAAGCATTTAACCAGAAAATGAGAAATCAGCCTCAAAATAATAGTGATGGAATCTTCTTCTCTCTTCATATCCTGCTGCCTGAGAATTTCCCTTTGGTATGATCCCTGCCCTGCATATAATATACCACCTATGAACTGTGTGGACGTTATTTACACAGCAATGGCTTTTATTGTGAGGTCACCTAGGAATCCGCTATGTCTATGTGAGACACACACACACACACATACATATACAGAAGGAATTTTTATTCTAGACAATTTTTAATTAAAATCACTTTCATTTGGCTATGTATAGAATTATTTAGAAGTAAAACTACAGAGAGAACTTGAAATAGGCAAATAAACCAAATTCACAGTGTGCAACAATGTATAAAGATACATTTACACAAATAATATATGTAAGAGGAAAATTAGCTCTTACTTCTCAGTCAGTAGTTAACAAGAACTTTTCGTATTTAATTAATTTTTATAAATTAGATGTTTATAAAAGCTAGTCTTAAAAATTCATTAGTTTTATTTATATTATTCCAAAATAATATTCTGAAGAGAATGTTAATTTCTGCCATCCAAAACAAGGAACAAGGAAAAAGTCTGTCCAAGATGGCGGCAATGGAGACACTGAACTCATCTCTCCCACAGACACACCAAATCCATAGCTACATAGAGAATAATTCCCACTGGAAGAAATTTTTTTTGAGGAACAGCAGCTTCCACAACAAGGGATAAAGGGGCACATCTAGACTGTAGGAGAAACAGAAACACTCTCACAAAAAAACCCACAACCCCATCCCCATAGAATAGGGAGGGGTCTCATAGATCCAGAGCCTCTCCCTAAGAAGTGAGGGGTTTATGCCATTGAACAACTCAACTCTTGGGACCCATACCAGAGCAATGAGGGCCCCAAAGGCCAAACTTTGGAAACCAGTGGAGTCTATGTCCAGGGGACCCAAGGGCTGTGGGGATCTGAGATATGACTTTTCAGGGGTTTGCATGTAGACTCACTTGTCCCAGGATCCAGGGCAAAGGCAGAACTTCGAGAAGCAATGGGATTATATGTTAAGGAAATTCACTTGCTAATTTTAAAGCATCTGTTGGAGGAGGAGTGGCTAGTTGGAACTTTCTGGACATGGAGGTTCTGGTGAGCACTACGGTTGCATTCTCCCTCTCCCTTGCTAGCAGAGACAGCCAGGATGGGGACACAGCCTTACTAAAGTGGGTGGGTGAGTGCAGTCTGCACAGGGGATATCCCTTGATTGCCTGGCCTCAATGGTCAGAAGGGCTTGTGTTTGTTGATGCGAGACTATAACAATCAAAAGAGAGTCTGGCAGAGAAAGGCAAATACCATATGATGTCCCCTATATGTGGAATCAAAAAAACAAAACAAACAAATGAACAAACAAAGAAAAGTCAGACTCGGAACTGAGAACAAGCTAGTGGTCACCAGAGGGGAGGTAGGTGGGGGGATGGGTGGGGGGGCCAGAGGGGGGATGGGTGAAATAGTTGAAAGTGACGAAGAGGAACAAACTTCCAGTTATCAAATACCTTAGTCGCAGAAATGAAAAGGACAACATAGAGAATACAGTCAGTGGTATTGTAATAACATTGTGTGGTGACTACATTTAGCTTAGTGAGCACGGAGTAATGCATAGAATTGACAAATCACTGTTGTACACCCAAAACTAGTATGACATTGCCATTCATACTTCAGTGCTTTTTTCTAAAGTGCAAGACAGACCAGTGGGTTTTAATATACAAACTACAGAAAGCTCACATTTCAATTAACCTTAAGAAACTACCACATAGGGCACCTGGGTGGCTCAGTCGGTTGGGCATCTGCCTTCAGCTCATGTCATGATCCCAGAATTCTGGGATCGAGTCCCACATCGGGGTCGCTGCTCCTCGGGGAACCTGCTTCTCCCTCTGTCTCAGCCTGCCACTCCCCCTGCTTGTGCTCTCTCTCTCTGTATCAAATAAATGAATAATTTTTTTTTTTTAAAAGAAAGAAACTACTACTTACTGAGTTTTGGTGTACCATCTGAGGAAAAAAAAAGGCAGTCAGGCTACCTCACTCAGCACACTGCACAGACAGTAGACTGAAAGACTACGCCATCTGCCTGTGAAAAAGGCCCATCTCCCCTGTCCTAGAGCTTCAACCTGAGGGACAGCTTAGGCTAACTGCACATGTAGGGGCCACAGAGCTGCTCTCAGGGAGCACAGGCAAGGGGACACCACTTTGGAACCTTCACTTGGCCTCCCCACAGCTTGCTGATACCTCCCAAAATGGAGCTCATGCACTCATCAGGAGCACTGATTTGTGCAATTGTCACCCAAGGGACACCTCCAGATCTCCTGGCCTGGGAATGAAAAGGGTCTATGATTGCAGTTCCAAAGGACTGTATATATTTGCAAACCTTAAAAGTTGCTGTCTGATGATCTTGCTTCCAATCAGCCTGAAACTAGATGTTATGAAATCACTTCCTTTGGAACCTGGATGGGTCTTGGCACACCCTCAGTGTCCAGGACTGAACAAGGATGAATCAAGAAACTCACAAACAGAGGACAGGCTGGTGGTGATCACAGCAGAAGGGGGTTGAGCTGTGGGTGAAATGGGGGAAGGTGGTCAATTGTCTGGTGATGAGTAATAACTAGACTTCTTGTGGTGATCACTTTGTGGTGTAGAAAAATATTAAATTACCATGCCGTATGCCTGAAACTAATACAGTGTTACATATAAATTTTACCTCAGTAAAAAAATAGAGAAACATGGAAAATTTTCTTTGTTGAATTAATAATTAATGATTTTTATTTCTGCTTCTCCTGAGGTTACCAAATTAAAATGACTCTTTTTTTTTTTAAACATAATCTGAAGGTACTATCTTTTACTAAGATAATATCTGAAAGAGTTTTCTCTGGTAAAAGATCATCTAAATTTAAGCACTAAAAATTTTTCCAAGTTGGATCCAATAGTTCTCAATTAATTAATGAATCAAACGTTGATCAAGCCATGTTTGACAATTCTGACACCCAGCTGCCCTGCATTTTGCTTTTTGCTTTTAGAAATTTTTATGAAGAAATACAATACCTCTGAGTTACCAAGTGTAATAAATTTCTCAGACATTGCAGAATTGATCCCTAATTTTGATGTCATCAATTTGAGTAACACATTTGATAAGTTTGTTAATACAACAAACATTCTTCTATAGACAAACATCTCAGAACTCTTAAACATTCTTCCTCTTCACTTTATTAGAAATAAAGAACTTCTAAAACTCAGTTCTTTAATTCAAAGTAAAATTTGAATCTAATGAATTTGTAATCTAATGAAATTAGAATAAAATGAAATCGTAAAGCAATGGAGGAGTTAAAAACGCTAGCAAAGACAACTAGCCATCTCTCACTGCCCTCAGAATTAGGTCAAGAAAATGTTTTTTTGCTCCCCCAACCCTCATTCTTGTGATGGGTCTCTGCTTGATGTTGTGTTTTTGTTCTGTGTCGCACTGTTTTGGAAACAAAGTTCTGAAACATGGGGGATAAATCCAAAGGGAAATCCATGTGTGAAGGCTCAAACAGGTTCCCCCAAACCACAGAGGTGAAACGCAGCTCTCCCCATCTCCCCACCACAGGCTCCAACAGGCTCAACGTTACCTGTCAATCCATCACTAGTCAATCAAGGAGAAAGTCACAATCAGCAGCTTAATGACAGCTGGATGGCGCCTGCCTCTCATGAACTGTGTCCCGGAGTCAGAGTCTGCCTGGGACTAGGCTCCGTGTTCCATCCCCAGGTAATAATGAGCTGTTTTTGTATTCAGACGAAGCTGTGACGGCTCACACCTCTGACAGGACCCCCCTCGCCCACACCCTCCACGAAGAGAGGAAGATTCTTGGCATCCATTGATCTGACATAAACAAAGTGGTCTCCGATCATTAAAATAAGTGACCTGCCTTCCTCCTTTCCAATCTGATTTCAGAATGATAGGGTGTTAATTGACCCTGCAAAGGAGGTGGGCCAGTTGAGGGTCAGTAGCCAGCCTGCATTTCCAACCCCGGAGAAGCGGGGCTGACATTCAGATAGGGACAGAAGCCCTCTTCCTCACGTGGGTTTACCGGAGCCTTCAACCTTGACCTGAAGGGAACACCTTCTCTGGAAGTGACAGGTAATTTAGCCTTCTTGCTAAGTTCTGGGGCTCTCTGGTGGTGAATTATGTATGGTGCTTCTATGATCCAGACACCTGTCCACTGAGAGCCAAACCAAAGCTGATAGATTCCTCTTAAAGACCTTAGATTAGATATAAACTACCTTTTTCCCCCTAGCAAAGTCGTCATGATGCCAATCACTCTCCTTTCCATTCCTCCTGTGATTCCAGGGATCTGAGCGAGGCCTAAAACAAACTGAGCAATGTTTGCTTTTACGAAATGATTCTTTGGGGAGCACGGGGCCCTTTTTTTTTTCCCCACTTTTTTTTCCAAAACAGTCAAAAACCCTTTTATGTTCGAGCACTAGGCTTGTGAATTGTGGATTACGGATGTTTGTCCTCCCACCTTCCTGCTGTGTCCGACAATAACCCACTCTACCATATAAATAAATGCATTATATTAATTAAATCCGAGTTTCCAGCAGGGTTGCCAACCAGTTCAAAAGCAGCTTTTGGACTAAAACAAGCAAAATTACACCGCACTATCCTCCCGGTGTGTGTTGTAATACGAGACAGGGAGATGGAGTGTTTTGGAGCTGGAAAAGAGGAAAAGGGTGATGTCTGTGGCCTTGCCAAAATCCTGGAGGGTTTGGGGAGGGGCTAGTTAAAGAGACATTGATGAAGTGCTTTAAATCTCCCATTCATGACATGGTTTAGAGCTCATTGTGGGTGCCAGGGAGAGTAGAGGGAGTGAATGAGTGTCGTTTTAGAAGAGAGGGCTTCACATTCTGCAGATGTGGTTCTCCAAAATCAGCTTCATGTTTACATCTCACTCCAAGGGCCCCTGGACAGCCAGACTCTGGCCTCCATGGACCACTGCCAAATACAGCAGGAATGATTCAGGAAATTCCGTGTCCGGGGTAAGGCCCTTTGAAATGCTATCTTTGTTGCTCACTATTTATCATACTGGAGGCAAAAGTAAAGAGCACACTTGCACAAGCAGCAAATCTCTTCCGGAAACATGATTTGAGGCTGGAAGTTTGCTTGGAGCTGAAGTGATGTGTTCAACCCATCTTGAACCTTTACTCTTGTTTTTGCTTTTGTTGTTGTTTTGTTTTTTTCTTCTGGAATTGGAAAGAAGGCCTCCCTCTTTCTGTGGCAGGGGTTGCTCTCCCACTTCCTGCCCAGGGTAGTCCAGGAAGGAAAATATGGTCACCTTATGACTCAAGGGCACACAGGTCCATATCCATTAAAGATGGAATGTAAATGGGGGAGACTTTTTCCTGAGATGAGCCCCTCCCACAGCCACCGTTCTCCGGAGTGCAGACGGAGAATCTCATTAGGAATCTAATACAATAAAGACATGTAGATCTTTAGGGTGGGGTGGAGTGCAAATCAAATTAGCTTCATTACTTTATTCTGCACCTCACAGCGCTTCTGCTAGTGGACAATTGCATTAGACCAGCGAGGAGATCAAAAGGCAAAAAACTCCCTGGAAATTCATTGTCTGAAGCAAGACTAGGGGCGGAGGAGAACTGGGGGGGGAGGAGGCAGGAGTAAATTGTGTTGACCCAAGACATAAATTTAGTACATCTCCCCACACTCGGGCTGGGCCCTTTTCTTTGCTTTTCCAACTCCCAGGTCAGTGTCTTGTTTTACGTGGGCTGTGGGAGCTGGAGCAGAGAAGCCTAAAGGGAGAAGCCAGGAAACAAAGCTCCTACTTCTAACTTGGCTATCAAGCCATTTGAGCTTTGAGGGTTTTGTGTTTCCACGCTTTAAATTTCAGAAGGCCCTTCCAATAATTTTGGTAAATACACAAAACTGTCACCATGATGTCTCTAGACTTCTTGCCGATAACTGAAATATAGAGGGAGAAATGTTTGAGAAGGAAATGTAAACATATTTGCTCAAAAATAGGGGGCATGTATACCCTTACAAGAGAGAAACTGCGACGAGGCATTACTGTTTAACTGCAGATAAATATGGGTAGAAAAACAAGCTCACCATAATTCGGTACACATTATATTTACTTAACAAAAAGTCCCTTGAGGTACTAAGAGTTAGAGATGGACAGAAGTGAATGACTTGCACCTGAAAGTAAAGAAATGCTCAGAACAGCATCAAAATAACGGGTGTATCATGAAGGTACAGAAACCAAGTGAGAGAAATCCCCAGAGTCAAAGCTGACACAGGTTGAGTAACAAAATAAAGTACTGCTGGAACCCAAGGTATGAAAGAAATGTCTAGATACCCATGAGTCCACACTGACATTAATTAATACATGGGGAGAAGTGACAAATATCTTGTGTGCTGAATTCCAAAGAATTTACATAGACACTCCATCCTCAAGGAGGTGGAACAGAAACTCCCCACTTCCTTAGGTATAGGCTGCATAAAATGACTTCCACAGAGGACAGGAAGGAAAATGGGGAGAAAAGAAGGACTAATTTCATGGAGAAACTTGACAAACACTCCCTCAGCTAGCTGATCTGGGTCAACAGTAATAGTGATGTCATGTTGACAGCATAGACCCTTGATACAACATGATGAAAAAGGCACTTCACCTCTGGGACCACCCTCCTGAAAGCCCACAGCCCCGGTCAAGCCATAAGAGAAACATCAGACAAATTCCAGTCTATGGGTCTCCTATGAGGTACTTGGCCAGGACTCCTCAAAACTGTCACCAAGGGTCAACAAAAACAAAGACAGTCTGAGAAACTGTCACAGCCAGAGGAACCTGAGGACACATGATGACTAAATGAAATGGGGGATTCTGAGAAGGCATCTGGATGAGGAAAAAAAAAATTTGGTAAAACTGAGGAAATCTGAATAGAGAGTGGATTTTAGTTAATAATAATGAATAAATAATTTGTCCATTATTTGTGACAAATGAGCCATCCTACTGCAAGATATTAATAAGGGGGAAAGCTGTGTGCTTATGTAGATGAGAACTTTCTGCACCATCTTCTCAATTTTCCTGTAAATCTAAAACTGTTCTAAAAAATAAAGTCTATTTTAAAAAGTGAATCACATGCCTCTGCTCCAAGAGAACTTTCAATCAAGTAGGAAATATTCCAGAGACCTCTATAATAAATTCCTTTCATGTAGGGTTGGTGCTCATCAGAAAACCAAACCATCAGAGTATTGCCAAACTGAACTTAGAGAATTTAATTTTAAGATTAAAAAAAATTAGGGAATAGTTACTATTGACATCATCTAAATCTACTTTATTGTTTATTCTATAATTGCAGAAGAAAGGTTGTAAGAAATCCACCAGGAGGTTTTGGGTCTTTGTTTTTTGGGGGTTTTTTGTTTGTTTTTTATTTTTTTATTGAGTGGTAGGTCTCATTTCACTGTGTATTTTTTAATTAAACACTCTTTACACAAACCAAAAATTGACACACCACACTATCCAGTGGGCATCTGCATTTCTCTCTCTCCCTCTTTTCTCTCACACACACATATAAACACTCTTCCCCAACCCCTTCACCCAATTCTGTGAAGATAATTGTAGCTGATATAATAACCTCTTGGGTAGAAGGCCCTTCTCGAATTCTATACAAGGCATTCATCTACAAATCAGTAGATACATATTGACAATCAACTTTGCCCGGCTGCTAAGGGCAGTACAAAAGAGAATAGAACATAACATTAAAAAAGTTAAAGAATAAGGTAAGACAAACAGAAATTGTAACATTTGTGTAGTGAATCTCCAAATAATTGGTATAAACAGAAAGTCTAGCTACTCTAATGACTCGTCAGAGGTATTGTGACTTAAACCAAGATTTTATAGAAAAAAAATGAACTTCAGCCTGGTCTTGGAAGAGTATAGGGTTTGAATAGGGTAGGAAACTGGGAACTCAGGAAAAGTATGCCATAGAAGTGGGGGAAAGGGATAACGGAAGAAACAGTGACATCAAAAGCATGGAGTTTCCATGTGTAAGAATGGGCCTTTAGAGCTGGTTGAAAGACTATGGAGGCCACCAAAAAGTTTTGATGATCTTATTGATAATTATTGGTAAAAATATGGTGATTATAAATCGTGATTCATCAACAAGCAACACAATACCATTAAGAATTCTCTGGTTGGGGTCATCTCCCTCCCACTCTGCTCCTCCCCCCTCCCCGCCCATACGAGGTCTCTCTCTCTCTCAAATAATAAAATAAAATAAAATAAAATAAAATAAAATAAAATAAAATAAAATAAAATAAAATAGAATTCTCAGGGGGCCTGGGTGGCTCAGTTGTTTAAGCATTACTTCAGCTCAATTCATGATCTCAGGGTCCTGGGATTAAGGCCTGCATTGGGCTCCCTGCTCAGTGAGAATTCTGCTTATCTCCCTGCTCTCCCCAACTCGTGCTCTCTCCCTCTCTCTCTCTGTCTCTCAAATAAATAAAATCTTTTTTTTTTTTAACTAAAAAAAAAAGAATTCTTTGGTTGGGCCATGCATAAGTCAGAATGTGACAGATTTGTTACTTACAGGACAAATTGTCTCATGAATACATATATACATGTATATTCATATATATTCTCACCTTATTCAACCCACATGATTTGGGTGATCAAACTTCAGAAATTCTATGTAATACATATGCCATGACATCTACCTAACCATTCTAGAGTTAGCAATTTGATATACAGAGTATCCCTAGAGTGTGAAGGACCTGGGACAAATAGTTTTTATGAGATTCCAGTCTATATAAACAATTTGATTAAAAGATTCATAAACCCATGTGAGATAGAGTGAAGACTGAGAATAACCAGTAGGATTTAGAATAATGGGTAGATGTCATAACCAGGAAAAGGAGCTGGTTTCTTGATCACACTGAGTCAGAAGTCTACTTGCCTCTATCTACACTTTGCTTAGGTGAATTACTCCTGGATCTTTTTTCACTCTTGAGCTAGTTTAAGATGGATTTTTAAAAATTACTTAAAACCATGGAGACCCTAATGAGCAAAACCACACTTAGCTGGAGTTCTCATGCTAGGAAGAAAATAGCAGTAACCAGAAGGTGGATGGGCAGTCTGCAAAAAACTGAAAACTAGATCTCTCCATAGTTATTCCGACAGAGCTAGAAGAAAACGAGTAGCATTCTTCCTGTCCTTGTACATTCACCAAAATGCCATCAGCCTTCATTAATTAAATTCTTCCTGTGTTATTTTTATCTTCCTGACTATCCCTAGGACTCATTAGCTGTATCATATCCAAGGATGTGATGAAATGTTACCCTTTTTTTTTGTCATATTACCCCAATTTACTTGTATTTTTTGTCCAAAGAGATTATAAGTCTTTTGATATGAGGGTCTATGGCAGGCAGCTTTCATGGAGGGTCCTCAGCGACCCCTCCCCTTTGAGCCACAACCTTGTGGAATCCTCTCCTCTTGCATATGGACTGGCCTGGTGTCTTGCTTCTGACAAAAAGAATACAGCAAAGGTGATGGAATGTCCCTTCTGTCATTGGCTTATACAAGACCGTGAGTCCTGTCTTGCTGGACTCTTGCTCTATGAAGGGAGAATATCCAATGTCACAAAATATAATATGAAAAGAACGATTTCAAAACTACCATGTGCTGGCATCTGAACCATAATAAAATATGACTGACATGAATAGGTTTGACTCTCCTTCGATTACCTTTCGGTCTGCAAGGGAAAAGATCACCTCCGCAACAATAGCCAGTATCTACCTTTTATGGTTCCTGAAGGTTGTCTTAGGGGGTTGAATGAAACTTAGGGGCTGAATGAAAAGGGAACTTTTCCTAATGTCTCCCTCTGCCTTCTTTGTTAGTTTTTACCCCCTCCCCTATCTCATGCCCCTCCCCTCCCCCTTAGTACCCTCCCCAAGCCTTTGTGTCACTCTGTTCCTGCATTTGGCTGGCTTTTAACTTCTGAACTGAACTTCTGAGAGAGTTTAAAGGGGAGATGAACTGACAAGGAGATTTGCTTGTCTCAAAGCTCAGCTGTGCCTGCCTTTAATTAAAAATGGTATTGATTTTTCTCTGCTCTAATGATAGGCACTAGTCTGCCCTCCCGATGTTAGTCACTGACAGTTTAAGTAGGAAACAAAGGGCATTTATTCAACATTTAATGCAAAATTATGACTGATTAAAAAGTGATTTATCATAAGAACTACATCTGTAGAGGCTTTGGATTTTTTTTTTTTTTTTTAATAATTCTTTCACCAGAGTTTGGAAGGAGTAGGTGGATGATAGGAACGATTTTCTCCTTTCATTCAGTTCTCCCTCCTTGGCTTCAGCAGCAAATAAGATATAAAAAATTTCTCCTGAATTCAGGAGCAAAAAACATGGAAGGAAAAGAATGCTGGAAGTCAGACCTGTGGCATACCCCAGATGCCAAATCGTCAGTTACCAAGTTGCCTTCAGGCAGCAAAACACTTGGTCAGAACTTCTCCAGAGCTTCATTCTGACATCTGGTCCTCGTTTTCCTGTTCCATATAGTGTCTGACGCTGTAAAATTGACCCAGCATCCAAGAGGAAACAAAACAAAGCCAAACCGTGCTAGAAACTTGAAGACATGAGAGCAAGGGAAGTGATGCCCACACAATGCAGTCAACCTTCATTAACCCTTTACAAATTCTCGTGCCCAGTCATGCGTAGGCGGTCCTGCATGCCCCCCTTTCCAGGCACAATGGGGGGCGGTGAATCGTTTCTGGTTAGCCAGATCCTCAAGGTTCAAATCTCATTTCTCCCACATATTAGATGTATGATGTTGAGCACGTTATTTCAGTTTTTGATGCCTCAGCTTCTCCCCCTGCAAAATGGGGTGAATGGTATCACCGCCCTGTCGGGTTAATGGGAGTATCAAAAAGTGGGAACATTGACACAATCAGAACGGTGTCTGATGCATAATGAATACCCCCCAAACATTAGTGAATTTTATTAGCTATCACACGCTATTACAAGATACATTTTGATTTCAGGGCTGTTAACGTATGAAAAATACCTTAGAAGTGATCAAACACTGTACATCGTTATTGCTAATAATGCCAGCTTATTTCCTGCTGTGAACTCCAATCCAAGAGTGAAAAGAGAAGTGATCGATGCTGTCGATTTTCATAACTGTCCAGATGAAGCTAGTAAGAGTTGGTACATTTTACACTCATGTCTGCTACCTCGGGTGCCTTATGGTAATACAGGCTCCTGGATTTGAGTATTAGAAAGGCCTGAGTCCCCCACCCCAGCTCTGAGCAAGTTATTTCCTGCTGTAAGTCTCTCGGTAGCAATGCTCACATTATAGTGTTTAATCCATCAAGCAAACAAGCTTGGTAGAGTGCTCAAAAAAGCAGGGGCACACACAAAAATTTGGGGAAAAAGAGTTTTTTGAAAAGTTTTTTTTTATGGTGAGGGTAAGATTTTATTAATAAGATTTATTAATAAGATTTTATTAATAAGTGATACTGATGAAAATAATTTTCATCTCTACTTCACGGCACACAAAATTTTCAATTCCAGATGTATCATACATCTAAGTGTGAAAGATAAAACAGTAAAGCACTTAAAGGAAATTATTGACCAGAAGTAAGAAACATTACACAGTATTTTCATGAAGTCCCAATAGTTTATCTCTGCTTTTGTTTCCGTTGCCTCAGGAGAAATACCTAGAAAGAAGCTGCCACCAACCATGTCAGAGGGTACTGCCTGAGTTCTTTTCCAGGATTTTTGTGACTTCAGGTCTCACATTTAGGTCCTTAATACATTTTGAATTTATTTTGATTATGGTATAAGAAATTTTCATTCTCTTGCATGATGCTGTCCAGTTTTCCCAATACCATTTATTAGAAGAGACTTTCTTTTCACCAGTAGATATTATTTTCTGCTTTGTTGAAGATTAGTTTGAACACATAGTTGTGGGTTTATTTCTGGGTTTTCTATTCTGCTCTGTTCATCAGTATGTCTATTTTTGTGCCTTTACCATACTCTTGTGATCACTACAGCTTTGCAAAATAACTTGAAGTCCAGAATTGTGATGCCTCCAGATTTGCTTTGCTTTTTCAAGTTTTCTTGGGCTATTCGGAGTCTTTTATGGTTCCATACAAATTTTAGCATTGTTTGTTCTAGCTCTATGAAAATTAGTGTTGGTATTTTGATAGGAATTGCATTAAATGTACAGATAACATTGGGTTGTATAGATGTTTTAACAATATTTGTTCTTCCAATCCATGATCATGGAATGTCTTCCTGTTTCTTTGTGTTATCTTCAATTTCTTTCATCAGTGTTTCGTAGTTTTCAGAGTACAGGTCTTTCACCTCTTTGGCTAGATTTATTTCCGAGTTTCTTATTATTTTTCATGCAATTGTAAATGGGATTATTTTCTTTTTTTTTTTTAAAGATTTTATTTATTTATTTGACAGAGAGAGATCACAAGCAGGCAGAGAGGCAGGCAGAGAGAGAGGAAGGGAAGCAGGCTCCCTGCTGAGCAGAGAGCCCGATGCAGGACTCGATCCCAGGACCCTGAGATCATGACCTGAGCCGAAGGCAGCGGCTTAACCCACTGAGCCACCCAGGCGCCCCTGGGATTATTTTCTTAATTTCTCTTTCTGCTGCTTTATTACTGGTGCATAGAAACACAACATATTTATGTACATTGATTTTGTATCCTCTGACATTAGTGAATCCATTTATCAGTTCTAGCAGTGAAGGAAACAGTCAACAGATCTAAAAGGCAACCCAGGTAGATAAAGGGTTGCAAATAACTTCATTTCAGGAACTCTCCCTTAAATCCATTTACTCAAATTGATGAAGTTCTAGAACATATGTGAGGTGAGGTGAGGTGAGGTCTGGAGCCGATGGCCAAGAAAGAATTCTTGAGACATCTTTGGTGCAAAATGGTGGTTTATTAAATCGGGGACAGGACCCATGGGGAGGAAGAGCTGCTGCTGGAAATTTTTTATATCTTGTATGAAATTTTTAGAAGTCTCAACATAATCAGTTCAGGGGACATAACTTGAATCAGCTACATTATACTTCCTTTATTGTTCAGAATTTTTAAAACCTTCCACAAATGACATAATGGGAGATGGGATGGGGAGCACCCCAATCTCCTTAGTATGTGGGGCTTCCACTTGTCTTAACTCATTCCAGTCTCACCAAGTGGTGGTCAGGAGTAATAAAGAGAAAATATATAGCAGCTATAACATCGAGAGTGGTATATGGCTCATTGTGTTCCTTCTATGCAGCCTTTATTTTGCAGTCAAAGCAGGAATGCAAACAAGTCGATGACTCCCTAAATATCCTAGAGTTTATTAGCAACAGAGCCCCTGGGAAAGCCCATGTATTAGAAACATGAAGATAAGGTTCCTTCCACTAAGGCATAGAAAAGTGCCTTGTGTATTATATATATAATATATATATATAGTCTACAATCTACCTTTTTAGCATTAATGGTAAGTGATAACAAGCACAAATTGTGAGATACATTATTAGAGAACAAGTCCCACTTATGGATAAATTCCTTGCATGGTGTTTTTCAAAGCAACATATGTGTGTTTCTGATAATAATGAAATATCTATGTTTGTGTTTGTTGTGGGAAAATCCCCAAGAATCCTGAAACTAAGGGAAGAATGATAGGCTCATCAGATTTCTTACTAAAGAGTTCCCTAAGAGAGGAAAGCACGTGTATGAGATAAGATGATGGGAAGTAAAGAAGAAAAGAAGATGCAAATTTGAGATGACATCAAGGACAACACGTTACCCAGAGATTACTAAGTGAAAAAATAGAATTAGGAAAAGAAAGAAAAAAATCAAGGAAAGAGATAGCAATCCAGGAACAAAGCAAATGGAAAAAACTCATTCATTTATTTAGAGATATTTATTGTGTACTTACTATGAGCTAAACTGTGTTTTATGTACCTTGACTACATCACTTAACAAAGTTGGCAAATATCACTGTTTTCTTGGAGTTTACATCATGGCAAGGAGATGCAGACAATAAAAAAATAGGTATTATATAAATATATGTATATTTATATCTTATATAAACATTTTTATATATAAATAAAAATATCTGTTTTACATGTATATAAACATACATATAATATGACCTGAGTTTTAAATATGGATATATATATTTATTTTATATATAACTATGTAGAACCAGATCTGGTTAGTACAACAAGTGTTACATATGATTGTGCAGGTAGACTTCTTAGGGTGACATTTGGACATATGTTTGAAGGGGTTACGGACCTTAGTGAAGTATACAACCAAGCAAAGAACATTATTCGAGGAGAGGAAACACATTCAGGGTGGGAGCATCCCTGGCATGTTGAAGGAACAGCAGTAAGGTCAATGAGGCTAGAACAGAGTGAGCAAGGAGGACAGAAGTAGGGGCTGAAGTCAGAGAGATCATGGAAGTCCAGATCAGATAAGTCCCATAGACCTTTGAGGAAGGACTATGGCTTTTATTCTATTTTGAAGAATATGATCGGACTTAAATTTTGAAAGAATTACTCTGGTTGATGTGTAGGGGAGAAACGATGGAAGTAGGAAGACCAGTTAGGAAGTCAATGCAAGGGACAGGAACAATGAGTTAACCTGATAAAGATTTTAGCGGTAAAACAGGTGAGAAGTGATCAGATTCTAAATTCATGTTGAGGATAGAGCCAATAGGATTTTCCCAGAGACTGGATGGGATGAAGAGAAAGAAAGAAATCAATGATGATCTCAAGAGTTTGGCCTGAGTACTAATGTTATGAAATTTGTCATAAATTGAGATGGGGCATTTTGTCTGTGGGCAAGAGCAACGTTCTGAAGTTTAGTTTGAAGCATAAGTTTGTCATTCAAAAGAAGATTGTTGCTTAGGCCACTGGATGTTGAAGCCTTGAATTTGAAGGCGTATGTGGACCAGATGCAGATTTGGGAGGTATAGGCATTTAGCTAGTACTTAAAGCCATGAGGCTACATGAAAGCACTAAGTGAATACATGACACAGCGAAAAGGACCAAGAGCTCTGTGTTAGTTCTCCTGGGCCACCCTAACAAAATACCACCCAACACACACTCATTTCTCATAGTTTTGGAGACCTGGAAGTCCAAAATCAAGGTGCTGGCTTATTTGGTTTCTTTTCTTTTCTTTTCTCTTTTTTTTTTTTTAAAGATTTTATTCATTTACTTATTTACTTGAGAAAGAGAGAAAGAGAGAGAGAAAATTCCAAGCTGACTCCTCACTGAATGTGAAGACTGACATGGGACTCAGTCTCACAACCCTGAAATCATAACCTGAGTGGAAACAAAGAGCTGGTCTGAGCTACGAGAATTTAGATCAGAAAGGAAGATGACAACTCAGAAAATATTTAGAAATAAAAGAAATAATCCTTTCAATATAAAGACTAGAAGGAAGGCAAGAGCAAATATATGCAACAGACAATGCCTTGAGAAAAACAGAAAAGGAGTAAAATTCTAAAAAAAATATTTTTTAAGCAAAATGGTCTTGAAAGGAGGGTCATAGCTATGGAAAACAATCCATGATATTCCAAAACACATATCACAGGAATACCTGAAGAAGAAAACCATATCAATGGAACAGGATAAATGTTAGAAATTCTATCTCAAGGAATCTTTCTTGAAAGACAAGATGACTTAAAATAGATATGGAAAGGGGACACTGAACCTAGGAAAACTGAACCAGAATGCCCAACACTGAGACACTATACTAAAATTCCTGGACATTAAATTAATGAAAACAAAACAAAACAAAACTTTTGTCCATCCCCAGGGGTACAGGTCTGCGAATCGCCAGGTTTACACACTTCACAACACTCACCATAGCACATACCCTCCCCAATATCCATAACCCCACCCCCCTCTCCCAACCCCCTCCCCCCATCAACCCTCAGTTTGTTTTGTGAGATTAAGAGTCACTTATGGTTTGTCTCCCTCCCAATCCCATCTTGTTTCATTTACTCTTCTCCTACCCCCTCAACCCCCCATGTTGCATCTCCTCTCCCTCATATCAGGGAGATCATATGATAGTTGTCTTTCTCCGATTGACCTATTTCGCTAAGCATGATACCCTCTAGTTCCATCCACGTCGTCGCAAATGGCAAGATTTCATTTCTTTTGATGGCTGCATAGTATTGCATTGTGTATATATACCACATCTTCTTTATCCATTCGTCTGTAGATGGACATCTAGGTTCTTTCCATACTTTGGCTATTGTAGACATTGCTGCTATAAACATTCGGGTGCACGTGCCCCTTCGGATCACTACGTTTGTATCTTTAGGGTAAATACCCAGCAGTGCAATTGCAGGGTCATAGGGTAGTTCTATTTTCAACATTTTGAGGAAACTCCATGCTGTTTTCCAGAGTGGTTGCACCAGCTTACATTCCCACCAACAGTGTAGGAGGGTTCCCCTTTCTCCGCATCCTCGCCAGCATCTGTCATTTCCTGACTTGTTAATTTTAGCCATTCTGACTGGTGTGAGGTGATATCTCATGGTGGTTTTGATTTGTATTTCCCTGATGCCGAGTGATATGGAGCACTTTTTCATGTGTCTGTTGGCCATCTGGATGTCTTCTTTGCAGAAATGTCTGTTCATGTCCTCTGCCCATTTCTTGATTGGATTATTTGTTCTTTGGGTGTTGAGTTTGCTAAGTTCTTTATAGATTTTGGACACTAGCCCTTTATCTGATATGTCATTTGCAAATATCTTCTCCCATTCTGTCAGTTGTCTTTTGGTTTTGTTCACTGTTTCCTTTGCTGTGCAAAAGCTTTTGATCTTGATAAAATCCCAAAAGTTCATTTTTGCCCTTGCTTCCCTTGCCTTTGGTGATGTTCCTAGGAAGATGTTGCTGCGGCTGAGGTCGAAGAGGCTGCTGCCTGTGTTCTCCTCGAGGATTTTGATGGATTCCTTTCTCACATTGAGATCCTTCATCCATTTTGAGTCTATTTTCGTGTGTGGTGTAAGGAAATGATCTAATTTCATTTTTCTGCATGTGGCTGTCCAATTTTCCCAACACCGTTTATTGAAGAGGCTGTCTTTTTTCCATTGGACATTCTTTCCTGCTTTGTCGAAGATGAGTTGACCATAGAGTTGAGGGTCCATTTCTGGGCTCTCTATTCTGTTCCATTGATCTATGTGTCTGTTTTTGTGCCAGTACCATGCTGTCTTGATGATGACAGCTTTGTAATAGAGCTTGAGGTCCGGAAATCTGATGCCACCAACTTTGGCTTTCTTTTTCAATATTCCTTTGGCTATTCGAGGTCTTTTCTGGTTCCATATAAATTTTAGGATTATTTGTTCCATTTCTTTGAAAAAAATGGATGGTACTTTGATAGGAATTGCATTAAATGTGTAGATTGCTTTAGGTAGCATAGACATTTTCACAATATTTATTCTTCCAATCCAGGAGCATGGAACATTTTTCCATTTCTTTGTGTCTTCCTCAATTTCTTTCATGAGTACTTTATAGTTTTCTGAGTATAGATTCTTAGTCTCTTTGGTTAGGTTTATTCTTAGGTATCTTATAGTTTTGGGTGCAATTGTAAATGGGATGGACTCCTTAATTTCTCTTTCTTCTGTCTTGTTGTTGGTGTAGAGAAATGCAACTGATTTCTGTGCATTGTTTATAAAGCTGTAAAAAAAAAAAAAAAAGAAAAAAGAAAGGATGAATACCCAAGTTTTGTAGCAACATGGACGGGACTGGAAGAGATTATGCTGAGTGAAATAAGTCAAGCAGAGAGAGTCAATTATCATATGGTTTCACTTATTTGTGGAGCATAACAAATAGCATGGAGGACAAGGGGAGATGGAGAGGAGAAGGGAGTTGAGGGAAATTGGAAGGGGAGGTGAACCATGAGAGACTATGGACTCTGAAAAACGATCTGAGAATTTTGAAGGGGTGGGGGGTGGGAGGTTGGGGGCACCAGGTGGTGGGTATTGTGGAGGGCACGGATTGCATGGAGCACTGGGTGTGGTGCAAAAATAATGAATACTGTTATGCTGAAAAAATAAAGAATTAATAAAAAAAATTAAAAAAAAATAAAAAAAGTAAATAGCAGAAAAAAAAAAATAAGAATATTAAAGATGGGGTCTCTCCTGTGCTGGATGGCTTGTAGTCTACCAAGGAAGATTGACTTTGGTGTGGTAAGCATTGTAATGGAAAAGAGTTTTTAACAGACTCAGCAGGATCTGATGGATGAGAGGGGGCTTTCTTGAGGAGATTATATTTATGTTGAGATTGAAAAATGAGCTAAAAGGGGTGGGGGGAGAGGATATTTGGCAAATACTATCAGCTGGCTGACCCAACTACAATTTCCAACCTCTTCTTCTTGCTTGCCTTTACCATATAAATAATTGCTAAAAACTTGTTCTCTCAGACCTCCTTCCAGCTGGGGCTGCCAGGCAACATGGTTCTGGCTAATAAAAGACAACAACAGAAATCCCTGAGAAGGGTAGCCCTTCTGTAATAAAAAAGACAAAGACTTGCAATGAGAAAGTTCTTTCTGTCCTTTTGCCTTTTTTCCTTTGCTTTTTTTTTTTAATTAACCTCTCTTTCCTGTCTTTCTAGTACATTGACGTGATGCCCCAAAGTATAATAGCCATTTTGCCATGATGAAGTGACAAGCGTGAGACAAAGGATGACGAAGGAGAAGGTATTGCAGGGGCCCCTGAGGCATTGTTGTGTAGTTTCCCCAAACCTGGACTTCTTTTACAACTGGTACAGACTTCTTGCTTGTGAGAAAAATAAACTCTGTCTTTAGGCTAATGCCATTAGGATTTTAGGTTGTTTGCAGCTAAGGGAGACAGGAAAGGAGACATGAATTGAAGCAGTAGAGAGGGGCTTAATTGTGCAAGATTGTTAGGGTATTTTAAGGATTGTACCAGTCAGAGTTCAATCAGAGCAGCAGAACTGGGTGTGTGTGTGCGTCTGCATGTGCATGCACATACACGTACACATAAATATACACATACATATACACACACACTGATTGCTGACACAATTGTGAGGAGTCACTGAGTAAGTCTAAAGTCTATTAAGCAAGCAGCCAGGAAGAGAAGATCATGAATAGCTAGAACCCCACAGGCATGAGATGTTTGGAAGCCCTAAGTTTAGGAAAGACTAAACCCTCTTTTAAGGGAATCACCTGATTAGGCCAGGCCCACATAGGACAATTTTTTGATTAATTTAGATTCAGCTTATTAGGAAATTTAATTATGTCTGAAAAATCCTTTCACAATAGGACCTAAATGACTGAGGAGTGAGTTTAGCCTCCCGATTTGAAACAACAAAAGCCGTCGCATGAACTTTATCACTAGGTCAATGGGAAGCCTTTGAGGTTGTTGTTTTGTTTTAAGATTTTATTTATTTATTTGAGAGAGAGGGGAGAAAGAGAGAGAGAACACAAGTGGTGGGGAGGGGCAGAGGGAGCGGGAGAAGGAGAAGATGACTCCCCACTGAGCAGGGAGCCCAATGCTGGGCCTGATCCCAGGGCTCTGGGATCATGACCTAAGCCAAAGGCAGACACTTAACCTTCTGAGCCACCCAGGTGCCCCAAAACCTTTGAGGTTAAAGCAGAGAACTAGCACGACCACATTTTCAATCATTGTGACTAAAGTGTAGAAGGTGGATCGGAAGCAGAGTAAGTTTGGAATGTAGAAAAATTATGTAGGAAGTTATTGCAGGAACCTAGAAGTGAGATTATGAAAAGTTGAAAAAATATGGAGAGGGTAAGGATAGAAATAAAAGGAGAAACTTGAGAGTCAGTTAGGACTGGACATAAGTGACTGTATATGAGGGGGATGGAAGAATTGAAATAACCTCTAGCTTTCTGAGGTACCATAGGGATTGTTCACACTTATTGGGACATACAGGGTTAGAGAGAAAATTATGCCATTTACTAAGGCACTGATAAAAAGGAGTAAATTTAGAGGGAAAGATTATAACTTCCATTTTGGGCATGGTGCCTGGAACCACCGAGATCTACTCCGTGGAGTTGTGAGGAGGAAGTTAGATGGTGAGGGTGTGTTGGTCTGGGTCTCCAAAGAGTGGTGTGGACTGGAGATATAAATTCAGCCGTTGCTGGCCACAGATAGTGGAAGTCATGCAACTGGATTAGTAGGTCTAGAGAAAAGACTAGAGAAGAGGAGGGGTCCAAGGATAGAGCCCCAGGTACATCCAGTGTGTCACTGTGGGGTAGCAGGAGATCTGGCAGGAGACAGTTCAACATAGAGGTGAGGACCTGACTGTGGTTGTAAACACTGACATGGCCCTAGGAACATGGCCGCATCTGCCACAGTCCTCAGCTGATGAAGTTTCCTTGAGAGGGTAGAGTGTGTCTGTGGGTATGAAGGAGGAGACTCACCTTTAGGGCCCAATGGGCTTGGGGATACTTCTTCATCCCAACTCTGACTCTGTAACCTCAGTTAATACCTCTGAGTCTTGGTTCCCTCATCCATTAACAGGGGCTACCTCATACCATTTGAAAGATTAAATCATGTGTTTCACGTAGAATATAAACAATACTCATAAAATAATTTTCAGAAGACTGATTCTAGGGGTACCTGGGTGGTACAGTTGGTTAAGCATCGGGCTCTTGGTTTTGGCTCAGGTCATGATCTCAAGGTCGGGAGATGGAGCCCCACTTCAGGCTCTATGCTCAGCAGGGAGTCTGTTTGAGATTCTCTGTCTCTTTCTCTCACTGTCACTCTTGCTTATGCTCTCTCAAATAGATATCTTAAAAAAAAAAAAGACTGATTCTATCATGTACCCAAACATACATTTTTATATAATATTTTACAATATTTTTCATGCATGTACTATGTCCAGGTAAATTCCAAGTACAGGTATTAACTCTAATTCTCACACAACCCTCAGAAGTCTATTCCATGTCTATTATATGGGAAGAAGTTTGGAGCTGGATAATGTGAACTGCTAATGCCAAGTTTTGGGCCAGGGATTGTGTGTTATATGAAACAGGGAGGTCAGGGTAGGCTTGCTAAAAAGTCTACACATGGATGGAACTTGATTAAAGGAGCCAGAAGAACAGGGAGGAGGTCACTTCAGCCGGAGTGAGGAGAGCAAGCAAGAGAACAGCAGAGATACGTCTAGAGAGGCAGCAGGTGCCCAGCAGGGGTTGGGTCTTGGAGGCCATTGAAGGACCCCGCTTTATGCTGAATGAAATGGGGGCCACTGAAAGCTTTCACTCCTTTGGTTTGATAAAAGATTGTATGGGAGCACACCGGCAGCTAGAAGATCAGTTGGAAGGCTATTGCAAAGACCTGGCAAGAGATCAGCTGGTGCTTGGGTCAAGGACATAATAGTAGAGGTGGTGGGAAGAGTTTGGGTCTATTTTGGAAATAGAGCTAAATAGGAGTTTCTGATTGGATGAAGAATAGGAAAAAACAGAGGAGTCAAGGATGAGCAACTAGACAAAAAGAATCGTCATGGATTAGAATGCAAAACACTGTTAGTGGAGCAGATTTTGTGAAAACGTTTAGAAAATTGGTTGGACGTGTCAAGTTCACCATGAACCACTACGTTATACAGTCCACCATACTGTTTGCGCCAGGATATTTTTTCTTCTTTTTCGGGAGGCATATCTGCAATAATTATTCACATGAAAATAATATCTACAATAATATTCTACAAAGGAAGACGTAATCCTATGTTTTGGTTAATTTGAAAAAAAAGCGTGCTTTAATAAAAATTGTATTTTTTTTACTCAAAAGCATCTGTTTAATAGAGGTTTCTTCTGAGGTTCCTTGATGGAAGGCGGCTAGGATGGGTCTCAGTCTGGACCGAGCAGAGGTTGGGACTCCCTACTGAGCTCAGGTGGGATCTGGCAATCAGGACGTGGAAAGTGGAGGGATCCTAGAAGATGTTTCTAGACTTGTCTTCCCAACCCCTACATCTTCCCCTCTCCCATCTTTCACCATCAAGCATCCTTGAACTCCTTGTCTATACATCAGATGAAGCTTTTCCCTAATCCTACAAACTGGAGTTCCCCAAGTTTTACGGGTTCGAGACCAACCCATGGTCCCAGCAGGATGTGGAGGAGAAGAGGATGCCTATTCTGGAGTGAGAGGGAGAGCAGGTGCTTCCTTCCTGTTCAGTCCCTTCACCAGTGAATCTGCATAAACTAAAAACCCATTTTTCTTCTTTTTTATTAAAGAGAGAATATCCTTTCTACTAGGAAGTCTTTGCCCTGCCCCCGTGAGACACAGTGCATTCACCAGTACTGTTTGTCTCACTCCAGAGCCTGGCTTGCATTACAAAAGTCACCACATTCGCTGAAAAGAGCTTCCTCTTGGTTAGTCCTGTGATGCTTGTGTTTTTGTCTAGTTCAGGTTTAATCCTGATAGAAAGAGAGGATTTTGCCCTTAATCCTTCCCTTCATAATTATAAGAATAAAATGGACTGAATGATTACAAAATACTAAATTAAAGTAATCCCCATACATCCATCAAGACACTTGGATATTAATTATAGACACTAGCATAAAATAAGCACTAGAGGATGGCTGGATTATAAAAAGTAAGAATCCTTTTCATCTTACATCTCTAGATGTATTTTGAGGAGAGTCAAGACAATAACCTCCGTGAATAAATCAACAGTGCACCTTATCTTAATATTTTGGTCATGAAAACATGTTCTCGCTTTGGATATGTTTATCACAACACACCCGCAACTGGTCCTTCCTTTTCTAGCATCATCTCCCTTCAGTCATACCCTTTCTTATTTCCTGTCTAATCCTTCCTTTCTACCGGAAACTTCTACTAGTCTGTAAGTTTTGCTTATGTCTCTCAGGTAGAAAGCCCTCTCACTCCCTGAAGCAGTGATGTCTGAAGAGCAGTCATCGGACAGTACATCTTATTCCCTTCACCACGGGGTGCCCAAAATTTCCTTCACATGTTGCCCCCATTTATTTAATATCCACTAACTTCTGACCCCTGCCCAATCTACCCTCCACCTCTACCATTCTACTGAAATGGTTGTCAGAGAAGAAGGTTTTATCACATAA
The DNA here is from genome assembly GCF_902655055.1 of Lutra lutra. Lineage (NCBI taxonomy): Eukaryota > Metazoa > Chordata > Mammalia > Carnivora > Mustelidae > Lutra > Lutra lutra. The sequence continues at coordinate 56,033,299 of NC_062292.1, forward strand.
TTCAAAATAATCAGACAAAATCTTCTTAAAACAGTCTTGATACTGGTTTCCACATGTCCTTTCTTCAAATTCCTCCTTAACTGGCTTTCATGATATATTCATTCTTGTCCTTCTTCCAAAGTTTTCTTTCTGAGCTTCTTTTCCTGTTTTAAGTGCTACAAAATTACTATCTCATTCTTTTACCAGACTTTCAGGGGCATTCTAGTCATCACTGATTTAAATTTAAATTCCTCAGTCCATCACTCAAAGATTTCTCCACAGAGTGACCCTGGAGTATGAAATCCAAATAGACAGACACAGTCTGGGTGGTAGAGAGCAGGGAGACTTGAACTTGGGCCATAGCGTGTAGCCCCGTGTGAAAGGACAGTGGAAGGAGAAGTCCCTGCATGGAAGGAAAAGTATAGAACCTGGGCCATGTTGCTATAAAACCTGGAGGGAGGGTAGTCAGAAGCAGAGCTCCCCAATGCATGGGTGCTTTCCACATTCTCAGTCAGAAATGTCAGGACACAAGTAAAAACGACTGGCAAAGATGTCCGTGGGGCCAAGAGCAAATCGGAATTTCAGCAGAGATGACCGAGAAGCTTGTGAGGATACCCACTGGGACACTGTGACAGTACCGCAGTGTGCTGGGGAGAGTTTTCAGCATTGTATTAATACTAACTTTTTTACGTCTTACAGCGACACTGTAAGGCAGGTGCTCTGAGTTACCTTTATTGCACAGGTAAGGAATCTAAAGGAGACAGAAGTTAATCAGTTTGTTCAAAGTCTCGTAGCTAAAAGGGACAGAATCAGAATTTGAACCCAGGCCACTCCAAAGTCCATATTCCTAGCCAGGATGCCACTTGGGGAACTCCTATTCATCCTTCAAGACTCAACATACATGTCGTCTCTTTTGTGGAACATCTCAGTCCCCTCAGTCAGAGTTAGAGCAGCTTTTCCTATCTTCAGTGATCCAAAAGCACTCTGAACATACCCCTACCATATTGTTCGAGTAAACTCTTCAACTGAAAATAAAGTAAAATCTTATTTTAATTCTGTCTAGTTTATGGGAAACTTCTGAAAAGCAGGAACTATGTTATGAATCTGTGTATTGCTTCCTCTAAAAATAATGCCTAGAACATAGTAGGTGCTCATTAAGCATCTGTTCCACTGAGTTAAATTGAAATGACTTATCATATTGTTAGGGCTCAAAAACAGTGTTAAAAAGAAACACGAGGGCATCTGGGTGGCTCAGTTGATTAAGTGTCTGCCTTCAGCTCAGATCATGATCCCAGGATCTTTGGATCAAGTCCCACATTGGGCTCCCTGCTCTGCAGGGAGTCTACCTGTCCCTCTGCCCCTTCCCGAATTTGTGTACATGCACTCTCTCTCTCTCAAATAAATAGACAAAATCTTAAAAGAAAAGGAAAACACAAAACAAACACCAAATTAAAAAATTAATAAATACCTACTGGCCATCTCCAAAATACTTGTTAAATTAACAAATTGCTAGGGGGAGGAATCACAGGAGTCTTAACAAACAAAAGTTACCGGACCATGACATACATTAGAAGAGCTCAGCCAGTGGTCATGTGTCCTTCTGAAAGGGCATGGGCCTGGGGGAGCCGAATCTAGAAGACCAAAAGTCCATTCAACCCTACGTGGACATGCCCCTACATTAGCTTACATTCAGTGAGTTCCTCTACATTTTCCATCTTTGTGTTGAAAATGGGTTCTTTTTTTTTTTTTCAAGATTTTATTTATTTATTTAAAACACAGAGAGAGAAATCGCAAGTAGTCAGAGAGGCAGGTGGGGGGGGTGGGAAGCAGGCTCTCTGATGAGCAGAGATCCTGATGCGGGACTCCATCCCAGGACTCTGAGATCATGACCTGAGCTGAAGGCAGAGGCTTAACCCACTGAGCCACCCAGGCGCCCTGGAAATGTGTTCTTAATGGCTCTTACTCATTTTCCCAAAATCTCTACTTAGGCTCCCATAACTAGAAGAACTGCTTCGGTGCCTCCTCGGCTCCCTCTGAACATGGTACACGTATGTCATAGTGGCCGTCATAACCCATTTGTCTTACCCTCCTTACTCAAGAGTCACTAAGGGAGGCACAGGACAACCATGGAATTTAGGTAGACTTTGCCCATCAAAAGTGAGATAAAAAAAAAAAAAACGGAGCGGGGGGGCTATAGGGACGGAGGACCCCCACTGTTTTCCTTATTTCCAAAGTTCATCATTCTTCTACTGTGCAAAATTTCTCCTGTCAAGTCATTATGCAAGTAGCTTAAAATTATCCCCTAAACTTCATATTGTGTTCCTGATTAAAAGGCTTCCATTTGGAAACAACCTTGCTTGAAAGCTGATTAGGAAAAGAGTTGGCTCAGGTATGGGGCAGATCTTCCATAGGCTGCTCTCCAAGAAACTATAGGGGAGGCAGTTAGATGATCTAATTTAAGAATTTCCTGAATAGTTACTTATCTATTTCTGATTCACTCAATAGCCTAATAAGACCTTTCATAATTCAGCCACCTGGATGTATAAAATGGCCACCTCCATTAGGGAGTGAATTCTCTAAATAAAGGAAGCAGGTTTAGGGGCACCTGGGTGGCTCAGTGGGTTAAGCCTCTGCCTTCAGCTCAGGTCATGATCCCAGGGTCCTGGAATGGAGCCCAGCATCGGGCTCTCTGCTCAGCGGGGAGTCTGCTTCCTCCTCTCTTTCTGCCTGCCTCTCTGCCTACTTGTGATCTCTGTCTGCCAAATAAATAAATAAAAATATGAAAAGAAAAGGAAGCAGGTTTATAAACATGCAAGTATGCAAGTAGTTCTCTCTAAGTGCAATTCTAATAACCAAAAGGGGGGTTTCAGTTATGAGTGAGAACCAGAATCATACACAAGTAACAAGTGCCAGTAGTATAAGATGTGTGTTTAGTGTATGATTTTAGAAAGCAACACGGGAAGCAATGGGTTTTTCTTTTGCACCATTAATTGAGCAATTGCGTTCAGTGGTTTTCATATCTTCTTTATATGATCCTCATAAGAATCCTAACAACTAGAAACTGAATATCCTCATTTTACAAGATGAGGAAACTGGCTCAAAGAGGTCAAGTACTTGGGCAGGATCAGGAATGACGTCTAGGAGTGACTCTAAGATCTGTGAGCTTCACCCCTATAAATGCTTAGTATGTGTTGTTTTTTTTTTTTTAATAAGTTTAACTCAATAATTGAAATAGAAGTTGCAAATTTTTCTCACCCAGCCTTACGGGGACTCGGAGCTACATTTGTGAACAACACTGTGGTTGAGAAAAGCCGGGAAACAGACAGCAGACACAGCTGGTTAAAACACTGGCTCGGCTGTAGGGACCCCCTGGGCCTCAGTTTCCTTATTAGAATTAAGATAATAATGTCGATGTTGCAGGATGGTAGTGAGGAATTACTAGGACATCCGCGCATTCATTTACCACACCGTTTTGAGCAGCTCTTCTGTGATAGATCAGATGCTAGAACGCACTAACATGAGGAAGGCAAATTTCCAGTGTTTAACAAGTTGACTCTGCTAGTGAGGCAACAGACAAGTAGGAGACAAGAAAGTGTGCCAGGTGCCGTGTTAGGACGCCGAGAGGCCTATAATGTGTACAAACTTCCAAACCCCATCTGGTCAACAGAGTCCCTTCTCCTATCTCCACTTCACTTTAAAACTTCCCATAGATCTGTGATTTTCATCTCTGATTCTCCTACTGGGAGGCCCCTACCACTGCCCGGAGGAAAGCTGGCTTTTTATTAGAAGCTCAGGGACTGGGGCAAATGATCTCTCCCTTTTCCACAAGTCTCCCCTCTCCTTTGCATGGAAGTGCCCGAATGCCAACCAGTGAATGGCATTTCATGGTAGCTGCCAAAGCCCCTTCCCAGAGTTGGTTTGCCGTCTTGGATTTCTGTTCAGACAAGGCCTCTTGGCAATGAGAGCCTCCAACCTGAGGCCAATTTCTCACCGATGGTGCTGGGAAGTCCCAGGTCAGAAACCTCCAGATTTCTGTTGGATCCCATTCAGCTATGCTTGAAGACAATGTTCCCCTTGTCCCCTCGGTGGAGCCAGACAATCCAGAGGGCAGCCAAAGGTTTCCTCTAGACCCAGACCTGCCAGCTTCTCTTCCCCCACACCCAGGCTCTGCTTTCCTCCTGCTTTGGGCTGGGTGTGGGGCGGGGGGGAGGGAATGGGAGGTGGCCAGAGATGTCCACTGGTGACAGAGGGACAAGTGGCGGAGGAGGGCATCTCCCTCCCAGGAACCTACCCAGAGAACCTCCCAGCTACAGAGAAAGTGGTCGGGGCTGAGGGCAGGGGGAAGGCGCTTCCTTTCAGAGCTCTGCTAATGACCTGCGGGGAAACCGCACAGCAGTCTTTTCGCAGATCCGATGGCAGGTCATGGCGACAGATGTTCCCAACATATGTGGAGAATTAATTACCCACTAGTAAACAAAACCTGTGATGCGGAGAGTCATTTTGTCCAAATTTCTTACAATTTCGCTGTTATGAGGAGCTTAATTTTTCTTGATCATCTAGATTCTCTTGGATTAAAGCACTCTTTAATGGGCTCTGAGGAACATTCCACAGAGAGATAAGGGCCTAGTCAGCAGCAGACGCAGGAGGAGGAGGAGGCAGAGGAGGAGGAGCGGGAGCCCTGCTCTCTGGCAGTGGGGAGGGCTGAGGTAAGGGAGAGACTCATCATGAGGCTATGCCATACTGAGTGATTAGCAAATTATTTGATTAAAACATTGGATTCTAGTCATATTTTTAAAATATTCTAACGTTTGCCTCCTATTTAACAGCACTTATACTTAATTTAACTGCGTGCTGTGGAACAGCTGGAGTTTCTAAAGGAAATTACAACATTCTGACAGAAACAGGCTTCCAGAAAGGTTTTCTTTTAAGTCGCTTTTAAGATTCTGAGCATGTTTCTGTCTTGGGTCATGGAAGCAAATCCTGATATTCATCATTTAAGAAAATAGATTTTCTTAAAAATAAGGGGGGGCAGGAAGAATTCAAGAGTCTTTTGGTTTTTGTAAAGCAATTATTTCCTTGGCCATTTTCGTGAATCACAAAAACTGTAAAAAATGTAACGATTCTCCAGGTAAATAAATCTGAAAAGATTTTTTTTTTAAAAAAAAGGTTCCTTATCCAGTCAAAAGTTTGTGATTCCTCTCAGTCTTAAATTCGTAATTGTCCAGGACATCTTGTATTTAACAAAGTAGAGTAAATTAAAGAAAATGTCATTCTTTTCATTGACACTGTCTATAGTTAAACACACCCTCTCCTTGTTTTTCTCACTTTATCATTTTCTTAGTCATTCAACAAGCATTTGCTGCTCTCAGTGCCAGAGGAGCAAAGAAGAAGAATGGAAGGTCCATAACTTCAAGGACTTATGTAGAAAACAAACATGTAAGCAGACATTTACTTCACTACAACGAAACTCTCAGGCTCATTAACTGAACACTAATAGTACCCCCATCATGTGACATCCAAAATACCCCATAGTGGGTGGGATTGTCCCCCCATCCTAGGTCAGAACCCCAGGTTGAGGTGATACTCAGAATAGAAAGAAATAGGCCAGAAGATCTTCTGGAACTTCTGTAGGTGACAACTTCAGCGGGGGGACATTTCTGGGGAACACGGGCAATGAGAGGAAAGTCTATTGTTCCAGTGGTGAAATAGAAAGAAACAAAGTCTATTGATCGCAGGTAAAATGGAAGGAAACAACATGCTTAAGACAAAGCCCACTTTTATTGCATTTCTTACTCTAGGCATTGATTTCCTGTCCTTTCTTCCTACAGATTTGACCCATCACAGGAAGCAAAATTCTTTGTAAAAACGTCTATGATGTATAACATCAGTTTGGTATTCATTTTTGCTGCAAGTCCCCAGGATTTGACAGTTGAAATTTATTTGTGTGAAACTTCCCTTCCGAAATAAAAATCACTTACCCTGCTCACTCAGGAATTCTGAATTTCTTCCTGAATTCCCAGAAATTTGAGAGGCATGTCAGGAACTGTGGTGGGTTTTCTGCAGCAGTTTCATTCGTTGGAACAAATGAAACCTGCTTTATGAATATTTTATGAGGTAACACTTCAGCTCTGCTATTTAACGTGTCTGATGCTGTACGACACTTAGACCTCTACTCTTTCTTGGCCGGCATTCGACTATCGTAAACACCTAATAGCCTATCCTGTTAAGTAGAATATGGCGGGATTGGGAGAACAACCTCTGTCTTGCATAATGGATATTTACAAGAAAAAAAAAAAAAAACTCAGAGCATGAAGAATCATAGGCCCATGATTTATGAACTTACTACAACTCACTTTGGAACTTTATGAGATCTTAGTTTCATCATCTAGATGGAGTTTTGCCCACACGTGAACCAGATCTCTGGCATTTTGCCACAATTTTGCATTTCCTTCTTCTTTCATTCGCTGAAACAATATCACCCTCATGTAATTCGTGTGTTTTCTTGCTTCTCATCTCCACACCCTTGTTTTGGTTCTCATTTCAGAGCTGATACATAATTCAGTCCTATTTGGGCATGATACCATTGCACACACTGCTGCAAATATTTAGAAGGAGGCCAGCACAGAGCGAGTTCAGAGACAGAGCAAAGTCTTCAGCTGCACTAATTTATTATTCCTTCCAACAAATGATTAAACCAATTCTCTGATTAATCAAAACTGTACTTTGAAACTAGCCACATGAGACCAGAATTTTAAATCATGTTATGCAGACTGTAGCAATATAAAGAACAAGATTGAAAAATTAATTCTATAAGAAATATTTAGTAAATAAGTGTTAATCTTCCCTCCGACTTCTTGAAAGATCAAAGCCACACTCAAGCGAACTTTAAAATATATGCCTTGCCAAGCACCAAGGAAAATGTCACGTTCTTTTAATAGGTGCACTGTGTTGCTGTGAATCATTTCTCCTTGAAGGACCTCGGCACTGTTTACGGCTTTCCCTCATGACACCTCTTCCCTCACCACCTTTTCTAGTTACTGTTTGTGCCCCCCTCCTCAGCACTGACGGGATGGGGTACAGTTGGTGTGTTGGTAGACTGGCACCTCTCCCACAGCGTAATGTAACCCTCAACATCCCAATATATAATCCCAATAGAAGAGAAGAAAAAAAAATGAGCTGCATAAAACATGGACCATGATAGTTTGTGATTCAGTAGCATAAATGTTGAATGTAAGTGTAGTTCTATTTATTCTGTAAAAATGTGACTTTTGGCAAGATATAAACTAAAACTAAAATAACCAGTGCCTACCATCTCAACCACCATCAACTGCTTGCCCCCAGGCATCTTTTCTTCCAGCGGAGACAGGGCATTAACAGTAAGATCTTCATTCCCACAATTAGATCAGCCATATGTGAGCTGCCAACTTCCAAGATTACAAATTCTGAAATTCATCTTTTGCCAAAAACAGGTTGTTTCAGCAGGCATCTTGCCATAATTCCATTGAAAAAACTCTTTGTTCTCTAGTCATTTAACCTTCCCTATTCTCAGATTCTACAAGCCCATTTTACCTTTAAGGTAAAATTTGGCTAGTTTGGCTGTTAGACACCATGTCAACCTTTCATGACCAGCCCTTTAGTTTAGTCCACACTTATGATACTAGGACATATATCCTGTCCCTGAACACGGATTGGTCCAACTCAATGTTTCCTTGGCTTTTCATTCTGATCCAGTGTAGAGACAGGTAAAGTATGTAGATGCATGGGCTGTGTCCACAGAGATCTAATTGCACACAACTGAGCTGGAGTCATAAAGTAACTCACAGGTCTTCAACTCATCCCTAAACACCTTGCACCATCTCCCACCCCTTGTCCATGCTCTGTAGAAGCTACTATGAACTTTATGAACTCTACTGACATTTCTGAGTAAGGAGAATAAGGCTGTTTTATAATTATCCCAATTCCCCTCCCTTCTATAATGTAAATCTCCTTTCATTCTTTTTCCATATTAGAGGATAAAATGTTCTTATTTGTTGTTTGAGATAAGCTTCTTAGCTGTGTTCTTAATACAGCAAAGACTCCTTCTGTCTCCTATGAATCCCATCAATTATTCTCCTTCCCACATTTCCCATCTACCAGCATTCTTTTTATTTTTTTAAAAGATTTTATTTATTCATTTTTCAGAAAGAGAGAGAGCACAAGCTGGGGGAATAGCAAGCAGAAGGAGAAGCAGGCTCCCCACTGAGCAGAGAGCCCAGTGCGGAACTCGATCTCAGGACCCTGGGATCATGACCTGGGAAGGCGATGCTTAACCAACTGAACCAACCAGCGGTCTCTCTTCTTTTTATTTTTAAGTAAGCTCTACATCAGACATGGGACTTGAACTTACAACCCTAAGATCAACAGTTGCATGTTCCATCAACTAAGCCAGCCAGGCACTCCTCTCAGTATTCTTTTTTGTTTTTCTATTCCTGACCCCCCTGGCCATGAACTTCTGGGATGCCCCCCCCCCAAAAAAAAAGCAAAGTTGCTCTCCAGTCTCATGATAGCTCAATAAGTAAATAGTTATGGCCACTAATGCAGAATGATGGATCATTTCCTTATTTTCTTTTATATGCATTATAATATTGCAACTTAAACACTCATCTCTCTATTGATAGATCAATAGGTACGATTAGCCTGAGGAATTCATTTCTTTAGGTAGGTAGATTATGTACTAGTTAATTCAAAGAGTAATTTTGTGACCACAATGCTTTGTTTTTTTTTAATTGGTCGCAAGTTTAAATGATCCTTGTTGTTTTATATTTCAAAGTACAAGAAGCTTTGAATAACTAAATAAACATATTATAGACCTATAATTAGGGCTAATTATAAAGTGGGCAAGAGAAGACTTCTGGGATTGGCAATTAAGAATCTTGGGCATTGAAATTAATTCAGTTTAATTCCCTAATCTGAATATACTGACTTCATAACAAAATTAACATGTAAACCATTAAAAGACATTTATAAAAATTATATACAAAACATGAAGGAAATTAACTTATCTCTGACTGCATTAACAATAATCACTTGATATCCCAAGCACAACTAATTTCATACCCTGTTATGAAATGTTGGGTTTTTTCCTCTTCCCTATTTTAAAGGTGAGATCTGTGCATTTAGAATGACCTATATGTTATAAAGTATTCCTGTTACTTTCTTTTTTTCCCAAAGACTTATTTATTTATTTGAGAGAGAGAGAGAACAGCGAGAGGGGCAGGAAGAGAAGGAAAGAGAATCTCAAGTAGACCTCTCACTGACTGCAGAGCCTGATGCAGGGCTCTATCCTATGACCCTGAGATCATGACCTAAACCCAAACCCAAGACTCGGATGATCAACTGACTGCACCAATCAACCGACTGTCTCTCTTTTGCTTTCTAACAAATACCAAAAGGCACCAGTCTGAACTGAAGAGCATAATGCAAGGATGGAAATAGCCCAATTTTAGTCATTTGTTCCATGGACACCTCACTCCGAGTCACAAAGTTCTCTATGCACTTTTTGATTCTCATAACAAATATTTGTTGAGTGTTTGCCAAGCACTGTTCTGTGTGCTGAGCATTTAGAAATGAGTAACACAGACCAGATCCTCACTTTATCTGTAAAGAACATTTATGTGCAATATTTCTCTAGACTAAATCAGATCAACATAAGGTAAACTCCTGACAGCAAGTTCATAAGATCTGTTTGGATGCGCATATAACATTGAACTCTTGTCCCATTGGTAAACAGAACTGAATTAGTTAGACACAACAGCAGTAGGGTATAGACCATAATCTATATTAACACTGCAGAGAGGAAGGGAGAGGAACATCTGCACTCTCATACAACTTAATGCCTTTCTTCATACGTATTTCCTTTCAGTCCATTATCATATATTGAGCTCTCTGTCACCTTTGCATAGATTATCTCATCTATCCCCTCCTTATCCTTATGAGGAAAGATCTATCACCTCTAACTTTGAAATGAAGAAACTGATAACCTAGAGAAGATAAGGAGAATGCCCAAATTCACATATCCAGAAAGGAGCAGAGTTGATAGGGACGCATGACCTGTCTGTAACACTGCATTCTCCTGAAATAGTAGTCTCTTGTACCCAACAAACTTTGGGTAAGTGAAAAATGGGCAACAGACACTTAAAATTGATCAACAGATACAGATAAGCCCCACCCCCAGGAGAAAACTCAACCTTAGTCGCTTCTTCTTTTAGTTCTACAGCAGTTTCTTTGAAAGAGTCTGTTTTTGGTGCACAACAGCAAGAGACACAGTCTGTTTTTCCTTAGCAAGCTGCCCTTCCCATGAGCTTGAACATGCGTTTTGAAATTTGATGTTTCAAAGAAAACTCAGTCTGTGACTCAAAGCACCCACCATCTTTTATAAGTTGTTAAACTTGTTCAAAGGTTCATTAAAATAAAAGTTGAGGAAATTTGATTAACATACTTTTTCCTCTTGGTGTTTAAGGAGGAGACAACAGATTTGATCATCATATTGGGGAAAAAAAAGTGAGAAACGGAGCGGGGAGGGGGAAATGGTGATGCTTCCCCATGCTGACCCCTAACTCATTTTGTCTGGAAACCTATTGACTTAATTTGCAATGATTTTGTGCAGTAAGTGGATTACTGTCCATGTGAACAGTTTGTACATGCAACTTTTGTTCCCACAGCAGAAATGTTGGCTAAGACGCCAGCACCATTAGCTGTCTGCATTTACAATCGCCCAGGGAACTCCCAGTGAACAGCCACCAAACGAGGACCGCTTAATGTAAATTGAATAGTGCCCTAATATTACACTGCCATTTAGCACTCAACTCCTAAGTAAGTGTCAGGGTGGCGGGAGCCAAGTTCTACTGTGGACCTGAATAGTGATTCATGAACCGCTACTAATGTTACCAACTGTTACAACAGAAGTGTATAGTTGAAGAAACCATCCTGGTAGAATGTTTCCTTCTTTCCTTCCTTCCTTCCTTCCTTCCTTCCTTCCTTCCTTCCTTCCTTCCTCTCTCTTTCTTTCCTTTCTTTCCTCCTTCCTTCCTCCCTCCCTTCCTTCCTTCCATTTCCTTACTGCTCACCTAGTACACCCTTCTGTCTCATTCAGTGCAAAAAATAATGATATGGAAATAGTTGCTGTAAGGGGACAGTAGGTCCCTCCGGCTAATGGGAACATTTGGTGTGATTCCCAGGTCAGGGCAAAGAGAAGAGTATAAGCAATATTGACCCATTAAGCAAAGGATCTTGGGTCAGAAAAATGAAGGTCAAATATGAAGAGAAGAGAAAGGATACAAGTGCAAAGTGACATCAAGAACATGATCAGAGTCAAATTGCCAGGTTATCATCAAAGGCAGAAAAGTCCGCGTTGGCATTGGGCAGAGAAGCTATCCAGGAGGGCTCTTTAAAATTTATGGGCTCCCAGACAACAGTATAGATGGAGGCCCATATCCTGTATGTCTTATATTTATAAGTTGAGATCTGCCCGAGGCCCGGCTCACCATCCCCCACTGGATTCTCCCACCTGGGGGCCTTAGTGACCTCTCAGGGGGTGCTCCGGGGAGGTTGCCCTGCCGGCCATTAGCCTCAGTGGGAACACAGATCTGCTGGGGCGAGGCCTAGACCCAAGCATCAGGACAGGGACCAGCCCAAACCCAGAGTGGACCATGACCCAGTCAAGCTCCTCAGGGAGTCATGAGAGAGAGGATCCCTTCCCTATAATTTTCTCAAGACCCTTGGGCAGTTCTCAATGCCTCCCAATACTAAAGCCCTGAGCACAAAGCAGGGAAGGAGTGCATAATCGGGGACGTGATCTGCCTAGACCCCCACCTTGGAGACTGGAGCAGCCAACCTTAAGCAAATTCAGCTGGTGAATGGAGGCAGGAGCTGGTTCTTCTCCTCCCATGGGCACACTTGCATGCACTTAGATCTGCCCTCTGGCCTGGGGCATGTCATACCAGTGTCTCTGGAGGGTCCCTCATCCGGAATGCTTATTTGCTCAATCAGTTCCAGATTCTTCCAAACGCTTTCTTGGGAAAATAGAACCAGTCTTGCTTGTCCATTTTTGCGATATGAGGTTTCCTGTAGCCTGCAGACCCAGGATCCTCTCGCCTGAGTCTAAGGGCAGAACTGAAAACGCCTCAACGTTTTTAGGTCTGTAGAAGCCCATGGCAAACCAGGAAGAATGTAATCGATTGCCTCAAATACCTGGTATTCCTTGATGGCAGCCACTACTTGCCCCAGGTATACCCAACCAACCTGAGTCTCAAGCGTGCTGGTGGAACATCACTCCCTCTGTAAACCAAGAACACACACTAATGAAGTTTAGAAAGCACGAGAGCACGCTTCCAAGTCATGGGACAAGGTCACCTTTTTGAGGAAAAAAATCAAACTATGAACAGATGAGTCTGACCCATAGGTTATAGGGATAGAGTAATTACAATGAGGCACAAGCTTTAGAGTCAACTGTCAGGCAATGTGGAGTAGTGAGTAGTAGACAGTAGTGGGCAGTAAAATTATAATTCCAGTTCTAGAAAAGTTAGTGGTAATCTACCATTTTCATTGACCATCCCCACATACAAAAACAGGACTCACAGAAATAGCACTTTCAATACATCTCTTATGAATGACTACGATTTCTGTTTTGTTTAATCTGTAAGAAGAAAGAGAAGTTAGGGCGGAGGGATTGACCTAAGAAACCAGAAAAAGCCTTGATCCGAGGAGAACCAACAACCAAAGGTAAGATCTAGTCCGATACCTCACAACACAGGTCTGCATACAGTTGATCCTCGATACATGTAAATGATTAAAACTACAACAAATAAAAACTTTTTAGGCCTCAACGTAGCGAACATCAAGTTTTTCTGAAATTAAACATAATTTCGAACTATAAATACATAGAACTCTTAGTATTGACCTCATCATATTCCTCTTTCCACTCAAGAAATGGTTCTCAGGTTAAATCAGTGCTTCTGACAATTTTGGTTCTGTAGTCTCTTTAGAAAGGGGGTAAATAAAAAAGTACTTTAAAAAGCTGCCATGTACAATTTCTTAGCATAGTTTGAAAAAATAAAAAGAAAGAAGTCTCATTATTTTCTTTGCCTTAGGCAACTGGTTTCAATACTGAATCCTCAATAACAAATAAAAAGTTGAGGCGGACATCTGGACGGCTCAGTGGATTGAGCATCTGCCTTCGGCTGGGGTCAGGATCTCGGGACCCTGGGATCCACTCCCACATGGGGCTCCCTGCTCAGTGGGAGTCTGCTTCTCCCTCTGCCTGCCGCTCCCCCTGCTTGTGCTCCCACTTGTTCATTCTTTCTTTCTGTCAAATAAATTAAAATCTTTAAAAAAAATGAAATAACATAAAAACCTGAGGGATTCAGAAATCCTTGCTGCACACAAAACAGAGACGCCATGGTTAAAGCCATCCTCCAGTCAGAGCCCAGAGTGGTAGGTACTGGAGCGGGAACAGGAGTTCCGTGTTGTGTGGTTGACAAATACTTCGAGGGATGAGTAAGACAAATTTAGAGACATGCGCACAAAGCACAGAGACTTTTAGAACTTTGTTAATGACCTTAACTTCCATCAAACAGAAGGTAAAGATAAACTACTTTATTTTTGTTTGAAAAAATGGTGACGTGGCCACAGAAAATATGCCTGAAAATTGGAGGCTCATGCCAATGTTATCTCTGTACTTTAGTAAATCTTTCTCTTGACCTTCAGAATAGAACTCACACATAATAGCTTTTAGTCTACTACGAAGTCTTTTTGGGTTAGGTTAAATTGCATCCAGCCAGGACAGACAAGACCTCACCAGTCAGTTCGGACTAGTACGGACAAACTCTCCCACACCTGCCTCTACTGTCCACATCCACGGGGAAGGAGACACAGCCTATCTATAGAAACAATCTATCTCCATATCCTCTCCTGAATCTCAAACAGGGTGATAACTTGAACAATTTTCCAGTACATAAAGAGAATAAATAAATAACAAGGCAACATAGTAACATAGTGCTTAAATTTTGTTTTTTGTTTTTTGTTTTTTCTCTTTCTTTCTCTTTCTTTTTCCCCTCTGGCTTTGGGCAGCAAAATGCTTGAACACTGAAATGAACAAAAAGCCGTTTTAAGAATATAGGTCAGGACATTAATATAAATTTGATCACCTCCTTTTTATTCTCTAACATTCCCCACAATAAATCAGCTGGCTTTCCCCCACCCCCTCCTCACACGCGTTTCACCCTCCCGTCCTGATTTTGGATCGCTGAATGTAAATCTGTGACAAGGGTATCTATATATAATATTAATGGTGCCGAGGAGGGCTGGTGTGAAGTGTGAGCGCTTGCCAAGAAAGGAGCGATCGGAGCCCAGCCGTTCATCCTCCGCAGTGTGCTCTACATCATCTGCAGGACAAATGTAACATCATTAGGTGGGGAAGAAAAGGGAAGAGAAGGAGGGAGGTGGAGGTGGGAAGTAGCCATTCTGCAAGCAAATGGCTAAGTTGGAGGTTCCAATCAATCTAACGAAGTCAGGTTCCCGGAGACACTGTCAGCTGCTACAGACAAAACAGATTGCGGGAGAGATCACTGAGAGTCAAACAAACAAACAAACAAACAAAAAAAACTACAAAAAAGTGATGACTTCGTCATCAGAGATTAACTCCAGGACAGGTTATCATGTTAAACCCATTTGCCAGTTTAGCCCCACTTTGCATACCCAGGAAAGAGAAAGAAGTTGGCCTGACCCTTAAATAAAAGAATCCAAACATTCAGCACTCTAGGGGGTTCTTTATTAAAGTTAAGAAGCCCTCTTCGTGGATATCAAAAGAAATTTTTGCTGATATCTTGTGTATCGAAGTTTTTAAAAATGCAAGAAGGATAGGGGGTTTAAATCGCAATCTTTACTTAGTGCCAGAATCTGGCTTCTGGAATGGTGCGTGCCTGGGTGGGTAAGGTGGAAAGGGGCTTCTGTTCCCTTGGCTCTTCAGTCAGTTGCATGGATAAGGACTATGTCCAGCTAGAGATCTTTAGGCAAGGAAACTATAGACCATTGGCTGGCCAGGTCCCTGCTTGTCTAATAAGGATCATCTGTGTATCCTAGTAAACCAACTCATCCACTGATAACCACCGCTCTGATTCCACTCCTCACCTGGGGCTTAATTCAGAGCACGACAAGTTATTCTGACTCGTCATTTGAACTGATACCAAATTCGTATCACTGGACTGTTGCAACTTGGTGGATTTCCTCTTACAACTATTTTTTTGCATTTGCTTTGGATGTTTCCCTAGTCCTTTTTCCAAGGGTCAGAACTCGTCTGAACCCAACCCAGAGTTTTCAGATCGGAGAACTCCTACCCCAAAATCAACAACTTCAGCCATTCTTGATCAGTTTCGCTTCAAGTTTTAGTGAATGAATACCCGGGGTAGCTTGTAAATTAGTTACTGAGATCGTCTCCCTCTCTCTCTGCCTGCCCCCGTCCCGCCCCTGCTCTTGCACTCGTTCTCTCTCTCATATGAATAAATGAAGGAATAAATGCATACATGAATGAATAAATGAATACACGAATAAGTGAATAATAAAATCTTTTTAAAAATCTCTGTTCTTCGGCATCCAATATATTTTTAAAGTTTGTTCACTAGGAGTTTAAAGTAAAAGAAATCAACAGCTCACCTTTTACAGTAGCCTTATTGCCAAATTGTGATAATCATTCACTCACCCAGGTGAATGGAGAGGATGTGTGGGTAGTTCCTGATTTGAGCTAGTGCAGAAAAATAGTACTCGCCACATCCAGACTAAGAAAATGCAAGACTACACTTAACTGCATCAGACTCCAACAAGGCTATATTTAACTGCATCAAACTCTGTTCTTTAAATTCCAGCTAGATTTGGTCATTAGTAACTCATGGCATGCTGAATTTATCTAATAATGATTCTTCTTCCTTCAATAAATGACCATACTTTGTTAAACTGAGACATATAAAATTATGGTCATGGTTATGGAAGAAAATCAGAATACTTTTTGTTCTACTAACAATAAAGTACTTAGTATAAACAGTACTATGCACAGTTATACCAATCATTGTGCACATAAATATAGTGCGTCTCTAAGTAGGGAGTGTGAAAACAGAAAACAATTTAAACTAAAATTTGATTTTGACACACATGGCCCATTATCTTATCCTGATTCCAGAAAAAAATGTCCCCTAATCATAATTATCACTGTACTCATGATTCACCAATCCATTCTGGAAAAAAACAACTGACGGAACTAAACAACTGGGGCGCCCGGGTGGCTCAGTGGGTTAAGCCTCTGCCTTCGGCTCAGGTCATGATCTTAGGGTCCTGGGATCGAGCCCCGCATCAGGCTCTCTGCTCAGCAGGGAGCCTGCTTCCTCCTCTCTCTGCCTGCCTCTCTGCCTACTTATGATCTGTCAAATAAATAAATAAAATCTTAAAAAAAAAAGAACTAAACAATTAAGGGGTCTTGGGCAAATGTTTTCTCATTTCCCATTATAGTGTTCTTTGTAGAATAAAGAGTAGATGATCTGAAGCGCAGTATCAAGGCATGCTGAGAATTTTTTTCGTATTTCTTAAAACAAACAAACAATGGGTAAATGTTATTCACACTAATTTAAAACAAAGATATGACGCATTTGCTTCTTCTGTTTAATTTTATATTGTTTACTTATGTTCACAGTGGAGAAATTTGCAAAGTTACAATAATGTTGCAAATATTTGATTCAGATGAACTTGGTGGCACAATTTTATAGATCATCTCTTTAACATTTTAAATGTAGGAATTATATTTATTGGCTAACACTTAATAATTCTCTACTGTCTCTCCAAATTGAAGTAATCTATTATATTTTGGAAGCTTTAGAAAATATATAGTACGCCATGATGTTCAGATTTTTTTTCCAAATAATAAACGTGTGACTTGTTAATTAAATGGGAGTCATATGTTCACTAAGCTATTAGTTCCTTGTGTGACAGAATGTTTCTCATTCGTTGTTTCATCCAGAGCACTGATGCAGGATTGGGTCTTCATGTGGACTTGAACTCTGTGACTTTGTACAAGTTACTACCTGTCTGAAGGCTTATTAGCTCCTTTATAAACTGGAGGTCTGGATGAGGTGGTCAGTACTATTTCTTCTACCAAGAGAGCCATGCTTTGATGAATTATGAATGGAGGACACAGTATCTGTTCTATTAAATCTTAGTAGCTGTAGTCTTTGCAAGGAAAAAAATCATGTAAACAGCACTCACTTAAGACAGAGCAAAAAAGTAGTGGAGTGAACAAATTGCATGGGAAGGGCTGGTATTCTTAACCTAGGAATAAAGAAAGACTAAAAGGAAGAAAGCTTTGAGCTGGGTGTTGAATGATAAGCAGAATTTCTGGTAGGAAATTCTGGTAGGAAATTCACATGTCAAGCTGTAAGGACTGGCTGAGCAAAGATAAAGTGTATTTGGAGAATGGTTGATTAGCCTAAGGTTACTGGGGCACATTACAGGTGAGCAGATGTAACGGAAGATGAAAATAATACGGATACTAAGAACTAGGATTTGAGAGAAAGGAAAGAGATCAGGTCATGGTGCACAAGAAAGCTTTAACAGAGGAGGTGGGATTTGAGCTGAATCTTGGAAAATGAGTAGGATTTAAGGAAGAAAAGGCGAGGATAAGAGCGAGTTTAATATAGAGAAAAGTATATTTGACAGGTACATCTATGTGAGGAAAACAACTTGATTAGAATGAGCGTTCATGTGAAAATCAGGACTGTGGGAAGAGATTAGGAAGATTTTGGGAGATCAGAGCATTCCAGCCTAACGACTGCCTATTTCTCATGTCCTGAGTAGTCTTTGCTACATCATCTGCAGAGGAATCAAGTAAAATTAAGTCACGAGAGCATCAGAAAGCCTTGGGTAACAGGAATATAGGGTGGCCTAGAGAACGAAAAGAGTAGAATGAGGGAACCAGTAGGGAAGCAATTATCCAGGTCCAAGCATGCGGTGATTAATAAAGCAAAAGAAGAAGAAAACTCGGGACTTAGTTGGTAAAACAGGAAGAGAAAACATTCAGAGAAGTTACGAGACTGTCACACATATACGTGGGACATAGAGCAATATCCCCCACATTTCGAGGGGTTTATTCTTTATAGCACACTTTGTTTTGTGGCCTTTTGCAGATATTGTGCTCTTTACACATTTAAGGTTTGTGGAGACCCAGCGTCAAGCAAGTCTTTTAGTGACATTTTTCCAACAGCATGTGCTCACTTCGTGTCTCCGTGTCACATTTTGATAATCTCGTTATATTTCAAACTCTTTCATTATTATTCTACTTGTTATGGCCATCGGTGATCACTGAAAGCTCAGATGACCATTAGCATTTTTTAGCCATAAAGTATTTCTTAATTAAGGTATGTACATTGATTTTTGAGACAATGTTAAATTGCACACTTGATAGACTACAGTGCAAACATAACACTTACATGCGTTGGAAAACCAAGAAATTCATTTGACTTGCTTTATTTCGATATTTGCTTTTTTGGGGTGCTCTGGAACCCAACCTGCAGTATCTTAGAGGTATGCTGCTACATGGTACATGAGGGTTGTTGCAAAAATGTAACAGGCAAAAGCAGGTCTCATAAAATAGAGGAGGCTCATTGGAAAGTAATAAATTTGGCAGAAAAAAAAATGCATCTGTTAGAAAAGTGTTCAGCTGCGTGCAATATAAACCCCCAACCATAGGCTGCAAAAGTAGAAACCTACATTATCTCACATAACAGGAAGTCTGCTAGTAGGTATTTGCTGTTTAGGTTCGGATACTTGGCCCTCTTCTACTCTGACATTCTTAAATTATAGCCATTCATCTTTATGCTTCTCACCTCTTGGTGACAAGATGGCTGCTATATCTCCAGACATTACATACATTTCCAAGGCAGGAAAAAGACATAAATGTTTTTCCTCTTATATTAGGAAAGCACAACCTTCCCTAGATATACCCAGCAAACTGTCTCTTACATGTCATTGGTCAGAACTGCTTGACATAGCCACTTCTAGCAGCAGGAAAAAATGAGAATGTGTTTTCTGGGCACACTGCATACCAAACAAAGTCAGGATTCTGTTAGTGTAAAATAAAGGAAAATGGATATCGTGTGGGCTATTAGAAAGACATGCCAGTGTATACTTTATAGCGTAGTAAATAAAGGTTCTAAAGGGTGATTGCTTTCAAGGGGTGAAAATTTGTTGTCTTTAATGCTTGATACAGTTGGTAACCCTTCTGAGCCTCTCTCCAAGTTGTTCCTTTCCCCATCTCCTCCATCTCCATGAATGCCACCTGTCTGGCTTCAGCTATTGAAATGACCTCACCAGGTTAATTTGCCTCCATCTTCTTGCCCTGTTACTACCTGTGTCTGCACAATAATAATGATCTTTTGTATGGGAGGAAGTTACAACTCAATTTACAGCTTACCTAAAAATTAATGAAAATAGGAACACTATATATTGATGAGACCAATATATTTTAAAGAAAAATCCTTAGCTTTAAATATTTTTAATACAAACATTGAAATGAGTTAAAAAGCATTCACTTACCTAGAAAAAGCCACAATGAAATAAACTAAAACTAAGTGGAAATAAGGAATTAATAATGACAAAGGTAAAATGGTTATTTAGAAAAAAAAATCAGTAAAATTGATCAATAATAATAAAGCTAATATTTTTGAAACAGCTAAGAAGTTAAAGCTCTAACAAGCCTCTCTAAGGAAAAAAGAGAACACACACACACACACACACACACACACATATAACAAATTCTAGAGTATTAAAAAATGACATTAAATATGAGAAATATGCAATAAATTCTTCAAAATATTTTTGTAATATGAGAAATTACTCTATACAGTTTCACATAATACATTTGAAATAAAATATGTGATTTTCAAAAAATGTCCAATAAAGAAAATTACCTGAGGTAAAGATGACTATAGGAGAGAATGAAGAGTTACCTGGATCTAACCCCGAAAAGGAAAGCTCAGATCATTTTAGAACTGATTGTTACCGAATCTTCAACGATACAGTATTCTCTATGTTGCTTACCTCATTCCCAAGCACATAAAGGAGGCAGAGAGCTTTCAATACATTTTTCTGTGCCCAACATAACTCTGATTCCAAAACCTGACCAAGATCGTACCAGAAATGAAGCCCCCGATCTAGTCTCAGTCATGGGTATGTCTTGCTCTCCTACAGTCTATTGCTTCTTCCAGATCTTCTTCATATTAACCAACTACCTGATCTTCCTCCATCATTCTCACATATGATCTTTCTAGAAAGAAAATAAAAGCCAAAGTCCTTTAAAAATTTTTTAAATTTTATTAATTTTATTTTTTTCTAGTTTTATTGAAATAAGGCTGAGATGTGACATTGTATTAGTTTTAGGTGTACGATATAGTGAATTGGTATACACATATACATTATTGCAAAATGATTACCACACTCAGTTTAGTTATCATCCAAGACCTCAAATAATAACAATTCTTTTTCTTGTGATAAGACCTTTTAAGATGTAGTCTTTTAACAACTTTAAAATATACAATACAGATTGGTCAACTAATGTCACCATGTCATAACTTACCTCCCCATGACTCACTAATCTTATAACTGGAAGTTTGTACCTTTTGACCACCTTCACCCATTTCACACACCCTACTGTCCCCCAATCTCTGCAACCACCAGTCTATGTTCCCCCCATCTATAAGTTTGTTCTTTTTAAATTTCACATGTAAGTGAGATTATACAGTATTGGTCTTTCTCTCTCTGACTTACTTCACTTAGGATAATGCCCTCAAGTTTCATTCATGTTGCAAATGGCATATTTCCTTAATTGTGTCTGAATAATAGTCCATTGCACATATAAGCTACATTTTCTTTCTCCATTCGTTTGATGGTAGACAAAGGTAGTTTCCATGTCTTGGCTATTGTACATAATGCGGCAATAAACATGGGGAAGCAGATACTCTTTCAAGGTAGTGATTTTATTTCCTTTGGGTATATACCCAGAAGTGGAATTAGTGGGTCATGTGGTAGTTCTATTTTTGATTTTTTCAGGAAACTCCATACTATTTCCCATAGTGGCTTCTCTATGTGCTTGGAATGTTCTAGTTCTTTCGTTATGCCCTATAACTTCTGCCTAGTTAACTCCTATGCATATTTGCCCTTTGACGTAAGTATTACTTCTACGGAGAAGCGTGCTCTAGGCTGTCAGGCCTCCCAAGTATATTTTCTTTTAGCACTTGATGCTCTATTTCAATTGCAATTAAATAATTAATTGCATACTTAATAACGTTATGATTAATAAATTTATAACTAATTATTAATTTATAATTAATTAAGATTAAATAATAAATTAATAATTAATTATATAATTAATATTTAAAATAATTAAATAAATATTTTTATTTTTGATTAAATAAAATTAAATTAAATAAAAATAAATTAAAAATAATTAAATAATTAATAATTAAATAATTTAAATTGTGCTTCCGCATCAGACTGCAAACTCTAGGGGAGCGGGTACTATGGATCTTCATTAATCTTTGTAGTTCCTGGTGCTTAATGCCCCATACAAAGCAGCCATTCAACAAATGTATTGAATATAAATATATGAATATAAAAACACCTATCAACAACACAGTCACCTAAACAAGCAGGTTTATTTCAGGAATGCAAAGATGGGTCAATAGCAATCTATTACAAAACTATATTACGTTAGTACATAATTAATTTATTATTTATTTTTTAATTGAAGTATAAACAACATATAGTGTTATATTACTTTCAGGTGCACAATATAATGACTCAACAATTTTATACATTACTTGGTGCTCATCAAGATAAGAGCACTCTTGGGGTGTCTGGGGGACTCAGTCGTTAAGCTCCTGCCTTCGGCTCAGGTCGTGATCCCAGAGTCCTGGGATTGAGCCCCACATTGGGCTCCCTGCTTAGCGGGAAGCCTGCTTCTCCCTCTCACACTCTTCCTGCTTATGTTCCCTCTCTCACTGTGTCTCTGTCAGATAACTAAATAAAATCTTAAAAAAAAAAGATAACACTCTTAGGCATAACTAATTTATTAAAGATATAATCATATATAGATATGCCAAAAATCATTTGATAATTTGCAGACAGATGTAATATAAAAGCTTAGTAAGTCTGAGAATAAACACATAATGTAAAACATAGTACAATAAAGATATAACATGATAAAAAAATATATGCCATAGAATATATCTTTTTTAAGTAAGAGGAATACACTAGACTCATTCCTATTATTGTAAGGAATGAAAAATAATGCTTATGTTGGAGATTATATTATAGTTCTAAATCTTATCTTCTCCTTTTTATAACAGAACTTTAGATCCCTACCTCCTCAATGGGATTGGCCATGTGACTCACAGTGCCATTCTCAAAAAGAATGGTATATTCCCATCTCACTGATAGTAGCAATTGCCATCTAACTTGCTTTGAACAACTTATTGTGAGCAAAAGTAATGTTGGCATTCCTACACAGGTCTAAGAGGCATCTGTCACACTGTTCTTCCCATCTACCAAGAGACCACAGTATTCAGGTAGGGATTACAACTACAACGTATGCTGAAGAAACAAGACAAGATAGAAAGCAGCTAGGGTTGACCTATAATGATAGATGAGTGAGAAACAAGCCTTTGCTATTGGAAGCCCAGAAATGTGGGAGGCATTTGCTTCTTTTTTTTTTTTTTAAAGATTTTATTTATTTATTTGACAGAGAGAAATCACAAGTAGGCAGAGAGGCAGACAGAGAGAGAGGAGGAAGCAGGCTCCCTGCTGAGCAGAAAGCCTGATGCGGGGCTCGAACCCAGGACCTGGGATCATGACCTGAGCTGAAGGCAGCAGCTTAACCCACTGAGCCACCCAGGCGCCCTGGGGCATTTGCTTCTAAAACAAAATTTAACTGAAGTTGACTGATGCCACATAATATCTCCATTAGTATTCTCCATTTTTCTGTGGGTTCAGAATGGGATAAGACCAGAAAAAAGATATACAAGTTACAAATATGGGAAAGGACAATAAGCAATATCCTTATTTGATAATGATACATTGCTATCTAATAAGACTCAAAACAATCAGCTAAAAATCTATTGTTAATAGAATGTGAATATAAGAAACATTTTTAAAACCCAAGCCTTGCTTTATAATCACAAATAACCAGTCAAAAGACATAACAATGGGGTGCCAGGATGTCTCAGTGGGTTGAGCATCCAACTCTTGATTTCTCCTTGGATCATGATCTCGAGGTTGTGACATCGAGCCCTGCATGGGGCTGCATGCTGGCCATGGAATCTGCTTAAGATTCTCTCTCTGCCCCTCCCCACTGCTCACTTTCTTTTTCTCAAAAAAGAAAAAAAGGAAAAAAGAAAAAAAATAGCAAAACTTACTCCATTTAAAATAACAATAAAATGGGACACCTGGCTGGCTTAGTGGATAGAGCATACTATTCTTAACCTCCGGGTCATGGGTCTAAGCCCCATGTTGGACTTACTTAAAAAAAAAAAAAAAGGCAATAAAATAATTAAAATACTAAAGGTTAACTTAATTACAAATGAGCAAGACTTAGATAGCTATATTAAGAAAGTAATTCATTGACATTCAATACATACGTATTAAATGCTAGGAATTATTACACATTCTGGCCATACAGTGAACAGAATGATGTTATCCTGGACCATCCATTCTACTTGGGGATGAAAGTCAACAAACAAATGGGCAAAATGACATATAACATGTGAGGTAGGGGTAAGTACTAGAGGGAAATTTTAAGAAGACTAGGAGGAAGGGAAATGAGAGAAATGGGAAGGGAGGCACTATTTTATGAAAAGTGACATTTGAGTGCAGACCAGGAAAAAGGAAGAAGTAAGCCTCAAGGCTTCCCTAGAAATGTACAGCTTTCTGTGTAAAGAAGGTAACGAGCAAGAGGCCTCGACACAAGTGTGGTGTGACCCCAGACCTGCACAAGGGCCAGGACAGCTGAAATAGAGTGAGTGAAGGAAAGGTTGTGGGAAATAGGATCCCAGAGATCCTTAGGCGGGGGTGGTGAGACATGGCTGATGTAAGCCTTGGGAATTTAACTTTGAATGAGATGGAAATCATAAAATTTTACTAAAAATCATTAGATAAGAATAAATACAGAGACAGATTTTGTTTCCAGGATTGAGAGGCTCAATTTCTCAGATGCCATTTCTCTTCATAGTAATATATAGATTTTATACACTTCCCCCCAAAAATCCCAGTGAGGTTTTTTTTTTTTTTTTTTTTTAGAAATCAACGAATTAAATTTTTTTTTTAGAAGTTTAACTGGGGGCGCCTGGGTGGCTCAGTGGGTTAAAGCCTCTGCCTTCGGCTCAGGTCATGATCTTAGGGTGCTGGGATCGAGCCCCGCATTGGGCTCTCTGCTCGGCGGGGAGCCGGCTTCTCCCTCTCTCTCTGCCTGCCTCTCTGCCTACTTGTGATATCTGTCAAATGAATAAATAAAATCTTAAAAAAAAGTTATTTCCCCCTCATCATTATTGATAGTAGATATTATTATTTTTTATCTTTATTATTATGATAGATAAAAAAGTTTCTACCTTTTAAATTTCAATTATTTGACTTAAAGACCAAACATACCTTTTATATGCATATTTGACATTTATAGCATACTAAAAATTACTACCTACCACATTCAATAGTCAATTCTGCCTTCATCATAATTGGTCTCTCAGCAACATTGGACATTTGGGTCACTTTCCCTTTTTTGAAACCAGGCTTCCTGAACATTCCAAGCCTCCGGACTTCTAGCTCACTTTCTGTCCTCTCCTCCTTGGGCTCCTTTGCAGACTGTGCTTTGACCAAAGCTCTGATCGCCGGAGCATCCGAAGTCTTCGGATCCTGTTTACTATGCATGCTCTTCCCTAGATGATTTCCTCTCATCCTATCCAGAGGCTTTCAATACCGTTTAGATGTCATGGGTTCCCAAAGCAGTTTCCCTCTCCAGACTTCTCCCCTGGCACATGGTGTATACATATGCCCACTTACAGCCACTTAAACTGACTCCGTCTGAAGCCTACTGACTTGCAAGGCTGTTCCTGCCTGGTCTTCCTTCGTTCCTTCCTTCCCTCAGTCACTCCATCCTCCCTGTTATAAAACAAAACTCAACTGGGTAGACTTTAAGGATCTTATTAGCTTTATTCAGTGATTCATGAATTGAGCAGCTTCCAAACCAGCAGAGAGAAAGGGGCCTTAAAGACCTATGTAAGGCAAGAGATAGTACAGGCAGAAAGAAGCAGAAACGAGGAAGCGGTAGTAGGCGAAAAAACAATTGGTTATTGCAAGGGTACTATCCTTCTAGGTGATGGCAGGGGTTTATTCAGTAGATTACCAGCTAATGCTGATCTGACAATTCTTCAGTAATCAGCTTAAGATGCCATCTCCGGGAGAGCCAAAACTGGAATTAAGTCAGTTTGGTGATGTGGGTCTTACCATAAGTGACTCCATTTTGAACGTATTGTAGGTCTTTCTCACTCCTTCCACTCCATGCTTTTAGGGATCTGTCCTCTGTAAATACAGCAGGGAGGAGCCCAAATGTAAGGACAGGAATGGCTACTTGGCATTGTTTATAATGACAGAAAACAACAAACTACATATCCGTCATAAGAGATTAAGTACATTATGATGTAATTGAGCAGAATCAAAATAAGCTGCCCCAAAATATGCTATTTAAGCACGTGGATGATTTCAAGCTCAAGACAATCAAGGTCCCACACACTCAAGAAAAGCTATTTACATTTTCCATAAGTACCTATAAAAATTTAGGTAGGAGGCCTATACCAGGAAGAGAGCTAATACTAAACATAACTTTCATATCAGAAATATTTACCTGCATGGCATGGCGAACATTTGTTTACTAAACATCTCTTCTCCTCTTCCTGTGATTTGTCTTCCTCTTCTTTCCCCGTTGTCTTTAGCTCCAGATGGCACACAAGCCTCAGTCGACCCCCATCTTTGGGTCTTGTATCTCTGGGGTTCCCGTGCACACAGATTTTTTTCCCCCTGTTTCTCTTAAATATGCCAATGTAATCATTAAATCATCCAGAGAACCTAGAAGGGAGGAAGGGAAAATATTTCCATGATGTAACACTTCTCGGTCTTAAAGTTCCTTCTAAGCAAAAGGTCTGGAGACGCGTTAAACAAGAGACCAAATGGAACAAGATTAGGAGTGTTAATTATAAATTATAGGAGGCTGTAGCATATACCCAGCTATTTAAGTATTTCTATTTTAAGAACCAGCTACTAGAATAATCATCAAAAACTTAACTGAAGGTGCTAAACAAGAGGATGGATGGCATGGTCTAGTGAGAAGAGCACTGGGCCAGGAGCTAGAAGTCATTTGTTCTTGGATAGATGCTCTCCTGGGTGACTTGAGGTTGACATTTTATCTCTAAGCCTGTTTTCTAATTTGCAAAATGGAGCTACTATACCTGCCTTTCCATGCCATGAGCTTATTGCCAGGACCAGATAAACTAATGAATGCAACACCATACCCATATAAGGCTAGTCGATACATAGAAGAATCTTGAACAAATTTGTTGGAATTTCCATTATTTCTTCCCATACTATTATTGGCATTATTACAAGCCTCTCTGCCCTATGGTGAAGATAGTTCCCAAAAGATTATACTTGCAATTTACTTTAAGCTTCATAAATAAATTGGATTGATGGATGAATGGAAGAACGGACACAGAGATGTCACAAAACGAGTAGAGTAAATACAAATGATAATATCGGGGTGGTGGGTGTCCAGATGCTCATAAAGTTAATTCATATACTGGGACCCACAAAATGGAAGTCACCCAAGTGGCATGACCCATGTCACAAATCTAATCTCAAATCAGCCCCCACTTAAAGGAAACACTTGTGAAGGAAACCTAACATATGCCAACTATAGTCCTCCACCTGACTTTAGCTAGCTTACCTGCCCCTAGAAGACAGGACCCACTGACCTACTAATGAAATCCCCAGCTTCCTAGCCAACCATGCCCTGTTTCTGCATTGTCACATCTAACTTTCTGTAAAACACTCTTGCCCAAAATCCTTGCTGACTATACACTGCATTCCCCCAATTTGCAGATTGTTTACCCCTTGAACGAAAACCATCAAACTCATTCCTAGATTGTTTTAGTTTTGTCATTTGGCAATGCTCACTGCAAAATTCTTTCAATTTTTCGGTATGTTTGAAAATCTGCACAAGAAAATGTTCAGAGGAACACTCATCAAAAATAGAAATATGTTGTTTCTCTTTGGTCATATAAAAGCAGACAGGTTAGACTCATTTGCTTAGAGAACGCCCTATATTGACAGAAGACCAGTGGTATTATGCTAATTTAAATGCCAGAAATTTTACACCAGTTAATTTTGTCCTAAATGCCAGTTAGCAACCTCGGCCTAGCCAAAGCATGACCTCGTCCCAGCCCCCGACACCAATGACTGCTCCCGAAGAGTTTAACACAAAGCCAGGAGATGGCTGTCCACGGCTGCAGTCCGCAGTTGGCATCCATATTGCTTTGTGACCTTGAGAAGAGAATGTAACCTGTCCCTTCCTGAATTGTCCCATCTGAAAGAGGTGGCTACTATGAACCATCCCAGGACCACTGACAATGCTACAGAATGATTTGTAAAGCATTCAGAGAGACCTTAGACAGATCAAATGTTCTTTCCTTCTGTCCTATCAATTTCACTTTTGAGATTTGTTTGAGAATTTAAGATAAGGCTCAAGAGGTACTCCCCGCCCCACTCTCCAGGGCCTAGCATAGTGCCTTATACATAGTAATCACTCAGTAAGTATTTATTGCTTTGATCTGATAACCTAACAGTGTTAGAATGCATTTATTCAGAAAACATGTTCGTCACTGGATCATCACAACTGCCTTGTCCTAAAATGTACATCACAAACCTTGAAACCTGTCTGATGCAGCAGAAACGAAGCCCAGGTAGTCACCCTAGGAGACCTTGAAGCCAAGGCAACATTTCATCTGGGGGTCGTTGCCTTTTTTCCACAGTGATACATACCATCGAATCAAGACAAGAGATAATAAATCTAATTGATCGCCTCGTACGTTATCTTAACACGGAGTCAGGCACAAACTGAGCTGCAATATTTAAATGAAAGCCACGCAGAGTCAACACGATGCCCGGGAAGAGAATAGACTGATACTCTTAATTCTGAAAAACGGTATTGGTAATCAATTGGAATGTGAGAGCAATTGAAAAGCTGTCCAATTTTCAATTGCGGTATAAGTTGGGAAACAATTTGAAAATAATAGCTCATACAAAGAGTTTTTGAAGCAGTCAATATGGACTTCACGTGAAGGACAAATAGAAATGTGGCAACGCATGCCACAGCCAGCTACGGCTCGTCAGACAGCCTGCGTGGCACCCGCTGAAGGATCTCCCCGCGCATCCGGATGCGAAATCTTTCCGAGCGCGGCTCTATTGAGACTCTATTAAATGGGATATTCACGGAGAAAGCATTTCCAGTGAATGCACATTAACAGGACTGTGAACATTCCTATTAATGTACAATCACTGCAAATGTATTTACATATGTGGTTTACTGCACTGATTCACATTAGAAATGTTTATCTTGTAGCTTTTACAGTATAGTGACGTTACAAAGCTGCTCGGAAGATTAAAGATAGCTTCTGCCATCACCCACAGACTCGGATCCACTGCTAGGATGGTCTTTTTCTGATACAAGAGGCGACCTACGTTGAAAAAACCAGAATGACACAAAAATATGCACATAATGGTTTATTCCTTTATTGACATGAAGAAGACAAAGTTGTCTGGTTAAATTTCACTTTATCGCAAGCTATGGAAATAGAGAAAGTTTAGAACTCGATTATACATTTGACTTCTAGAGGATTATGCCTTTTTTTTCCCCCTAAAGCTGATAGGATCTCAGCGGGTCTCGTACAAAGAGAAGAGAGGCAGGTCCCACATCACGTACCACCCTGGGCCCTGATTATCCTTCCCTATATAGAGGTCCTGTTTGGAATCATGGTTTGCATGATATGTAATGCAAATATTTATTGCAGTCGAAAGCAAAGACAGCGGCTAATTGATTTATGTATTTCATTCGGCAGTAAATGGGCTTACAAACTAGTTTTTAAGGTAATGAGTATTCCAGAACAAAATCATGCTGCGGTTTCTTCCTATCAGACCGAAAATAAGAAATTAAAAAGAAATCCACACGAATTGCAGGCTTTTTTTTTTTTTTCCCTGTCCATGTGTCATTCATTTCTAACTCTGTTTAGAGGTTTAATCTTGTCTAACGATTTTTCACCAGCAGACTAACACCTCCTTCTGGGATGGTTTAAAGGTAGTGTGCCTAAGAATGGCCTGGATGGCTCCCGGAAGTCTTGTCCAGCCCTAAGTTTACACTTTTGATAGATATGCATTTTCCAAAGAGCTCACTCACAGACCCACACAAACCCAGAGCAGCCAGCTGCTGGCCCTCACTGACTGCACTCGTCCCAGCACAGACATGCAAATGAGGTGATGCTTACTTAGTGCACTTGCGTGTTTATATTAAATTTACTCACTTCCTAATAGGTCTGCTTGACAGGGGCGGAAGGAAGACTTTAAATGTTGATATAGAATGTAGACAATAAATAGGGTGTTGGTTTTTTTTTAAAGGCATCTTGAAAAAAAAAACATAAATTAGGTGAATTTCGAGGCCAGCTTCTTTATCTCTAACTTTAGAGCCTGAATAAATCCATATTCCCTAAATGGTTAAAATGGATTGAAGTTAAACAATGATGAAATTGGTCGCTGTTTGAAGCATATTTTCTGTGTGCTCCCAGTCATCTCTGATCAAAGTTATTTCAAAGTTGAGCTCAGCCTAAAAACAGATTTTCTTAGCTATTCATGATAATGTTGCATTCTCGAAGGAAAGATGCCTAACAAGACAGTTGTTACTTTCTTTAGAAGGGATTTCTGACCAAGGACAGCAAGTCCTTGCGGGATCCCAAGGAGTTTATACCAGTCCATTAGCACCAAGTGTTGCCTCTAAAGTGACGACATAAACACTTGTTGAACATGTGTATATACATATTGTGTGGTTACTAAAACTCTAAAAATTCATTTCAGAATATGTATTGTATATGCGCAATCATGTATTGTTCTCTATATACTTCTCAAATAAAGAGAC
Source organism: Lutra lutra (assembly GCF_902655055.1). Lineage (NCBI taxonomy): Eukaryota > Metazoa > Chordata > Mammalia > Carnivora > Mustelidae > Lutra > Lutra lutra. The sequence goes on from NC_062292.1 coordinate 56,063,570, forward strand.
ACTAAAATACAATGCTATTATATGCAAATTGTATAACTTCGATAATTTTTTTCTTGAAAGATTTCCAGCTTCTATTGGATACAGCTACGAGCTACCACTTCAGATAATCTTTGCTTCTCTCCTTTCTGTTACCAAAAGAGAACAAATGCAAGAACAAAATACCATAATGCCTAGAAAATCCCCAAAGTAATGCTAAAATAGGGATAATTACTCCACTTTAATATCTTCCAAAGTCCTACATTTCCTTCCAGATATCAAACCCAAGAGCTCCATGAAGATGATGCCCACCCCAGATCTAACAAGCCACAAGAAGGTGTGCCTTGCCCTTGTGACTATTGACTATTTTTACTGGCAGGCTGGGGCAGGGGGGCTTGGAGGAAAATTCATCACAGAGGGTGCAAGTTATAAACAGAAAATGTCAAACCGAACTCATTATTCATGCAACAAAAATCAAATTGTCCTTTTCCAGTTGACAGTCTTTCACTGGAAGAATGTAGACTGACTTCCTAATATTCTTGTTTTCAAAGGACATTTTTAGTCACTTCTTCCTTTGAATCTATTTTCCAAGATCTCCAGGGGAAAACCATTTCAGACCTTTTCTAGGTCCGAAATTTTCACAAATTTCAGGCTAACAAAATCCTCCCTGATCAGGCTGTCTTCAGAGTTTTTTAACTTCAATCCCATCCATTCACTTTCGACTTGACCCCTCTTTCTCTCACCTTGGTGGAAACTGGAACAACCCAATGATACCTTCTTTGATCTCTTAGGACTTTTTATATATTAGAATATTAATCACAAATCATTTCTTGGCTTTCATGTCACCAAGCTGGAAAACCCAAACCTCTGAAGTTTTTGCCATGTGTCTAATTTTAATACCCCTTTATTTATGTTTCTGTGACTTTCCTAAGAATTATCCATTATTTTAGTTTATCTTGTTCAGTTAAAGACCTTGATACTAAGTTCCCATCATTGTTGGTATGAGAGGGTTAGTGAATTCTTTCTTTGGTTTCTTCTATTTGTGTTTTCAAGATACGATCTTGTAAAGATGCCACAAAACCAAATTAGACTCCACTTGTGAAACAGTGAAATTGCATCCTTTTCTGCAAGACTCCTGCATAGCTACTCATTTCTCAAGCTAAGATTGTATTTTCCCAGAAGCATTTATTATAAAGTGAAAAACTCTTCGGATGAAAGTGTTGGCTGTGGTTACACTTGAAAATACAGCATATCTTACTGAAAATGCATTGTGCACATTCCAAACACTTCTCTCTCTCTCCTCTCTCTTTCTTTTCAGTGAAGGTCTCATTAATGCTCTTAGCCATTTGGTATTTTTAAAGGACTTGCCTTGAAAATATTTCTATCCAAATCCATATAATTAAAGAAATCCATGAGAATAGTAAGTGGGACCCCTCAAGAAAGTAGCACCCATTGGAAGAACGGGGTGGGGGAACCTTCAGTCCCTGGGATTCTGCTGATCATGGCACTTAAAACTTTAGTTTTAGTTTGATCCTAATCCTAATTTTCCAGGATTTAAAGTTTGTTTTTTTTTTTTTTTTAAGATTTTATTTATTTATTTGACAGACAGAGATCACAAGTAGTCAGAGAGGCAGGCAAGGAGAGAGGGGGACGCAGGCTCCCTGCTGAGCAGAGAGCCCGATGTGGGGCTCGATCCCAAGACCCTGAGATCATGACCTGAGCAAAAGGCAGAGGCTTAACTCACTGAGCCACCCAGGTGCCCCCAGGATTTAAAGTTTTAAAGGTTCATTGTTAGAGTTAAGTATCAGGATAATTAGCATCATCAGACACTATTTTCCTGTCTGGTAATAACCAAGAACCCAGAAGCTCTTCCTGCTCTCACAACTCTGAGAAACAACCCAAGAATCCTGAGACCATTACAAGTTTTTCTATTTTCTGCATGCCCTTGCATTTATTATTATGCTATAAAATGTATTACTTAATTGTGTATTGTAATGTTCTACACAGTTTTCCCTTGTGTGTTAGTTCTTGTTCTTGAGAATTTTAAGATCTAGTGATCATCAGATTATGGTTACTGTATTAAGCAGATGAAGAGTAACACGAAAGCCTTACTAGATGAATGAAAGGAAGGGAAACTGATGTAACTCATTTATTCTTAGCACAGTTTTTTATCCAAGTAGGTTCTTTATTGTCATATCACTTAGTTAACTCTACCTCCAAATGTGCACGTACTCCAAAACTGAGAACTAATTTTAGTTTGCTTACCTAAAAGGGGAAAGTAGTCTTTCTTGAGAGCTAAACCCCCATCAGGCTCTCTACTAGGCACCTACCACTGAAAACATCCAGAAGTTTCCAGATGAAAACAAGTCCACGCTTCTCCCATCACAAATTCACCCTCCTACCATCCACGGTCTCTGGGTTTCTCTTGGTTTGCTCGTCTTTGCTAATCTCATCTCCAATAAAATAGAGGATTGAAAATTTGCTGTAGTCTTGCTCCAGATTTAGTCTTTACAGAAGGAAACTGAGGTGTTGTTCCACGGGACTGAGCCAAAAAAAAAAAAAAGGGTCTTTCGGAGGAAGGTAACTTACTAGTGTTCATTTTGCCAATTGACATCACAGAGGTTTACCAAATACTCTCATGTCTCCCTAGGTACGGTCAATGAACCACAGTCTCCAGGAAGCTCCAGGACTCGCCCCCATGCAGCTGCCTAAGAAATAACTAGCAATAGGATGTCCCTATAGCAGCGGTGCCCAAACAGAAATGTTGTGTTAAATAAAACCCGCACTCCAGATTTCCTTAATGAAAGGGGCCTATTTTTTTTTTTTTTTCCCTTGGAGTAGCTTTGAAACAAGGCTCATTCTCCAGGCGAGAATGGCTATGCTTTGTTAGCTGATTGCTTGTGACATAATTAGCTGACAATCTGGCACCAGGATGTTTAGTGCAAGTAGGACAACAATGCAGGAGAGTGTGGTGAGGTTAACCAATTGAGAAGCCTTTCAGCGTTAAAAGAAACGGTGCAAAAGTAAATTATACCCCGGTGTTGATCTTTTAAGCTCAAGTCAATCTGAGTCATGATGATTGCTGTAGAAGAAAAGAGCGGGGCCAATCTGTCATCGGTTTAGAAACATTTGCCGTAGGAAATGCAAACCCTCCAAAGTGATAGCCCTATTCCTTCCCTGATAGCAGCAGAGAAGAGTCAGAACAAGTGATAGGTTAATGATGATGAGATTAGGGGGCTGGTGTTAGGACTCACCACCCTGCGGCTGCAAGCTTCACGTTGTTCCCCTGGAAGATTCGAAGTCATTTTTCTCTTTCTGACTTTATCCTCACATGTTCTTTTGGGGACGGATTCCCACAACTCCACACTCTATGATGCAAACATGGAAACTGGAGAGGGAAATGGAAAAAAACAGGGATGTCATCTCTAAGCCACTGATCATCACTATTAAAGGGAAACAGAAAAAATTCGTATTTTTAGAAGGGGAAAAAAAAAAAACATAGCAGCCTGTCTACAGTAAGTTTGTTTTGACATTACAAGTGAAATCCGACTTTCTCTCTGAAAGGCAATACACTGTTCAGTTGCTGCCATCTTATGTCCCGATCCATAGCTTGTCTTTTCTCTCCTTTCCTTTTCCAGGGTGGAGTTGGTTTGCGGGCTGCTTTGCCCCCTTTTTCTCCTTCGGGGCTGTCAGATTTCTAAGGGGACCTGGAGGGAGAATGCTTGGAGAACTTGTTAGTCCACAGCTGCTTCTCTGTCGAGGGCGAAGGCTTTGATTAAAGGGGAGCGCCCCCCTGGATTTCACAGGTCACATCAATCACGCTGATCAGCCCCCGAAAGGCAACATATTGTCTGGGACTCGGCCAAGGAGGGATATCAATTTCACAATTGCACTTATGTCTTTCAGCCAAGAACCAGTTTATTTTTGGCGACTGAAGTCTGAGACTCACTTTGGAGCTGCCTTTGCGCGCTCACGCTCTGTGCCAGTCTCTGAGCCGTACCTTTCTCTTGAGTCAAAAAGAGGCATCCTTACACAGAGAATACGCTCGGCGACACTTCCCTCCCCCGAGAGACTTGTGATCTATTTTGACAGAGTTCTGAGATTTTTTTTTTTCTATGATTAATTCTTACTTCTATAGGGAGAGATTTCCCGATGGAGGTGCCTCCTTTCAGACAAGGCTCTGGGGAAACAGAACCATCAGAACCAGTATCACTCTAAGAAAAGTTAAAGAAAGACAACAGCCTTGCTTGACTCTTCAGGTTCTGCTGAGACTGATTTAGTAATAAATAATAATCATAGTTATCATCATAATCAATAACAAGATGAGAAAGTTAACCCCAATGACTACATCCATTTTTTTTTTTTTTTGGTCAGGTGCATTGTATGTCTTAATGAAGTTAAGGGGATTTTTTTTTAATTGTACTTTGCAAATTATGGAGAATCGTTTACATATTATGTCTTAGGACTGCATCGAAATTAGATATAGTTTGTGCATGTAAAATTCTGATTCGTGACTATGTTGTATTATCTCTTCGCTTTAAAATATATACTTCTCTTAATCCATTTGTTATGATCGCTTTTCTATTTGCCAATTTTTCATCCTGTGCTCTTGTCTGGAATTCTGGCTCACCTAAGGAATAACATGCTTACCAGGAGATGTATTACAATGGAAATGAAATTAATCATTGAAACAAATATTTGCTGAGGAAGAAAATAAATAAAAACATACCTCTTAGAACTTCCGAAGTTAAAATGCATCTTCCAATGACTAAACATCTTGCAAAACATTTCCGGTTAATAAATTAGAGCAGATGATTAAAGTCCATTATTTAGCCATTTCTGCTTTGTAAATTATATAATGAGTTACAGAATTAAATTTAATGACTTTTTAAAACAAGGTTCTAGTTGGTTTTGATATTCAAGAATTGAAAAAATAACGTAAAAATTTAGAAGCCTAATACTGTTAAATCCCTTTGTGAGAATAGCATCCCTGCAGCTTTAATGCTCAGTGACAGTAGCTTTGATAAAACTTCTTTAATAATCAGTGATTAAATACTTACTATGGTGTTATTTGTGATTACATTTATTCCAAGTTCACAAAAACCTATGACTGTCAGGTACCTTTCTTTTAGTTCTAAATATTCTGAAACATATTTTTAACACCTTAACAGATTTTTTTCAAGCACTAAATTTAATATATTCTTGTAATAATTACACAAGCGAGGTTTCGAGTGAGCTATGTTTGGGAAATATTGTTTGATCATGTTATTTTCTCTTGACTCATCAGAGGTAGGTGATACTTTTTTTTCAATTATTTTCTCACATAGAAAACCATAAAAAGACATCATCATGATGTGTTCCTGAAAATTAACTTGAAATCTCGGCTTTTGCTTTAGTGTGATTATAATACAAGCATTTGGAGCTGTAATAAGTACTGAAACCTTATTGTGTTTAAATGAGGTAAGATGTGTTAAGTACCGTCTACAATAACTATCTTTGAAATGTACTGCAAGAGTCTTTAAATACCTTATAATGCTTTCCTTAAATTATTTTAAAATGCTTCCTCTGAGTTCTGGGAATATAAATGATGCTTTTATAGTCTATGTTTACAATTTAGCCTTTCTATCTATAAACAACCTTGTTTAATTGGGGGGGCATGGAAATTACTTGATCTAGCATTTCTTTTGTATTAATACAAAGTACCACAAAATCTAATTTTAAATTCCATGCTTATTATTTCTCCAAAGGAGACCATTGTGCGGTCAAGTTCATTAGAGAGGACACAGTTGTTAATTAACACTTTCATATCAACCAGTATTTTGATAAAAACTTTATTTTTTAACTCCATGCCTTACATCTGTTTTTAAATGTGAGTGATAGGGAAGTCTTTACCAAACTGCATATAGAAGGCAGACATAGCTGTGATGTCCCCAGTATGACATTATTTGTCACAGTGAGATGTTCCTGAGAATACACGGTGTGTCCTATTTCTCTGAAATCTAGATTTTGATGAAGTAAACATTTTAATGCAGTTTTAATTAATTACTCTTATGACATTCTTATGCATAAGTTAAAGTGTTTGTTTCTCTTTAAATCATATATAAATCTCAGAACGTAACATTAAAAATGGAGGAAAGCTATTATTTGCCTAAGTGAATTTCATAACCTGTGATAATTTATCATTAATTTAACGGAGTTCCTTGACTTTCTTCATCTTGATTTTCCTGTTAGATATCTACCACTTCAATGCATAGCCAATATTATCATGCACTGAACTAAGTCAGCAGTTTTGACATCTTCATTTCAATGTCCTTTTCTGTACCTTCAGCAATGTTAACGTTACAAATTATAGGAGGGCATATTAATAGCCATACCCAAGAAGCAGAAAGAAAAGTGCATTTTTTTAAACTAAGTACTAACTTGGGATTTCCCGGGCCCATTGTCAAGTCAGCCGAACCCACAGCTCCTCCATTGTGATGATAATGGATTCCGTGTTGTTGGCGCAAAGGTCGTGAGGTCACCGTAAGCTCCTTAATGGACTGTGAAATAACTTTAACTGCATTAACCTCTCTGGATCACATGGGTGGCACCAACAGCCACTCCTGAAATTCTCATTCGCTTATAGAGACAATACCATTAGATTATTATATTTTCCATTTCGAATAGCAATAGGCTCAAAGCAATTATGCAGCTAAGCATTTCCATTAAGTGAATAAGATCTTAAAGAAGATTAACTAGAACATCTCTTGCATCCCATGTGTGGGGATAAGAGTGGATCCTACTGAAAATTTCATGGGACTTTTGGAGACCTTAAACTCAAACGGTCTCCTGCCTTAGGTTTTAGCTATTAAGTCATTGGGTGAATTGAAAATATCTTATACATACTGCTAAGCCTAGATGGCTTCTCCCTCTTTCCTAAGCTGAGCCATATATTTACAGGATAAACATTTTCTCCATCTACTCATTTTCCTAAATAAAAGAACTCATCAACTGTGAAACCAAGAAAACTGAGAACCAAGAACACCAGCCAGAGAAAACTGCATTGAAGCCATACGCTATTTTTTTCTTGACCCTTTTCCCCAGGAATTTAAATGCTGTTGTTCTAATTTCTTTCTGCTGGTTGTTGTGCTCAAAAGACCAAAAGGCTTTCCTTTGAAACCACACAAAGCTGGGAAACCCTTATTATCTGAAGGACAAGAATAAGTGGTATGAGTTTGCAGATATAATCAGACATCTATTTACCCACAAGTTAAGTAAGCCCTGTTGGATAAGTATCCAAGTGAGATTTAAAGAGTACTATGGTCATCAGTATTATCATTAAAGTACCTCATCGTCATCTTTATATGACATAGTGAAAAACATACATTAAACACATGTTTTAAATGTTTCAATTTTCTAGAGGGATGTCACGAACTGAAAAGTGGAAACATACTACATTTCTTCGTTTTTAAAATGAATATTTTAATGTTCTCAGATTAAGATCCAACGTGCAATCAGTTTTTATATTTACACAGAGTTTTTTTAATTCTGGGAAATCTGTAATAATTGAACCTGCCGCAGAACTGGGAAAATCTCGTTAACCAGTTGAAGGTATAAACATCCTTTCTTCAATCTTGATCTGTGTGTGTATGTTTTAATCTTGGAAAAACTACTTTTTGAGTGGGAGACGGGAGTTGACTATTGTTTTTTTCTAGAAATGAAAGAGTAAAAGCATGTGAGCATGGCAGCTTCGCCTTTGGAGTATAAAGTGGCATTGTTTGTGTTATCTAAGAAATCTGACTGTGGGGGTAAATTATACTTCTGTTATTTGATCAGAGTTTCTACTATCATTAAAAAAAAAAAAAATCTTTTGTGAAAATCTTTGGCTCTTTCCCTGGGAGCTACTTTCCTTTACTTGGTCAGAGCTACTGGGCTTCTAACTGCTACCCACCAAGTGGATCAGCCAACTTATTATTCACTTATTCAACAGGCAATTATTATACCCTTTCTGTATACCAGATGTTTTTGATAGACAGACATTCTGATTATAATGACTGGCAAGTAAATTAGCAGTGAGGTGTGATAAGTATTAGCACTAAGGCCTATACAGACAATAGGGGAACTCAGAGAAAGGCATCTAACATATACCTTCCTTATCATTCACACTTCATGTTTCTCTATCTCCCTTTTCAATCCAGTTCACAATAAAACTACTCCTCAAGAGGCTTGGGGCTGTGTTTTCTGAACATGATGAAAGGGTTTAGAATAAGTTTTCTCAAAATGCACCACTTTGGCATGTGGACTATTTTGAGCTGAAAGCAATCAAGACCCAGCAGACTCAAGAAAAACTTCTAATTCTCTCTTAAACGACCTAAAGGAATCTAAACAGGGGCCTGGCCCAGAAAGAGAGCTATTACTAAGAGACAACATTTTTTTCTTAAACTCTAAATGACCTACCTGTATGTCAGGACAAACATCTAATTACCAAACATCTGCTCTTCCTATTGTCCTGTGAATCACCCTCCTCCCCTTTGAAGCTCTAGTCCCCTATCCCATTTCTTAGCTTAAGAGGGCATATAAACCTCAATTGCCTGGCTTATCCTTGGATCTCATATTCTTCTTATGGGATGCCTGTATGAACGTAATTAAATTTGTTTTCCTACTGTTAATCTGTTTATGTTAATTTGATAATCAGCATAGGAACTAATCAAAGAATCTAGATGGGTAGAAGGAAATTTTTTTTCCTCTCCAATAATGGCATGTTTACTCTGCTCCCCTTCTAACTTTCTGAGTATGCTTTTCCAGCTTACTGGAGTCCGATGCTTTCTATATGGAAGTCTAATGAACATGTTCAAGATATCAGACATGACATGTGAATTGCTTGCTTCACTCAAGACCAAATTATAAAACACAGAGCAATCGATTAATTAGTCTACAAATATGTATAGAATAGCTAGCATGTGATGGCAAATTGCCAAAAGGGCTTTTTTACTAAAACAGTGGATAAAACCCATTTAAAAGTCTATAGCATATCCAGCAACATATAAAAAGAATAATGTACCATGACCAAGTGGGATTTATCCCAGAGATAAAATGTTGGTTTAACATCCAAAAACCAACTAACATAAAACGTCCTATCTATAGAATAAAAATCAAAACCACAGTCACTCAATAGATAGAGAAAAGCATTTAACACAATCTCACACTTTTTCATGAAAAAACTCTCAATAAACTAAGGACATCTACAAAAAACCCATAACTAACATTATACTTAATGGTGAAAGAGTGTATGTTTTAGACCAGGATCAAAACAAGAATATTTACTCTTGCCACTTCTATTCAACATTTGTACTTGAGATTCCAGCTAGGGTAATTAGGCAAGAAAAAGAATTAAAAGGAATACAGATTGAAAAAGAAGAAGTAAACCTATCTCTATCCACAGGTGATATGCACTATGTATAGGAAATCCTAAGTAATTCACACACAAAAAACTACTAAAACCAATAAATGAGTTCAGGATACAAAGGTTGCAGGACACAATGTAATGTACAAAAGTCAATTGTATTTCAGTTCATTTGCAATGAACAATCTGAAAATACAATTAAGAAAAGAATTTCATTCACGATAGCATTAGAAAGAATAAAATATTTGCGAATAAATTTAATAAAAGAAGTGTAAAACTTAGCTTGCACTCTGAAAACTACAAAACATTGTTAAAAATAACTAAAGGAGAACAAATAAATGGAAAAACACTCCATGGTCATGGATCGAAAGACTTAAGATTGTTAAGATTACCATGTTCCACAAATGGATCTACAGATTCAACACAATCTCTATCCAAATCCCAGTTGACATCTTTGAAGAAATTAACAACTTGATTCTAAAATTCATATGAAAGTTTAAGGGACTCAAAATAGCCAAAATTACCCTGAAAAAAAGAAGAACAATGTTGGAGGACTTAGACTCCTTGATTTCAAAACTTAATCCAAACAAAGCAACAGTAATCAAGACTGTGGTACTGGCACAAGGCTAGATGTATAGATCAACAGAATAAAGCCAAGAGTCTAGAAACAAGCCCATACATCCAGGATCAACTGATTTTCAATAAGGATACTGAGACCATTTAGTGGGGAGAAAAGATTTTTCAAGAAATAGTGCTGAATAGTTCCCCTCTACTTGCTAGATGGGATGCTGCCTGATTCATGAATCCCTTAATAATGTCAATGAGAGGGGCGCCTGGGTGGCTCAGTGGGTTAAGCCGCTGCCTTCGGCTCAGGTCATGATCCCAGGTCCTGGGTTCGAGCCCCACATCGGGCTTTCTGCCCAGCAGGGAGCCTGCTTCCTCCTCTCTCTCTGCCTGCCTCTCTGCCTACTTGTGATTTCTCTCTGTCAAATAAATAAATAAAATCTTTTAAAAAAAAATAATGTCAATGAGATCCTCAAATTAAAAAAAAAAATAATAAACAAATAGTGCTAAGACAACTTGATAGCCATTTACAGAAAATGAATTTGGACACTTACCTCATATCATATACAAAACTAACTCAAAATGGATCAAAGACCTAAACATAAGAGCAAAACTATAAAACTCTCGGAAGAAAACATAGGGGTAAATCTTCATTACGTTAGATTTGTCAAAGGATTCTTAGAAATGACTCCAAAACCATGAGAAAAAAAAGAGAGAAAAGAAGAAAAAGAAAAAGAACAGAGAAAAAAAATTGATATATTGGATTTCATCAAAATTAAAAGATTTGATCTTCAAAGGGCACCATCAAGAAACTGAAAAGATTGAATGGAAGAAAATATTTTCAAATCATAAATAAATTAACAGACTGGTAAATAGAATATAAAAGGATGTTTATAACTAATAATAAAAAGACAACTCAATTTAAAAATGGACAAAAGTTCTGAATGGACATTTCTCCAAGGAATATACACCAACAGACAATAAACACACAAAAAGATGCTCAATATCAGAGATACTGTGATATAATAAATATATTATATTTTTGGTCTTTGTCCCCAGTTCTGGATTCTGAAATCCTTGGAATTTAGGAGTGTCTTTGGTTTTAATGAGGCGAATCTTAGTGGTTTCCTAGCCAGGTTCAGGATGGGAGCTGGTCACCGAAAAGATCAAACCTTGACTAGAAGCTTGGAACTTTCAGCGTCATCCCCAACCTCTAGGGAGGGGAGAGAATCTGGAGACAGAGTTAGTAAGTAATCATGCCTACATGATGAACTTTCTAAAAAAGCCTAAACAACCAGTTTGGTAGAGCTTTAGCGTTGATACGTACATCCATGTGACAGGAGGCAGGTGTATCCCAACACCATAGGATAGAAGCTCCTGTGATTGGGACCTTTCCAGACCTCATCCCATGTACCTCCTCCTCTGGCTGTTCATTTGTATCTTTTGAGCCATCTTTTATAATAAACTGATAATATAGGTAAAGTGCTTTCCTGAGTTTTATGGGCCATTTTGCAGCAAATGATTGAAATGGAAGAAAAGGTTGTAGAAACCTCTGATTTATAGCCAGTTCATCCGAAGTACAGGTGACAATCTGGGACTTGCCACTGGGTGTCTGAAGTGGGAGCAGTCTCTGGGACTGAGCCCTTAACCAGGTGGGGTCTGTGCTAGCTCTAGGTAGATAGTGTCAGAACAGAATTGACTCGTAGTCTGTCAGTTGGTGTCTGGAGAGCTGGAGAATTCGTTGGTATAGGAAAAAAACCCTCACATGTTTGGTTTCACAAGTATTGTCAATAAAAACAGTTCAATATCATTATGCATCAGGGAACTACAAATCAAAATCACAATGAAATATCATTTCACACCCACTAAGATGGCTAGAATAAAAATAGTCAATGACAAGTGTTGGTAAGAATGAATAGAAACCATAACCTTCATGAACTGCTGATATGAATGTCAATGGTACAGCTGATTTGGAAAATAGTCTGGTAATTCCTCAAATAATTAAACACAGAGTCGCCAGATAATCTGATAATTTTACTCCTAGGGATATACTCAAGAGAAAGGAAAACACAGATCCAAAACTTGTACATGACTGTTTAGGTGGGAATTATTCATGATGCCAAAAGGTGAAAATAACCCAAAAGTCCATCCACACAAATCAGTAAAGAAAATCTAGTACAACTAATCCATACAACTCAATATTATTAAGCCACAAGAAGGAATCAATGTCCTGATATGGGCTACAACATGGATGAAACTTGAAAGCATTATGCTGAGTGAAGCAAACGAGTCACAAAAGATCCTATCTTCTATGACTTCATGCATATAAAAGTCCAGAATAGGCAAACGTATAGACATAGACAGTAAATCACCGGTTGCTTAGTTATAGAAGAGATAGGAGAAGTGAGTGGAGGAATGATGGCCAAAGGATGCAGGTTTCTTTTGAGAAGATGAAAATACTTTAAAATAGGCTGTGGCGATGGTTGCATATATCCGTGAGTATACTAAAATCCACTGAGTTGCACACTCTAAATGAATGAGTTACACGGGATGTGAACCATATCACAGACTGTTAAAAAAAAAAGAAAATTCTGCAATCAACATATTTAAGTCACGTACTCTAGAACTACCTAAATGTCTTTCAGATATGGGAAATCGTTTTCCAACAATAAATATGCAAGATAAAGAATTTGTTATTATCAGTATTATACCTTAGGAATCAGATTAGGATGGGAGTTAAAGTAATTGGGAGCAAGTCTTGGAGGTGACAGCCAACTTGAGGTTTCCTATGCAAGAGTCTAGGTTGGTTTAACCTCTGCTCTCATATCTAGATTTATACAAGCAAGACTTGAAGATTCAACCCTAAAAACTCAAACTATTTTAAGACCAGTTATTTGAATATCATAATTAGAGACCAACAGCTGCCTTAGTTTTGCCTAAGCAATTGCTAGTTTTTCCGTAGTAAATTGGGCTGTAATCGAATTCTTGTTTCCATGCGGTATTTTCCATACTCAGGGTATGTATCATGCCTACCTTCTTGCTGCAGTTTTGAAATAACAACAGATCTCCTTCACAAAAGGTGCAAGGGACCACATTCCCTCTGAAAGCCAAAAAGTATTATTTTTAATATTCTAAAATGGAGCATATTTAACAAGTAAATGTATGAGCACTTTAGGATAAATGAAACCACCAGACTCAAAGAGAGACCTGAAATATCTCCTGTCCTTGTACGGAGGGGAGATAATGGGTGGACGTCTTTATGTAAGTGTTCTCACTAAAGTTTATTTGCTTCAGGTCTCAAGGTGGAGTAACATTTTGCCATGAAGGCTCTTGCAGGCTTACGTGGGGCTACGTAACGTGCTTCACCTTTCCAGGTCTTGCTCCCATTAGTACCCACTGAATGATGGATTTTTAATCCACATGGGCATTTTTCATATATCAGAAGACAATTTTAAAAACCCTGGAGATACCTATATTAATTTCACACGCTTCAAGGACATTTCAAAAGTCCCTAGAGGGCTGTTTCTTTTTCTCTCCGTAATGTACACGGTGTAGGAAAATGTTAAGCACTGTTATTGAGTACTTGGACTTTCATCTCTAGGAAGGGATGATGGGGAAATCCAGTGGGTTGTTTCCCTGAAGTGGGCCTAGTGACTAATGCTCTAAGGTAATCACAACATCAAGACTCAGTTACGTGGGAAGAGTCCCAGTTAGTCAACAATAGTGTACTATGTGCCTATTGTGTGCAAAGCACTGAGCCAGCTGGTGAGAGACTCAGCCTCAAAGGTGGCGAAGGAGATGGCATACATACATAGCCATCATACCAGGCTATGTGCAATGAAAATCATTGAAAATGTACACATTTCTGTAGGAAACCAGAGTGTGAGAAGCTAATATTGGCTTCATGGAGATGGTGGGGTTTGAACTGAAACTTGAATGGTATTTCAACAGATGAAAGGAGGGGCGAGCACACTAAAGATACAAGTAAGTGGGTAAACAGAGAAGTGTAAATCTTGGGATCTTTTAAAAAAAAAAAAGGCGAATAGTTACATGTGGCCAGACCATAGAAAATTAATAGGAAAGAAGCCTGGAAAATACGCTGAAGCTCGATCATGAATGAGATTAGAATATCAGTTTATGAAATGTAGACTTTACAAAGCGAATGACAATTAGCTGACTGTTAGAATCCAGGCAAGATACATGAGGGGTTTCTAGCCTATGGAGCAAGTGGTGTTTTAGCCGCTGATAGAAGTGGGAGACAGACTGGATATAAGGTATGAAGGAAAGGAAGGAGGCCCAGGTCACTCTTGGGCATAGAGATTAAGGTGTGGAATAGAAATGGGAATATGAAAAGAAAGTCCTCAATTGGGGAGGAAGTGAAATTAGATGGAACATTTCAGAACAAACCTGAATGTGTTCTCGGGCAGCAGGTGGGAGCATGAGATTACTGTTTGAAGAGCAGTCAGAACTGTAGCTTATAGGTTGGCGTCCACTTACACCCCAGTGATGTCTGAAAGCCTCAGGAACTGATACATAAAGAGAATGAATTACGTATAGAATAAAATAATTCAAGAGATGTTGTTGGGATATAAAAGAGATCACTGAAAGAGAAAGGATAGGTGGAAAAAAGAAACAACAAAACACAGAGAAAAGCTAAGGACGGAATATGGAGGACACCTTTTCAAACCGGAGACATGTCTAGACAAAGACGGTTATCAGAAAGGCAAGACAGAGAATGGAGAGAATTTCGAGGAAAAGAAGTTAGGAGACAAAGGAGGAATAATGACCACAGATGCAAAGCTAGGGGCTTCACCGTGAGGAAGCTGCTTGGGAAGAAATCATCAAACAATAGAACCGAATATATAATAATATTGTTATTAACTTACAGTTATATAAAGCATTTACATAACTTATCAAATACTTTCAAAACTCCTGAGCAATATAAGAAATTGTACTAATAAAGTTAGTTTTTAAAGCAAGGTTTCAAGCTTAAATCTTCATTTACAGAAAGTGTGAAACCAATGAGAAAACCAGCAATAGATCAGAGAAAAGGCTAATTATCATTTAGAGTGTAATTAATTCACCTTATAACTAATTAATAGAGACTAACCTCTGTGACACTCTCAAATTCCTACATCATTTGTAGGTGGATCAATTTTATATACCCGTCTCATATTAAAAAGGAAAAGTGACCACAGTTTTGAATTTAAAAAAGGAAAATGTAAAGGTCAGCTTTAATCTTTATAACTGCAATAAAAATGAGACAACTTTTTACTAAATTCAAAGGTTAAATAAAGGAATCAAGAGAGAGAAAAGGTGTGTCTGGGACAATCATTTTTAAAACTCCAGAAGATTAAATAGACCCCAGAGAAAGACAGTGACTATACAAATCTCCTCTCACCTATAAAACATTCCCCCTTTTTTTTAAAGATGTTTTTATTTTCCTAAATATATATCATGTAAAAAGATCTTTCCCTGAAAGCAATTCAGACTCAAAGTTCTACGAAGGAAAAACTGCAAATTTAGCAA
Organism: Lutra lutra; assembly: GCF_902655055.1. Lineage (NCBI taxonomy): Eukaryota > Metazoa > Chordata > Mammalia > Carnivora > Mustelidae > Lutra > Lutra lutra. Next base: position 56,079,021 of record NC_062292.1, read on the forward strand.
ATTGCTTCCTTTATTATTTTCTAAGTGAGTACCTCAAATATAAAGGCCATTTCATTTGGCTCATCGGGAAGTCCTTTTGTTTGTTAAGGTTAACTATATTTAGTTAGGAGAAGATAATTCTGTAACGGCTTTGAAGGGTAACCTTGACTGCTCTGATAAAACATTCCATTATACAATCTTTAGCACCATTACTAAATATTAACTCACGCTGACGGGATGGGAAGGAATCACTCTTCCCAGTGGAGCCGGATGGGTCAAAACATTACGTTTGAATACACACAGACCTTATTTTGACCTTAAGTTTGTGATATATCTTACAGTTGTAGGATTTTCACAAAACTCATCTCACTGGACTCTTTAAAAAACTCCATGTGATAAGCAAATCAGAGATGAGAATTCCCATTTCACAGATGAAGAAAATGAGTCAGTGAGCGGAAGAGACCAACAAGAAGACCTATTGCAAGTTAGTAGCAGAACCCTGTCTTTCAAGATAAGCAAGAACATGGGGTTTGTTCAGTGAGGATCTGTTTTCCAGGATGGAATGCAAGCTCCCTAAAGACTGTTGTTCATTGGTGCAACCCCTGTAACCATGGCCTGGTGGATATTAGGTACTCACTAGCAATTTCTTGAATAAATGAATAGATAGTGATAAATTCAAGTCAAGTGGATAAGCATTAACAATAGTGACTGCATTCATGGAATGATAACAGAATCTGAATTTTGGAGAATGTGTGAAACTTGAGTCAGCGTTATGAAGATAGTCTTCTTTTACTTGTTAAAATAGGTTATTGAATATAAATCACCCATTTCAATTGAGAAGTAAATGATTTTTAGTAAGTTTACAGAATTGTGCAGCCATCGTCACAATACAATTTTAGAATATGTCTATCTTTTCCAAGAAATTGTCCATGTCCATTTTCAGCCATTCTCCTTCCGTACCCTGAGTCCTACGCAACTGCATATCTACTTTCTGCTAGAGTTGCCTTTTTTGGATATTTCGTACAAAGAGAATCATATGATAAGTGGTCTTTGTCTGGGGCTTCTTTTGTTTAGCTTGCTTTTTGTTGTTGTAACATGTATCAGTAGTTCATTCCTTTTTATTGCTACATAATATTCCATTGTTTGGATAGACCACATTTTTTTTTTAATCGATTTACCAGTTGATGGGTACTGAGTTGTTCCCAGTTTGTTGAAAATCAGTTGACCATAAATTTAAGAGTTTATTTGTATGTTCTCAGTTTATTCCACTGATCTAAATGAAAAATTGTGCTCCTGGTTGCTTTACACCCTACTATTTACATATTAATTCATTTGAAAAATATTTTTAGCCTTTATAATACACCAGACATTGTGCTTTGCAGTGAGGTTGAAAAAATGATGAATCTTCATCTTTAGGTAGGCTCCAAAGTAAGGTAAAGGGTTGGTTGTATCTATTTTAAAGATAATCAAAGTAAAGTGCAAACGTCTATTGAGTTCTGGCTATTTTATCAGAAGAGAATTTGAAATTGTATTTCCCTATGTTTACTTTTCTGACCCCTTGTCACAATTTGAAATTATGTGATTAGGGGCTTGTTTGTAGTGCATGGAAGGGCAATGCTGGAGAGGTTGTTTTTATTTTTATTTTATTTATTTATTTATTTATTTATTTGAAAGAGAGAGTGTGCATGAGGTGGGGAGGGGCTGAAAGAAAGGGAGAGAGAGAATGTTAAGCAGGATCCCAGTGGGGAGCCCGACACAAGGCTGTCTCATGATGTTGAGATCATGACCCAGGCTGACATCAAGAGCTCAACATTTAACCCATTGAGTCACCCAGGTGCCCCTGGAGAGATTATTTTTAAAGCAATTAGAACAACGTGTAAGTGCCTAGAACACAGAACACAGTAAGTGATACATATGTATCTGTTAATAATAATCTGGTTAATAATCTGTTAATAATAAATCTGGTAAGTAAATATTGCTGTAATTTCCAAAACACGAATTCTCCCTTTAAAAAGGTAAATATTCCTATCTTCTGAGAACTATTATACCAAACGTTAAAATGTGATTAAAGAAACAATTTAGGTGATCCAAACAAACTATTTAACATTTCATGAAGCAGGCAGTCGCCATTCCCACAGGTTCAGAAAACTGAAAAATGGGGCAGAAGGTAGGAAGATTTTCTATGATTAAGAATAAAGAACAAGGAAGAGAAAAACAGGAAATATCTGACTAGGGTCACACAGACAACCTTGTTTGGATGAGAAGGAAGAAGGACATAAGTATGGAGCCCAGAGTTAACTTGGCCTTGGGGATTGACTGATGGGATATACTGCATTTCTGATCAATTTACAAGATCTGATTACAAGATCAATTTACAAGTTCTGATCATTTACAAGAACATGAAAGTTATTTAAGTCTTTGGTTTGCTAGCACGGCACCCAGGGCAGGAACACATCTGTCCTGGGCTTACTAATTTATTTCAACACAAAGTATGCTCTCTGTCCAGAATTTTACTAGAAAATACTCTGATCAGCAAGGTCAAAGAGTATTCAATAATTTGTACAGCTGCTTTAAGAGACCAACTAGAAAGATGAAGAATTAAAGAAGTGGACTCCTGGCAATGAAAACAAATGAGGACAATTTTAAATGGCTAAAAACAGGCTTCTGTAATTTTGATGATTTAAACCATAAAAATATTTTTTAAAACCTTTGATACTGAGAAAATTCATTCTTGACCCTTGTCTACTGCAGTTTAATGATATGATTAGAGAAAAAGTTATTAAGTTTGAAATGAGTTGAACCTACCTACTTGCCTTCTGGAGAGTCCCTCCCAATTGTACCAAAAAGCTCAAGTGCCCAGAAGGTAGGGGTGAGGCCACAATCAGGATTCGTTCTGCTCATCATTGATGGCGGTACTTAAAAGTCAATCCAACAAATGTCAAATTATAAAATGGAAACAAGTGATTAAGCAGAATAGAATAAAAATTCTCCAAGGTTTTGGAAATCATTCTGATCTTCAGAAAACACTATCCGTTTTACTTTCAAAGGATTTTTGACTCCATCTCATAAAACCTGCTAGAGTGAATATTGCTTTTCTGAATGGTCTTATGTATATCATCAGAACAATAAAGAACTATAGATTTCCCTTTTTTGTCTTGGCTTCCAGGAAACTTAAAACTGAATTTAGTGTCAGGCTGCTGCATGGGTCTCCAAGTTGGGTTTTCTTTTTAAATTGTATTCATACTTTAAATGTCAAATCCAAATGATTATTCTATCTTTTCTTTTTTTTTTTTTTATTGGAAGGTAGCTCAATTTTTAAAAAACCAGGCCAGAGTATACTTTTTCTACAAGAAAGAATCCTGAGATACAACATTCCAAATCTCTCACCAGCCAATAACTTCTCTACCTTTCTGCACTCACAAATGTATTACTACCCCAGACTAAATCCAAATAATCTAAAGAACTATCTTTTTCACGAATTAGAAGGAATCTTCCTTAGAAATGGGATTTTAGGGGTGCCTGGATGGCTCAGTGGGTTAAAGCCTCTGCCTTCAGCTGAGGTCATGATCCCAGGGTCCTGGGATGGAGCCCCACATTGGGCTCTCTGCTCGGCAGGGAGCCTGCTTCCTCCTCTCTCTCTGCCTGCCTTTCTGCCTACTTGTGATCTCTGTCTGTCAAATAAATAAATAAAATCTTTAAAAAAAAAAAAGAAATAGGATTTTATTTTTTAAACATCCTCTGTATTAGTAAGATTGATGATTTTGTTTGTTTTTTTAATACAGTTAAGTGTTAATGGAGAGTCTATAGAAATAGTTAAAAGACAGCATCAGTATATAAAAATCCATATTATGGATTCTGAAATCAATATTGCAATATAACCTGAGAAAATTCTTTTTAGGGAAAGTTAGGAACTATTGAGATAAACACAAGCTTTTTTTTTTTTTTTTTTAAATTTTCACTTGCAAAGTGTATGTTATTCTTCTGGTAGCATTTCACTTAAAATACGAATTCTAGGAGAATAAGACCCATACCAACGGTAACCCCACCAACAGGACAACTGGGCAATTGTGGTTTTATTATAGTACAATTATATTGGTTTCTATCTCTGAGCACCTAAATAGTGTCTGACCCATAGTATGTGCTCATTAAATACTTGTTGAATAAAAGAATGAATAACCTGAAAAATGGATACAAAATTGCATAGAGAGTAATAGTTATATATAGAGAGAATTACCTAAAGAAATAATTAAAAAGTTGAAGGGAATGTGTTATTTGTTTCTCATTCATAAAAGAATTCAAAGCCAAATAAAAATTTTAAGTGAGAAACTGTACTCATGGCAACTGTTAAACTGTTATATGGCAAGGTAATTCAGATTTTGACTATGGAAACTGGGGATTCATGAAAACATTTACTCACAGATTCTCCCAGATCAAAAACCTTAGAATTATCATCAGTCAGGCAAAGCTGGGAAGATTGATCTTGGCAGGAAAGTGACAGAGATGGGATCCAAAAGAACGCACAGATAGACCCTGAGTGTCTCTGAAAAAGCTGCAATTACAACCCCCCCTCCCCAACCCCCTCATCAAATGCTTTCCATAGATTGAATCTGATTCTTGACCCTTAGCTGTGCTCCTAGTCTATGTGGAGGGCGCTCTGGCTCTGTGAGTTTATCTCGGTCACTGGCAGAGGGGGCCTGTTGGGCACATAAGGTGTGCACAAACGCTTGATGATTGACTGGTTGATTGGAAAGAGGAAGATATGAGTCTGGAGGACAGACTGTCAGTTCCAGATGGCTCCCTGAGGAAGAACAGGAGGCGATCCAGGAATCTCTGCCCCAGAAAAACCACAGGCTGTCAATTACATGCATCAAGCAATGTGGAGGAGAGGTAAAGTGGAAGCGAAAAAAAGAACGAAGAAGTTATTCTTCTTGAATGCATGTGTTTTCCCCCCTATTTTCATCTCACCTTTACCGATTTGCAGGATCTTCTTGGGAGTGCTTGGGTCCACCTACAATCCCCTGAATGTCTATACATAGCTTCCCGTTTTCATTGTGATTAAAGTAAAAACTAATTGTCTCCGTGACTCTAATATTTCAGGTTTTTTTCCCAAGCACTGTCCTTTCAATAATTTTTCCTCTTTTTTTTTTTTGGAAAAAGTTTATTTGCTGCCAAAGAGAAAGTGTGGGTCTTTGTTATTAATGTTGTAGAAATACAAATATGTCCACCTCAGAAAGGAGTCTTCATTAACTCCCACAGCCCAGAAAATTAAGGCACGCCTCATCAGGATCCGAGCTTGCTGTCGACTAAATTGCAAGGGACTAGTTGAGTTGCTGGGGTTCATAATGCTGATAGAGCGGTTTCCACGTGAATGAAGGATAAACAGCGATTAATTTCAGCCAATAAATAATGGTTTGAGGCCCACATTGAAAGAGGAACAATTACTTTTCCATTTTTCCTGCCAAATGAGCTGATAAGAGAAAACAGGGGAGTTGGCCACGTAAATCAGTCTTAATTTTATCTTCCCCATTAAAAAGCAGCCATTAAGACCATCTTCGGCTCATTTCATCCTCCTCTTGTTTCACTTTTTCAATTTGCACAAAAGGGGGGAGTTTGCTCGTCATAAAATTTCACTTTGGCCAACCTATCATTTGCATCTGGGCCAATAAATAGCAATTAGCATAAACATTTAAATCAGGAACTGGAACAAATTCTTGTTCCCCCAGCAAGCTGTTAAATTACAGTATTTTACTATATATAAGAAGCCCTAAACAAAAGATCTGTCGGGCACTATTATCCTCTTTCAAATAGGACATGGTTGAAAGAGAAATAATAACTCCAAACCCACACACTTCTCACTCAGATCTAGGGGGAGTCTGTCTCCTGGGGTCTTGACCTGTAGAATCAATGTCTCTTGCCCACTGCTCAAGTTCTCAACCAAACAAGGAAGTTTCAACTCAATTTTGTAAAGGATAGTAATTGCAGTGAAAATAAATACACACCCTGCATTATTATTTAAAGATGATCAACAAGAGTTGTTTTGAGCCCAAATCAAAGTCCATTGCACAAAATGCAACGGAATGCAATGAAATGAATATAATAGGAAGATGAGAACTGGCTACTTTTGGTATTAAGGTGCCCTCCTGAGTTCAAAGGGAAATCACTGTGATCAAAATGTCACCGTGAAAAGGTTCAGACCCCAGAGCCCGTCCTGCCCGTGCTCCTTTCTCACAATGGCCCGTGGAGATGGTTTGTTGTAAGAGATCAGTTGTCTTACACAGCGTTGTCCTCAAGGACAGAAAAGTATCCACCAGACTTGTCCTGATCTCAGCCTAGTTAGATTCTTGGTTTGTGTTCTCTCTTGACAAATCAGAGGGCTATGATGAGGCGTTATAGAAAGATATTAAGAGGAAAAATACAGAGAATGGCCCTGGTTGACTGTCTCCAAACCAAGTGTTAAGCCTGGCACCTTCTTTCCTTTCATTGTCAACTGAAACTTAGTTCATTATTTATCTATGGCTCATTGAAAGTCAAGGTGAGTGCTTCTCTTGATTAGGCCCTAATTAATGTTGGCTGGAAACCCAGAGTGGAACAGAGTGGTTTTGATGTTTTTTATGAAAGCTTTCATTGGGAAGATTTGGGTTCACCAATGAAACATTAACTGCTTCCGGTCTGCATAGATGTGAAATGATTATTTGTAATTACACGGGTTGCAGCGAGAAGACACTGAAAATTTGAATCTGTTGTTCCTTACTGCTGTTATTGACAAATTATTTTCTTATTTCTACAAGATATTTAAAAAGAAAAGAATTGCCTTACTTCTACAGAATTTAAACATGGTCAACCTGGTGTCAACTAAAAACATAGGGGTAATGCTTCCACCATTTCTCACACTAGCCAAATGTTAAATGACTTTGCTTTGATTTCTTGTAAGACATCAGAAATTGCCCAAGTCTCAGTTTTGAGTTTACAGTTGATCAGTTTTGTTACATGGATGTGCATGTCCCCACCAAACTATTCACTGTGTCTTAGCCCATCAGACCTATTCCTGCACCCCAGGCAAAAAACAAAAAGACAAAAAAACAGGAGAAAAAGGAAAGAGGTGCTTATGTTTCACACCAGGAAGCAAAGACTCTATCCTTCTCAACTTCCTCAACTACCACCTTCTCAAAGTAGATGATGATGAATTTATTTAATCTACAAACCATTGTTGGGCCTGATGTGTGCCAAATTCTGGTGAAGCCACTGAATGGAAGGCTTGTGGCCTTCTCATCTCAATTTTTGGGTAAGTGATTTAACATAAGAAGTTAAGATATTCACCAGGCTGTGGGTCAATAAATTTTTTTTTTTTTTTTTTTTTAGAGATTCTTCAAAAAAATTTTTACGTAATTCTACACCCAGCTTGGGCCTTGAACTCAACCCCAAGATCAAGAGTTGTAAGTTCCACCGACTGAGCCAGCCAAGTGCCCCTGGATCAATAAATTTCAAAGCTCTCATAATTTTATTGGCCTGCAAAAACACATAACTGCTCTCAGTCTCCCTATTGTCCACTGTATCGGAGTATAGAATTGAGATAGCTAGATTACTCTTTACAACCACAGCAAACATCTCTGCATACTCCACTTGGTCTAGAACACTGATGATGGAAAACATTTCAACCGCAAGGAAAATCATGCTGAGACAGTTTCTCAAGAAACCCGGGTCTGGGAGATAGACACCCTGTATGCATCTGAGAGAATGCGACCAAAACAACACTGCACACTGACACACCAAGGTTTTGCCTAGGGCACATAGAGAAACTGCATTTCCCAGGTTCCTGTGCTGTGAGGTTGTGGCTGGCTAAACTCTGGTTAATGAAATATGGCAGAAATGATGAACGTCACTTCCAGGCCTCACCCTAAAATATCTTATCTCCCTTTCTTTCCTTCCCTCTGTATACCTGGGGCCCCCCCGTTTCAGGCATAGAGGCTCAGAGAGGAAGAAGGAAGGGCAGGACTAGACTGTAGGAGGAATGAAAAACCCACTTTTAGTAGGTGAAACCACCAAGATTTCAGGGATTATCTGTTGTGGCAGCTGTTCAATTACTCTGAATACTGAAGAATGGGTAGAAAACAAGTAGGATGATTGAAACAAAACAAAACAAAAGATCTCTGTGGTTGGGACAGCCAGAGACTAGATTTGCAGGCTGCCCAGAGGTACAGAATTGCTCCTTATTGTTAGCTTAGAGAATAACACAAATCGAAGTTGAACAAATTAATAGTGAATTAGGGCAGAATGAGACAGAGATACATGCATTGGGATCAATGGGAAACAGACAATGCCTCTTCTAAGGAAAAGAATTAAAGGAGCAGTTAAGGAGTTAACATGAAATTGTCTAGTCCTGGGGAAAGCTCTGCAGTGGGGGAGGTGGGTGGGGAAAAACTTTCAGACAGAATTAAGGAAAATGAATGTCAAAAATTATTGAAATGCCTAAAGTCAAAGTAAGTTACCTTTAGAAATTTTGGCGAGTAGTAATATTTTGAATAAAGAATCATTTGATAAGTTCATGGATACACTGTGTAGCAAACCATGCTCATCAACATTCTGGTTTTTAAAATTTATATATTTATTATATATAATTACATATAATATGACCATAATAAAAAACTTATATAAAAATATTATATACACATAATTTGTATATATAAATGTATCTGTTTGAAGCGGAACTATTTTGTTTCATTTAATCTGTTGATTCGTGCACTAAGACAAAACAGTTTTTTTATAAAAACCTAATTGGGGGGGGGCGCCTGGGTGGCTCAGTGAGTTAAAACCTCTGCCTTTGGCCCGGGTCATGATCCCAGGGTCCTGGGATCGAGCCCCACATCGGGCTCTCTGCTCAGCAGGGAACCTGCTTCCCTTCCTCTCTCTGCCTGCCTTTCTGCTTACTTGTGATCTCGGTCTGTCAAATAAATTAAAAAACAAACAAACAAACAAAAAAACAAAAAAACACCTAATTGGGGTTTTTACATAATCTTTAGTATTTTGGGGATTATGAAGACAAACTGTGTTGTAGAATATTTGGAAAATAAGGAAAAGAAGAGAGAAAAAAATTCAAACTCTCCTGCTAGTAGTCCCAGATAAATACAATAACATTTGTGTGAATGCCTGTTACGCTAATTTTGCAGCTATATTTTAGCCAAACTGAAAGTGTAGTTTATGTTAAGATTTGTTCTATCATTTTTTCCCTACCATTGACGTCTTATTAAAATCTTCCATTGGTTTTCCGTCTTGAGAATAGCCCAATCTCAATCTATGCCCCGTGGGGCACACCAGGTGTGTCCGGATATTGGCTCCCTGTGCTAAGAGGGCCAGCAGGTGGGACGTAAGGTGGGTGCCACCCAGCCCCTTATGCCCGAGTCTTGTAAAATATCACAACTTTGTACGTCAGCTGTGACATGAAAAGGATTCAGAAACATTGTAGACTAGCATCTTCTCTTCCAATAACTATTTGTGGATATTTGTATTAAATTTGTTAACTATAATCATAACCATTATGTATTTAATAATGCATTAGTTTAAAAACTTGTTTCCATGTTTATTACCACTCCTTTATACCATCCCTATGTTTTAATTCATTTTTCATTTTGCTAGAGTTTATCTTTATGGCATTTCTTTTCAGGTAGAGTACAAAAGTGATACATTTTTGAGCCCTTTTTACCTGAAAGCCTCCTTATTTTGGTTTAGCACATTAGTGATAACTCGCATGGGTATTTAATTCTTAGGTCACAATCTGTTTCTCTTAAAAGTCTGCAAAAATGTTTTCCATCATCTTTTTTTTTTTTAAAGATTTTATTTATTTATTTGACAGACAGAGATCACAAGTAGGCAGAGAGAGAGAGAAGCAGGCTCTCTGCCGAGCAGAGAGCCCGATGCGGGGCTCGATCCCAGGACCCTGAGATCATGACCTGAGCCGAAGGCAGAGGCTTTAACCCACTGAGCCACCCAGGCGCCCCTTTCCATCATCTTTTGGCATTGAGTGTAGTAGAAGAGAAGTCCAAGTGCTTTAAATAACTGTGAAATAACTGTCATTATTTTTATTTATCTTTAAAACTCAACTTTTTCTGATTTTAGGGTCTTTTTTTGTGAAACGGATCTCGATTTTAGAAATTTCTTCCAATTCTAGATTGGTAGTTATTGAGCTCAGAACTGTTTTCTGTTATAACTATGATTAATTCTGTCCTTTTGCTCTTGTTGTTCCTCTGGAATATAATTAATTAATTTAGCTAATTTTACAAATATTTATTCATTACCTTCTATGTGCCAAACCCTATGTTGGAAATTGGAAGGTAAAGTGGATATGGCAGTGAGCTAGAAAGAGTCATACCAAGGAAAAGTACAGGGCACTAAGTCCTAAGAATATGCCTGTTCATAGTACTTAAGATGGGTATTCATTCTTTATTCTCTGTGCCTGTCATGTTCTCATTTTGTTTTATATTGGTCATTATGCTCTGCCTTTATATTATTTTTTAAAATTTAGACCAAAATTTTCTGGTTTCATTTTTGCATTTAACCTCTTTTGATGAAAACTTCAATTCTACTCATATTTTGTGCTTCATAAATGGTTTTCTTTTAAAAAATGTTTATTTATTTGATATATATAGAGAGAGAGCAAGAGGATAAGCAGAGGAAGAGAGAACTCAAGCAGACTCAGTGCTGAGCACGGAGCCCCACACAGGGCTTGATCCCACAACCCTGAAATCATGACCTGAACCAAATCCACGAGTTGGATGCTCAATGCACTGAGCAACCCAGGCACCCCATAGATGCTTTTCTTATTATACCTGTCTTCCCTGTTATCACATCCTTCCCTTCAATCTTTTCAAAATAAAGCTACTTGTTCCTTTACTGAAGAAAGTATGGCCTCAGAAATCTTTTCCACCCCCAACTTTTTAAACAATTAGAATATAATCCATATACCACAGAAGTCACCATTTTAAAGCATAAAATTCAGTGGTTTTTAGTAAATTTTTAAGGTTGTGCAGCCGTCACTATCTAAATCTAATCATGACGCCACCAAAACCCTGTATTTGCTCACAGTCACTTCCTATCTCATGCTACCCCACCTTCTGGAAACTACTAATCTGCTTCCTGTCTCTATGCCCATTCAGGACCCTCCATTTCAATGGAATCATACAATAAGTCACCTTTGAGGTCTAGCTTCTTCCACTTAACATAATGTTTTCAAGATTCATCCCGTTGTAACATGTGTGAGTACTTTCATCTTTTTTTTTTCTTTTTTTTTTTTTACTTTCAACCTTTTTATTGATGAATAATATGCCAGCTCATGGATATACCACTTGGGTTTTTCCATTCATCAGTTGAGGGACAACTGGGGTGTTTTCCCCTTGCAGCCATTTTGAATCTTGCTATGATCAACATTTGTATACAAGTTTCTGTGTGACCATATGTTCTCAGTTCTCTTGCGTGTATACCTAGAAGTGAATTGCTAGATCATGGGGTAATTCTCTGAGTTTTTAAGGAACTCACAGCCTGTTTTCCACAGCAGCTACACTATAGCTCTTTTTTTTTTTAATTTTTTTTTTTTTAATTTGACAGAGAGACAGAGAGCACAAGTAGGCAGAGCAGCAGGCAGAGGGAGAGGGAGAAGCAGGCTCTCCACTGAGCAGGGAGCCCAATTCAGGACTCGATCCCAGGACCCTGAGATCATGACCTGAGCCGAAGGCAGACACTTAACCGAATGAGCCACCCAGGCGCCCTACATTATAGCTCTTAATAATAGTTTCTTTTTGATTCAGCTCTGTCATTGTTGCTGTTGTGGTTGTTGTGAGTATAGCGAGCTAGTGAATGTGAAATGTTATCTCACTGTGGTTTTGATTTGCATTTCCCTAATGACTTAAAATGTGAGCATCTTTTTATATGCTTATTGACCATTTGCATATCTTCTTTGGAGGAATGTATATTCAAATTTATCATTCATTTTTTTAAACTGGGTGTTTCTCCTTTTGTTGTTGAGTTATAAGAATTCTTTAAAGTTCTGGATATCAGAATTTTATTTTATTTTATTTTATTTTTTTAAGATTTTATTTATTTATCTGACAGAGAGAAATCACAAGTAGGCAGAGAGGCAGGCAGAGAGAGAGGAGGAAGCAGGCTCCCTGCTGAGCAGAGAGCCCGACGCGGGGCTCGATCCCAGGACCCTGAGATCATGACCTGAGCCCAAGGCAGCGGCTTAACCCACTGAGCCACCCAGGCGCCCCTGGATATCAGAATTTTAATCAGATATATGATTTACACATATTTTCTCCCATCATGTGGATTGCCTTTTCATGATCTTAACATTGCTTTCTGATAGACAGACTTCTTTTTTTTATTTTACTGAAGTCAAATTTGTATACTTTTTCCTCTGATTGCTTATGCTTTTGGTGCCATAGCTAAGAAACTGTTTTCTAACCCAAAGTCACAAGGATTTATGCTTATGATGTCTCCTGAGTTTTACAATTTTGCCCTTTCATTTAGGTCTTTGATTCATTTTGCATTACTTTGTCTATATTATATGAAGTAGGGGTTCAAGTTCATTCTTTTGCAAGTGGATATCCAGTTGTCCCATTTGTTGAAAACACTAGTCTCTTCCCATTAAATGGTCTTGGCCTGTTATAAAAAATCAATTGACTAGGGGCGCCTGGGTGGCTCAGTGGGTTAAGCCGCTGCCTTCGGCTCAGGTCATGATCTCGAGTCCCGCATCGGGCTCTCTGCTCAGCAGGGAGCCTGCTTCCTCCTCTCTCTCTCTGCTTGCCTCTCTGTCTACTTGTGATCTCTCTCTGTCAAATAAATAAATAAAATCTTTGAAAAAAAAATCAATTGACTATAGATGTGTGGGTTTGTTTCTGGTCTTCAGTTTCTTCCATTGATCTATATGCCTATTGTGATGTCAGGACTATGCTCTCTTGATCACTGTAGCATTCTAGTAAGTTTTGAAATAGAGAAGTGAGAGGTCTCCAACTTTGTTCTTCTTTTTCAAGATTGTTTGACTGTTCTGGGACCCTTGCATCATCATACGAATTTCAGAATCAGTTTGTCCATTTCTGTAATAAAGACAGAATTTTCACAGGCATTGCATTGAATCAGCAGATCAATTTGGGTAGTAATATAAGCTAACAATATTGTCTTCTAATCTATAACACAGGATATTTTTCTACTTACTTAGATCTTTAATTTTTTTCAACAATATTTTGCAGTTTGTGGTTTACAATTCTTACACTTCTCTGGTTAAATTTATTCCTAATTATTGTATTATTTTTGTTTCTAATGGATGATCCTTGACCTTTTATTTTGAGAAATTTCAAACTTCGAGAAGTTAAGAGAATAAGTAACACAATAGAGTCCCATGTACCCTACCTTTCACCTAGATTCACCAATGCTACCATTTTGACATATTTATTTTCTCTTATGTTCTCTATTTCTTCTGTGTCAACCACTCCCTTTTTCTTCCTTGGAAAAATATTTCTAAATTTCAGAAAAATGACTCCAAATGAACATCTTGAATAATATCCTTTATATCATTTGAGGACCACTAATTTTTAAAAGAGTAACATTAAAAGAAGTTACTTGGCCTTTCTTTGGCAATATTTCCCCTCCCCGTTATAATTTTGAATTCTGATTATAACAGGATATGGCAGACAAGGATGGTTAATAACACCTCCAACTGCCAAAAAGTAGATAAATTGGTTTCTACTGTCACATATTCCAGTGTTCTACAGTTTGGGGCAGGAAAAAAAATCAACAAATAAATGGGAAGCCTTCTATGGCACCTCGATGGGTATCTTTAAAGTTACTGCTACAGTATTTTATGGGAGAAAAAAGGTTAAGTAAAAACTCTTTCAGGGAAAAAAATCATGTAATTTCATTCATTCATTCATTTAATACCTATCATTGAAGGAGTGCCCCGGTGGCTCAGTTGGTTAAGTGTCTGCCTTAGGCTCAGGTCATGATCCCAGGGTCTTGGGATCAAGCCTGACGTTGCACTCACTGCTCAGTGGTGAGCCTGCTTGGCCCTTTCCCCCAACTTGTGCTCTCTCTTGCTATTTCTGTCTCTCTCTTTCAAATAAATAAATAAATAAACTCTTTAAATAAATAAATAAATATCATTCCAAAGTCTGTTATTATCAGGTGAGGTTTTAGGTCTTAGGGTACAGAGATGAACACAGACTTGGTCCCTGCCGCAGTGGAAGCCGAAGGCCAGTGTGATGACAGACCATGAGCAAACAGATAAATATATGTGAGTCTATAATTTTTTACCAACTATTTTGGTGCCTAAGGATATCAAAACAGAAAGTATTTTCATAATTTCATGAGCAGCGAAACCTGATCTGTGTGGACACAAAGCTGTTTTGTTTCTTTGTCTATTCATTCATCCATCCCACTTGATAAGCATATTCTTGTCTCTCACTACAGAAATACTAATGTTCTCGAGGACAAGGTGCTGTCCCACACTCGGTAAAATAAAGTTTATGCACCATATCATCTCTCTAAGCCAAAAAACAATCTTAATTCTGCAAGACACCTGGCATCAAGATTTCAAGGAAAGGGACCAGAAGGGAATATCTGGAATAGAAGACATTTAAGTGACGGGTGTTATGAAGGAAACTATCAGGGTTCAGTGACAGTAAATAGTGAAGGGCAGTTGATTAGGGACTGACTGAATCCATTTGGGAAGAAAGCCCTCTCAGAAAGTACAAATTAAGACCTGGAAAACAAGAAACCAGCCACAAAAAGTTTTAGGAGGGGGGGGGACCATGCAGAAAGCTTGTTACGAGCAAAGGGAAAGCAAGCAAAAATTCTATGAGGGGCACCTGTGTGGCTCAGTCGTTGGGCGTCTGCCTTCCGCTCAGGTCACGATCCCAGGTCCTGGGATCAAGCCCTGCATAGGGCTCCCTGCTTGGCGGGAGGCCTGCTTCTCCCTCTCCCTTTGCCACTCCCTCTGCTTGTGTTCCCTCTCTGCTGTGTCTCTGTCAAATAAATAAATAAAATTTAAAAAAATTCTTCTATGAGATAAATTTTGTGGCTGGAATGTAATAAGTCTTTTTGCTTTGGGAAAGTAGGGAAAGATTTCTATATCCATCCATAAATGTTAAGTCTACTTACTCTTCCTTTCCCTCCCCCGCTCTTTAAACAAAAGTGTCCCAGCCATTATGTAAGAACATCCCCCTCCCACAGAAGGTATGTTCCTGGAATAAGAGACTTTCCTGGCTAGCTGGAAAAAATCTTAGTGGCCGCTGAACATGGCACCCTGCTTAGAGTCTCCTGTCAGACAAAGGGCATTGTTTCTCTGCGCAAATAGTATGTGTCCCCCTGAAGACAGATCTTGCAAAAATAGCTCGATCAACAGCTGAAATAGTCCATCAAATCAAATTTTAGCTTTATACTTAGAAAACTGATCTCACAGGCCTCACTCCCAGCCCCCTTCCAAAAATAAAAGTTTCCTTTTTTTTTTTTTTAACATTTTATATATTTATTTGACACAGAGAGAGAGACAGCAAGAGAGGGAACACAACAGGGGGAGTGGGAGAGGGAGAAACAGTCTTCCTGCTAAGCAGGGACTCTGGGGCTCCATCCCAAGACCCTGAGATCATGAACTGAGCCAAAGGGAGACGCTTAATGACTGAGCCACCCAGATGCCCCCAAATAAAGATATTTTGTTGCGTTCAAACAGAACAAGGTTATATATGCTTTATATTGAATTCAGACCAATTGATCTGAAACCGTAATGAAATCAAAGCTAGTTATCTGACTAGCTTAAGCACGTTGTTTTACAGACAGGGGCTAAACGCCACTTCAAGGCACTGTGGAAAGCATCTCCTCACCGGGGACGGTATTTACTCTGTTGAGAACAGGGTGAGAGACTGACAAGTCCTGTTTGGACAAGTATGACTGTGCGGTGGTGGGTGCTTTTTGAATCTACTAATTAGAATGAAATCTTAGAAGGCTATGGTCAAGGCCCAGAAAACTGGCAGATCTTCCCAACGTTAAGTCTGAAAGATGGCTGTCATTCTGCCCAGATAACTAGAAAGAGTTAGGCAATGGAATTTTGACTGGCAAATTACTTGTTATGTCAAGATTCTGTTTTATGAGTAGAAATCTCTTCATAATTGTTAGAAGTTCATAAAAAAATTTACCAGAACATATGAAGTAATTTCAATGAGTCCAATTTTGAACTCCTCCAGAAAACTTGGGGGAAGGGAGGAGGACTGCTAGGCTCTGACCATGACTGCCTATCTGTAGGAAAAGAAAATATGTTTTTATACAAAATCCATTGAGTCTAAAGCAACATTTACATGACAGCAACTACTAGATTAAGAAGAAAATTCTGTTATCTGAGTGTTTAATCATAGGACATCTACATCAGCATAATGGAAAATAGCTAATAATTGGCCAGATGTTTGGCTTTTCATGTGATTGGTTGTTTTCAAATTATTTTCTACCCCAGCACACCTGAGGGTTACAACACACCCCATCAGTTGGAGTAATTCTCAAGGGGAGAGGGGGCCTGTTCGGCTCCGGATGGATGGAGGGGGCTGGAAAAAGTCCCTCGGGTGACTCTGGTATGTGCCCCTAGGGGACCATCAAGTGTCAAAGACTAAGTAGAAATGAGGCGTTTTATGAGTGAACTGTCTCAGTGGCATCACACTGAAAATGACATCATCAATTATGGTATTTAAGTCCTCCATTTTCAAAGGTAAAAACTCTAGGCTAGGCTTACACGAGCCGGGATAGAAAACCAGGTAAGGGGAACTGATCAACTTTGTGGACTGTGTGAGAATATTAAGATGAAGCTGCTGCCCTACCTTCTTTCTACAGAATCTTTGTGGGGGGGTTGGGTGGGGGCTGGGGGAAAGGCTCACTTAAGTAAGAAATTAATTCAGTCTGTATCTTATTTATTGGTTCATTCATTCAACACGCATTTTGGTGAATCTACCTTCTGTAGAGAATTCTATTGGGTTCCACAATCCCATATTATAGAGCACTGTTACTTGTCAGTTTCTTGGCCATTAAAAATGAAGTCTTGAACTACTTTCAAAAACCAGTCCAATAGAGGCATTTCGGCATTAAGAATGTAAAACTAAATAAAAGCTAGTTTTAACTTTGAGAAGTGAATTTCCTTTATGCTTTTTAAAAAAGCCATACCTGAAGTAGTTTTCCAGTTCTGTGTTCTATTTGTATAACTACATATTATATACATGAGTCTACATGCCCATGGTACGCAGACACACACAATTTAACTATATTAAACCAAGGATTAATGTCTAGAATTAGGTGGCTAATATACCACATGAGCTTGGTCATTTAATTAATATCAAATGTTCAAACATAAAATAAAAGAACTCTTACCCTCACTTTAACATATAATTTACCTAGACAATTAAGAAAGATGGAATCATGGAAGTATAATATGCTAATAACTCTGTTCCCTTTACCTTGATTAATTGTTTTGTTCCTGACCATGCCTGGGTGGATTCCCAATTTCTGAGGTCCCACTGAATATATATACATATCCAAATGTGAGGGTCTTTCTTGTTTCCTGTGACTCAGAAGAAAAATGGGCATAGATATATCTATGGGGCTTTAAAAAGGCTGTCAGTTAGCTCCAGAAATGACCTTGGCACCTTTCAGTTGCAAAATCTACTTGCAAGCTTTTGTGATAGGCTTAGTTCATTTACATGCCCAATTACAAAACATTTTTACCAAAATGATTCCTCAGAAAGAGTCCTCTTATATTTGAAGCCGTAAAAGCTTTCTCATCTCCAAGGGGTTTACTCTCAGTTGCTTCCCTTTAAAAAGTAGCATTGTTTAAGAAAGGAAATAAACAACTCTGAATGATTTCAGTTAATATCTTTGATGGAAACAGTGTAAGATGAAAATATAACACAGGTTAGTAATTATTCAGAGAATATATACCACAATTACCATTGCTGTCCGCCATTATATTCAGTCTTTTAAAGATCAGTTTAAAACAGTACCATGCTGTGGAGAGCACAAACGTAAACTTACGGATTAAGTAGGAAACCATAAGCTATCCAAATGTAATTATGAATGGTCACCATGGCTCGGGATAATATTTTTAGTGGCATGATCATATATGAATGTAAAGGCATTATATCTCAAACAGCTTAGAAGAAAATGCAAGAAAAGCCACTGGAAAACTCTTTCGTGACAAATGACGCTCAGTGGTGATACAGATACTGATGTCAATGATTGGAGGGCAGAATTTCAATAAGACTGTGCTGTGATAAGTGAGAACAGACAAATTTTATTAAATCACAACATTAAAAACAAAAAGCATATGTTTATGCTATGTGTATATAAATCTCTAAAGTAAATGGTATAAGCAGCCATTTGACTATTCCAAATACATCTTAAAATTATTCATTCGAGTTCAATAATTATTTTTAAAATTTTAACAGTGGGATAAATGAATCTTGCCTTATGTTTCAGTTCACATTATATGTGGGCCTATATGATATATTTATGCCCCTAAATTTCAGAGTTTAGTACATTAAGTTGTGCTTGACATGAGTTATTTGTTCACTTTAAATGCCAAGAGTTATTGTTCACCATTTAACTATTTCATGTTAATTGTAAAAGCAGGCTATATCTATTTTTTTTTTCTCTTACCTTTGCAAGTATATTTAAAGCCATTGCAGTCAGAAGATAACGTGTTGGTCACTTGAAATTTTAATGTTTATAATATGAAATTTTTCTGGGGTAACAAGGTCTGATTTGGCAAATAAAATGCAGGATGTCCGGTTAAATTGCAATCTCAGATAAATAATGAATAATGAGTCACAGTAAATAGTGAATAGTTTTTTAGTATAAGGATACCCCATGAAATGCAAGAAATTCATGGGGCATCCCTCTACTAAAAAAGGCGGGGGTGGGGGAGGAAATTAGCTCTTTATCTGAAATTCACATTTCACTGAGTGTCCTGTATTCTCTCTGGCAATCTTTTCCTAGAGAGAACTGAGAATTTACTTTCATTATGTTGAAAAGGAATGAATGAAGGAAACGGTTAGTGGGGTTTTCAGCACGCTAATTTTAAGGGTAGATTTATTTTCTTGGTTCCCAAAAACTGAAAAATGGGAACAAGCCCAGGATGTCTTATTGACTCAGTATATCCTATACCCAGTCTGCAATAATCCCTTCCTCTGTCTTCATGTTGTCTCCCCTCCCACAGCTGACAGATGTTTATATGTATCTTTTACTTTGACTCTATGAGCTATTGTAGGCACAAATCGCATGACAGATGCCACACAAACAAAGCCACGTTGTGCAGGAAGCTAGTAAGAATTGTTTGGGGGGGCCGTTATTCCAAGGATGGGAAATGCTCAGTGCGTCAGGAAAACATGCCTCTAGGTATATTCCAGAGACGTAGAAAAAAATAATAAAATCTGAAATTTTTCTGATCATCTTCCCAGGCTTCAGAAACGGGTTTTTAAAAAGGGTAACACCTAGGATCCCAGTGTTATTTCTGCCTGACATTAGCGCCCATTACGGTCCCACATACACTATAAACATTACACGAGGGTCATCAGGAACCCCGCAGTGCAAATGTTCATAAGCGATTTATTCCTACCTCGTGGCCACTTAAGCCTCCTTTGGGTATAGGAGCAGAGTGTGGTCCAGCCCTAAAGAGCAGAGAAAACACTATCGCGTCTCTTTTCTCCCCAACAAGGGTCGGCCTTGGTGGATCAGACAAATTCTTCTCCTCTTTCCAACCACTGCCAGGAAGCTTTGGCATCATTACAAAAGTCACACTCCTCTCGATAGTCCGTTATTGGTTAACTAGACAAAGCCCAACAGGTCGGGTGACCTATTTTTGCTTTTTGACAGTGCAAGTCAAAGTACTTAACTTCAATCACGATCTCATTTACAAACCGCCCCCCCCAAAATAAAAAGCATGACAGTGAACACTAATATGATGGTAATTTCATATTGTTTCTGCTTATGAATTTGTCTTTCCCTTATTAATCATCCAGTAAAGTACTGACACTGCAAAATCCTGACGGGGGTCAACAAACCATGTACTAAGGACAGTAGCACCCTGTAGGAAGGGGTACTGGGCGACGTGGGGAAGCGCAGAGCTTTTATTAACATCAGAGGCCCATTAGAGCGCTCTCTGTTCACCTTCAGTGGAGCAATAAATGAAGAGAGCTTCACCGGAGAGGACTCCTACTGTCTTTGTGCTGGTAATGCCCAGCCAAGCTGTAGTCATGTTGTAACGCTTGTAAGAAACAGATGTTCCTTCCCTGACAAATCTCCTTTCTTGATTTATTATTCATTTGCTCCAATCACAATGGAAAGTCTTTGGCCCATTAATTAAATTCCAAGCAAAATAAAATTTGCAGCAGAACTCATTACTGGTAAATGACTTTGACACTTCATCAGATCTGAAGGTAAAATAGGCGACTTTAGGAAGTTAAAGGTGGAGGGAGCCTAGGCCTTTTCTGCAACCACTGCAAGATGATAAAGATTGTGATGAAATTTTTATGTTAAGTACTGATCTTGGAAAGTTCAATTTTCTCCCGGCGCCCACCCGCCCTGTCCGCGCCCCAACCCCCCCGCCGCCCACCCCCTCCAGGATCTACTTTCTGCCTTCTTTCAAAGGAAAGTCTGAAGGAGACACTTGGATTTCAAATATATTTATATATGTGGGTATCATGTCTTGTTCCAAACACTAAACCACCTCTTTTTTTTGTTCCCCATTATGCAGAGAAGCTTGGCACATTGTATATTTGATGTATTACCTTTTGAAAAAAAAGGTCCCAGGGAAATCTAATAACTGTGAACTGTGGCACGATAAAGGAATTAAAATTAGGACTTGAGGACGGAGCAGAGGAAATTATGATATCCCGATCCAAATATCCCCAAATATTATCCACAGGGAAGCAATAATGTGAGAACTTCAAACCATGCGTGACTTCTACCAAATCATAAGCAACTAAAAGAGCAAAGAAGATCAAGGCTTTTTCGGAAGAAGGGCAGAACTCACGGTTTTCTTCAGAAATAGAACGGGCATTGAAAATGGAGTTTTGAAAATCTGAAAAACATAAGCGGCTTTACAGCAAAGTTTGCTTCCATGGGAAGTTGAGTTCGATTTCTAGTTAGGTAATCATGGTTCATGGCATGAGACTTACTCAGGATCTCTGGTCCTGGAGACTCATGTCTACTTTTCCCATGCAACTGTGTTTTGGGATCTATTCTCCTGCAGTTCTTTTTATAGGAAGGGTATCAAACATGGAGGGTCTTTGTTTTTTAGATGTCACATCTTTGAGCCTAGGCCACTGGAAAGTTCTTGACAAATACCATATCAAAAATGTCAGTGTTGGGGCGCCTGGGTGGCTCAGTGGGTTAAGCCTATGCCTTCGGCTCAGGTCATGATCTCAGGGTCCTGGGATTGAGCCCCGCATCGGGCTCTCTGCTCAGCAGGGAGCCTGCTTCCCTTTCTCTCTCTCTCTGCCTGCCTCTCTGCCCATTTGTGATCTCTGTCTGTCAAATAAATAAATAAAATCTTTTTAAAAAAATGTCAGTGTTAAGGAATAAGGCAGATAACATATTTTTACCACTTGAGTCCAAATATATATTTCTGAAATAGAGAGTATATGTGAAGATCTGCCCATCCATTCTAAGCAAATTTCTAATTACGGGATTTGTGAGAAAACAAAAAAAAGAAAGAAAAACGGCAACAAACATTAAGCAAAATGTGAATTCCTTTTTGTTATTTGAAAGATCAAGTTCTGACACCTAGCTGCCTTAAATTAAGTTGAAATGAGGTTCCCAAACATAGGTAAGTTTTTTAAATGAAACTCAAAGCCTCAGATTAACAGCTTTTTTTTTTTTTGAAGATTTTATTTATTTGACACAGAGAGAGATCACAAGTAGGCAGAAAGGTAGGCAGAGAGAGAGGAGGAAGCAGGCTCCCTGCTGAGCAGAGAGCCCCATGTGGGGCTTGATCCCAGGACCCTGAGATCATGACCTGAGCCGAACGCAGAGGCTTTAACTCACTGAGCCATCCAGGTGCCCCAGATTAACAGCTTTTAATAAATATGCCTCAGTAACACCCTCAAAACGTAGATTCCTTTAACTAAAGATTTATGATTCTTCAGAGACAGTACTGAACGTGCTTACCGTGTCAGACAGTGTTTGTCACACAAACGAGATGTCCCTGACAGAGAAGCGTAATGTTCACATATTTTAGAAAATCATCTACGTTACCTAAAAAGATTGATAAGAAGATGGGCTCGATGATGCAACTTATTTTTACCAAAACTTTAAACAGATCCGCAAAGTTTCTGGTTGCAAACAAAAACAAAAACATAGTTTACATAAGCTGACAAGGAGCAGCTACATTCCCACTGAAACATTTTTTTCTTTAAGATTTTATTTATTTATTTAACAGAGAGAGACAGAGCAACACCAACAGGGGGAGGGACAGAGGGAGAGGGAGAGGCAGGATCCCCCGATGAGCAAGGATGCTGATGCAGGATTTGATCCCAGGACCCTGGGATCATGACCTTGGCTTAAGGCAGGTGTTTAATCAACTGAGCTACTTAGAAGCCCCCTCTTCTGAAACATTCTTCTTGCTAATCCAAATTGTCCTCCTTTCAGCTATCCCAATCAGCTGTCTTCCATTTCAGTCCTTTCTACTTGATTTGAGAACTATAAGAAACAAAGCAGTAAGTGAAAATGACACAGTTACAGATGCAAAAGAGATTCATGTACGTTGAAGAAAAAAAAAAAAAAGGAGAGTGTTATGAAGTCTAAAGAAGGAATCTAGTCCTTGGTCCTGCAGAGACCCACTGCCTTTGTCCTGGCCAAATGAAGGAAACTTTTGAACTAGTGTTGGATAACATTGGACTTCGCACACAGTTATAAATAATGTATCTAAATCATATTTTTAATTTAACAAGCATACCAGAGTCTTTCTGTCAAATAGGTTACCATATTAGGTGACCATCCACTTGTTCTAATGACACTGTCTCTGCTCAAAATCTCTGTAATGCCTTCAGTAGGAAATGTCTTGAGTCATTAGTGTCTTTTTTTAGAGTAAGATTTCTTTTTAGACCACGAATGATGTTATATCACCGATGGTGAAATTATTTGCCAGATTTTATGCCTACATACAATTAGGCTATTTCGAAAAAAAAAAAAGAAGCCCACCTTCCAAAAAATGACAATTTGCTATTCATCAGGACATTCTCACATTTTCAAGATTATTTCAAAAAAGGAACTATAAAGTGTTGCATTTGCGTGTACATTCCCAAGGTGACTACTTTGAAGGGGGCACCACTCATTTGGATGAATTAGTTCTAGCTTATTAGCTAAAATGTCATGTTACAGTTACACAAAGCCCTAGAGAATAAAGAAACCAGTATATAGATATTTCTGTTCCCTTATTTTTGTCATACTAATGGACTGAAAGTGGAGGCATGAGTGTAATAATGTCACAGACCTCTTCAGCATCTGCTTCTGTGTCTGAAAATACAAAATAGCAGTGGCCAAAGCTTTAAAGGTACCTATCCATCCTCTGAATGCCCCAAATAAAGGTGTTAAGAGAATACACTGTTAGGGACACTTACATGATAAAGTAGGTATTTGGTATCTAAATTATCATTATCAAAATAAAGTCTTGAAGCAACTGACAAGAAAACTAGAGAAGTACACATAGATGTCTTACAAAATGGAATTTAAAAAACTGAAGAGTACCAGGAGTCAAAGGTCAGTTCAATTAATGTCAAGACCTCTCAGCGATAATTAGTTGAAAAAAATGTACTTTAAAAAGAAGAAGAAGAAAAGAGAAGGTGGAAGAGGAGAGAGAGATTGTGGCAGTGGATTTTTTTCTTCTGCAGGTTTATAAAGAAGGAGGGCCACAGATGTCAGCCATAGGCAAGAGGAAAGTATACACCATGCTTTTTGACTACTAAAGGAAACAACATGGACAATGTCAAGGTTTGATGGCTTAATCATATTTTAGTGGTACCTTAGTAACCTTTTTTGTTGGATGATTTGGTTACTTAAAACAGTGGGCTGCAGACTATAGTTAGAAGTTCATTTTCTGATTCTCTCCCTTGACTCTAGACTCTTCCTGTAACTTCACATGGCCTCCTCAGAAACAAATACTTTTTAGAAGGAGGTTGTATGAGTCAGGTAGGTGGATCAGCACAAATCCACACCCATTACAACAAAAGTAATCCCTAAGAGTAATTCAAATGATACTAAGTCCCTTTGAGGGATAGATAGGTATTATATAAGCTTTCTAAAATCAGAAGATTATTTTATAATTTGTATTATAATAGACATGTAAGAAGAAGCAACATGATATGGGATTGTAGGTACTTATTGGTGGGGGTGTGGGGACCCAAAAGACAAATAAAGTCTGCTAAGCGAATGCTCCCTTATCATGCAAAACAAAATACTAAATGTAAGAAATATCCAATGTCATCCAAGTGAAATTCTAGTTTAAATTATTGGAATGGGAAAAAAAGTTATATGCAAATTCTTGGAAAATACTGTTACACCTGCTCAGCTTCAACATCTAGAAAAGAACTAAGTTTGAAATTTGTGTATTCGTATTTAATATTTCAAAGGCACACACTCCAGTACCCTACATAGTAAACTCACTCATTGTTGTATAATCTCTCAATAGCATATGATAATAGTGAGTCAGATAGTCACTTTTGCCTAAAAATGCAGCTCCAACCTGATGAGTATCGCTTGCTCCAAACCATTTCATACTGTGATGCCAAGTGCATGAGTTCCACTGGGACCCTCATGAGTGCCAAGGTAGCAGAAGACATCCAAGAAAACATAAACAAATCAAGTTTGAAGGGCCTGGAAGCTCAGTGCTGAAGAAATAAAGAACGAAAGGATTGGAAACACACCAGATTTACTACTCTATTCCTCTCCATGGCATCTCCATCTCAGAGGACACCATGTATGCCAATGGCTCAAAATATGGAGGAATGGTACACTTTGATAATTACTTTCTGGGCTACTGACACTTCTTTTCCTCTTCTTCATATTTCCGCTCTTATTGCTACATGTCTTTGGCTAGATTTGCACACATAATGTGCCAACATGAGCAGTAAGGGAAGAGAGCACTGGCCACTAGAATGTAGTGGTTGAAAGCCAGATTCACAGACTGACCAGACTTTTCAGTAATTAGCCCTCCATACAGAGTTGGCTGTTACTGGGAGTTTTAACAACAACCATTAGTAAATGAGCAATGCACTTGGAATCAAAAGACCGAGACTTGAGTCCCAACACTGGTCTTTATTAGCTGTTAAATGTCAGGGTAAGTAATTCACTTTGATCTTATTGAGTCTCAGTCTCCTCATCTATAAAACATCAAGTTTGTAATCTTAAGTTCCTTCCATATCTAACATTCTAGGATTCTGTTCATTATCTTGAATTGATTTCAGTTCTTATCTTGGACTGTGAGCTGTACACTTAGGAATGAGAAGTTTCACTGCATAATTATAACAACTGTTCCTGGAGGGTTTTTTATTATTATGTAAGAGCTCTGGCAAGATGTTTTATGTATATATTTTCTACTCTTTCTAATAACACTCAATCTCCCTTTTATTTGAAAGAACTGATCCTGAGAAATATTAAGGAACTTTCCCAAAGCCACATAGCTGATAAGAGGCTGAGCTGGGATTGAAACCCAGGTTTTTAAAATTCCAGTATGTATCCTTCCATTTTACTATACTGTCTTCTCCACCCGGATCTCAAATAAGACAATGCTTTTAAAGACCCACAGGAGTGCTTTCACAGGGATGGAAAAATTGAAGATGAAAACAAATCTTGAGCCATAAAGGTGAAAATTTAGCACTAATGATTACACACACACACACTCCTTGAGCATATTGCTGTGTAAGCCCTTTTAAAGCTAGAATATCAGGAGAGAGGATTTTCCCTGCAACACTGAAATCTCACCCTGTAGGAGATTTAACTATAACCCAAATCAGCAAATATTGCTAATTCAATCAACTCTGCGAAGCGTTAGGCTTGATGAGATATATAGCCTCTGCTCTTAGAGAAGTCTTAAACATAACAAGCCAATTCTGACACATTGTAGGGGATACAGAACAATATGGTGGAGAAGTTTCTAAGCCAACCTAGAAATTAGGAAAGACTCTGAAGAAGGTAAAATGCAAAAGCTGAGTCTTGCATAATTGGCACAAGTTATACCGAGGACATGACTGTGGGGTGGTGGGGGACAACAGAGGAATGACAGAACATTTCACAGGCTAAGGAAATCACATGTTCAAGATGGCAGGAAACTCTATTAAAAAGACTCTGCTTGGGGACGCCTGGGTGGCTCAGTTGGTGAAGCCGCTCACTGCCTTCCGCTCGGGTCATGATTCCAGCATCCTGGGATCGAGTCCCACATCGGTCTCCTTGCTCAGCAGGAAGCCTGCTTCTCCCTCTGCCTCTGCCTGCTACTCTGTCTGCCTGTGCTCACTCTCTCTCTCTCCCTCTCTCTCTCTGACAAATAAAAAATAAAATCTTTAAAAAAAAAAGAAAAAAAAGACTCTGCTTGGATCATACCTAGCATGTAGGAAGAACATGGTTGAAGATGAGTCTGGACAGAAGGAAGTAGACCAGATCATGGAAGTCTATAGATGCTTAATAAAGAGATTTGACTTTGTCCTGAAGGCAACCGGAGCTATGAAAGAATTTAAGATGGAAAGTAGTATGGTGAGATTTTTGTGCAGAAAGTTGACCGTGGCAGTGGTATGAAGGACCTGCTAGAATAAGATAAGGTACTGGACCATGGAAATAAGAATCAAGGAGACATCATTGAAAACCTCAAGAGAGATGGGTAGAGTCAACAATATAAAACACAGAGCATGATACAAGCTCTAAGAGAACTGTTGACAAAGTGCTATTGAAATGTGACCTATGTAGTCAGACAGGGTCCCAGGCATAGAAGGACCCTGAACTTGGGTTATACTCTGCTGTTGACATCTTGTGTTTTGTAGGCAATGTGTATTGTGACAATGCAGAATGGATGTAAGCAGAGTAAGTACACACAATATGTGGGTCTGCTGTTCCTTGACACCCTGCTTGTGGATAGTGTTTCCAGTTCTCCATGAGCACAGGATTTCAGTGGGCTCATAACATGTAGGAGTCCAGCAAGGTTCAAGGCAAATACAAGATTAGTATGTTACATCCATGAGTAATTAAGCAGGGATGTGGAGATCTGCAAGAGGCTACTTTCGATTTGAACCAAAATGCTTCAAACACAGAAAGCAATCGATGTCATTCTAAGAAACAGGAAGGCAGAAGTTCCTTCCTTGTGTCCACTCATGCTGAAGATGGTAATAGAAGAAAAGAGAGAGAGAGGGCAACCTATTGTTCCTTTTCTTTTCAATTCAGTCTTTCTTTTCTTTTCCTTTTTTTTTTTCCAGTCTTTCTTTTCTTACCATTGGTAAGCCAAAGGGAATGAGTGGTCATAGAGTATGTTCCTATCAATCAGTTGAATTTGTTTTGTGCAACATTTCCACTGTTTTGGCAAGAACAAAAGACATGCATATTCAAGCTCCAAAATATGAAATATATCATTTTGCTGATTCTGCATGTGTTTAAATGCTCTTATATTTGAACTTAAAACTGGTTTTGCCCAATATAAGGATGAAGGGTAAAACTGATGTTAATTTAAAATCTTTGTTTTGTTTTTCTTTAGACATTAAACAGCAAATAAATAACATTGTTGCCAGTCAAAAAACCATGAAAGAAAGGAAAAAGTTTTATATTTGGTATCTTTAATCTCACCTTTTCCTTTTTTTTTTTTAAGATTTTATTTATTTGTGAGAGAAAATGAAAGAGGGAAAGAAAGAAAGCATGGGGTGGGGGGAGGGTCAGAGGAAGAAGCAGACTCCCCACTGAGCAGGGAGCCTGATGTAGGACTTGATCCCAGGACTCCAGGACCATGGTCTGAGCGTAAGGCAGTTGCTTAACCAACTGAGCCACCCAGGCGCCCCAAGGGCCCTGCATTTTCATCTTGCACTGGGCCCTGCAAATTATGTAGCTAGCCCTGCTCTAGGTGTGCAGAGATTTATAGAAATATTATACATACATACATACATACATACATACATACATACATACATACATACTATTTCCAAGTAGAGAAAGAGGAACTACAGGTGTTGAACGTGTAGTCCAGGGACTGGATCTGGTCTCTACAGTGTTTGTTCCAAAATGAGATTAAGATACAGTAGTTGGGAGGCGCCTGAGTGGCTCAGTGGGTTAAAGCCTCTGCCTTCTGCTCAGGTCATGTTCTTGGAGTCCTGGGATCGAGCCCCGCATCGGCCTCTCTACTCAGCGGGGAGCCTGTTTCCCTTCCTCTCTCTCTGCCTGCCTCTCTGCCTACTTGTGATCTCTGTCTGTCAAATAAATGAACAACATCTTAAAAAAAAAAGATACAGTAGTTGGAAGTGTTTAAAAGGACTACAGCAATTTGACAGAATAATTTTAAGTCTGTAGTATCTAGTAATATAGATATCTCAGATTTTATTGGTATGCATTTGAGTTTTTAAATCCAATTTCTAACAATTCATTTTTATCCTATTTTACAAGCAGATCAGATTATAAGTGCTGGGAAATTAAAACAAACCAACCAACAAAACTCTGCAGTTGCTCCATGAGCAGTTCAAGAAACCTCGATGAAAGGATCCTTCCTTCAGTACAGATTTTGTCCCTGAACTGCTTTTGCTTTTAGACATATTATTCTGTCTTTGCAGAAATGTAGTCATTTCTGTGACAGATGTTCAATTCATTCTAGAAACATGGACAAGGGGTTGACATTGCACCACTACTTCCTGAAGGAACTGCTCCAAAGTAATCAAGAATGTCCCCCGTTGATCACAACTTCTTCTCCTGCTATCTTTTCCTTCTTAATATGTCCCCTCCCAACAAATCTGGCTCTAGGGAACCCCCATCCTCTCCTGTTTTCTCAGGCTGCCTATCTATCTTCCATCTGTCCTCCTTTGTGTGCAAGAAACACACATGGGGACCTTTGACTTGCCCCTCTCCTTCATCCTCTTCCTGAGTTTGCCAAGTTTGGTGGTTTCCCACCTGGGGTACCTGTTAAAATCACTGTGGGGCCCCTTTTTTAAAAATTTCCTGGACCTCACACTTTCTTTTCATATCATTGTTCTGGGAGAGGTCCTGGAGTATAGTATTTTTTTAAAACTCCTCTGGAGATTCCAATGTCCAGGCCATTGGGAAAAATTCAGTGTTCATTTCCTCCACTGCTACCTTTGGGCTGTGGAACAATCCTAAAGACTTCTACACTGATCAATTAATTCCACTCCTCCCAAAGTAATAGGACTCACTTTTGTCACTTGGGTCACCAGCCATCTCCTTGGCTTATAGTTAATAGACAGTTATCAGATGAAAGTCTCCAGCTTACACAGGTTAAGGACATCAATTCTGGAACCAGACTGTCTATGTGAGGTTGACTCTGCTGTTCATTAGCTATGTGACCTGGACAAATTTCTTAGAGTCCACATATCTCAGCTTCTCCATCTGTAAAATGGAGGTGACAATACACTTGGGATTGTAAAAAAGATTAAGTAAGCTAATATTGGTACAACATCTTTATAACAGTGACTGGTCCACAGTAAGCGCCATGTAAATCCTTGCTCACATATCATTAATCAGATTTTCTAGAATACCTACTCCAGTACATTTTGCCAACCCTATTCTGTTTCCTTCCTGTCTTTACTTAATAGAGTCTCATATTTTATTGATAGCATTTGACAAGAGCTGCTTGGTTTTCCCCTCCCTTTTGTGTAGAGATTTTCTTTAATTTCACCACTTCTGCTCCCGTCTTCCTGTCAGTCCCTAAGAAAGAGAAATCCTTAGTTTTCTGGTGGTGGTGGTGGTGGCTTTTGTTTGCGTGGGGGCGGGGGGTTTGTTTGTTTATTTGTTTTTTATCCTTGGTTCTCTTTTTAGTGAATCACACTCACCCACGCCTTTGTTTCCACTCCCTGCTGCCACCCCTGGGTCTTGTGGCACTTGCGTCCCTCTCTTTTCATCCTGATTGGGTCACTAGTCTCAGTGTAAAACATATGAGGTCTTCCTGTCTCTCAAAGTCTTGTTTGTATTCCATCTGCTCCCCAAGTTGTCATTTCTCCTTCCTTGCTCCACCAAGCTTCTTTTTGTATTCCTGCTCAAGCCTTTCCTGAACAACTTTTCTAAGTTCACTATTTTTTAAAGATTTTATTTATTTATTTGAGAATTTGAAAGAGAGAGTGAGCAGAAAGGAGAGGGAGAGAGAATCTGAAGCAGACTCCACATTGAGCGCATAGCCCAACACGGGACTCCATCCCGTGACCACGAGATCATAACCTGAGCTAAAATCGAGAGTCAGACACTCAACCAACTGAGCTACCCAGGTGCCCTTAAGCTCATTCACCTTTTAAAGATCAGTTTGTCATGGCGCCTAGGTGGCTCCGTGGGTTAAAGCCTCTGCCTTCAGCTTGGGTCATGATCTCAGGGTCCTGGGATTGAGCCCTGCATCGGGCTCTCTGCTCAGCGGGGAGCCTGCTTCCCTCTCTCTCTTTGCCTACCTGTCTGCCTACTTGTGATCTCTCTATCAAATAAATAAATTAATTAAATCTTTAAAAAAAAATAAAGATCAGTGTGTCTTTCTAAGTTAATCACTTCTGCCCTGGAAGCTGCTTAGTAGTTTAATTCCCTTCCTTTATTATTATTCTTCTTTGCAGTCTTTGACACACTGACCACCTCCTTTTATTGAAAAGTCTCTCGTCTTTGACTTCCATGATGTTCCACACCCCTGTTCCTCACTCTCCTCTCTAGTCCTCTCTGATTTGTTGACTAAACATTCCCTGTGACCCACGCCCAGCATAAGGGTTCCCTAAAGATCTGAGTTGGGCTCTGATTTCCTTCCTTTATTCTCTCTCCCTTGACAACCCTATTCAATTTCTTGATTTCTCTATGTAGATGCAATGAAATTCTCTCTCTCCTCTCTCCAGTCTCTATTTTCAACCACCGGCTAGCCATCACTATCTCGTCATCCCAAAGCCACCTCAGATTCATTGTGAGTAAAAGTCCTATTGGACCTTCCCTTTCTGAGACTCCTGTGCTTCCTGATCTCATTAAATGCATCACTTTCCTGAGAGTAAAACAGACTTGGAACTTTAGTGTTAGCTAGCGGGTCTCCTCCTTCCCCAGCTTTCTCTCCCTGCAGCTCAGAATGAAGCCCATCAATTCCATTTTTACCATGTCTTTGACACTCACTTTCTTCATTCCATTCCCACTGCCAAAACTCTATTTCAGGCCTTAATCACCTCTCAGCAGAGGTCCTTCAGTGTCCTGGACTCTGCCTCTGGTCTTCCCATCTTGAATTTATCTTGGACAGTGCTACCACAGAGCTTGAGAACATCACATTCCAAACACCTCCCAAGGTTTGCCTCAAAAGTAAAGTATCAATTCCTTATGCCAGTATCTGAAAGCCTTGTATGATCTAGTCTCAACTTCCCCTCTAATATCCCAAGCTGAAGTCAAGTCCAAATTCTCAATATCCCCCATCCAGGGACTGAAGTATGGTACCTCTGTGCTTTCGTCCCTCTGACTGCTACCAAAACTCAATTTACCCAACTATGCTCAAATCCTACCTGTTTTTTGGTGTGGGTGCCTTGAATGGAATTTAGAGACAAGGCTGAAAGCTTGTCCTCCACAGATTGAGATAGTTGTTTGGCAACTGCAGATAGAAAGGTAGACCTGTGTACTTTTGATTTCCATGATGACAAGAGTCCAGTGGTCTAGATGGCCACTCAGCCTGGATTAATGATTTGGTCTTTTCCCTAAAGAAGGTCAAGAAATGACAAGGGTGAATAATGACTGTAGATTATGAGAATCTATCTGTCATAGAAACATTCTAATAAGGTAAAGTAACGGTAATAATGTGTGAATGGTTGAGAAATTACATATAGTTATATGTACACACTAACATAAAAGAGATTATAATTGCTAATGGTGTGATTTAATCATTTAAAATAACAGGAAAGACATAAAAGAAGTTTCGGACTTCAAATGGGTGGCATTGTATTATTAGGATGAACAAGAACATAGGAACAGAATACCTGAGTTGTATTTCATTCCGGCTCTGTCTCAGCTTTCCTGGATCCCCCAGCACACCATGTTTCCTTTTAGAGCCTCATTTTCTCAACAGAGGGATAGCCAGACAGCTCAGGAAGAAGCTTTACCCAAAAATATAACCCTCCCTATCTCCCCTCCTGTGTAACCTTACCTTTGATGACATGTTCAACCCACCGAAAATTTATTTCCAGTAACATGTTTCTTTTGAGGGAATAAATATGTATTATGATTATATTGTGCCCCTATAGTTCAGTTGCTCAGCCAGGTCTCTAAACAAGATGGGATCGGGAGGGAGACAAACCATAAGAGACTCTAAATCTCATAAAACAAACTGAGGGTTGCTGGGGGGAGGGGAGGTGTGGGGAGGGTGGTGTGCTAAGGACATTGGGGAGGGTATGTGCTATGGTGAGTGCTGTGAAGTGTGTACACCTGACGATTCACAGACCTGTACCCCTGGGGCAAATAATAAATTATATGTTAATAAAAATAATCAAGAAAAAAAAGGTTTAATTTTACTTCATTAAGGACTTTTTAACTTTGTCAATTGGATGCCGTCTAAATATCCTGATGGTCAAATATATGGAATAATATGTCTTGAAATGAAAAAAAAAATGAAGACGAAACACAAAGGGGAAAGAGAGGAAGGAAAGATTGTATTGTGGAAATTAAACAGATCTTAAGTTGTGTATCATGCTGATACTTTGGATATCTTTTGTACAAGTTTGCCCTCCACAGCCTAGCTACACCATCCTTTTTCTGCACTCTTCATGCCCAGACATTGCAAGGCAACAAAACACATTCTCGCAAGTAAAGAAGGAATGCATAAAGTCTCTTTGCTATGGGTAAAATGTATATCTTTCAAAATATCAAGTTAAATCTAGTGGTTAGAACCATAAAACTTTCAGTTAAATTGCTTCTTATGAATGGGTCATGATATAAGAATGTGACTTATGCCAAAGCAAGAAACAAAGACATGAAAATGCAGGGATAATTTGGAAATTCAAGAAAGGACTTCAGGTGTGACCTTGGGAAAGTCATTAAGCCTCTGGGCCTAAGTTTTTATAACATGGAATAATAACTTGGATTTCTATGAAAACCCAATGAGCGGCTCCCAAAGCTGGCACGCAACCAGCTATTTTCCCAGCAGCCACAATTTTCTGGATCACGGATGATGGCTATATTTTTCGTAGACAGAAAGACACAGATATCAGAGACCGGCCAATGATTAGGTAAACTTTGCTCTTGCATCAGATAATAATGCAAGTATCAGAACACATGAAAGCTAAGTGTAATAAGTCTATCAAGTTTTAAATACTCAGAAGCTTCCAGGGCAAATCCGTTTGAGCAGCATCTGAAACCCAGCCTCCGTGGGCAGTAAACAGCCGTTTTACATTTAATTAGGCAAAGAAACTCCAGCTGAATGGGTTAAAAATTGCCTCTATTTCACAGTAAGTGATTTTCTTAACCCCCAAGGGTTCAAATTACTTTGGCAGGAAAAGCAATTATGCAATTAATAGGGGAAAAATCTCCAGAGCTCTGTAATTTGCAAAGAGGTAAAGGTTCTGCTGTGGCCTGCAGGGGACAGCTGAGCTCTGAAGCCCCTTCGTTTCTTCCTTCCTCCCTTTCTTTCCCTTCCTCTTTCTTTTTCTCTTTCTTTCTTTCTTTCCTTCATCTTTCCCTCTTTTTCTTTCTTTCTTTCTTAATTTTGACCACACCCGAAATAAAAACCAAGGATATTTTAAGGAGTAGGAATGCACCACAGCTCAGATAATGTCCCTGCCAGTATATTCATTACAGACTCATCAGAGTGGATGCCTGCAATCGGAAGATTAAATACCCATTTACCAGGATCAGAAGAGAGTTTGGTTTTATAATGTATTGTCCTCTATTCCCCGGGAGGCTGCTTTGTTTGATAAAATGCTGAGTGTAGTGTAAAAATATCCCTCTCTCTGTAATTTGCACTCCTCTCCATTTAAAGCTATTCTTGCTGCAAACGAGAATTGAAAGCTGCTAAAATTAAGTGGTGTCAGTTCTCAATGACACTTTAATGATAGAGCGCTCAGCAAATGAGATGAGAATGAATTCCAGCATCTCTGCTAAAGATAGTAACCAGCCCCAAACACTGTAATGCTCCAATGGGGCCACACTTCACCTCCTTCATTCATATTTAGTAGAACTAGAAATAGGGAAACTATCATTTAAATGGCCATAAAGAGGAAGGTGAAGATAACCGATGGACATTGGTTCAAAGCAATTGGGAGCTTGGGGTTGTAGGTCTAAGATAATCTTTCCGGCTGAGCACCCTACTTCTGTACCAAGACACTCTCTCCCATGGATATAGGGCATTTTATTTCAAAGGAATAAATGTCCCATTGACCAAGAAAATCTTCTCTGATCCAGTGACCAAAAGGACATGAGGCTTTGGTTCATTTTTGTAAAAAGTACTGTAAATACTTGAATTATTGGCTTGACATTCTTTGTATTGTTATGTTCTGGCTGACCTGAGTGTCTGGGGCACCTTTGAGCCATCATGGTATCATTCATAGGGAATGTCTCTACTCTGACTGTGAGTGGAGAGCAGGTTGTGGGACAATCGCCACAGCCCTCTTGGGGCCCCTCATAAATCAGACGACACCACCCAGGCGGTCCATTGGAAAAACACAAAGACCTAACTGGACCGTCCTTCCGACCCAAGTTCTGGTGGTCTGTATCATAGTTAGAGTCACTGGGACTACATCTTGAAGGCAAACTTGTCCAAATTTTCTTTCACAGGCATACAACTCAATTCAATGCTCCATTTCAGCATCCCAGGCTATAAAAGTCACCGTAAGAATTTAAAAACACATATATAGAAAATGAGATCTTTCAGATGCTTACAATCTACTTAAAGGGACAATCAGACAAACATTAAAAAATCTAGACAGCTATCTATTTCAAAGTGATACCTAGACACTTCTGCACGAACAAGGCACAGACTCAACAGATGGAAAACTAGGAGAGGAAAAGTCCAGTTTGAAAGGCAGAGGCACCTGGTTA
Organism: Lutra lutra; assembly: GCF_902655055.1. NCBI lineage: Eukaryota > Metazoa > Chordata > Mammalia > Carnivora > Mustelidae > Lutra > Lutra lutra. The sequence goes on from NC_062292.1 coordinate 56,114,223, forward strand.
AAAATGGCTTTTTGGAGCAGGTAATCTGGGAAGGGGGGCAGGCGGGTTTGAAGAAGTTGAAAACCTGGATGGGTAGAGAAGAATAAGAGAAGGTGTTCTGGCATGGAAAAAGCTTGGAGCAAAAATAAGGAGGAAATACCCTAAGTGACACAGCATCATAAGGAATATCTAGAGACAGTCCAGCTGTCTACGGTGCGGACTGCACAAGTATCTTAAACGGGTATCTGAAGAGTTGAACATGCTCTGAAGAGTCCCGAGGTGCAGGCGTAGATCCCTGACTATCTCGCAGCAGTATTGTACAAACTCAATGGGGTAAGATTTGGGCAAGCAACCAGCACAACAAGACCTGGCGGGTAAAGCACAATAAATGTTCGTCTGTTGTGGTGTTATATCGGAATCGAGGTGAGACATAATGAACGCGATGCTTCGGGAAGAGTGATCTGTGCAAGATGAGCTCGAGGCGGGGAGAACGGAGGCTGGTGCAGCCATCCAGCCACAGGGTGACTCGCATGCCTCACCACTGAGAATAGAGACCATATGCCACTGGATTTCAAAAAAGCTGCCATCTGCCACCGCAGCCGCCTGATGGACCTCTGCCGCCCCTATGATGCTGGCCAGGGACCTTCTGGACAATGTATCCTACTGCAAAATGTAGTTCCACACATGTTTCTTGAAATTGCAGTCTGGTTTTAGAAGCAGGCAGATGCGGCACACAGGAAACTGAGGAAAATAGCGAGGCCGTTGATCGCCCTTCGATGCCAAGGCCTCATTAACAGTCTTCGGGAGAGCGCTGGAATTCCCTCTGGCAGGGTGCCCCTAAGTGTTTGAGAAAAATGCTTCAAAGTTTATTAATGAGTCGCAAGTTCTGCCATCCTAATGGCAAATATCGAAACAGTTTTATGTCTCCATCTCCTGGGCACGTGAGAGATCTGGTGGAAGAGCGGGATTAACAGCCATCCCGCTGGCCTCCTCTGAGCCCTCAGAGGCACGCAACCCATCTATCAGCTTGGCAGTGATCAGAGAAGGGCTGCGATGACCAGGACTTCGTGGGGGCTGAAGTATGCTGGAAATATGCTTGATCCCAGCCCACGTGCCTCTGATCTGTTACATTCGACAAAATTGGTCCACAAAGTGGGGAATGGCTTTGTTTTTGTGGAATTGTCTATAGTTTGGGTTTCTTTTGAACTCATGGCCACTTTTATCCACTTCACTGGGGTGTCATCTATGTATTCTAAACTATGGTTTAAAGTATGCTTTATGTGCATAATTCCCTTGAAGTATGCACTGAGAGTGCATTGGCCTTAAGAAGGCTAGAAGAAGAGGAAAAACTAGCAAAGAATGAGAAGAAATGATCTGTGATGTGAGAGGAGAGCAAGGTGACATGGTGCCCTGAAAACCAAGTCAAGAAGTACATCAAAGAAGAAGGCATGGGGCGCCTGGGTGGCTCAGTGGGTAAATTCTCTGCCTTCGGCTCAGGTCATGATCTCAGGGTCCTGGGATCGAGCCCTGCATCGGGCTCTCTGCTCAGCGGGGAGCCTGCTTCCCCTTCTCTCTCTGCCTGCCTCACTGCCAGCTTGTGATCTCTGCCTGTCAAATAAATAAATAATCTTAAAAAAAAAAAAAAGAAGAAGAAGAGGGCTGATCAACGATGTCAAATACTGATATTCCGAGTGAAATAAAGAATACCCACTTGGGGGCACTTCAGATAGACAGGTGAAAGAGAAGTGGATTCGAGTAAGTATTCCAGAGAATGGGAGGACACTAAGGAAAATAGCAGATATAGACAACTCTTTCTAGCAGTTTTGCTATGAAAGGGTGCCTCAGTAGCTGGTGGGCAAATGGCATAGGTTGTCTTTTTTCACACTGGTTGTCTTTCTATCTGAAGTGCTTGAAGGACTGGTATGGCGGCTCTATGCATGGATCGAAGCAAATGCATATTACATCAAAATCGTACAGATTGGAGTTACAGAGAGAGCATCAAACACACATTGACTAGAGGGAAATATGACTGGCTGGAGGTCACATGGGTTAGGACTCCTTTGGAGCCAACGTAAGCCAAAAGAAGTTGGTTATAGGAATAGAATAGTATCTCACGGAATCTGAGGGCACAGATGTGGTTGGCTTTGGGAACAGGCTGGAACTAGGTGTGGACACCAGTAGTATCTTCACCCCCATCTCTGCTCCTCTCTGTGTTTCTGTCCCTTTCTTCTCTGTCTGCAGGCCAGGTTCCTCTGCACCTTGTAGTCTAGTGCTGGAGCACACCTCCGTCAGCAGCCGCCCCAGGCTACCTATCCTCGGCTCATTCTCCAAACCAAATTCCCTCACTTACCCAACCACGTCAAACACCCACCTTGGAACCAAACATATGAGGTTGTAGGGTCATCTCACACTGTAAAACTACAGCTGCAAAGAAAAACTCCTGCAGACAGAAATAGGCAATTTCTGGATTATGTGGAGGCCGAGCCTGGGGTAGGCAACACACAATGTAAACACTATGCAGATGAAAAGTCTTCTGAGTACAACAGGAGGAGGAATGGTGATGTTGGCCAGCTAACACAACAAATCCTTTATGCGTGGACATATAATTCACAAAAGTATATGTGTCGATACATGAGTGTATACGTATATATACACACGTATACCAACAAGCACCTATATTTGACTTGAGATTGTGGTATATGACTTGACAAGAATATTTATCTTCCTAATTGTGATTTACCCAGGTGACATGTGCCCAATTACAGATTTTCCAGATGAGGATATAAAGAGCTGGAGTGACAGGGTGAGATCTTTTACCTGGTTATCAGAAGAGCCAAAACTTTTTCACCTACTCTAATCCTACCATCTGCACAAACACTGCCTCGTACTAAAATTTCCTTCAAAACACATAATATTCGTATGCATAACTAAGCTATATCTGGAAAGAGCTCTCTTCATCTTTAAAGATGAACTGATGGGAATCATACTTGTTGTATGGATTGAAATTTAAAAATATATATGTCTTTCAATTTACTTTGCTCAGGAAACAACAATCTATTTCATTGGAAGCTATAACAGCAGTCTCATAAATGTGAGAAAACTAACCTTGAATCGAGTACACATCACAAGAAAAGAGGAGGGGAGAACACCCCATGGCAGCTTGGAGCCTTCTAGACACATCCGCAAGAACAGAGGAGACAGCTCATCACCCGCGCCCCAGTTCCCCTCAGCTCCAATGTGTCCTCCACATGGCAGTGCTTCCCTTCAGATAGTGTTAAGAGACAAAGCAAGAATATTCTCTTTTGAGCATGTCACAGAAAGTGTTCTACCAGCCTAGTTAGCAGAGAGACATCTTTTCCTGTTTCTTCCATCACATCTTATTAGATTTAGGATACTGTTACCCTGCTCAGTTGGAAGATTGCAAAGGTCCTTCTGATAGCTGATACTACAGGTAAAATGTTCAGCTGTGGACATTTTAGAACAAAATAATCAGACTGATATCTCTAAAAAAATTATGCTAGAAAGGATGTCACGATTTTATTAAAGTTTATCTCGAGTTCCAAGTTGGCTTTATCGGCTCTTCGGAATTGACCTGGTATTTAGTCTCTCTGTACCTCAGTTTTCTCTCTTTGAAACATAAAGATAACAATACTTACATGTTAGAGTTGTTTCTGAAATTAAGTTAGGTAATGTATACAAAGTTCCCAGCATCCAATTCTTGCTAAAATAAAAAAGAACAAAATGAAAAAAAAATATTTCTGTTGTCCTTACCCTCATTTTCCTTTTCTAAATTCACCCCTGATCATAACTCTTCTAGGTCATGGTAAGAAAAGTAAAATTACATATATTACATGAGATGTTCAGAATCTCATTTGCCCCAAAATATATGTTTCAGTAAGCAATTTCTCACTTTTTATGGCCTATTTAACAGATGATCTCTCATTATTAATGTGTGATTCTAAACAAAAATGAAGAACCGATAGTCAAAATATCCAAATGCTGCCTAATTTATTCATTGCTTTCTCGATCCAACTGTTTGTCTTTTAACTAATTCAGCTAAAAAGAAATCTGAAATGGACATTCATGTCAAAAACCACAGCAGAGATCTTGACATAGCTGACAATCTTATTTTACTTGCAAGTCTTGGTTGCTTTCTGTGCAGTTCACACTTAATAGAGTCTGTGCTTTTCTCAGTTCTCAATCAGTAAATTTTACTTGATAAGGGACTAGATGCCCATGTTAGTTAATAAACGACATACACATGCATATCCATATATTTAAGTACATGAATATATGAATAATAGTGCCCTTTATTCAAGTGACTTACAGTCTTGCTAGAATAGTTTAAAAGTGAAGACTGATAGGAAAATCTTGTGATGTAAATAATATTACAATAAAAATACCAGCATAAACTTTGATGCTATGATGGATGGCATTTCTACTGATATAGGAGGCAAAATAAAAGTGATAATAATCAGAAAAAAGAATGTGTACAATCTCGTGAAGTTTGTAATGTCTTATAATGCAATACGATTTGCAATATATCAATGTGCTGTTTTAGCCAGGGTCATCTTAATGTATTTTTCATATTAAATCTAGTTTAGATTCTGATGTAATATTAATACAATTTGCTTATTTATGCCAAACAAATAAATGGTATGTGTGTAATTGGGCCAGATGCATTCATTCAGGAGTTTGAGCCTTTAAAAATGAGCAATTTAGGGGTGCCTGGGTGGCTCAGTGGGTTAAAGCCTCTGCCTTCAGCTCAGGTCATGATCCCAGGGTCCTGGGATCGAGCCCCGCATCGGGCTCTCTGCTCTGCAGGGAGCCTGCTTCCTCCTCTCTCTCTCTCTCTGCCTGCCTCTCTGCCTACTTGTGATCTCTGTCTGTCAAATTTAAAAAAAAATTTAAAAAAATGAGCAATTTAAATTTTTTAAAGAAAATATAAAAGTATTTTATCAAATAAAACTACTTAATTTAGTTCAACTGTCTAAATTTCTAAATCCAGAAATAATTGGAAATTTTCTGATTTAAATCTGCAGCTATTCAGGGAATGAAAAATCAAGCAGGGTGCCATATGGCTATTTCAAATATATAAATGTTTAGTTGATTTTTTTATATTCTCATTGTACAGTGTGACTTTGCATGAACATAGCCAAGGTGTTTTTTCCTTCATGCACAAGCTGTTTTTATAGTGTTTATTAAATTCCCTAAAGTGAATCAATTTTGGCTTATTCTATTCTCATAAATGTGCAGAAATTATATGAAGTACATATGTATATATTTCCGAAGAGTCCAGGGAGCTAACTGTAGGAATTCTGTCATTTAGCAAATATTTATTCTGTACTTGCTATGACCAAACACCAGGATATAACAGTAAGGAAAAACAGGTATGATCTATTCCCCAATAGAGCTTGTAGTCTAATGGAGGAGACAACTGTTAATCAAAAATTATAGAAATACATCAAAAATTGCAGCAATGATAAATACTATGAAAGAAGAGTTGTGTAGTGCTAAAGAAACTAACATAAGCAGAATCCCATCCTGTCAAGGAGATCAGGGAAGTCTTTTCTAGACAGTGATTCTTAAAATGAGTTCTGAAGAAGCTGATTCAGAAACTAGGAAGAAGAAATCGAGTGTGCAAAAGTCCTGGAAACACAGATCTTGTGAGACTGGGCCAGGGAGAGCTCAGAGGTGATCTTTGTGGAAGAGGATGTTGAAGAGGGGAACGCAGGCAAGACCAAGCAGCCCATTTGAGGAATTTTTCCTTTACCTAAAAGAAGTTTGAAGCACTGAAGTTTTTAGGCAATAAGATGGAATAATCAGATTCACATTTGATTAACCTCGCTTTGACTTCTGCATGGGAAATAATATGGGTAGGGATCGGAGTTAGCATTTGTAGGCTAATGAGTAGTCTACATGGTAAAAAGAAAAAAAAGTTAAAATAAGGGTGATAATAGCTACAGAAAAGTGTTTCTATTAAAAGTATAACCAGGAGACTCTATTTTGGCTAAAATAATGTAGCTGGCTAACCCCCTTTTGCCATAAGCAAATATAAAACTGGGCAAAATATATGATGCAGCTCTTATTGAACAACAAAGAGAACTCGTGGGAAGGGAAACTCATGAAGCAAGCCTCAAAAATAACATAGCTCTCTGATTGGGGACACCTTCCGTACTGCTAGTGCAGAAGGCAGAGCTTAAACAGAGCAGTTACACTGAACTGAGGAAACAAAGATCAGAATTTGAGGCTGCTGAAGGGGCTGGAATTAGTAGTGCAGAGTACCTGAGGAAAGAAAGTTCTGCCAATATGAACATACTTAATACCACTGAACAGTGATGTATGTTTTACCATAATAAAAAGATAAACTATTTCTTTAAAAAAAAAAAAAAAAAAGAAGAAGTGAGGATGAGTCATACAGAGTTGGGGAAAAGTCCTTAGAAGTCTGCATTGGGAATTCACCATGAATCCTTAGTTCAAAGCTAAGCTGTACGTGAATAGGTAAAAACTCACAAGACCTAGCAGGGAGTAACCAAGCAGAGAGTACTGTGGGCCAAATGGTGATCTCAGAGTCAGTGCTGAGAGGCATCTGAAATCCAGTTCAACCAGAGAAGAGGAACCTAATAAGCTTCTCATGTATTTAGTTGAGAACTCCCTAGAGTCACAATTTAGATAGGGATATTGCTATACCCAAGGACTAAACTCAAAACCAAAAGAAATTCACCCCAACAAAAATATAAAACCAATATTGGCAGGTTGAAATGGAGCTGCCAGTAATTTGTCTTCTAGAATAAAACTGAACACCAGTTAAATGAGCTGACATAATATAGATATGTAATAATAATATAACCTTACAACATATCATCCAGAACGTCTAGCATGTAGTTTTGAAAATTCTACATATATAAGAAAATATGGTCCATGATCAAGAATAAAAGGAATGAACAGAAGCAGAACCTGAGATGTCTCAAGTACTGAAATTAGTAGTCTAGAACATTAAAAGAGTTATTACAAATATGTTCCAAGGCTTAAAAGAAAAGATAGTTAAAGTAAATGAAGATCTAGGATTCTTGGGGTAACTGGATGGCTCAGTTGGTTAAATGTCTTTGGCACAGATCATGATCTCAGGGTCCTTGGATGGAGCCCTGCATCAGGCTGCCTTCTCAGTCAGGTGTCTGGTTGTCTTTCTGTCCCTTCCACATCTCTGTCCCTGGCTCAGGTACATACACATGTGTGCATGCTCCCTCTCTCAAAATAAATAAAATTAAAAAAAAAAGAACTAGAAATCTTCAGCATAGACTGAAATAGAAATGATGAAAGGAGAATCAAATAGAAAAATCTAAAAATGGAAAATATAACATCTGAAGTTGAATAAAAAACAAAACAAAATAACCTAAAAAGTTTAACATTAATTGAAGCAAAAGAGTCTGTATATTTGAAAAAAAAAAAGATCAATAGATATTATCTGATCTGAAGAACACAGAGGGAAAAAATTCTAAAAAACCTGAAGAACAGAGCTTCAGTTACATATGAGACAATATATAAAAGTCTAACATTCATACATTTTTGAGTCCCAGAAGGAGAGGGGAAATAGGGCAAGAAAAAAACTTTGAAGAAAAGTGGCTAAAAAGTTTCAAAATGTTTAGGATAATACAAAGAGAACCACAAAGTTACAAATAGTCAAACTGCTAAACACCAAAGGTATAACAGAAAAGATACAAGCTTACACCTTCAGAAGCTAGGAAAAGAAGAGAAAATTGAACTCAAAATATGTAGAAGTAAGGAAATAAAAATAGCAGGTGTCAATGAATTAAGAAATAAAGAGAAAATTTGCAAAGAAAAATATTTGTTCTTTATAAAGAGTAACAAATTGACACATTACCAATATCAGGAACAAAAGGCATACTACACACATTTAAAGAATAATATAAAAATTACGAATAATCAATACATTTAACAACTTAACTAAAATTCACCAATGCCCTTGAAAACGCAGCTAGCCAAAGTTGACACAAGAAGAAATAGAAAATTCAAATTGCCCTATATCTATTAAACTATTTAGTTCATCCTCAAAAATCTTTTCACAGAAGGGTGACATCACATCATGGTAGTATGATCATTCCTTCTTTCTAGAGCAGAGACACAAAACATAAGAAAGGGGGAAACTGGGCAAATCACCATGGAAAACTACCAAATCACAAAAGTAGACAGGAACAGAAAAAAAAAATGGAGAAACAATGGAAAGAAACAAAATAACTAGAAGGTAAAAATAAAATGGCAGTAGTACATTCTTACATATCAATAATTACCGTAAATGTGAATGGATTGAACTCACCATTCAGAAAGTAAAGAGTAGCTACATGGATAAAACAAAACAAAACAAAACAAAAAAAGCCACATGATCCAATTATATGATGCCCACAGGAGATTCATCTTAGCTCTAAAGGCACTCATGAGCTCAAAGCAACAGGATGGAAGATGATAGTCCAAGCAAACAGAATCCAAAAGAAGGTGGGACTAGCCAGACCTCTATCAGACAAAATACACTTCAAGCCAAAAATATTAAAAGGAGACAAAGAAGGTCATTATATCAAAAATATATAATAATCATAAATATATATGGCCCCTATATCTAAGCACTGAAACGTATTAAGCAAATACTAACAGAACTTAAAGGAGAAACAGACAGCAATGGAATAACTGTAGCGGACTTCAGTATCCCAATATCAGCAATGGATAGATTGTCCACACAGAAAATCAACAAGGAACTCTTGGGATTGAAAGGCACTTCATAACAAATGGACCTAAGATATATATATATATATATATATATATATATATATATATATATATATATATATATATAACATTCCATCCAACAGCAGCAAAATACATGTTCTTCTCAAGTGCACACGGAACATTCTTTAGGATAGATTGTATAACACAGCACAAAACAAATTTTAGCAACTTTAAGAAATTAATTATCTTCTTTGACCAAAGTGCTATGAAACTAAAAATCAACAAGAGGAACGTAAAAAAATCTACGAACATGTGGAAACTAAACAGCACATTTCTAAACAACCATTGGGTCAAAGAAGAAATCAAGAGGGAACTAAAAGATTATCTTGAAACTAATGAAAATTGAAATATATCAAATATAGTGGGATACAGGGAAAAATTCTGAGAGAAACGTTTGTAACAATGAACAAATACATTAAGAAGTTAGAAAGATCTCAAATAAGCAGGGCACCTGGGTGGCTCAGTGGGTTAAGCGTCTGCCTTCAGCTCTGGTCATGGTCCCAGGGTCCTGGGATCGAGCCCCACATCAGGGAGCCTGATTCTCCCTCTATCTCTGCCTGCTGCTCTCACTACTTGTGATCTCTCTTTCTAGTCAAATAAATAAATAAAATCTTTAAAAAAAAAAAAGATCTCAAATAAGCAACCTAACTTTACACTTCAAGGAGCTAGAAGAAGAAGAACAAATTAAGCCCAAAGTTAGCAGAAGGAAAATAATAAGAAGGATATCTTTCCGTTTGGGACAACATGGATAGAACTTAGGCATATTGTGCTAAACAAGATCAAAGGAAGACAAGTGCTATATGAAATCTCTTTTATGTGTGATCTAAAAAAGTTAAACCTATAAGAAAATGGAGTGCATGATATTTACCAGAGATGGGGGGAGGGGAGTAACAGTGATGGTGTTTAAGATGTTTAAACTTATAACTAGTAGTAAATAAGCCACAGAGATCATCAAATGCACAGTATAATGAATATAGACAATAATACTGTACTACACTTATGTAACATGATAAATATCACTGTTAACAATCATATTACAAAACATAATTATATCAAAGTAACATACTGTATACCTTAAACTTACACAATGCTACATGTCAAATTTATTTTTAAAAACTTTTCAGGGGTGTCTGGGTGGCTCAGTGGGTTAAAGCCTCTGCCTTCGGCTCAGGTCATGATCCCAGGGTCCTGGGATTGAGCCTCACATCGGGCTCTCTGCTCAGCAGGGAGCCTGCTTCCTCCTCTCTCTCTCTGCCTACTTGTGTTCTCTATCTGTCAAATAAAGAAATAAATAAATAATCTAAAAAAAAACCTTTTCACAAAGAAAACTCAAAATTCATTAGTGAATTCTATCGAATGTTTTAGAAGGAATTAATAATAATTCTACACAAACTTTTTTAGAAATTAGAAGTAAAAAAGCGAACATGTCCTAGCTTATGATGAGGCCAGTATAACCCTAATACCAAAACCCTAGTAAAGACATTTTAAGAGAATAAAATTACAGATCAACAGCTCCCATGAATATAAATGCAAAAAAGAACAAACTGCTCATATATATGAACTGTAAAATTCAAAAACATCATGTTGAATGAAAGAGATCAGGCCAAATATAAATATTCTTTAATTCCTTTTGTTGTAAGTCCAAGAAAAGGCAAAACAAAATCTAAAGTGAGAGAAATTAGAGCTGTGGTTTCTTATGGGTAAGAAAAGGAAATGGAGATTGGCCAGGAAGAGGTACAAGAGAACTTTCTGGGTTGTTGGATACGTTCTATATCTTGACTGAGGTATGATTATACAGATATATAGGTATAGAGGTATATCGTGATTAGATAGACACATAGGGAATAAAATTTCATCAAATCATATACTTGGGATCTGTGCATTTCCCTTTATGTATATTCGACCTCAGTTTTTTAAAAAAAAATATATATATATAGAAAAAATGATCAGATTTTGGTGGCCAATCACATATGGCATGTGTGAAGAGAAATGCAGTTGTGACAGAGTTGAGATATTCAAGAAAAATAATGGTACATCGAAGAAGCTTTTTTCTTTTAAAGCTGCTTCAATTTCTCTGCCTGCCATTGTGTGGACAATGGAAAGGATACAGGACCAAGTAAGATATGATCTTAAAGGAATTTAAAACCTCTAAAGGAGACAGAAACATATGGAGTTCTGATTCTATGCAACTGTTATTCATTCATCCTATAATTGAAACATAACAAAATTCTACAGGAAATGAAACAGGTTGTTGATATCCTGTGCTGCCAAGTGTATTATTCTGGAAGCTTGCTGAAGTCCACAATGAACTGCTCTACTTTTCAACTGCACGTACTAGAAAGGGTTTTTTGTTTTGTTTTGTTTTGGGGTTTTTTTTTGGGGGGGGGCAAATGAGGACAATGTACATGGAAAAATGATCATTGCCAAAGAAGGGGACACTAAAAGAACAAAGGGATGAAAATAGTATGGGAAAGCATCGCTTTATAATTCTACTACATATTGATTGATAGAACTGGCATTTTTCAAGCTCGGTCACAACTGCATTATAAAGCCGTCACTGAGCAGGATATTGATGAATACTCTCAAACATGCAAATAGCAGGAGAGATCATTTTTCACAAAGTTTTGGATAATGAGAAGGACTTGAGTCCCAGGGGGAAAGGAAAGCGAAAGATCAGCCTTGCACTCATTCAGAGGAAAACTGTGTCATCCTACTGGGCTTTGGAGGTTATGATGAGTTCCAGAAACTCTACCAGTGTCCTACTTAGTGTAGGATAAGGACCCACATATTGCTCTTTGGGTTAACTGGAGAACACAAAGACTCTAAAGAAAATTAACAATTTTATTCCATAAACATCTATTGATGAGTTGAACTAGCTTAAACGTATTTGCATTCATGATAGCTTATAGTTTTCTTAAAAAAACAAACAAACATGCATTTCAGGGATGATATATCTAGGATCCCATCAATATTGGTAGAACTATGAAAGGACGATATCATTTACTGGCTGTTATTTTTGTATACAAAATTAAGGTAAAATATAATATTAATTTTTAAGAATCCAAATTAAGTCAATGAACTTATTTTGATATCCCAAAATATTGTTCCTTTTAAGTTGAAATTGTTTTAGAATAGTTGACCCAGAAACAGAAAATAAGATACATATGTATACATATATATGTATGGATTTCTCCATCATTATAGATAATGCTCTTCAAAACTTCTTTTTATTTCTCCAAGTTTTTGTTGCGTCAATTTAGAATTTTAGATGTGGATTTTAATAGTTTTATGAACTATCTATCCTTCAGGAATTATTTGACATTTTCACTGCATCATGACTGCTGATAACTGATGTGAATGTAACCCCATGCAGATATTCATTCTCTTGGGCTGGATTAATTATGCATCTTATGGCTCCACTGCTTGACCCTAATTTTTTTTAAGTTAATTCTTCCCCATTCTTAACTTCCTTACTATGACTCATTTCTCAAACTTCTACAGTTTTCCTTTGAGAGATAGTTTTCCCAGAAAAATCTGAGAATCGGATACTTTTATTTGGTTCTTTCATGTTGGAGAATCTTTCTATTGTTTTTTGCACATAAATGAAAAATGGGCAGGCTATAGAGTTTATGAGTGATGGCTTTTACCATCAAAATTCTAGCAAGTATATTCCAAGGGTTTCTGGTTAATTTAGTGCAAAGAGAAATCTGATATCAAGGGGAGATTTTTTGTTTGTTTGAAATCTATTTTAGTGATTTTTATATTTTCTCTTGCCTGAATATGCATAGATGCTTTTCTTCACCCTTTAAATATAAATATCTCACAGCTAACAAAAATATAGCTCTTTTTCACTGCTTTCCTCTAACCCTTAGAAATTTCAAGAACATTTATTGATTCAACAAATATTTCTGAAATATTTTATGTGCTGATCAGTGCTCTAAATTCTAAGGTCACAATAAAGACAAAAATCCCTGCCTTCATGGAACTTACATTCTAGCAAGAGAGAAAATAATAACAAGTAATAGACTGTGCTACATGAAATCAACATTTTTGTAAGTCAAAAAATTTTTTCATACCAGCCACTGCGTATGGCTTGACCTATGAAATGGATAGTTGATACGATGGTGCTAAGCATTGCAGAGAACACTTACACTGGAGAACGGGGTTGGGGAACCGGGGAGGAAAGGTGGCCACAGTTCTCTATGGGTAATGACTCTCTGTATTCTGACAATGTACATCAAACTCATGACATGGCCGGCAAGCCTTCCTCTGCCCTGACTTCTGTATACTACTGCTGAGCCTCATCTCAAGTCATTTTCTACTTCTGCACCAGCTGTACTATCCATCCTACTCTGCCTCGATATTTATTCTTCCTCTCCTGCTCAGATGTCTCTTCGATAATTTTTAAGTTTAGTCCTCCACTAACATTTTGTTCTATTGCAAATCTTGCTCAGTTTTATACACTGCCCTAATGCCTGAGTTGCACCATGAAAATTAATTCAAAACCCCAGTTCCTCCAGTTCTGAGAACCATTCATTCATGCTGGGTTTTATCCCTCTGGTAATTAACACGTGCCCTAATGGTTCTCAGTCTTAACTATACATTTTATTCATTTAGACTTTTTTTTTTAAGAAAACATCAGTCTTTGGTTCCATCCAGATTAATTCAGTTGGAATGACCAGAAGTAGAGTGCCACTATCAATGCTGCTTAAAAGCTACTCCAGGTGATGCTAATTTGCTTATAATATTTCAAGAACTTGATCAAATTCCAACACCTAAACCCTATCCCCCAGAGATCTGATTTTATTAGTTCTGAGGTCCAGAATGGACCTTCAGATGTTTTAATGTTCCTATGGTGATTCTATTGTGCAGCCAAGGTAAGAACAACTAGTTTGAGTGGAGTTTTTATGGCCAAAACCTATATTGGGACCTGGGAGAATATGAAGAAAAAGCAGTTAAGGATTTGGCAGAAGGGAGGAGTGGAAGAAAGTAATGAAAAATACAGATGGGGAAGATAATAATAAAAACAGTGAAGTGGAAGGCATGCAGTGAGTGTGAGGGGCTTTTCTAACCCTTTTGTATATATTCATTTATTCCCCCACAATAATGCTGTTCTGTTCTCTAATTTAGAAAAGACAAAGAACAAATGTATCAAGTATCTTGTTGGAGATCGCATATCTAAATTAGTGCATGAGTTAAGATTCAAACCCAACCTGGCTCCAGAATCCACCTTCCAACAGTACAGCTGACCTCCACACTTAACCTGAAGAAGATTCTGAAAATGTCATCAAATCCAGAAGCAACCTTTATTATGATCCAATGTTTTCCCAAGGTGTCCTTGAAGACAGTGAAAGAGGTCCATGAGATATTTTCAGCATTTTTAAAAAACTCTAATGGAAATTTTATATGTACCTGACTCATTTTGAGTCAACAGAGGCCAATTAAGACATCAAATTTGCTTTTGGCTGAAATTTAGAATTTAGGACACTAAAACTGGTATCTTCGCTAATTAAAACTCTGGTTACCAAAAGTAAACACATTCAATTATTTAAAAATAGGAAAGTGACTTAGTTCTTATTGGCTGGTTCAGGAGACACAATCTTACAAACATGGGTACACAGAGGAAATCATAAAAGAGAATCTTCTTTGAAAAGGATAGATAGCGATGATAAATGAGTTTTTACTAAGGAGAGAGCACGTTACAAAGCTATTCATAAAACTTTTTCTTATTTCCAGCTAGTCTTTTATAGTTTTTTTTTCCATGTAGATATTCATTATATTATAGGAGAATTAGTAAAAATGGTCTTTAAGGAATTTCTGAGGATATTTTCATTATAAAGTACAGAAAGTAGAGCTCCATTTTGCTTAACCAAGAAAGAAATGTGATGGCTTTTGTCACTGTGAAATTCAGAGTCATGTATCTGTGGCTGGATCTGGCATATATGCCCCCCCACACACACCAAATTTGCTATCTTCTGTGTTGGGGTCACTCTCAGGCAGGTTTCCTCATGTGGTGGCCAACAGCTTCACTAACCATACTCAAGCCAATCTCTAGGGGATAAAAGAGAAATTCTTTCCTGAGTACTCCAGTCACAGATTCCAGGAGAGCATGGATAGGGCATGCCCAAGTCATTAACCTGCTTTCAGAGCCTGGGAGCAGAGTCAGCCTTACTTGATTCAAAGAGAGGCATTTTCCCAAACAGATGCAAGGCTGACCTAAAGCTTATGTCTGTTAAAAGGAAGAAACTATGGTACACTAGATGATCTTAAAAGACCTTAACTATCAAGGTTAGTCTAACCCTTTCCATTAACATTATATTCTGTGAAAAAATTTCCTGTTGACCAGAATCATATTGAAACTCAAGTGGAAGGAAACTACAGTTCAACCATCAAGTTTTGTACTTCTTACGTCATATTACTTCAGCTAATTCCAAGTATATTTTTCAGCTCTTTAATTTTAAGAAATGTACTCTATTTTTTTTTAACTCTTAATCATAGGAAAACAACAGGGTTGCTGGAGGGAAAGGGGTGGGGAGGGTTGGGATAACTGGATAATGGACATTAGGAGGGCACACGATGTCATGAACACTGGGTATTATATAAGACTGATGAATCATTGAACTCTACCTCTAAACTAATAATACACTTTATGTTAATTAATTGAATTTAAAGAAAAAATAAATTGCAAAAAAACTAAAAATAAAAAAATAAAAGTCTTTAAAATTTGAAAAACTGCTTTTGTATTTCATATTATGATCTGGATATTTATTATTCTTTGTAAAATAAAAAATAAGCTTTGAGTTTCAAATTTGACCTGTACTGAACCGCTTGAACTTATGTATATGAAGATAAACAAACTACTGCTTAGGAACCAGGATATTCAGACAATCATTTTCATCTGGTTTAAAACAAGGTGGGTTGAATCTCACTTAATAGCAGAGTAAGGTCTTATAAGAAAAGACCAGGAACCATGTTGGATTTTGTGTTTC
This sequence comes from Lutra lutra, assembly GCF_902655055.1. Classification (NCBI taxonomy): domain Eukaryota; kingdom Metazoa; phylum Chordata; class Mammalia; order Carnivora; family Mustelidae; genus Lutra; species Lutra lutra. The sequence goes on from NC_062292.1 coordinate 56,129,990, forward strand.
AGCAAGCCAAATTGAAAAAATAGAGATTAAAACCCGACTGAGAAATTTCAATACTTCTCGTTCTTCTGATTTTCTTGAAAACGAGTCTCCCCTGTTTGCAGGGTGCCTTTAACCTTCAAACTGTCCTTTCTCCAACAGCCCTACTCCTTTAGAAGATACATGTTGACTTAGAGAAATCTAATTTGTGTTTTGTTAATGTGTGCTGTCTCTACTTGCTATATTACATTAAACGAGAAATAGAGTTACCAAAAAAATCATCTTACTTGAAATCATTCATAAGCTATCAACAAGGGAATCCATATGCCAATTTCCTTTTTGCTTTATAACCATCCACAGCACTAACTTGACCTTTACCTAAACAGGACTATAATTGCAGTTAAGATTATATAATTTACAATAACAACAAAAAATTACTTTGGAGGAACTGCTACTGGGCACAAATGTCTCACAGCCATTAAGTGTATCATTCATCTTGAGAAGAAAATTATTCCTATCCACATCGACATTTTTAACATAAACTGTAGTACTCTCTGTTGGCACCTTTTTACGTACCCATTAATCTCAATAGTAAAGCCTCAGTCTCACCCACCTAGTCTCTGAAGTTTGGATGTCACTACTGTGTACAATAAAAATTGTATATTCATGAACTCCATTTGTTTTATGTCCTTCTCTCTGTCAAAGCCTTCCAAGCAGCATATGCTTTGCTCTGTGGAGAATAAAATCAAATTTGTCTGTCTTGTCATATTGTCATCAAAGTGATAGTATCACAATTAGATTAACATTTTGTGAAGGAGCTGAAGGGAGGGAAATGAAATAGGAGCACATTATAATAAAATCCACTTAACCCTTTCAGTCACAAATCCCTTTTTCTCTAGCACCCGGAGGCAAAGAAGGCAATCAGACTCTAAAATAAGTGACACTGTCAAATTATTATGATCTATGTTGGAATCAAATAGGTCAGTTACTAGGCCTGCAAGGTACATTTTCATTTGAAAGGACCATTAAGATTTTGTGACAACAACAATCTTAAGAAGTAAGACAATTCCTGGGGTTCTTTAAACTAATCAGTTTGGGATTAAGTCAGCAAAAATTGGTCAGAGTGGTTGATGACACTCTTTGACCCTTAATATATTATCGTTCATTGACGTCTTCGGCTCCAACCCTAAAATTAAAAAATCTCACATCCTGTAATGACCAGGCCTTAAGAAATTTATCAAATTAAAATTTCTGTGTATATCATTGAAATAGTATTTTTATTATTCTGATAGTTAAAAAAAAAAAAAAAACAACTATGAGTTTCAAACAGAAAATTTTATGAGCCAGAAGTGAGGCATGAACTAAGACTGGGTTGAAATTGGATAACCATTCTTAGGTCAGTTATTCCTCTGGTAAGTTTTTCCTCTCTTCCATTGTGTGAAGAACAAAAGAACTCACACATGCAAGAAAGGCATTATTCGAAATGGAACCCACATCTATCTTTTGCCTTTGCAGAGAAAAGCTTGAACTGCCTTCACACAGGGCTGCTTTCACTAAGGGCTACCCGGAGGACAGGAAAAATCCTTGTTCCACTGCTCACAGAGGTGCTGGTTGAGAGCTTTCTGGTCCTTGGGGCTGCCATGGGCTTCATGGCCTGCACTGATGTTGGAGCATGGTAATCTCCTCATGACCTTTTTCCAATGAGAGGGCATATTCAGAGGGTCAAGAGTCACAGGTCTTAAAGTACAGTCATATCCCAGTCAGCTGCTTAAATAACATTTCCCCATCACTGAGCCATCTCTTGTCTTGAACCTTTTTAACATCAGAGGGTGCCTAGGTGGCTGAGTTAGTTCAGCATTCAACTCTTGATTTCAGCTCAAGTCATGATCTCAGGATTGTGGGATTGAGGCCTGCATTGGGCTCCCACTCAGTGCAGAGTCTTTTTGGGATTCTTTCCTCCTCCCTCTCCCTATCCCTCTGCTCCAACCTGCTCCCCAACAGCTCATGCTCTCTCTCTCTCTCTCTCTCAATAAATAAATTAATTTAATTTAATTTAAAAAACCCTTTTTAACATCAGTCTTTAACGAGTAATCTAGTACTAAATCATGTATAATATGCTATTGTTTTCTAATTAATTTATATTACTTGATCTTGCTCACCTTTCCAGGTCATTTCCCACCATTTCCCTGACAACCATGCAGGTCACACTATTTCCCCTGTCTCAACAGTTGCCTCTCTTATACATTTTTACCCCTTTATACATAACCCTACTTGTTCTTGACAAGTCCTCCTTTCACTGTGGTTTGCATGTCTTCAAGACTAGCTCAAGTGTCTTAAGGAAGCCTCACATGAACCCCTATCTCTGGATTTTCATGTTCCCTGTCATCATTTTCCCATAAAATTATTATGATTATCTATATTTCCTTAGACTCTAAGAAATCCAAGCAATAATTCACACCCATTTCTTCATCTCCAATATATAAGCCATTACTTGGTTCATAAAATTACCTTTAAAGAAAAAAGGAAAAAAAGAAAGAAAGAAAGAAAGGGTTCATGACAAGTATTCAAACATTTATGAAAGACAGTAATTATCTCTAGTACGACAGATATTCCAGAGAAAAAGTCATATATAATGAAAAAATTGTTTCAGGTTTCAGTTGGGGTTATTTACTTATATCAGGAGAATATAGGGTGCACCTTGATTTGAGCAACATATGTGACTAGAACTCGTATTTTATTCTTGTGAAAAGAAAGAGTTAGACTGAGTGCTGGTCCTACCAAACGGATTTGTCACAGATGAAATAAGCAAATTCAAATAATTTTGATTATTAGATCATTGATCCCTAGAAAGAGGTTTGTAGTAGCATGTGGAGTGGCATGTGGAGTTTGGTGTTGGCTTTGAGTTTGTCATTATCTTAAATCAATTTATTGAATAATAATAGCAATAATAATATTTTAAATGTTGAGAGTTTACTATAAACATTTCATGCATTAACTCACTCAGTACTTAGAAGAACACTTTGGATTAGATATTATTATTATCCTCGTTTTGTAGATGAGGAACTGGGTTGCAATGTGCCTAATGACATGTTATTGTATCTTGAGATTACATAAAGATGAAATAAGGAGTTATCTATTGGATCATAAAAGCAGGCACTCAACAGGGTTCAGTAGACTGGAATAATGGATGAAAAATGCAATTACTATGGTATGAGGAGTCTTTGACAGAAGTTTGTAAGAAAAAACAACAAAAAAAAGAGCTTTATTCAACCCTCACAAAAGATCCCAAATAATGGTGCTGTTCAACAATAGCAAAATTTTCATAAGTTTATTTACTACTCTTAAGTCCCTGTCTCTGCCAGTAAGAGCCAAGTAAATTTTCAATATCACTCCTTCTTGGAGATGGAACTCAATAATTTGACACCAGATGCATCAGAAATTTCTGCACACAGAATTACTGAAGCCAGTCCAAGTATTATTACAACATTTCATTACCATATTCCAGGATAATCTGCCAATTTCACCTCTTGTCCTTCAACTTTGTCATTTATCATCCTTAATGATGCAGTTTCCCAGTCTTGGAAAGAGCAGCTGCTAGGTACCTATAGGATACCCTCCTCAGTTAATTCTTCTCAGGTGGTTTCTCCTCACTCAAAGTGTGTTAGGGAACTGAGGCAATTTACAGAAATCCAGGTTCAATACCACTTTAGTATCATCATTTAGATCATTTAGACAGGAGTATTTGGAACTTTTAGGCACATTTTGTATGGAAAATTGTAGCAATTCTCTAATTCATTTCTCATGAGTAGAAACAGTCTATAAAATAAACAATTTAGAATAAACTGTACATGTGTAACCAGTTTTTTTTAGAATATGATCCTTTTCACATATGCCTCCATACCATATGAATAATGCAAGTTATATTTCTAAGTAAAAAAAGATTGACTAAGTCTTTAAATTATTTTAGAAATAGTACTTTGTATTTTTAAAAATCTTCTCAACTGATTAAGCCTATAGTAAAATTGCTCCACTAAGAATTAAATGAAACCTCCAATTAAACAAATAATATTGTTCTCTTTCCATCCCCTGCCCCCATATTTATCAAAGGAATTCAAATATCTGTTGTAAGCTGTAACATCTCATATAATTATAGTATCATAATAATATTTAATTTAGATATTAGAAGAGCCATAATGTCTAAAGGAAATGTATCTACTTAGATTCAAATTTATAGATATAAATATACCTAAATGATTGTTGTTGTTTTTGTATTTTTTTCATAAGTTGTAATTTTTAACAAGTTGATCCTTTTCATCTGTTGATTAATTTATTGGCATAAACTTGTTCATAATACTCCAACATAAAAATTTAACATCTGTATAGATAATACTTCTAGAATGACTCTGTGATGAGCTTGGCCAGCCTTTTTCCTCAGTGAAATAACCATATAATTGGTGAAAATTCCATTTTTTTAAATATTCAGAGTATCTGGAAATTGACCTAAGAACATACAGCACACAGAAACATTACTCAAGAAAATCTGCTAGAGCTCAGTAAAAACAAGAGTCTAGTGCATTTGAGTCATGAGATGCTTTTACCCTCCTGTCACCCTGCCCTGTTTTGGAAGCTTTCCATAGCTTTTAGCCTATACGGCTTTGGTTTCACCCTGAGAGGAGCAGGGCACCAGTTTTTCTCATCCCTTGCACTGACCCTACAGCTCTGTGCTGCCAAAGCTCTATTCTGAGTGGGCATATTCCGGAGCTCAGGGCTCCCACTCCTCACCTAGCTCTTAGGCCAGAGTCCCCATGCTAGCTTCAGCATGTCTATCTGTTTTGGGGGCCTGTTTGTCCCTTACCCCATATTCCTTATCTCAGCATGCTTGTAGGCCAGAGATTCCATGCTGAGAAGGGCAAGTCTAGAAGACCAAGAGCTAGCATTCCCCTCTCCAATGTCGAAAGAATTTCTCTCTAGGAGAAGTAGGCTACTTTTCCAACCTGCAGCTGTAGTACAGTGACCCTGCTTCTACCCAGGAAGAAGAGGTACACTGGCAAGCTCCAGAGCTCCATCTGAAAGGACTGACTTAATTTGAAATAGAATGTAGGGAAAGAACTCCATGCCTAAGGACATTGTCAAGACAATGGAGATCTTGATGGAGAACAATTAAGAGAAGCCTGCTAACTCAGCGAAACAAGCAAAATCACAGTGCAGATAGAAATTTAGAAGAGGAATAATGAAAAGTAGCCCTTCAGGGGTCACAGTCAACTCTGTGCTCTGGAAGCCAATGTGCATGTTCTAGACTGTACCCATATAGAACCAATGAGAGAAGCACATGGGACAGGCTCGAAAGCATTCCCCAAAGCCTTCACGGAAGTAATCCAACCATCACTAAACAAATAAACAAAGAGTCAAGCCAACAATAATAGGCCCCAGAAGGATAGAATCAGTGTTGAAAATTGCTACACTCAATTATATAAAATGTTCAGTTTCAACAACCACAAAAAAAATGTGAAACATGCAAAGAAACAGAAAAGTATGCATCATAACATTGCTTTAATGATTTTAACAAATGTACCTTACAAATGTTATATGTTAGTAAAGGAGGAAACTCACTACACTGTCTTTGCAATTTTTCTGTAAATCTTAAACCATTCTAAAATAAAGTTTACTAAAAAACAAAACTAAATGGAACTATGGAGTTGAAAAGTACAATAACGTAAAGAAAATAAATTCACTGGAAGGGCTCAACAGTAGATTTGAGCTGGTAAAAAAAAAAAAGGATCAATGAACTTGTAGATAAATAATGATTATTCATCTGAAACAGAAACAAAAAAGAGTAGAGAGAAAAGAAAGGAACCTCAATAGAAATTGTCATATGCCATTAAGTGCACAAACACATACAAAAGAGAAGTACCGGAAGAAGGGAGGAAAAAAAGGAACTTAAAAAACATCTAAAAAAAGACTGGTTGAAAACTTCCCAGATTTGATGTAGAAACTAATCTACCTGTTCAAGAAGCTTATCAAGCTCTAAGTAAGATAAACAAACAAACACACAAAAATCCACATGTGACTACCTTAGAGCCAACATGTTGAAAGACAAAGGAAGAGAGACAATCTTAAAAGCAGTAAGAAAAAAGTGACTTATCAAAGAAACTGCCATAAGACTAACAGCTGACTTCTCATTGGAAACAATAGCGGCCAAAAGGTAGTGAGAAAACATATTCAATGTGTTGAAAGGGAAAATAAAAAACCTGTCAACCTGGAATCCTACATCCAGCAAAACTATCTTTCAAAAAGTGAAATAAAGACATTCCCAGAAAAAAAAAATTGAAAGAATTCATTGATAGGATAGGTGCCAAAAAAGCAATACTGAAGGAAGTTCTTCAGGCTGAAAGGAAGTGACACCAGACACTAATGTAAATCCACATGAGAAAGAAACAAAAACATAGAATGTTGATAAGGATAGTCATGTAGGTAATGACAGAGAACAGTATAATTGCATATTTACTTTTTTTCTTCACTTATTACACATATAACTTGAGATTTCCTTGATTCTCTTAGCATGTTTAAAAGATAGAAAATTATATAAAACAATAATAACAATATATTGTTTGGTATATAGCATATATATTATAGATATAAATATATATAGCACATGTATGCAATTGTATAACATGTATGTTAATATATTAATAACATATATGTTATACAGATACATATATAATGTGTTTAAAAATAATGAATGAGCAAACAAACAAAAGGAAAGTGTTATTTCCTCTTTCATTCCCAATAATGGCAGTTCACGTTCTATTTTGCATTTCCTTGGAGACTCTGGCCAGAGGTTTATTAATCTTTTTTAAATAATCAACTTCTTACTGTTGATTTTCCCTTTGTCTTCAGTTTTATTGATCTGCACTCTTATCTTAATTATTTTCTTTCTCCTACTTACTGTGGTTTAAATCGAATTTCTTTTCCTAGCTTCTTTAGGTGACAGCTTAGATAGCTGATTTTATAACTTTTCTCAGATCTAATATAAGCACTTCAAAGTCATTTGGGAGTGTAAATTGGTACAACATTTATGAAGTTAATTTGGCGGTATCTTCCAAAATTGCAAATGAACACACTTTTTGATCCAGATATTCAACCCCTTCAGAATTTATCTAACAGCTATATTAGCATGTTATCTAAAATGGCACATAAAAGACATTATGCAATGCAGCTTTATTTGCCATGACAAAAAAACTGATGCAACATAAATTTCTCTTATTTATGGGCTGATACATTGATCATGGTATAGCTATAGAAAGAAATACTGTGCAGCCATAAAAATAACCTGAAACCTTTATGTGTTGAGAGGGACCTGTCATACATTTCCACTAAGCATTTCTTAAGCTGTTACCACAGATTTTCGTATGTTGTGGTTTTATTTTCACTCAGTAAGACATTTTTTAAAATTTCTCCTGTATTTCTCCTTTGTTCTGTTGGTTATTTAGAACTGCTATGTGTTCATTTTCAATGACAAGTTTACCATGGTTAAAACTACTTTGCCATTATATGAACCTGAGATTTTTAGTTCTCTTAAAATTTATTTTAAACATTAAAATTGTAAAACATCTTGCAGTTTCATATGTGAACCCAGGATTAAGTCTTATGACATTAAAATGCCTAAAAAGTATACTTCATATTGAACAAACCCTCTAATGGGGCTCAACTAAAATTTGTAAACCAGGAAGAGGTCATGGCAGCTTCTTGATTGAGTGAATTTGGTCAAAGTGAATGACTTTGAAGTGATGTAAACCTAGATGGAAATTGTAACTCTAAAATTCACTAACTGTGCAAACTTGAATAAGTTCACACCTCATAGCATCTATGTCCTAACCTGCAAAATGGAGATAAGACTCATCCAATAGAAGCATACAAATTAACAAATGTATACAAAGCTACTATTACAGTTATCTGATATATGGCTTTAGCACACTTGCCCACCATCCAATATGGTGAGCAATAACAACAAACTCCTCAGAAAAAGACTCTCCAAAGAGTGTTCATACAATTTAATTGTTAAAGACCATAGAATGCTAGCCCCAAGGGTAAAAGTCTTCTCTTCCAATTTTCACATTTCACTGGTGAGAAAATAGATACACATATTCACTCTTTAAATGCCTAGAAACTTTCACATAGGAATGTTACTGAGTTCCTAAGACCAAATCCATTGGATCATAGTATGTTCTAGATAAACAGAATGAATGAGTGTGTGCATGTATGAATGGCCATGGATCACATTTACCATGTTTAAATGGCTCTAAAATATTATGTAAGCTATACCATTATTTTAGGTATCTCTGATAAAGAAGAACCACAAATGCATGTCATGTTAGATGTTATGTTAGATGCATCCTGATTTCACAGATATTAAAATTTGACCATATATATCTTTTAGAGTCTATGAAATAAAGGGTAGATCAGTGATGGACAGAAACCCAGGTCTCCTGATTTCCAGTCTATTTTTTTTAACAATAGAATACTATCTCATTCATTCAATAAAGGTATTTCAAAGATCATTCCCTTAGACATTCCTATAGGTATCGATTTCTCTACTCAAATGAAAATACTCTTAGTATTAAACCCTTGATCAGGTCATAGCTAGAGAATAACTTTTTCAAATGATTTCCAGACCAAAATTAGAAGTTCCTGAATTTCCTGAAATTAGAATTCCTTCTTGTTATTGATTATCATATGTCATCCATTTTCTTAACAATGGTCCAAGAATATACCCACAGTTTTACGGATGCATAAAGGAGAGTTTACAGCTGAAATAATTACAAATGACTACAAACTAACATAAAAATATTGCTTAAATGGTAAGCAGAGAAATCAAAGTAATGTGAAAATATATTTGACAGAGAAAACTCTAATGTGCACATAAGCAAATTGAATTATATTTATTCATTCAATCTAAAATCAATTTTTATGAAAAACTCAAAAGTGTCAGGAACAACACAGGTGGTAAACAATCAAATGTAATTAAAACCCAGCCATTACCTGAGAAGCTCATTCCATTAGGGGAGCCAGACAGGTGGACAAAGGACAAAGGATGCATATTCCCAGAACACAAGAGGGAAGAGTGAGAGTAGACTTTGCTCCCAAAAGATCATTGACGCAGAGAGGGAACAATTAAGTCTGCATTCCTAGGAACTGGAGTGAGGATTGATAAATTTGAGAAAGGCTACAGTCAGGAGGCTATATTCCTGATGCCCCTTGGAAGATGACTAAGCATTAATCAGATGGTCTGGTTTTCAGCTTAAAGTCTGCAAATAAAAACATCGAAAGCAGCACGTCTATCTTATAAGACATACTTGACAATTTTTCTATAGTTTTTACTCTCTTGCTATTTGTGGGATTCCTTCCTCTTCCTAGAAAATGTTAAAGTGCTTTGGAAAAGCTCCTTGCTCTTCTACTAAGTGCTTGGAGTGTAACTATTTTTCTGTATTCCATCTGGGTCTTTGGACTCACTGACCTTCTTACAAAATAAGACTGCCAAGATGTTCTAATATCTACTGTCATCACATGGCTCCTCTCGCTTGTATCTCAGTCTCTAGAATCTTGTCTCTGGTATCAACCACTAACTCGATCTGCACCTGAAGTGTTCAAGGACATGCTGTTGACACAGTGGCGTCTAGAAGCCAGATAGGCGGCTTCAGGCCAGAGAGCTGCTGTGGAAAACTGTCCGCGTCTACCTAAATGAGAACTGACAACCAGCCCTGGATTTATAACATATGATTCTTCAATTTGGAACATCAGAACCTCGCTGGAAAAAGCAACAGCCTAAACTGAGTTTTCTGTTTCTTTGTTTTGCTTTGGGGCACCTCCTTTATCAAAATGTCTCTTTATTTTAAAGGAAAATATCTCTGATGTTCAAATGGTTGATCAAAAGTAGTTATTCCATTTTAATGTCCAAAGTGACCTGAATGTAGCCCATGGTTAGAGTTTGTCTTGAAGAGATAGGAGGGCACAAAGACTGTGAAGTATGTTACCTTCCCACTGACGCCATGGGTAGCTTTTGCTACAGAGAATTTATGTTGTGGAAGAAGTTGGTTATTTCTAATAAGTAGGTCCCATTTTTGAATCTCATCTCTTAGTTGATGCTAATGGTTGGCTATTTTGGCAATAGTTCCTGACAGAACTATAATCAGTCTCCAAAGTAGGGTGCCTGGCTCCAAAGGGTTTGTGAGAATCCCTGAGATATAGCAAATAACAATAATACAAGTTTTATTTATATTTACCTTATGTATAAATTTTAGAAAGGCATGGAAGCTTTACTGATCTTTAACATTGGGATTGACACTGTCCACACCTTGGGTCCTCACGTGATGTATAAAGCCTGAGGTAGCCTGAGACAGAGGGGAAGAGCTATAAAATGGAAGAGTTGACTTACCAGCTACAGTACGTTGCAGTTTACCAGCTAAACTATATTATCAGTTTAATAAAAATCAGTCCTCTTATTAAAAAAAAATTGAACACTCTATTTGTACCTCTCATATCATATAAAATCCAAAATACGTAAGACATAAAGTATGAAAAGTCATCCTACCCCTTATGATTCTAACCTTCAGTACTTATCTTAGAGCTGATCAGAGGTACCAACCAGTTATGGACCTTTCCAGAGACATACGATGTATATACATCAAGCTAGCATAACTCTTACCACCACCGCCTCTTCTATAGAAGGAGTGGCAGCCCTCATATATTTTGAACCTGAATTTTTTTTCACTGGCTATGTCACGGAGACAGGTCCCTGTTTTCAGGTTCTTTTTTTTTTTTTTTTAAACTGAATTTTTTTTTTAAAGATTTTATTTTTATTTAGTTGACAGAGAGAGATCACAAGCAGGCAGAGAGGCAGGCAGAGAGAGAGGAGGAAGCAGGCTCCCTGCTGAGCAGAGAGCCAGATGTGGGGCTCGATCCCAGGACCCCGGGATCATGACCTGAGCTGAAGGCAGAGGCTTAACCCACGGAGCCACCCAGGCGCCCCCAGGTTCTTTTTTTATGGCTGCACAGTATTTCTTTGTATAGCTATGCCATGATCAACATATCAGTCCATAAATAAGAGACATGTAATTTGCATCAGTTTTTTTGCCATGGCAAATAAAGTTGCATTGCATAATGTTTTTTATGTGCCATTTTAGATACCATGCTAATATAGCTGTTAGATAAATTCTGAAGGGGTTGAATATCTGGATCAAAAAGTGTGTGCATTTGCAATTTTGGAAGATACCGCCAAATTAACTTCATAAATGTTGTACCAGTTTACACTCCCACCAGCAATATATGAGCGTGTCTGTTCCCCATAGTCCTGCCAACAATAAATATCTTTGCATAATTGGAGTTTGGGATTGAAAAATGAGTATCATGATTTAGTAAGATAAGCCAAGAATGAACTTCTTCCATTTGGATTCCATTTGGATCTATCTTTCTTTGTAAGGTACCCCTCTTCCAGCAATGACATTCCTTAAAATTCTGTGCTAAAATAAAGACCTTAAAACCACACCTTCAAATACAATAGTACAAAGTATTAAATAAAAATTTTTAAAACTATTGAAGCATAGTCAACCACAGTTTATATGATACTGTACTTTTTATAGCATCAATAAATAAAATAAAATCATATTTAAATATTGTTGATTTCATCTTTACCTTAACCCTTGTAAAATTCTATTTTATGTAGGTTTTATATGCATACAAACATGCTATATATATATATATATATATATATACACACACACACACATACACACACACATATATATACACATGTGTTTTACGATAAACACACTATTAACATAGAGTATTATATAATTTTTGAGTAAAATTTTTATGTATACATTTTTGCTGATGGAGTCCAGGACAAAAACCTTTTAAAGACCACGGTCTCTGTCATGTAAGTTACATGGTGCTCTTAAAAATAAAGGATGCTTAAAATTAACAAGTATCCAAAACATGTAACATTTTCCTCTGCTTAACTTCTTTCCATGGGCAACACAATTCTGTCTGGGAATCTGGGCACGAGTCTATTCCTTGGGATCAGTAAGGTTCCACCCCAACTGAGCATCAGGTATCTCCAGATCGCCAGAAGAAAAATATTTTTTACTTTCCTCAGAGAGGATTATAATGAAAAGTCTACAATCTTCACACTTCCCTAAGATGACAAGTAGAATAGAGGAAAGATGGCTGAACCTCTCCATTTGCATGATACCACTTATGAAGAGGACGGGGGGTGGTGGGGGGGCAGGCTGGTGATCTCTCTGTGAAAGACTTTAAGGAAGTCTTCCAACAGCTGCTCCTGGAGTCTGGCTCTGGCTGGGGCTTCCTTCCCCAGCAGCAACTACTACCCCTCTTGGCAGAAGTTCCTGACCACAGCTCCTACCAGAAACTAGTCTTTCTTCTCCTTGAACAGCTTATAGATTCTTCAGTTCCTGGACTCTTAAACACAGTCTCTGAGGAGCATCTCTAAGAGCACCCTGCTAAAAGCAACTCTTTGGGGTCACAGAGTTTTAAAAGATTTTTCCTGGTATTTTTTTTTTTAAGTTGGAAAACACAGAAAATGGTTTTTAAAAATTAAATTAAATTAACCATAATAAACTTTTTAAAATTAAGTATAATATTACAATTCAAAGTTAACTCCTATTAACATTTTACCATCTTTTCTCAGCATAAAACATAGTATTTTGTGTAAAGGGATTGTAGAGCATATAGAGTTTTGCATTTAATTTTGCTTTTAGTGGAATGCCGTGAAAATTTCCCATGCCTTTAAGAGAACTTTCAAAATACCTTTAAAATAACTACTTAATAGATCATTTTATGGTTGAATCCCATTTAACTGTTGGAAATTTGGGTGGTTTTCAATCTTGTACTCTAGTTTTATCTATTGAACATCTTGGTATAATGAATCTTTGCTAACAGTCTTAAATTCAAATTTCAGATTCTGTCCTTCAGATGAATTCCCGAAAGTAACCAAACTCTAAATACCTCTTGAACCATGGTCACTCTCCACACTTCCACCAAGAGTTCTGTCCCACCATACCACCTTCGTTCACTGCATAGTAATTGCTAATTTAATAGGGGAAAATGGTAAGTTGACACTGCTATTATTTGTATTTCTTTAATGACTAGTTAGATTAAAAAGCTTTTGTATGTTTTTCCTAAATAATTTTTGTATAATAAAAGTTGCACAAACTGACCATAGGACATTTGTAAAAACAAAGAGTCTAAGTAAAAATAATTATAATTGCACAACTGAGAGAGATAATACTCAGTATTTTGCTTTTTATTAAAATCTTATTCCAATGAGAATTGATATGTATTTACATAATTGGATCATCTAGTGTATATAATTTAGGAAACTGTTTTTTATTTACAACATTTTTCCTGTTCTTAAAAATGATTTGAAAATATAACTCTAAAGGTTTTATTTACTTACTTGAGAGAAAGCACAAGAGAATGCATGAGAGGGAGAGGGAGAGGGAGAAGCAGACTTCCTGCTAAGCAGGGAGACTGAAGCCAGACGTGGCTCGATCCCAGGACCCCAGGATCACAAGGAGGACATGGGATTATGACCTGATTGCAAGGCAGACACAACTGACTGAGCCACCCAGGTGCTCCTGAAAATATAACTTTAAATAGTTACATAACTTTCTGTCCATTGAATAGACAATAGTTTATTTAAGTATTACCTTTAGGTAAGATTTTTATTACAAATAATGGTATTTTCTTATTTATTTAGCTTTTATTTGATTACAAATAAAGTTGAATTCTAAAATGCTTACTGGCTGCTGTACTTTTGCTTCTGTGGATCATTAGTTTATATCCCTTTGTTCATTTTCTAACTGGAATTAATGTTTTTCTGACTTATTTGTAATAGCTTTTTTTTAAAAAAGGATTTTTTTATTTGTTTGAGAGAGAGCATGAGCATGGGGTGGGGATGGGGAGCAGAGGGAGAGGGACAAGCAGCCTCCCCACTGAACAGGGAACTAAAGTGGGGCTCAATCCCAGGACCCGGGATCACAATCTGAGCCAAAGGCAGATGCTTAACCTGTTATAAGCCTCCCTGTAACAGCTTTTCAGATTTTAAAGATATTAACCCCTTCCCAGTTCTATCGATAACAAATAATTTTCCCATTTTGGTTATTTGACTTTTACTTCCATTTATTTGACACGCAAAAGTTTTAAAAATTATTATTCAGTCAAATTCATCTATCTTTGAGTTTTGCCTATTGTTTTTATGCCTTGAATATATATAATATTTATATATAACATATACAATTATATAATTTCATATGTATATATAGTCCAACCCAGGCTCAGTTAAATATTCAACTGAATATTCTACATATATATATAGTAATATATTATAATATATATGTATGTACATATGCATTTATGTACAATATATAGGTAATGTAACCCAAGCTCTCAGTTAAATATTCACCTGTGTCCTTCAATTCATTTGCTTTTTAGTATTTATATATTTGTCACTGAGCTACTTAACTTATATAGAACTTGCTTGGGAATATGATAACTGTTTTTTAAATAACCAAATTTTTACATTTTTCTTTAGTTTGAAAAGTTTTTTCTTTCATAGAGGGAAGTCATTATATTGGGTGAGGCTCATATATAGTCAAATTATCCTTGAAAAATCCTTTATATAGCACCCAAAATAAGATATGCAGATAGTCTCCTTATAAGTTCAACACAGCTATTGTCTTCTTAAGTGTTGGGATAATTGACATTTTTAAATATATGGCACAACACAAAGAAGCTAGTTTGAGGCAGTGTTCTTTATGTTCTAGAAGAGCACATAGTATGAGAAATTCTCATACTGTGGGAGGCTCAATGGAATGGAGACTGAAGAAACAAAAGCCCTAAGTTTCTTGTATAGCCACTCACTCTGAAGGACGTGGTCAAAGAGTGGCAGGGAAGGCATGTGGAGAAACATCTGTTCTATTTAAATTCTCCAGTTCTGTCTGTGTCTTTCTCTGTTTCTCCCTTCCTTTAAAACAAACTAAAGATGTGAATGATGTGCTGTTACCCCTCTAGCTGTGAGCAGACTAACCCTTCATGATATCACATTTCTCTGCCCTCTTTTGCTCTTCCCCGTTCTCAAAGGTAAACCCGGTGGTCTCCACAATGATCTTCCAAGCTGTAGCGTTCCCTATTACTTCCTCTGAGTGTCATTTTCAGTTATCTAGAGAAGCGCTGGCCAAGAGAAATATCCAAGCCACATATCCAATTTTAAATTTTCTACCAGGTATCTTTTAAAAAAGACAAAGAAACAGTTTAGTTTAATTTTAATAATATATCTCATTTAATCCAATAAATCAATCGTATCAACATGTACTCAATATCAAAATTATTGAGGTATTTTACAACCTTTTTAAAACACTAAGTCTTCATAATCTGCTGTGTACTTGACAATGTGCAGCATTTCTCAATTTGGACAATCAACATTTCAAGTATTCAAAAGCTACATATGGCTAATGGCTACTGTATTAAAAGGTGCACATCTAGGGGGCTTACTAACAATCCTAAATTCATCACGAAACTCATGTGCAACTACATTTTTGCATTAGTACTCTGGTTATCCTGGATTCCAATCCAGGTTGAAAAACTGTTTCCTCAATGACCCCACGCTACACCGTTTAAAAAGAAAATCACAGTAAAAATGAGATGCTGCTTATTTTTTTTCCTCATTTCCTCTTCTGTGCAATCATTTCTTTTCCCTACATCCAAATCCTTTGAATTCCATGTTTTCCTAATACTGTTACTTTGTATTGGTAACAGGCAATCCTGGGTCAGGGGAAGTGAATTAGTCACTGAGACTCAAGGAAGAGAACCCTTACTGAAAAACATGGGACAGAAACTATACATTTTCCTTCCTTGGGGGCTTAAAATCTATCGCCCCCACCAATATGTACTCCTTTTTGCAATTCCAAAGCATAGCAGATATAATTTTATTTTTAATTGATATTTGTGGAAAACCCTACAGTTTCTGATTGGTACTTATTTCAGGGTTGTCAGCATTAGTAAACACAGACTATATATACCTTCCATATAGCTACATTTATATGCTTTTGAAAAGGAGCATGTAACAGTGGCTTTTGCTGGCATTGTTTTAAAATGAATAGAAAGCTCTCAGTAAACTTTTACATTACTCTGCAACATGTTTTGTTAGAAAAGCCTGTGGTAGTATCTAAAATTGTGTAAATCATCAGTTTTTAATCTGGCAGGAAGTAGATAGTGGCCCATTAAACTTTCGTAATTAAATTTTCCCTGTACTCCCCCATAGAACCATTATCTGAGTTTTCTAATTAACACAAGAGGAGGGAGTCAATTCAGATTGATGGGATCTAGAGCCATCCCCTTTCATTTTAATGACCTTTAATAAACTTTTATTACTATTGATATTGATAATTATAATACACCCTTTAATTCTGCAATGTGATTCTAAGGACCTTTTCAAAAATTACAAAATTCACCTTTAAAGCTAGAGTAGACAGAATTATTATATTCCCAGATGCTGTGCATTTAAGGCAGTGACTTTAAGTGAGCTGAAGGGTAGATAGGCATCACATAAATGTCTTTTCCTTTCTTTTATCCACAGTGCAGGACCTTAGTCCTCTAATTTCAGAACACAGTTCCCCTCCAAGGATGACAATCAGGCTCAACTGGAAGTTATTTCATGAAAAATAATCTACAGGCAGGGAGGTGGATTTTGCTAAATTTGTTTTGTTTTCAATTGGAAAAACATTGAGAACTAGAGGTCCAAGGCCCAAGAGAATCGGTCATTAGGCAAGCTAGGCTGGTTTCCCAGGATGTTTTCATGACATTTTGCCAGAGTTTTACATAATTCTACATCCGCTCAGAGCTGCCATTCCTGTCATTGAAACAGGCCCTTTCACGTGAGAAAATGAATTTGCCGACATGAACGTACAAGTACAGAGAAGAACACTTCCATTATTACTTATCGTTTGCTTGGAAAGCCAGAGGACTGAAAGGATAAGCTCTTGGGGTCGTGTGTATAGTACATGGTGGAAGTAGGATTTAGCTAATGCCGTCACTCATCCAGCTATGCTGTCCACAAAATCACAGTGGGTGAGCTCTGTTGGGGTCTTGGTGTCTTGTTTAATGAAATCAGAAGTTGTAAAGTTGAGATTTACCAAGCTTATGGTGTTTAGGGTAGGCCGAATGCAATAGTTTCATAATCTCCTCATGTATAAAGTCAAGATTAAAATATTTTATGCCATAAGAGTGTTGTGAGGATTACATGAGATGAGGTACATAATATGCTTAGCATAGTGTCTGTTTCAACAAATGCTTCCTCTCATTTTTATTATAAATATTGTTTTCACAGTCCCTCGCTTGCTCATTTTTTTCCTCTTTTTTGTTTCTTACCTGGTTTCTTCTTTTCAAAGTTTGGGTGTTTGGTATTTTGGTATCTTAATATATGACAAAAAAGTATATATTAAAAATAAAAGTCTAGACTTACTTGAAAGAAGAGATAGAAGGGCACACTCAAGATCACAAATATTATCATCTGTTTCGAAGATTTTATAATCTAGCTGTTGCCATAACCTAAGGAGGAGGTTGTACCATCCTATTCTTATATAATAGCAACAGGAATATAAGAGAAAGGAAAAATGTGAAAGACATTCAAACAGCAGTACTCAAGATTTTTATTTCTTTATAAGTTTACTTTTCAAGAACAATAGACATGTTTTAAAAATACTTCTCGGGGGGAGTTCCATTTCATAACATGTCAGACTACTTAGAGCCAAACATACCCTCCCACTGAACACGACTAGAAAACTGTGTGTGGGGAGTGGGGGGTGGAAATAGGTAAAGCAATAGTTTTTGGAGAGTGCAGAGCTTCATTAGAGAGGGGAAATGAATGAAGTGAGCCACCTCCCTGCCCAGAGTTTCTATCTGGATACCCTTGTGGGGCAATGAGGAAGTCCCAAAGAGAGCATGGTAATTTCACTCAGCTGAGAAGATATGGATCCCAGTTTTGGAAGACAGAGGTGGCTAGAGTGGGAAGAGAGGGTGTGCAGTGAACAAGCTCCAGAAATGTTCCTGGGGGTCCCATGAATCTGTTGTTCAATACTATCTACACGTGCATAAGGTGAGAGCCCATGAGGCCAGGCAAACAAGTCAAGAGCTCTACACTGAGCTCTTCCTACAGTTCATGCAGGGCTGAGAGACACCTTCCTTGGAGACCACAGAGACATTGCATTTTTATTAGTGATGCTAAACCAGTCCTAGAGTAAAGGATACTCTACATCAGGGATTGGTAAGAATGGTCTAAAGGCCACAACCTTTTCTCACATGAACTCCCAGCTAAGGATAGTTTTTACCTTTTTAGAAAACTGTAGAAAGAAGAAAAGGGAGGAGGAGAAGGAGGCTATAGCATGTATATGTATAAAACAAGTATTGGATGTGATATGCAAAGCTTAAAATATTACTACCTAGCTCTTCATAGGAAAAGTGTATACACCCTGCTCCAGAACTACCATAAAAGGTCTAAAACATAGCCCTTGTAATAATCAAACTGATCCTCAGTTAATTCATTTTATTTTTTTAGATTTCATTATTAAATAATCTCTACACTAAATGTGGGGCTTGAATTTACAACCCCGAGTTCTAGAGTTGCAGAGCTAGCCAAATGCTCCAAGAAATCGTTGGCCGATCCTCAGTTAATTTAACTTCTTACCAAACAGAATTCAACATACTTTAAATAGGTACATTAAAATCTAGCACTTTAAACAACATACAATTCATAAACCTCCAGCATCCAATAAAGAAATTATTAGACATACAAGGAAGCATAAAATTCTGCCCATAACCAGAGGAAATACTGCTCAATAGAAGCAGAGTCAAAAATGGCAAAAATGCTAGAACAAACAGACGAGAACTTTAAGCAGCTATTGTAAATGTGCTGAACAATTTAAAAGAGAACATTGTGGTAATGAGAAGAGAAAAAGGGATACATAAGTGAACCAAATAGAATCTCCAAAATGAAACATAAAGTAGCTTATATGAGATGTTTGTTGTGTGGGATTAATAATAGATTAGATTCTGCAGAAAGAAGGATTGGTGAATTTATATACATATCAATAGAAATTATCCAAACTAAAGCACAGAAGAAGTTTGAAAAAATGAACAGAGCTTCAGTGACTTATAAAACAGTATAAAATGGATTAACCTATGTATAATTAAAATCCCAGAAAAGCAGGATGGAGACAAAAATTAAGTAAGAAAATAATGGTTAGAATGTTCTAAATTTGATGAGAACTATAAACTTGCTGATTCAAGAACTTCAATAACCCCAAGCAATATAAACAAAAAGAAACCACACCAAGAAAAATTATAATAATTATAGATACAGGATGTTGTGCATTTGTCAAAAGCCATTGAACTTTCCAGCCCAAAGAGCAAACTTTAACATAAAACATACATTTGGGGGGAAAAAATCACTTAGGAAATTTAGAAAATACCAGGATTGAATACACGATGTGACAGAACAAGCTAGTTGTATTACAAATGTATAAAATAACCTCAATGAAAGGGAGGGAGGAAAAGGGCTGATCTTACTAATCGTAGAAATAAAGTCTTTAAGACTAAAAAGAAATTGTATGTAAGCACTGTACTCCAGCTGATAAAGTTGTAACTCACAAGAGTATAGGTTAATAATTCCGGTACTTCTATATGTGTATAATGGCATTGAATGCCACTAAATGGAGAATAGAAGATAGGAATGAGGTTTCTCGTGACTAGAGTGAAAACTTTTCAAAACAGAAAGAAGAGGAGGCTACAATAGCCACGTGGTAATGGATTAGAGTTGGACATGCACTTGTGGTTACTTATGGTTAGCTTAATATAGATACAAATATTTATATATATATAAAAATATAGCTATATGTTTATACATGGGTTAATATACATGCATACACATTTCTTCGCTGTGTCACCTGAAAGGGTTTAAAAGCAATGATACCCCCATAGCAACGATCATATCTAGCAACCTGATCGTGATTTCTAATATTATTCTTCAGTAAAAGCAGTTTCTTCGGAAAAATGGCTGAATCTTGGACTGGGGCAGACATAAACAAAATGATCCTGGGGCATCTTGTAGTGCCAGAAAGTAAGGATGTGTTTGAAACAAATAAGCCAATACTCACAATGATGGGGATATGTCAGAAGACAGAGAACCTGGGTAACAACATAAACTAGTGCCGTATTAAATCCATCAATAAATGAGCTCTTCAAAGTATAGAGAAACTCTTCCTAAATTATTCTGTCAGACAGTATTATTCCAAAACTAAAAGAGGATGGAGATATCACAAGAAAAGGAAATTACAGACCAAATCCTTCATGAGTACAGATGCAAAAATTCTTAGCAAAACAGTGTTAAGTCACATCAAGCAATTTGTAAAAGGTAATTGTGGTTGGTTTGTATTGCATTGCTTCAACTTAGCTGAGTTGGAACAATGTTTTCTAGAATTCTCGTGCTTCCATAACATTAGATGAGCATTGGCTTAGAGAAACATTTTGCACGAGATTTGAAAGAGACGTGGAGCTACAGCCATTTTGCTGTTATGCGTGGAGGGCAGATACGGTCTCACTGGGCAGTGCTGCAGTATACGCATTGCTGTTGACCTGCTAGCTCATTTTGTTGGCATGGGGCAGTGGCTGTTCCCTTAACCCCTTCTCCCCCAGTAGGATCACCTCTCATAACCTTTTTGAATCCAGGGCCAGAAATGCAGCTCCAGAAGCAGCAGCTGAGCCCAAAGCTTTTCCAGGTCCCTCCAGATCTCCTCCTTCAGGTTATTTGAATCTTTGGCCAGCACGTGCAACTCCTGGGACAGATGCCAAATCCATGTCTCTTCCAGGCCACACTGAATCTCTTCCTTCAGGGTCTCCAATACTTGGGCCAGTCCCAGCACCAAAGGTAGAAGTAGTAACTATACAGAAAATGTTTAACTAGTGCCTCAAAACGGCATAAAGTTAAATTTCTTATAATAAATTTAAGAATCTATATGATTTACTGTGGTTCTTTTCCCTCTGATCACACCCTGAATGATATAATAATTAATCCTGACTAATTTAAGTTTATCCCAGGAATACAAGGTTTGTTTAAGATTTTAATATCTATGACGTGATTCACCATGTTAATAGGTAAGTGTGAAACTGTATGATTATCTCAATAAACACAGAAAGAGATTTGATAAAACTTAACAGTTGGAAATTAGTTATTTAAAAAAAAACTTCTTCAACCTGATAAACAGCATCTATGAAAAATTTATAGCTAGCATCATATTTATATGATGAAAGGCTGAATGCTTTGTCTCTTTTAGGTAGAAAGCAACAATGTCCAATTCAACCACTTTTATTTAACATTGCACTGGGTGTCCTAGCCAGTGCAATCAAGCAAAAGAAAGATTTTAAAAAGCATGTAATATGAGAAAGGAAGTAAAAATAGTCTTTTCTCATAGATGACATGATAATATAAGTAGAATTAATCATAAGGAACAGATAAAACAGATTCTAGAACTAATAAGTAAATTTAGCAAGGTTGTAGAAGTTAAGATCAATGAAGAAAAATCAAGAGTAGCATCAAACTATGAAATAAATAGGGATTAATTTAACAAATTACACTCAAGACTTACACACTGAAAATTCTCTCAAAATATTGCTGAGATAAGTTTAAAAAGATCTAAGTGAATGGAAAGAATTCCTATGTCCATTGACAAAGACCATGTTCATTGTTCATTTTTAAAGGCTTCCTATGATTAAATAGATTCAACATTGTGAAGATATGAATTCTTCCTAAATTGCTCTATAGACCTAAGGCTATCTCAGACAAATTCTCCATAGGATTTTGTGAAAATTGACACAGTAATCTAAAATGTATGATAAAAATGCAAAGGACCTAAAATAGTCATATAATTTCAAAATTAAGAGAATGAAGTTGGAGGACTTACACCACCCAGATTTCAAGACTTATTATAAAGTTGCTGTAATCAAGATAACGTGGCATTTGTGTACGAATGAATGAAAAGAGTAAAATCCAGAAATAGATCCACATATATATGGGAAATGGATGTATGATAAAAGTACCAAGATTATTCAATGGGAACGGATACTCTTTTCAACAAATGGTGCTGCCTATCCATTTGAAAACAAATCATCATGATCTTTTCTTTATACCATGCACTGAAATGAACTTGAAATATGTCATATACATACACATAAAATGTCTAAAAGAAAACATAGCAGAAACACTTTTTTAACCTTCAAGTAGGCCAAATTTTTTGATAGGATACAAAAAGATAAAAAACATAAAAGAAAAAAAACTATAAAATGGATTTCATTAAAATTGAAGTTTAGCTGTTCAAATACCCCATTAAAAAAATGGAAAACCTCTAAGTGCAAGAAAATATTCTGACAAAAGACTGAAAATACAAAATCAAGATTTTGTATTAATCTATATTTGAGTAGTCACTGGTATCTGGAATTTTTGAAGAACTCACAACTCAATACTAGGAAGACAAAAACCTATTTCTGAAAAAATTAACTCAGTGATGGGAAGGCTGTGCATGTGTGGGAGTGGGAGCATACTGGAAATCTCTGTACCTTCTTCTCAATTTTGTTGTGAACCTAAACTACTCTAAGAAATAAAGTCTATTAAAAGTAATAATAAATAAGTACTATAAAAATTAACAGAAGATTCAAACTGAGTCTTCACAAAAGAAGATAGATGAAATGACCATAATCCCATGAAAAGATGCTCTGAATTATTGGCCATCATTAGTCATCAAACATGTTCAGAGCAGCTCAAGCTTTAATAGCCCCAAACTGGAAATGATCAAAATGTCCATCAAGAGGTGAAAATATAAGGAAATTATATTCCTCTGCAAAAGAAATGATAAAACTGAAAAAATTTGTCCTAATCTACCATTTGGGGTTCTGGAAATTGACCAATAGCAAACCATGAATTTAGAAGCATTTATTCGTGAAAAATGCTAAACTTAAGGTAAGATTCGTGGGAGTATAGGAGATTCTGGCCTGGGGCTGTTCCGGACACCATTGGCGCTCTCAGGCTACCAGGCCAGCACTGGCTGTGAAATCAGCTACTTTGCTGATTGGCTGGGAGAGTAACCTTATCTAGAGCAGAAGGAGGAGAGTCCACATCCCATAGTATAGTCAGTAAAAATGCAAAACTGAATTGTAAACAAAGGACTGCAGCTGTGTTAGACTGAGGTTGAACTCCGATCTGAGGTAAGTGGAAGACTGGTGGACCAGCCATAAATTTGACAGCAAATCTTGCAGCGAGAGGACCATAGTGTGGCTTAATGTGCTATCCATTCACCTCTAGCTACATAAGAGGCTGCATCCTCGTTCAGAGAAGACCTGAGAGGTCCTAATCCCTCCATATCTCTCTGGCTGACTGTAAGTCTGTGTCCACTTGCAGGCCTGGCAGAAAGTAAAATCTGGGGGAGACTTAGAAACTTCTTGAGCTTTGCATTCACCTCCCAACCCAATATAAATCTATCAGTGAAAGGGAAAGACTTTCCAGATAGATGTACTTGAATACAACATCTGATGAATTATTTGCTGATTATTATGTTATGGAAACACAGGTTAACCCTTAGGAAGTCAGGCTTGAGATTAAATATTTTTTAAAAAAGAAATTAGTAGAGAAATGAGCAGCCACACACTATGGAGAGAGAGTTTCTGTAGAGGAGACAAGACTAGGCAAGTTATAAAAATCTAACCAATATTGGAGTGAATGGATAGAGCAATTAGGTAAGCAACCAGCTCTTGGTTTTGGCTCAGGTCATGATCTCAGTGTTGTGAGATCAAACCCTGTGTTGGGCTCTGTGCTGAGGGTCTGTTGGAGAGTCTCTTGCTCTCTCCCTCACCCTCTCTGCCCCACCCCCATTCTCTCTCTCTGAAATAAATAAAATAAATCTTAATGAAAAACTGACCAAACTAAACAGAAAACAGCAACAATAGAAATCCTCATGGAAAAATGATCAGAATCCAAAAGCACTATAATATATTATTTAAAATGTCTAGGATTTAACAAAAAATTATGACAGGATATTATGAAAGTGACTCATCTCAATAAAGAAACCTCAGTAAAGAAACAGAACCTAAAAAAGAATGAAATGTTAATTCTGCCATAGAAAATTACAAAGACTGAAAAGAAAACCTCACCATGTAGGCAAACTTGAGATAATAGAATAAATAATTGGTAAACTTGAAAGCAAAGCAAGAGAAATTATACAATCTAAAGAACAGAGAGAAAACAAGACTGAAGAAAATTGAACAGAGCAAGAGAGACCATTTGGAGCATTATTGAACATACCAAAATGCATACAATAGAAGTTTCAGAAAGAGTGGAGGGAGAAACAAAGAGGAAGGAGGAGACTTATCTAAAAAATAAGAGGGCTAACATCTTCCCTAATTTGGTGAAAATATTAATCTACCAATTCAAGAGAATGAAACATTACATGGAATAAAAACAATAGATCTGTGCTTAAAAGCATCATAGCCAAAACTATACAAACACAAAGAGAAAATTAGAGCAGAAATGGGAGACTAATGTTCCCATGTAAAGGGGAACAACACTTCGATTAATAGTTGACTGCTTTTCAGAAACAGCATGGCCTGAAAGGAAGTGTAATGATATATTCAAAATGCTGTAAGAAAAATCACTGCCAATCAAGAACTCTACCCAGGAAAAGCATCCTTCAAATGGTAAAGAAGAGACATTTCCACATTAATAAAGACTGAGAGAATTTCCTTGTTGGCAGACCTATCTTACAAAGAACACTAACGGAAGTTCTTCATGCTGAAAGAAAATTACACCAGATGGTAATAAGCTAAGTAACTAGATAAAATGTCAATAACCAAAAATCAATTGTTTATTATGGTGTAGCAAGTATTTAGAAAAATAAAATTTTAAAAATATATAATTTACAATGATAGCACAAAAACTAAACACCTACTAATAAATCTAATGAAAATGTGCAGTATCTCAGAGAAAACCACAGAACATTCCTAAGAGAAATTTAGTAAGATCTAAATAAATTGAGGAACATACCATGTTCATAGTTTGAAAGATTCGATATTATAAAAATGTCGGTTCTTTCCCAAATTAGTGTATGGAAAATAAAACTAAAACGTGAAAAAAAATGCAAATTTTTTGTGGAAATTAACAACAGACTCTAAAACTTCTAAAAAAATACAAAGGATCACTATCAGTCATAATAATCTCAAAAAAAACAAGAACAAAGTTGAAGAACTTACACAACCAAAAGATTTATAAATCTATAGTAATTGGACAGTGCGGTATTGGCATAAGAACAGGCAAATTGATGAATGAAACAAAGCAGAATACAAAAACACATTTATATGTAGAAGAAAAGGTAAAATTCCGTGCAATAGAAAAGGACAGTTAGATGGATATCCACACAGAAAAAAAACTTGACCCTTTAGCTCATAAAAAACATGAATATCACCTGCAGAAGAATTTCTTAAATGTAAAAGGTAAAACAACAAATCTCCTAGAATTTAACATAGAAAAACTTTTGCAGGACTTGGAAATAGGCAAAAACTTCTCAAATACGATACAAAAAAGCAATAGCTGAAAAGAAAAAAATTGAAAAATTGGCCTCATTGATTTTAAGAACTGATAGTCATCAAGAGATCATTAAATGAATGTAAAAGGCACACAATGGAAGAATTTATATCCAGAATATAAATCAGTCCTTACAAATCAAGAAAAATGTAGACATATCAATATCAAAAGAATTAAACAAGGAATTTCATAGTATATTCAATGGCCAAAAAAGGAGTGAAAGATATTCAACGTTATTAGTAATCAGAAAAAAAAAGATATTCAACATTATTAGTAATCAGCAAATTAAACTTCAATGAGATATTGTTTTATATACTCCAGAGCCATTAATTTTAAAAACAAATAAACAAAAAACCGTGCCAAGTATTAAGAAGAATGTGAATGACAAGCTCTCAGACATACGGGTGAGAATTTAAATTAGTATGATCACTTAGCAAAACTGTTAAGCATTCTCCCCTATAACTAAACGCATGTATACCCAAAAGCAGATTCCACTTTTAGTAGTTTACGCATTGGAAATATGTACGTAGGTTCACCAAAAGACATGTTCATGGCAGTAATATCCATAATAGCACCAAACAGGAAACTACCCAAATGTCCATCAACAAAAGTATAAATAAATTAATTACATTACTTAGAGAATAGAATATTATATGCCAATGAAAATGAAAGACTGCCACACATAAAACATGGGCAGACGAACTTCAAAAACATGAAATTAAGCAGAAGAAACAAGAGGAAAAAATATATTCTGTATGATGCCATTTATATGATGTGCATAAAAGGCAAAACAGGATGAAAGAGAGGTTTTCTTTGGAGAGGATAATAATGGAGAGAGGTGCAAAGAGGGCTTCTGGGGTGCTCATTATTCCATTTTTTTATTTAGGTAGTGGTTAGACAAGTGAATTCACTTTCTGAAACATTCATTAAGCTGTCACCTAAGGCAGTTCATTTTTCTGGGCTATTTTATATTTTAATTAACTTTTTAAAGCTTTTTTTTTTTAAGTTTTTCTTTTTTTTTTTTAATTTCTTTTCAGCATAACAGTATTCATTGTTTTTTGCACCACACCCAGTGCTCCATGCAATATGTGCCCTCCTTAATACCCACCACCTGGTTCCACCAACCTCCCACCCCCCGCCCCTTCAAGTCCCTCAGGTTGTTTTTCAGAGTCCATAGTCTCTCATGGTTCACCTCCCCTTCCAGTTTCCCTCAACTCTCTTCTCCTCTCCATCTCCCCATGTCCTCCATGCTATTTGTTATGCTCCACAAATAAGTGAAACCATATGATACTTGACTCTCTCCACTTGACTTATTTTACTCAGCATAATCTCTTCCAGTCCCGTCCATGTTGCCACAAAAGTTGGGTATTCATCCTTTCTGATGGAGGCATAATGCCCCATAGTGTATATGGACCACATCTTCCTTATCCATTCATCCGTTGAAGGGCATCTTGGTTCTTTCCACAGTTTGGCGACCGTGGCCACTGTTGCTATAAACATTGGGGTACAGATAGCCCTTCTTTTCACTACATCTGTATCTTTGGGGTAAATACCCAGTAGTGCAATTGCAGGGTCATAGGGAAGCTCTATTTTTAATTTCTTGAGGAATCTCCACACTGTTCTCCAAAGTGGCTTCACCAACTTGCATTCCCACCAAAAGACTGACATTATTCCCTGCATATTCTCAGATCACAATGTTTTGAAACTGGAGCTCAATCACAAGGAAAAGTTCGGAAGGAAGTCAAACACCTGCAAGCTGAAGACGACTTTGCTTAAGAATGCTTGGATCAACCAGGAGATCAAAGAAGAACTTAAACAATTCATGGAAACCAACGAGAATGAAGACACTTTGGTCCAAAACCTATGGGATACAGCAAAGGCGGTCCTAAGGGGGAAATACATAGCCATCCAAGTCTCCCTCAAGAAAATTGAAAAATCCAGAATACACCAGCAGTCTCTACACCTTAAAGTACTGGAGAATCAACAACAAATCAAACCAACTCCACACATAAGAAGGGAAATCATCAAGATTAGAGCAGAGATCAATGAGGTAGAAACCAGAGATACAGTAGAACGTATCAATGAAACTAGAATCTGGCTTTTTGAAAGAATCAATAAGATCAATAAACCATTGGCCACACTAATCCAAAAGAAAAGAGAGAAAGCCCAAATTAATAAAATTATGAATGAAAAGGGAGAGATCACAACTAACACCGAGGAAGTAGAAACAATCATCAGAAGTTATTATCAACAGTTATATGCCAATAAGCAACCTAGATGAAATGGATGCATTTTTAAAGCTTTTATTAAGATATTATTTAGCAGTTCATTAAAAATACATTAGAACAAGAGGAGTGGGACTTAAAGGGAAAATATCTAAGAGAAATTTTTAAACTTTTAGCTCAGTATAATTCTTATGTCATTTTCCGTTGAGAAACAAAAGCAGTCAAGAAGCATTCGCAGGTGTCCATAGTACTTGGAAAACTATTCAAGGTAAATGTGTGGATTTGAAATTGAAAGCATTACAGATATTTTTTTCTTTATTTTTCTATTTAAAAAAGAGATGTGGTAAACCATTTAACAACCAAAGAAGGAATTTAGGTACATTTTTGTTGTCTACAAACTTCATGAAGTCATCTGCTCCCTGAAATTTGAGAAGGGTTTTAGTTAGACTATCAAATATCTTTATTTTATATGATCTATAAGGTTCTATCTCTTTATTAGTTTCCTAGAGCAACTCAAATTTTTTATCTTATAAATATGGAGCTTTGAAGTCTCATTGGGTTAAAATCAAAGTATTGATATGTCTGCATTCCATTTAGAGAGATGGAGTGCAGGGGAATGAAGAAACACAAGAAGAACTCGTTTCCTCACCTTTTCTAGCTTCTAGAGACCCACATCCCTTGGCTTGTGGTCCCCTTTCATCTTCAAAGCCCATAATGCATCACTTTGACCTCTGCTTCTGTTTTGTCCTCTGACTCTCTACCTCCCTCTTTCCC
This sequence comes from Lutra lutra, assembly GCF_902655055.1. NCBI lineage: Eukaryota > Metazoa > Chordata > Mammalia > Carnivora > Mustelidae > Lutra > Lutra lutra. Next base: position 56,158,658 of record NC_062292.1, read on the forward strand.
TTATTAGCATACTTGTTGTTACATCAGGCCTACACTGATAATCCAGGATAATCTCCCCATTTCACAATCTTTAATTGCTTCTGCAATGTCCCCTTTGCCCCTTTTTTAAGAGCTTACATTTACAAATTTCAGGGATTAGGAAGAACATAATTTTGAGGGGCATTTACTCTGTTTCCCACAATGTCTATAGTCATTTGGACAACATTCAAAATTTGGAGGTTTTCACCCAATTTAATTTCTATTATTTGATCTCTTTTTTTTTTTCAAGTGTGCCTCAAAATGAAAAATAGTTAATGCAAATTATCTAGTAATGTGGTCTGAAAAAAAAAACAAACCCACAACTATGGACCTAAAGTATGCTGCATTGATAAAATCATTGCATTCATTCAACCCTGCATTCACCATAAGCATTCAACTTTGCATTTCATTTTGCATGAGGGTATGTATTATGTGTGTGTGTGTGTGTGTGTGTGAGAGAGAGAGAGAGAGAGAGAGAGATTCTTCACTTTAACTCAATGCAAAAACCAAAAATTTTCATTTTAAAATATAAATTAATTTTCTGATTGTTAGGAAAAAACCTATTATTCTACATCTGTACTTTAAACTTTATTAACTTAATTGTGAAATGTAACTATTTTCCATACGTCACCAGAAATACCTAAATGAGGATAAAATAGCTATCATGATCAAATAGAGGCTTTTTAAGATTATAGTTTTTACCTTTTGTTTTTAGTTGCTGACATTTGAATTTTTACTAAAATTTTTTCATTAAAATAGAAAACTGAAACACAGAAAACATAACTCATTCTTAAGAAGCCTCATTCTAATGTACCTATTCTTTGAACACCTATCTTTAGTCCAAATTATGGCTTGTATCTCATAGATTAAATAAAACCTATTTCACACATATATTTTTGAATCCATTTATTTGGCTTAGTCTAATACTTCAGTACTTACTATGTTCAAAAATAGTCTTCAGCAAACATAACGGAGATAATATACCATTTTTACCCAATCCTCGATCCTAAAATAGGCCATCCACATGGATTATTTTATCTCGTAACATTTCCTTCCTAGTCCCCATTACAACTTGGAATTATTGTTTTCCTCCTAGCTTTATTTGTATCCACCTTTCCCAATGTAAACTCTATGAGGACAGGAATTACTATATTCAGTTCCTATAAACATGGCACACTTGGACTATAGTAGAATCTCAAGAGTTTTAGAATCAACTAGTGAATAAACTAAGTATGTGTGTATATATGTGTGTACTGTGTTTTGAAGATGGCTTAACCCTAACACTGAATTTATATCTTCAGTAGAGAAAATGTTAAGCTTCTTTTCACTTTCTGTCATCAATTCTGATCATTTGGCCTTTTGAGCTTATCAATCTTCCCCAGAATCATCAGTGTCTGTGAATAAATGATAATGTACTTGTATTTTCCCAATTTCCTAGGTTATAAAAGCTTACATATTTTGAATGGATTCTATTCTTATTTCTCCAAATGTTCATGCATGGAGAAAGGCACAGAAATTGGCCTAAAATAAAATTTGCAAGGTATATTTCCTTTATACTTACTTTGTTGAGAGTTTTTTTTTAATCATAAATGTGTGTTGTATTTTGTTAAATGCTTTTTATGCATCTACAGAGATGATCATTTGATTTTTGTCCTTCACTTTGTTAGTGTGGTACATCATACTGACTGATTTGTGGATGTTGAACCATCCTTGCATCCCTGGAAGAAATCCCACTTAATCATGGTATATGATCCTTTCAATGTATTGTTGAATTCAGTGTGCTATTTTTTTTTTGAGGATTTTTGCATGTTCATCACAGATATTGGCCTGTAATTCTCTTTTCTTGTGATGTCCTTATCTGGAAGAGCTTGATAAAAATTGGTATTCACTCATTAAGTGTTTGGTAGAATTCACCAGTGAAGCCATCTGGTCCTGAACTGTTGTTTATGGGGAGATTTTTGATTACTGATTCTATCTCCTTACTAGTAATCCACTGTTAACCCTGATCATTTTGTACATATAAGTGTGTTATATATTTTTTCTCTAAATGTGTGTATATATCATCTGTGACATTTATTTAGTTATATAACATATAAATACAATCTATGAGATTGAAAGGTAAACAGAAAGTTGGCTTTGAATATCCTCTATTTAACTTTTTGCTTGATATTTGCGCTTCCATTTCAGGTTTTGTGCCTAAGGCCAAATAGTTTCAAGTTTTTATTTATCCTAATATGTTCCGTATAAATTTTTCGATCTTTCATTTATGATTCTTACATCTTCTGTTCAGAAGAACTCCCCAATTAATTACAATAATAAAAGTTGGGTAACTTTGGCTATCATTGACTTGGAGAATGCCTTCCACCAAATGTATGTCTATCATGTGACCACTGAGTACAGCACCGATGTCCAACCCAGCCCACTCATTGTCCATTTCTAAGTAACTAATTACTTCTCTTTTCCTTGTAGGAACCTGAGGAGTCCTGTCCCTCATAGGAAAAGCTGAGAGAATCATGCTAATTCTCCATCACAAACTATCTAGAATAGCCCTTTACCACACCCCCTTTAAAAATTTAGCCCCCCTCCCATTTTTTGGCATGTTCTTTCAAATTCTTTTGGCAGCCATATTCTTGAAGGAAGAAGACATATGCACAGACTTCTGCAGTTTTCCCTTTTAGTACAATTTCACTAGATGTGTGGTCCCCTTGTCATTTCACATGATACTCACCTTCTTGCTTCTTCAGATAATTGCCTGTTTCTATAATGATTTTGCTTTTATTTCTGTTGATGACTTTCAGACATAATGGGCTGATGCCTTCTTTAATGGACACAATAATTATAAACCTCTATTAGAGCAGAGATTTGTATACCTTATACTGACAGTAGAGTTAATTGCTTTTACAATTATGATTTTATGTGAAATACGTTTTTTTAAAAAATTGGTTAGCAACCTAAGTTGGAGTCTCCCACAGAGGAAGAGAAATCCTTTCCAAGGCTGCTGCTGAGTTACTCTTCTGTTTCAGCATTATGTCTACATTTCTCAGCGCATCTCTTTGGAGGTGGGGTCTGCCCATTGAGAGAGACTCATGTCTCACCTGTGCTTTGCAGGCAATCTATATGTGCTTTATTGCCCTCCTCTAGGGTTGTGGACAGAGGTGCTGGCTTTTTCCACATCTGTGCCTCTTCTCATGCTGCTCCTTTTGTGTCCTTCTCTGGATAGGGTTCTCCTACTTTAAAGCACTAACTCCTTCATAAAGCCCTTCCTGATACAGTGCTACAAGTATAATTCTCTTACTCCAACTCTCAGAGCTCCCTGTGTGTACGCATGAGGCTGCATTTATGACATCATCCTGGCATTATCTTGTTACTTCTCAGGTACTGCTTTAGACCCTGAGCTCCTGGAGCTGTGTTCTTAAAATCCGCAGTGATCACAGAGCCTGTAGATGACCCGCGTCGTGTTTGTTGAATGAAGAAAGCAAGAAAGCAAAACATCAAAAACATGGCAAAACCAAGTGTACTTATTTGGTGTTTTAGTAGACATGTTTTCCTGCAACTTGTCTACTCTAGTGAGATGAATTGCAAGAGCCTGAACTTACAGGTTCCTGCTGTTCATGTTTAGCCTTCTTAATGCATCATGGCTGATTGGACACACAGAAACTCTCAATTAGTCTTGTTTTGTCATGGTGCACACAGCTCTATCCAGAAATGATGACAAAAATACCACACAGCTGCCTGATATTGTAGATGGAGAGGTGCCGTATCTGACCCCATGATCTTAACATGTATGAGACTGTTACCATCTGAAGGACTCTACTCCTGGCGTAACATGTATCAGAAAGCTGCCAGTAGGAACTATCGGAGGACGTGTGCTGACTACTTGTAATTGTGCTTCACTAGGTAGAAACCAGGAAAGATCAAAGATCATCCAAGCTATGGTGGCCAGAAGTTAAAGAGCCAAAATGGAAAACCCAAGAAAAACACTTTCAGAAATAATTAGGTTCACCTCTTTATTAGCACCAACCAAAAAATTTAGAAAATCCTGTCCTTTATAACACTGACTTATCCACATGCAATGTCTCCCTAAACTCAATTTTAGCCCTGAAGGAGATTCAAAACCATACAAACCAAACCAAAAATCTTTCCTTCCCTACCACTCCTATTCCCACCCCAGAACTTCATCCTTGCCTTGGTAAATCCATTTCTCTTTCTCTCAGAAGAAAGAGTGCTTATTTTATTATAACTAGGGACATATGTAAAAATGTATTACAGAGAAGAAATTGGGACTCAAAATAGCCAGAATAGAATGGTCTGAACCATGCAACAGTCATCATCAAGTCTCATGTTGATTACATCGTGACCCTGGGTAATGTACCAGGTACAAGGAAGGGGGTGGACCTTCCTTAAGACAAAGGCTCCAGGCCTACTTACTTGCTTTGCTGTATTGACCTTACAGTGTCTAAAGGGAATGATCCAGCCAAAAACAAATGTGGAAGCAGACTAAAATAGTCACTGTCATTAAGTGACTGTCAGGGTTTACAAGGCATTCCCACAAGCACATTTGATTTGAGATCAGGGGAATTCCGTAGGAAAAACTTCTGAATTAGGAATTCCACGTGGAATGAATGGCAAATGCCATGATAGATATCTCTAAAGTGTTTTCAGGGCTCTCCTACAGTATTCCCACTGAGAATTAAATTTATGTAAGATGAAGCTGAAGGGTTTTTTAAAATTATCTAATTTCTAAAAGGCACACAGCTGAAGCTTACAATGGAGACCCCCAAAAAACAAAACAAAACAAAAAAAGATGAACACACATGCATGCAAACGCACACCTGCAGGAAAGTTTTCAACATCCTTAAATAGGGACGAAGATCTCTAGGCTTAGGTGGTTAAAAGAACAATTTTGTTCAATTAGAAATGAAATGCAATTATTTAATCAGTATTTGGATATTTACTAATGCTTGCAAATAACTTTATGAACAATGTCAAAAATACCATGAAAATATTCTTTAAAGCCACCTATAATATATTTTCATTTATACATTTGTATTTTTTTCACTTATGCCCTTCTAAATTTGAGGTTAAGTCATTAGTTAAATCAATAGCAAAAGAAAGATAATGGATAATGGAAAGAACGCTTTGTATCTCCATCACCTTCCTTTCAAGAGTCTAGGCATTTTTGTTGTTAGAGCTGATGCTTAGATGTGAAATTGTTTTTACTGAGTTATTGATGACTGTATCTATACAGAGCCTAAGTCAAATTATAGTGTATTATGGAAGCAATAGCTTCCTTCAATTTTTTTGCATTATTGTGCTATAAGAGCCACCTAAGCCCATTACCAAGCTGCCATGAATATTGTGTCTAGACTATAAGTCATCCAGGTTTTAACCAAATTAAGTCTCGACTGCATGACTCAGATTTAGTATCTTCTGAACATAGCAATGTAATCTGTAACCATGGAATTATTATAAGAAAAAACTGAAACACAGTGCCTTATATACAATGGGCATTCAATAAATATTTGTTGAATTGCAGATATGACCCGGGCCTACTACAAATCTCTTCTATTTTTCTCCTATAAATGAATTAAGAGCTACCAATCTATAACACTTTTATCATGCCATCAGCCTTGATATATGAAACGATGTTCCTGAGGAGAATTTGGAACTCATATTGGACAGAATAGAACAGACTAACACACATCTTCTGAATGAACAATGCATGCTTTTAATCTACCCCAGTAGGCAATCAGTTTCTTAGTGGTAATCAATACACGTTAAATGTTCTTAAAACTGACTTCACGAGCAAGGACCACTCGAAGAATATTCACAAGTAGACAAAAGAGTCAACATTTTTAAGCAATAATGTCAAGAGTGAATGCCATTAGTATTCAGGAAATATATCATGCATTTAAAAGGAGAAACAAGCATACATTTTTGAAATCTAAGCAATGAGTTCAACTCTATCTAAATGTCTACATTTTTACCTGGCAAGAATTCTCAGATTTATCAAGCCAGTGGTACGTTTTGTACCATGAGCATCTAGGGGAGTTAACGTCTATCCCTGAATGCTTAACCTGAGATAAACCTAACCATTTAACTTAAATGGTGTTCTATGTGGAGATAAATGCCCACCTAGAATCCATCTCCACTAAGAAGATAAAGAAGGACAGAAGAAAGGAAATGGATTTGAATAAAAGAATAAAGAAAAATCGATCAGGCAACTGAAGTTTCTGTATGGATTTTTCTACTTAATGTGATTACTCAAGATTTCTGGAAGGATTTAAAAAGGAAATGTATCCTCTCTTTCTGGACAGTCACAACAGGGCCTTGCCTAAAGGTGGAAGTGAGAAGAAACTTTATTTTATTTATAATGAAAATTTTGGAAGTTAGATGGAGTTTGAGTTCAGATTTGTAACTTTCTTTCCAATCAGTTAATCAGTTAGGTTACAAAATTAAACCCTCATAGTTTTTTAGTAAGGCAAAGATCACCAACATATCTATTTTTAATCATATAAATATACAGATGTAGAAATGGATATGGATATAGATATAGATATATTTTTTACCTTGATGGATATAAACTTACAACCAAAGTTCCTGAAAGAAACTCAGGGACTCAAGTCAGGAAGGATGGATTATAACTGTAGAAAGTACTATTTCTCTTTTGGGGTAAGCATTTATATTTGTGGGTAATTTTTTTTTCATTTTTCACTTTTTTAAAAGTTCCCATGTGTACTGGGATCTTCTGTTTCTAACTCACCGGCTGAGAAAACTGAGTAGGTTTTCCCCACGAGATTCTTGTTCAATTTTCTACATTCTAATGGTTATAACATTTACCAGTCTCAATTACACTGTAACAAAGTCAAGATCTTTTCTGGAAGGCGAGTCTGCAGTACCACTGAGTAATCTGTCTGCCTGGGTGTGCGAAGAGTTAAATGCAAAACAGGAGAATTAAAGCCGAACACTAAAAGCAGTAAGTGTTTTACTTCTATCTCATTTGGGACCTCCTAAGGGAAGAAACTAGTGAGCTATGCAGACTTGAGGGGAAATAAAAAAAGAAATTGTCCCAATGCTATTCAGTAATCAATTGGAGAAAAAAAAATCAGTCAGTATCAGGTAATAAAATATGGAATTAGGGTAGAGCACTTGCCTGAGGATATATCCTGTAGTAAAGGTTATTTTTCATGATTTATAAGGGTTTTTAAAGAAGCGTGCGGAATGCCACAGGAGAAATGAAGACTTCAGAAAGCTAGACATTGTTCTGCAAGTGCTTTCATAATACTTGTTTATGTTTTAAGGTGGGGGGGTGGGAGAGAAATTGTACAGTGAGGTGGAACGGTTATTGACCAGATTGATCATGGGAACAAATCTGCCGGTGGTAACCTTGTTTAATGATATGTTGCTGGGCTCAGCGCCTTGCTGAGGCTGTGATTCTTCACCGGCTGGGGCCGCATGATGGATCGCGGCAGGAAGCTGATGGCGCAATCACTCACCGGCCGTCACTGCCACCGCTCCGCCTGACACCTGTCCCTGCGGCCAGGCGGCCCCGCCCACTGGGAGACACGAGGGCTCCCCTGAAGAGCACGCGGGAGCTCTCTCTCGGCCCTGCACCTTCCTTTGTAGGGCATTTCGTTCCACTTTGGGTTTATGATTTTTTTTTTCCCCAAAGAACTCGGGTCCCCCCACCCCTGAGGCTTCTCCTATCCCTCCTCACACCCAAAGCGCATTAGGGTGTATTTTACCGTGGCCAAAGAGAAGACCAAGCAAGGCCTTAAAATCTGAATGTAAATTTCCTGAAGACCTAGAGATTCGGGAAATAGGATTCTTTTCTAGAAAAAGAGAAAATCGTATTTTTCACATTTTTCTGCCTTTAATAAATGCATTCATGGGGTAAAATTATGCTGAGGTCATTTGGAATGGTATCACATGGACCTAGATAATACGCTGGAAACTCTCTGAGCACAGGATCTGTGCTTTTCATCTCTGGATATCCAGCATCTCACACAGAATTGCTCAAAAAAAAAAAAAAAAAGTGGATGCATGAAATTCGTTTCAGAAAGAACGAAATACTGTAAGTGAATATTTTTGACCCTGTGACTCATTCACTCAACCAATCTATAGTCCCCTATTGCTTATCTCATGAAATCTAAACCGGTCTCTCCTGCACAAGGTAACCCCAAACACCAAACATAATTCCTGCACTGTCCAACCTGAACGCTTGGGTCAGTCAGGACGCTTCATTGTTCCTATTTTCCATGCTTATTCTTAACTTTGTGCTTGCTTTCCCTTCCCCCTGCTTGGAATATTCTCTCTTTTCGCTTCTGGAGCCAGCCCAGGGCCAGCTCTTCCATGAAGAATTCCTCGATACTCCAGCCTTCAGTCACTCCTTCCATAGATGTGTGTTGCCTGACTCCCCATCCTTCATTCCCTCCATCTTAAGTCCCACATTCTGTTTGGCAGGTCTTGTTGGGCAGGGTTCCATCCTCACTCGAAAAATGGGATCTGAGCCTTGGGCAGAACCAGTCCATACACTAGATTGCCCTGATGGCAACTGTGGTTCAGGGAGAGGCATGCAGACCTTGAGGTTTTGCTAAAATACTGGGACCAAGATGGACTCCTTTCCTGTGCACAAACATGTAGGCATAAGGGAATTCTGGAAAACATCCTGGGACTGCGAGCGAACCAGGCTCGGGATGAAGCTGACTTTGCCGAAGGTAAGGAAGAGAAGCAGAACATTTGATGATCACTGAGATACCCAGGCCTTTCTGATGCCAGTCCAAAGCCTATGCAGCTGAGCATTCGCCTGTGATTTTCAGTCCATTTCTCAAGGATTCTGTTACTTGCAACTGGATGCCATCTTCTTTGAGCTCAATTTGCACTTATGATAAATAGAACCCTACTTGTTTTTGGCTTTCCCATTCTTTGAATCGGCAACTATCCTCTCTTCAACGAAGTCAAAAGATTCTTGAGGGTACCGCGGGCTCCTTGGAGTCTTCTGTGTTTCTTCCTGACACCTCGCAGTGTGCTGGTATAGAGTTGATGCTTAGTACACACTCGTGGTTTCATTTCCGAATGACAAACTCATCCTCTCCTCAGGGGGTGGTTAGAGCCTCCTAGCTCCACGGGCAGGCAGTGCTCCTTTGGATGGCAGGACAGAAGTCACAGTCATCTCCTCCAACAAGAAGGAGATTTATAGGCAATGGAGGTGATTCAGGTCTCTCTAAGCAGATTTGCACCAGACTTCTACACCACATACATGTGTTGACCACATCTAAGTTATACCGCCTATGCTCTCAGGGGTATCTCAATCTTGACTCAACAGCTAAGGTGTTTCCCAAAAATGCCACTTATGCTTTCAGCTCCAACACAATACTCGGATTATTTTATTTCTCCACTGTTTGTGCTGCTCTCCTACCTCATTTGTGATCCAGGGTGAGAAATGATCTATCTACACAAGAGAAACAGGCTAGTAAAAGATCTTCACAAACTCTGGCTGGCCAGTCAGAGACTTTAGGCTACCCATATAGTCATTAAATACAGAACACCCAAACAACTACTGCATTTAGGTATAACGACTTCACACATTCATGCCTCATGCTAGGAAAACTAACACAAAGTTTATACATTATACATACCAAAAAGTCTGTACATTATCTCAACTTTAAAGACTTGAACTTCAGCACATTATATAGTCTATAAACTTAATTTAGATACAGATTCAAAACGTCTAAGACTTTCTAACCAGTCTCACTTCTTATATAAGACATATCTTCTGATATTAGCATATTTAAAGTATAAACTATTTGGGGGAAATGCATATCTGAGAAAGACAAAAACAGCTTGTGACACTCCAAGATAGGGTTCTCAAACTTTACTGTACCCCAGATTTACCTGTGTGCTTGTTAAAATAGAGATACCTGGACCCCACCATTGAAGAATCTGGTTCCAGAGGTCTGGAGGGGAGGCTCCAGCTGATGGGACATGAGGTGATGCTGGTATTACATACTTACGTGTTTTCAGTCTTTCTCCCATCTAAGACAAGTGAGCTCCAATGATACCACTGAAAAATCACATTCCCACCTATATGCTTTTGTTTTTATTCAACTTCTCTACACAATTTAGAATTGTAGCTCTAGCAATTTTTCTACATTACTCTTTAGCTGAAAAGAAAATAGATTAATATTCTGAGTTTATGCCTTGAGTTGCATGGACACCTGTATCCTGACTTGGTTATGTGTTAGTATTTTTCTCAGACAGGCACGTGAGCCCCATCTTTTTGTACTCTATATTACTAATTAAATCGCCTTCACTTGAGAAACATTCCTATGTACGTTAACCCTCGTACTAACACTATATGCCAGTCTTCATAAATTTACATGAGCAAGGTATGTGCACAATACCGCTTACCTTGTAAGCCATGAAGAATCAGAAGCTCTAAGATATTAAACAAAAAGAAGCTGCACTTAGATCACCTGGGAGTAAAGAACTGTGGCTTTCCAATAGAGAGCTCAGTTGGGGTATGGTTTCCTTAACTAGCTTACTCAACCCACTTCGAGATTTATTCTGAAATGTATCATCCTAGCTTGCAACAAAAAAGGTGCTGCGGGAGGACCAATCCGACCACCAAGTTCTGCATCCCACAAGAAGCAAAAATGGAAACAACAAAAAAAATGGAGCTACATTATTCAAGCTCACTCAAATCAATGTTTAATCTCCAGATTTTTATGGAACATTTTTTTTCTTCCTTCACGCCCCCCTATGTGGCATGATGGTATTCTTGGAAGAATGCCAGTGGGGTGTCCACATATGTGTGTGTGTGTGTGTGTGTGTGTTTTGAGGGAAAACAGAAACATATAGAGACTTTTATTCATTGAGCTATACATGTTGTTATTCAGAAGAAAACTCTCCATTTCCCTTCCTTCTGTGAAGGCCTTGCCACGGTCTACAGGGAAGATGATGAAAATGTCCCCTTGCTCCAGCTTCTGGCTCTTCGCCTGACTCACCTAGTGGCCACGGCGACAGCTTCGGGTCTCCTTTTGGGCATATCATATATTTATAAAGGCAAAAAGGGGTGGATTTGTCAACTGTGTGCTATCTCGTTTTGGCTTCTCAATGTTCTGGTCCAAGTCTAGACTTAAATTAGATCGTTAAAAGCTCAGTGTGAAAAGGACAGACACAGGTATCCAATGCCAAGGTTTCCTTCACCCTCTCACCAAGTTTCTGTTTCATTGAATTGCAACCATCTTTCAATCTGTATCCGTTTTATTGGTAAATCACAAATGGATTTCAAAAAAGAAACTGAAACTCACTGCTATTTAAGAAAATGGCACCTTTCTATGTATACACACAGGTTATTTCTTTTTGAATAAGAACCTTAACGTACTGATATTGTAATATAAGGAAGAGAACATTTTTCATTTTAAAATAATAAATGACCTACTAAAGGCATGTTCTACATCAAGAACACTTTAAAACTACAGGTCTTGTGTGATGGTTAACATTAAACAAATGAATAGAATTATCTATGAATCTAGTACAACCTAGCGTTAATTACAATAAAGTAATGTGCATTTTAAAGTTGCTTCTCTATATTTTAGCATCTTAAAATGGACTATCCTCATAGGTACAATATGAAAGGTCTTCCAAATAATACTTAAAATCCTTGGGGCAGAGGGCAGAGGTGGTTCTGTTTTTCAACATTCCACATGAAACTACTGTACAGTTTTGCAAAAGACAATAGTTGACATTATTTATAGTTACTGATATTATATCCATAAATACAGCAATCTATGCATTAACTCAGCATTATGTTTATTTAAATAATGTCCATTAATTTTCTAGTCATTGAAAGCTTACTAGAACACATTTAATATTTTATGCCCCCTTTCATTCCAATTTTTACAAAAAAGAGAAAATGGCAATATAAATTACCTTTTATCAATACATATTTGTAAACATTGTTATATAAACATTTACTCCAAATGATTGATATTTGGGCCATCAGATTTTTAAACTATTGTACTATGCCAGATTGTTGCTATAATAACGGAAATACAAAAACAAAAATTCTTCATAGGCCTCTTTTCTAGAAAGAAATTTATCTGCTAAGTGTCTATATATATATAGATAGAGCTATAACTATATATCTCTATCTATATTGGCAAATATACTGATAAATTGTATAGATAGGTAGATAGATAATTTGCCAGTTTAAGAAAAATACACTAAGCATGAATTGATGTTTGAGAACATAATTTAGCTGGCAAATTTCTAGAAGAAATTTAATATTTATTTAATATTTAATATTTATTTATTTATTTAATATTTATCTACTACTAAATATTTATTTACTACAATTGTGAAATTCAGATGTATTTATCTAAATGAATATTATGGTGTCTAAAAAAGAGAAGATTTTAAAGGCCACTGTATTCCCCAGTCTTATTCACCATTTTAATCAATCTATCAGGCTGTATATAAAAGTCACAAGGAAAAATATTAAAGCATTGCAGTGGGTGCGTGAACATCTGTAGACATCATTGAAAAACCACTTAATAATCCCAATGAAAGAAGTTTTACATTTTAAAATCTGAAACCTCCTTATGCAAATCATTTTGCCTTTAGCCATTTCAAAAAGAAATGAAGGACCTAGAGGATTTTACAGTTTTACATAACACTGGTGAGATGGTTGTCAACTTTGATCTTACATTAATTAGTTAAGATCTTGACTGATCATAGCAAAAGCAACCTAAAAAATCTGGCCCCCAGTTAAAATGAAGCACAGCTATAATCTATAATGATGAAAATTTCTGCTTAACTGTGATATTCTCTATGTTTGGCATATTATTGAAGGATATATAATAACATAATTTGCTGTCTACTCAAGTGATTCACATGATATAAGTATACTTTTAAACCATGTTATATAGACATCAATCTCAATTTTGGGTTGTGGTATACTTAAGACATTGGCGGTAGAAATCAAACATGTTTGGGGTTTTTTGTATGTGTAAAGACTAAGATTTGAGGGAAATAACCTTATGGACTTTAACACAATTATGGGAAATTAGGTTGTGGCTTACTTCTGTAACATGTCAACTTTACATACGATCAAGTCCACTGTGTCACAATTAACTGTTTTGTTGTTTTGTTTTCCCCCAGCATAAAGTTTAAGCTAAGATAAAGCTTACACCTATATTTAACTTTTAGGAAATATGACCTTTCTAGTATATATGAAGAACTAAAACTTAAAACTCACTAAACAGCCAATCCCAGCAAAGAATTTCCTTTTCCCTACAGGTAGCATGAAATGGGAGCCCAAATGACAGGACCCCATCTGAGCCTCCCCAGCTCCCCCAGTCTGCACAAACCCACTCTATCAATCATGGCAGGATAATGCATAGTGGTTGCACCTGTGACAGGAGATGATTGAGTGCTGAACACAGGGCCGGCTTCGCCTTCGCTTTGTGCATTTGTATTTCTCCAGGGCGGGTTTGAGAATTTTCAGAACTTGGGGGCGGGGAAGGAGGGGTTCCCATTGTATTTGGAAAAAGAAATAATAATGCATTTTGATGAGGAAGACATACCACAAAAGAGAAATTGGGCAGCAAAATGGCCCTCTCCGCTCAGGTGGGCGAGAGTACTGGGGCAGCACAACGAGGCAATATTATTAAGCTGCAATTTAGTTTTGATAAATAGAGGATGCTGACCATGGCCGTTCTTCTGACGATGTCTCACTCACCCAGTCGCAAAACTGACGCTTGTTCCTTTATGATCTCACAAAAGAAAAAGAACAAAAGGTCAAGTCTCAACTATTGTCCCCAAAAGACTGTATAATAGAACCTGATTTAGGATAGCAGAGAAGAAAAAAATTTTTTTTCACCTTTCACGCTCTTCTGCAATTTTTTTTGGAAAACTCCGATTTAATGCCATAATCTTGTTATTTAAACGGTTTGGGTAAGTGCCCTAATGTTAAGAACTTGAAATTACAGTATGTACAGTTCAGCTAATTTTCTAATTCAGCCATTTATCGAAAACATATGTGGTGGAAATATAAAGTGCCTATTTTACGACATTTAATATTTGAGTTGATCCTCCTGTGTAGAACCGTATTTTCTACTATCCAGGAATAAAATATTGATAATATATTTTATTGTGTCCATTGTTCACATAATTCGACTTCAGGTTTCTTAAGGGACTAAATGAATACTTTTGTTAAAATAATAAGAGTGCCTGTTACAGAATGTTGGAGAGCAGGGAGAAGTAAAAGCAAAAAACAAAAACAAAAACAAAAACAAAACCAACCAACAAAACAAAACCCATCACACTAATTGAAAACTCTCCAGACCAAGGAGAGAGGGAGGGAAGGAGTGAGAACAGTAACAATAAAGAACACAGATCTGGATGTGAAAACTCAGTTTCTCCTGTTAGAACTTCCATTTTTGTCCGAAGGACCATTCTCTGTAGCCCAGGACATCGCCCCACGCTGACACTTAGAAAACATTTTGTGGCAGAGAGTGAACTGCCCAGGGCTCTTTTCTTTCTTCCCACGCGGTATTATCACCTTCTACCTTCTCTAACTGCAGGGAAATAAAATTACAGAGAAGTGAAATGCCTGCCGCGCTCGGAGGGCCGCTGGTCGTAGGACAGTCGGACCGCGCGGGGTAGCGCGTCCGCAGACCCCCGCGGCCGGTCTACACGGCTTCCAGGGCGGAGAACCTTCCCAGCCGCTCTCCAAGCCTTTGTTGACCCCTCGCGCGGAAAGTTGCTTGGCTCGAAACAGAGGCGGCTGATTAGGAAAGGGGGGACGTGACTTTCTCTGGGGGCTCCGGATCTGTCACTACGAAGGGGACAGAGGTTGGGCGGGGGGGGGATAAAGTCAACTACGGGGCCCCTGGGCTCAGTGAAGCAATTCGCCCCGCACTGTTCTGGCCAGATGTGCGCCTCTCGCAGCCCCGCAGCCGTTTCCGTCAGCTTCGGGTCACCAAGCCCGCCGGGGGAGCCGGGTGGGAGGTCTGGCGCGTCCGAAATGGGGGCGAGAAGCTGCCCGCCCGAGCCCCGGCTCCAGCCTCGCGGGGGCGGCCCGCCCTCGCCCGGCCCGGCGGCGGGGCGCTCGCTCCTCCCCAGCCCGTCACGCACTTTCCCCGGCAGGGGGCCGGGGTCGAGCCCGGACGGTCCCCGCGCTCCGGGCCGGCCCCCTCCCCGCGGCCCACGGCGCGACAGCTTTTCACGCGCCCAAACTGGGGGTGGGATGGGGGGGTGTCGTCTCCTCCATCACGCCCGCCCCAGCTCGGCCGCGGAGTTGGTGTGCGGCCGAGGGAGCTGGCTTCCCGGGTGCCGGGGCCTGGAGGTGCCGGCGCGCCCCGGGGAGGGGGGCGTGGTTGGGGGGGACAAGGATCGCGGAGCCGCCGCTCGGCTGCGCGCCCTCCCCTCCTTCTTCCGGGGAGGCCCCCCGCTCTCCGCAGCGCGGGGACCCCACCCCCCACCCCCGCGGGGTCGCGGAAGGCGAAGGCGTCCTGAGACGGCGCCTCGCGGGGGGCCCTGCGCCGTCCCGCCGCACCCGGGCGCCGCGCGGCCCCCGCCACCGCCGCCCGCCTCTCGGGGGTCCCTCCCCCGCACCCCACGTCGTGTGAACTGACCAGGAGCCTCCCTTTAACTGCAGAGTTAAACCTAAATCACTAGGTTCGCGGAAGCCTCGCCTGCCTCCCACTCATCCGCTAGAGAGGGAGGCCGCGGAGACAAAAGACGGGAAGGGACATTGAGCGACTTCGCAGTCGGCGCCGCACTTGGTGGTGGGGGAGCGGCGCGGGGCGCGCGGAGAAGGCTGCGGCGAGCGGGGCCTCGCGCGAGCCCCGAGAAGGGGGAGGACCCGGAGCGCAGGAGGAAGAAAGACAAACATCTGGGGATTGGACCATATGCTGAAGCTTTGTCTTGTCCTTCAAAGTTCGGCTGCCCTTGAAGTGATTTGTCAGGCGGCCCACGGGTGACAGGGAGGATGTTCGGCGGGAGCGGGGGGCGGGAGGCGCCGGGGGGAGGGGGCGGGCGGGGAGCGCGGGGAGGGAGGGGGAGACGCGGCCGAGAGGGGGAGCAAAGTGACCCCACCGCCCGAGGAGAAGAAGAAACGGGTGTCCGCCGAGGTGCGCAGCCAGAGCGGGGGTGGGGAAGCGGGCCGGTTCCAGGGGAAACGCCAAGACCGCGAAAAAGAACAGGAGGAAATAGAGGTTAAGGAAGAGGAAACCGAGTAGAGAGAGAAAACCTGAGAATGGGAAAAGAGAAAAACAGACGGGCACGATAAACTGAAGACAGCAACTGAGGTGTCTTAGGAAAAGGTGCACGTCTCCTAGTTTGGGAGAGTGGCTTGAGCTACCCCCCCCCCCTTTTTTCTTTCTTCTTTTTTTTTTTTTTGCCCGCCAACCGCTGAACTGATTAGACTGTAATTAAGGCCATAAAGCCCTCAGATTATCCACCTGTTTATTCACTAAAGTCGGGGTCTCATCAAGCAAATTAGCTGCTTCCAGGCTACACATTGGGCCTCGAGCTTGCCTGATTAATGAAGTTTATTGGGAGCTGTTAAAAGCATTAACTGGAGAAAATCTCAGCAATTCGTCATATTTAAGGGATGGAAATTAAATCTTGCTATGCAAATGAGAAAAAAAATTTAAACCATCTTTAGGGGTTACTCTCTGCGTATTATTTTTCTCTAAAACTCTGGTTAGGAAATAGTAATAGAACACAAAGCATTATTTGGGCTTAAAGTTATGGGGAAAACTCGCTGCCACCTTACTTGGCATTATGATGGGGACTGAAACAGAAAACATAAGAAGACAAGTATTGCCAAGGCAAAGAGATGGTGAAGACACCCAATCGCTAAGCCAAGCTTAGGAGAAACTCAATTCTTGAAGTCAATGTACCCATCTACAGAGGGAAATTTGGGAGTGGTCCTTCAAGGGGCTTAATTTTGATTTGTGGGAAATCATCAGATAACTGAGAGAGGAGGGGAGGTAGGTAAGTGCCCTAAGTGAGGAGCAAATGTGAGGAAAATGGTGGAATGACCTGTAAAAGCACTCAAAATAAATCACTCTTCTTACAAACTGGCTACAGAAAATTTCTTTACCCAGTGTTTGTACTCATAACCAGCGTGGTTCTTTGGATGGGTCTGAGAAAGTGTGATTTCGAAAACAAACCAGGGAAGTGGGAGAATATAACCAAATGGAAAGAGGAAGTGTAGTGCAAAGTGAGAACATAATCCAGAATTTGTAAAGTATCGGTTTACTTTAGGTGCTGCTTGGTGACATCTGTTGGCACACAAATGTTTATTAATGGTTGTAATCTCAGAAGTGAAGGGAGAGTGATTTCTGGATATTAGTTATTCTTGAAAAGAGGGAAATTTTTTCTACAGGAGTAGCATAAGTCCATGTATAGATGTCTTCTATTTCAACAAAATATTAAAAATAAAAATGTGTAATGAATACTTTTTTTTAGTCAATGTAAGGTCATTGTAATGCAAATCTTTCAGGATTTAACTTTAAATTTTTTTCTATTTTTTTCCCAGAGACATCTTAAGTATTGGTGTAGTTTGAAGTGTTTGCTTAACTAGTACATTATATATTTGTTTAAGGACAATGTTTTGTGTTTTATAATTTCAGTAAAACATATTGAAGTATATAAAATTTGAAAATATGAGACAAAAGGGACTGCCAAAGCTAATGGAAAATTGGGTAATTTTTGAGAATATTTATCCCTACATAAGATCACCTCTTATGGGTTCAGTTCTAAAATAACAGATTTTTAGAGTTATTCTTACTAATATTGTCCTTCAAAATTGATTTTCTAGATAATTCTAACTTTTTTGTTTTAAAAAGTTAAAGTGTTGAGGTTTATTATTTTCTTGTTCCTTAATGAAGTCATTTATAGTCAGCTATGGAAAATAACAGTAATCATTTATATATTTCTGTTTTAAAGGTTTAAAAAATTCCAGTGTATGTATCCCTCCCCTTTGATTGGTAGAATATATACATCTTTGTGAAACCAAAAAAAAAAAAAAAAAAAAAAAAAGTAAATTTGAAGTCTAGAAAATTCAATAATGTTCAAAAGCATTGTTCAAAAGCATAGGTAACCTTGAAATATAATCTTTATTTGTCTTAATCTTTAAAAATCTTTAAATTATTTGTTCACTGTCTTCCCAAAATTCCAATCTATTTCAAATACAAACCATAAATACCCCCTTTGTTTTTGTTAATCCCATATATTACATCATTTGGCTTATAAGATGATTGTTTTGTAACAAATTAACTAAATCTTTTTACTTAATATTGAAAATAAAATAATTATTCAAAATAGCTTTGGTTAATGACTAAAAATTCTTGATAAATGTATCTGATACTGTCCATTGAATTATTTAGAATGCACTTTTTCTTATATACTAATTATTAAGGGATTATTTGGGGGAAAAGTTTGTATGTAATTCATTTTTGCCTATGCAAGTGCAAGTTTAAAAAATATTTAGTTCCCTAGAATTCCAAAGTAACTTGAAAAACAATTATCCTTTGTACTGAAAATTGATCATTTATTAAGATTTTGCTTTGTTTTTAATATTTCACTTAAATATATGAATGAGGGAAGAGAGACAAGTAAATTCTCTGAGGGCAATTAAAAATACATTTTGCTACCAACAAAACTTTAGAAAATATTTTGTCTCACATCTTAAGATCAAAACATTTTTAAATGATATTATAGTCATCCCAGAGTACTTGTCATCATGGTATCATGTGTATAACAGTTCATTTAAAATATGCATAGTTTTGTACAAGGATAATTTGCCTTTAGAGTGTACAGTCACAGAGAGTGGGCTTCTGAGCTACTAACTAATGGGTATCAATTATTATCATTTGTATTTCTGATCTCTAGAGTGATATGGATAAAGAAGGTCAGAATGGTCCCTGATGAAAAGAAACTTTTAAAACGTTTGGAAAAGTTAATGAATTAGATTTCCCTGCACTTGAAGATATTAGGATTGGGAGATCAAGACTCCCATCAGCCAAATCAAGAATATTCACAGTTGACAGCAAAACTCAAAGTTTCTTTTTTCCCCCACCAGAGAAATGCCCTCCCACAGCTAGGGGTGGTAATTCACAGGAGTGATTATATTAGCTTAAAGAGTGTGTTTCAGAAGCAATAAACTTTAAGTACACTCAGCCTAATTTTTGTTGTATTTATTTCATGTAGTTCCTTTTAAGTGCTTGAGAATGCTTCTTGTAAAAATATCCCTTTCATTTTATAAAACATGTTTTCTGCTGTGGATAAAATTACAATGTTAATAAACCATAATTATTGTTTTTTTTTCATTGCAACAATAATGAAAGTTCAATGAAATGAACAAAACTAGAAGAGATGTGCAACACTCCCCTTTTTCCCTTAATAGCCTTTAAATGATTTATGAAATAAAAATGCTACTTCAGTTTGCCTTTAATAACCAATACCTCCTTCACCAATTAGTCTCTATCCTCTTAAATATTCAGACTGTTAGGATAGAAAAGAAGCTCTTTCCATGTGTTCTTTAAGAGCTACTACATTTTTAACAAGGCCTCCAAAAAATGGACAGTATTCTGAGGTATAGGTAATAGGATCAATTGCTTTTAAAAATACATATTTGTTTTTATAGAATATAATTTCATAGAATTTGTTTTTATAGAACTGCTTTTTATATGAAATAAAGAAATATGGAATATATCTTTGAAGAGAAGCCAGCATGTCCATAATATTCAGCAAGTACATTTAAAATGCTACATTTCACATTTTGAAGTTCTTAGAACTGAGAGCTTCTCTGTAGACACTGACTTAAATGTTAGAATTGACAGTTGAAAACTGTGTTTTAGTTCTTTCAGTCCTGTAAAAGTATTAATGGAAAAATAAGTACATGAAGATAATAAAGTTGATAATATTTTCATTCTCAACTATACAAATATTGCTCAAATGAAATATGTTTCATTATTTTATATTTCTAGGTCAACCTTTTGAGTCTAGAAAGGTCAGTACTGGGATTTTATTTTGATACATGATATGACCTAATTCTTTCATTTGTTACAGAAATCCAAAGGGGGTAGGGGGTGCCTTTCTCTCCCTTTCCTTTTTCTCTTTCTTTCCTTTTTTTCTCTTTCTTTCCTTCCTTTTTTCTTTCTTTCTTTTTTTCTTTCTATGCTTCTTTGATGTAAGTCTAAATTGCAACAGCTAAGATGCCTTCCCATAATTGTAATGAGATCAGTGGGTTTTAAGTATGGAATGAATCAATTATTGTAAGCAGAGCCCCTGTGTAAATCACTGAATGCCAAACCTACCTCAGGATTATAAAATGAATCTTTGACAAGTATTCAAGGTTTCAGCATAGTCTTAATAATGAGGATTAAGTACTTACTATCAAGTGAAAGCAAAGTTTTATTCACTTACTAAGGAATATGTGCATATTCATTAAAAGAAGTCAGATTGAATGAGGCTTTAAAAAAAGAGGGCATCTAGCAGCAGCAGTAGAGGTAAAAATCGATGATAAATATATCTAGTTTATGGTAAAAAGGGAAAGATTCCAAAAGCATATTTCATGAAATGGCAATATGTTTTTGATTGAGAAATAACTATATTAACAATGAAACATAACTAGTAGCTTTTATATTTTCATTTCAATCAAACTCTTTAAAAATTAAAAAAACAAAAACAAAAAACCTGGGGATTATCGCAGAAGAAATCAGGACTACCCATTGTCAGTTTTTGCAGTTCTTGGTACATGGTATTTTCAACTGGGGAGAACAACAGAATAATGTAAAGTTGTAACAGAGCTGAAGACAGAAACATTAACTTCATTATCTTTGATACACTGTTAAGAGGGGTGCATTCTAATACATAGGGAGATTCTGTTTAAATAAGATATTTCTCTTATGCACACAGTCCAGCAGTCTCTTTGCTCTTCTTTTCCTTACCTTTCTTTTCAGATAACTGTCTTTTGTTAATTTGCTTTAACCAGCTGTGCAGTGACTTTAAAATTTACTGTTGTACATGGCAAGTCAGAAACAAACTGTAGTGGCATATTTATGTGTCCTTACCGATTTACTGACACACTTTAGTCCTTGTTTATGACAGGGCTTATGTGTCTTTAAAACATTTTGAATGATCCAAACAGAAAATACTTTTCCCTGCCTTATCCTGTTCCAATTACATCCTTATTGAAATTATTTAGATTCTGTATCACATAAAATCAGATATTAATTAAATTTAAATTCTAAATTACACATAAAATATATAGTACTGAAGTTTTTATTATTTTTACGTATCGTTCCTTATGTTTCTATTTAAACATTTCTGGGATTATACACGGAAAAGACATGATTTTGTAAAAACTTGAAATAAAGTTTTGTACTAAATGACTTCAATATCACAACCCTTTATAACTCGCTGACAGGATAAATTTATATTTCAGTAACTTTCATTCATTTGAGTCATCATAAATACAACATACAAAGAAAGTATAGTACTCTGATGTTTAATTTTCCCCTTTAAGATGCTAAATTATGCTTATGTCTCTAATGCAAAAATTAGGATTTTTGGCATTGATGTTGTGGATATTTGTGAAAAAATAGCACCTCTGTCATAGTTACATTTTATGTGAAAAAAATGAAGTACCTAAGTAGTATTTTCCAAGGTTCTTTTAATCAAAAACAAACTATTTTGATATTAAAATTTAATTTTCCATTTTTCTGTATTTTGTTTCAAGTCTAGTCCTATTGCTTTGGCAGTTATGTGTGTCCCTGTAATTTTAAAGCTAAGAGATGTATTATTGATGTGCATGTATAAAGGTAGATATCACAAAATAAGTACAAAACTCCCAAGAGTGAATCGAAAGAGGAATACTTACATAGAAACTGCGAAAGTGTGCCTGAAACAGCTATACTCAATGTCTGCAAATTCGTATTAAAGACAAGTTTTTAAGTCGTGCGCAGAAGTTGAAAGATGATTTCAGAATAGCGAACGTTTACAAATAAAAAGATAAGGGTGTCTGCTCTGCAATGAAGGAATTTAAATTTGCAGTGAAAGTCTGACATCTGGTGGCAAGAAGGAGGAGCGTCAGAAAAGAAGAACGCTATTGTGAAGCACCTCCTGGCTTTTATAGGACCAAAAAAGCAAATTAAAAACTGAAAGAATTTATTCTATTTTTCCTTTTAGGCATTTTACATAACCAATCACCTCCTCCTCATGATTTTGCCATGAGTCCTCTTTTATATTTACATTTCCTAAATACTGTTTCTAATAAAGATATTTTGCTAAGAGGATTACAACATAGCTCAGCAATTGTTTCTAAAACAATAATGATTATGTATTTACAAATAGTTTCACACTTATAAAATTGATTTATAGAAAGTTAACTTTACATTACATCTTCAGAATTAAAATGAAACTTTCCTAAATTTTCCCAATAAGCAAATGAAAAAATTAAAAATTCACAATGAAATTCAGTTATTTGAAACAAAGATCAAGAGTGATAACAAAAGGATATTAAGGGTAATCTGAGTTCTTAATACACATTAAAAAGATTATTCATAGAACAAAACTATTGCTAAGTAATACCTTCTGAGCCCAGAATACCATTTTTATATATATTTTTTAAATTTTCAGCATAACAGTATTCATTATTATATATATATATATATTTTAGAGAATATCATTTTTTAAAAAATTAAAATAGTCCGAAGGAATCACCAAGTTGATACAACACACTAGCACCTACCACAATGGAATATGTTTATACTATACGAAATGAATTTTTCTTAAACTATGCAAAGTAAACTACAATAACAATTTTAAAAATTTACCAATACTGATATTTCATAACATGGATTTTTCTAAGGTGTTTCGTCTTATTTTAATATGTCCCTCAAATAATTTTTAAAAACAGCACCATACGAGAATAACACAAAGCTTTTATTTTTACTGTTGAATTTCAACAACCCAAGCTAGGAATTAATGCAGCATTTGGTACCCGCTGCTGCATATTTAAAGTGGAAAGAAGGAGGCAGTCGGAGAAAACGCTTTTGCGTAATTTATATTCCTTAAAATATTTGACCAAAGGGTGTGAAAATTGTTAGTAGTTTTCCAACCATATCCTGGTAATTGCTTCAAACCCCCATTTTGCTCAGTGTACGGGAGCAAAGTTTCAGTGCTACACTGGTTTCTTTGTGCCTTTTCGTTGTCTTCGTCCTAGAGGCAGTGGGACACTCAGACTAGAGAATGCTGCTGATACACGGAAAGACCCCCGTCCTTGCAGCGTTTCATACATCCTTCTGGAGTGGCAAATCAGCAACTGTATCATGGGATGAGCCCTTGGTTGTCCCGCGTTTGCCCAGAGCTTTAAATTAAATCAGCATATAGGGTAGCTGCTCCTACTGGATTGGTTATTGGTCTTCCTCATTTGTGCCGTTTGCACTGTGCAGGAGGTTGAATTCATACCGATCGTGAATTTGCTGAATGAACTTCCAGGAAGACATTTGCGATATTCGGGAATGCCCAGTAGTGTTGATGGGAAGGATTCCACCATGCCACTGCGATCCATCAAAG
Organism: Lutra lutra; assembly: GCF_902655055.1. NCBI lineage: Eukaryota > Metazoa > Chordata > Mammalia > Carnivora > Mustelidae > Lutra > Lutra lutra. Next base: position 56,182,274 of record NC_062292.1, read on the forward strand.
ACACAAAATCATTTCTATTACTTTATTCATGAAAAGTTGAAATTTCCCATAAATAAATGGAGGAGAATCTTGAAAGAATTTCTGAAAGTGAAAAACATTTTTAGCAATAACACAAAACACTGCTCTGTTCTTACAGCACAGTTCATTTTAGGAATGCCTATCAAATAATAGAAACCAGAGGGGTCTTTTTTTTTTTCCTTTTAGAGATATTTCTTTGTATTCTTTATTAAATAATTCTCTGTTTCAATTATGTTATGTATCAACAATCTCTCTCCAAGGTTCTGAAGATAGAAATTCCTTCTTAACAGAGAATTGGGAAAAAGGAAATACAATTAATTTCAGAACATTTTAGAATAAAAACAACTCTGTATGTCCAGTAATAAATGCTGGTATTCACTTTCCTCCTAAACACACCTACATTCTCTTTTTCATAAAAAACTAATAATTTTTGTTCCAGAAAAACACTTTTTAAAAAAGATTTATTTATGTATTTTAGAGAGGGAGAGAGCACATGAGCGGGGGATGAAGCAGAGAGAGAGAGAGAGAGAATCCCGAGCAGACTCCTTGCTGAGATGGGAGGCTGACGAGGGCCTCCATCTCAGGATCCTGAGATCATGAACCTGAACCGAAACCAAGAGTCAGAGGTCTAACTGACTGAGCCACCCAGGCGCAGCAGCCCCAGGATACACTTTCTGAGGGCTCTTCAAATAAGGAGCCTATCTTCTTCACTTGTAACACCCAATCTACCTATGATTTGAGCTCTCTCCTTGTTTGCCCAGTCTGAGGAAAAAGGATGACATCAATTTTTGCCGGCCTTTAATTTCTGTGTCCAGCACACAGTAGGATTTCAATGATTACTTTTTTTAACCAATAAATAAGTAATGAATGAATGCAAAAACACTTTTCGTTTATCCCCCCAACATCAGTTATTGCCTCCTAAACGAGAACATAAAATTCCAATATGCATCTATCCCTGTTTGAGAGAAAACAGTAAGAAAAATTATTACAACAAACACACAGTCATGGGGCGCCTGGTTGGCTCAGTGGGTTAAAGCCTCTGCCTTCAGCTCAGGTCATCATCCTGGGGTCCTGAGATCAAGCCCCACATCGGGCTTTCTGCTCAGCAGGGAGCCTGCTTCCCTGACCATCTCTGCCTGCCTCTCCGCCTACTTGTGATCTCTGTAAAATAAATAAATAAAATATTAAAAAAAAAAACCAAACACAGTCACATTAGGCATGAAGTCTTTCAAGATTCCTTTCTTTGAGCAAAAAAAAAAGAGATGAGAATCGTATATCACAAACCTTCACAATTAAGCAATCCTCTGGGTCCATGTTATAGAAGTAGGTACAGATAACAGATAACAGATAACAGATAACGTTTTAGCCGCTAATATCTGCATTGATAATGTTTATACAGTGAGATGCCATCTGCTACATGAACATTTGCACATATTAATGGGCCCTGAGCTTGCAATAATGTATTTTACATGCAGAACCATGTCAGAAATTTGTAACAAGATCAAATATGGGGGCCTGTAATAGGCATTCTATTATCATGTTAACCATAATTTGAACATTTGGTTTTCTGATGATTTTATTGTAAAATTCTACATTTTTAGAGTCCTCTTAATTTCCACATCTTTCCAAATCACTCCTGACTATGTTATTTTTCCCTTTGATTATATCCTATAATACTTACTCCCTATGCTTCTCATTTACTACCAACAATCCTATTTTACTAATGAACTATTTCATTACTGACATACTTGTCTTTCCTAAATGCTTGTAAGTTCTGCAGATCAGGGTATGTGTCTCCCTTCTTCGGCATCCACATAACACAGAAAACCAGGGTTTTCCAAGACAATGTTAACTTTTGAGGTGCCGGTACTAACTATATCTTAGATATTTGTTTTTAATAGAAAAGCTACTAAAATATAATCAGATTATATGAGACATAAATGTTTCCTTATCTGCTTGTTCATCTAATGTTATTTCTCCCCAACCTTAGTCACTCTTTGTACACTAGCTTAGCTCCCCCCACACACAAAGGGCTAAACACTATCTAAAACTAAATTATCAGGATTTTTTTTAAACTTGTTTATTAAGCATTTCCCTTGGTAGATTCTAAGTTCCATGAGGACAGGGATTTTTCTGCTTTGATTAAAGCTGAATCTTCCATGGCTAAAGCAATGTCTGTCTATAGTGTGCTAAATAAGGTTAATTTTCCTTATCCACTCTATTTAGAATTGATACCTCACTAGGATTAGATTCATAGTGTTAGAAGGGAATTTAGAGTTTGTTCAATCTCACTGTTGACCCAGAGCAAGAAATCATTCTGTCCTATCTCTGAGAGGTACTCATGTGGTTTCTGCTTATATTTTCATTACCAGAGGCTCATCACATATTAAGGCAACCCAGGCCGTGGTGGCCAAGCTTGTGTCTTTGAACAGATCTTTCTTGTAATAATCTGAAACCTGTTTTGCTGATACATCCATACCAGGTCTAGATTTGTGCTATAGAACTATCAAAACAGGTCAATTTCTACATAACTACTCTTCCAATATGTTACACACACACACTTCTTTTCTGGGAATAAAACATGACTAACCTCGTTCGTTCATTCTGCGAGGCGTGCTGGACAGGAACAACCCCCCTGCTTTCATGTCCACATAGTCAAAGGGGAGAGACAGATAATTAAACACATTATGTTCATAACACATGTTAAGCGCAATGCTTGACTAAGAACTACACCTTCAAAAAGAAACAAAGTAAAATCTGGTCCCCAAGAGAGGCGTCCCCAAATTGTGCTGACTCAAACAGATGTACAATGTAACACCCTCCAGCATCTCCCCAGAAGAGGTACATTACTTAGAAACACTTCTGAAATTGGATTTGTGTTTTTTTCTAGATACCGTAACATAGCAAGTGTGGCCTCCACGGAGTCACAGGGCAAGAGGAAATTCCACCAAAAAGAGCACATTATATTTGCTTTAGTTCCACACAAGATGGGATGTTACCAACACCTTCTAGAATTTCATTTTGTTCCAGTTTTCCTGTGGTATCTTCAAAGATTGAATTAGTTTTCTAAACAGGGTTTCATATTTTTCCTAATAAAATACTGGGTGATTCTCATGAAGAATCTTGTGTGTTTCTAGAACTTGTTTATTTCTTTTTTTATTTTTAAAGATTTGTTTATTTGAGAGTGAGTATGGGGAGGGGCAGAGGGAGAGAATTTCCAGCGGACTCCGAGCTGAGCATGGGGACCAATGGGGGGGCTCAATTTCACCACCCATGAGATGATGACCTGAGCTGAAGCCAAGAGTTCAATGCTCAATTAACTGAGCCACCCAGGTGCCCCTGTATCTTGCTTATTTCTAATATATACTTCTAATTTACTGTAATATTTTCTTTATAAACATTTGGATCATTAATCAAATTCATAGCTTCATTAAGTAATGTATGTTATCAGCCATATCACACAAATGTTTGCAGGTTGAAAATTAACCGCTGTTATAAATATTTGCTTTAAAAAATCTTTCCCTATCGTTTGTTGCTTACTTTCAATCTCAATATTTCCGGTTTTAACAATGCCTGACACTTGTTACTCATACTGAAACATATCATTCTTTTCACAAACTCTCATTTTTTTTTTTTACACCATTTTTCTCTCCTATTTCACCTTCTGAATGTAGTTTGATCCTTGTCATGAAGTCGAGGTGATTCCGGAACTGCAGGGAAAGAAAGAATGACTTCCTTAATTCTGAGGAACTTAATAGATTTTAGATATAACAAGAAAATAGCAAAATTAACATAAAAGGGAGAAACATAAAAGAAAAAAGGAAACAAGAAAGATAAGCCTCCCAGAAAGATCTTGAATGGTTGTGGCTGACTTTACTTCCCAAAGATGGCCACCACACTATGCCTCGAGTCAGATGCACTTCTAGAACCTTTCCAGTCGCCCATCAAAAGATGGAGTGTGATTCCCTTCCCCTTAATTCTAGGAAGGCTTGTGTCTCACTTGCAAAAACAAAACACAATGAAGCAAAAATAATGCTGTGGGACTTCTGGGCTAAATCATTAAAGGCAGGAGCGCCTGGGTGGCTCAGTGGGTTAAGCCTCTGCCTTCCGCTCAGGTCATGATCCCAGAGTCCTGGGATCAAGCCCCGAATCGGGCTCTCTGCTCAGCGGGGAGCCTGCTTCTCCCTCTCCCTCTGCCTGCCTCTCTGCCTACCTGTGATCTCTCTCACTCTGTGTCAAATAAATAAATAAAATCTTTTTTAAAAAATCCTAAAAGGCAATGTAGCTCCCATTTGGTTTGCTTCTCTCTTGAAATCCTTGGCTGCCCTGTAGGCAGTCTGACTGCTGAGGTCACCATGTTGTTGAGGAAGCCCAAACTAGCCCAGAGCAGAGATCAGATGCAGAGACCCTGAGACCATGTGGAGAGAGCAAGAGCCTCAAGTTGCTCCTAGCTGATTGTTGCTGTGGCCTCACCCCCACTATCTGACTACAGGGTCCCCTAGTCAGAACCACCCAGCTCAGGCCTTCCCAAATTCCTTACCCACAGAGCTATGAAGAACAATACAACGGACGTTGTTCTAAGCCACTAAATTTGTGGGTCATTTGCTATGCAGCCATAGATAATCACCATGACTTTCAGAAACTTGGGACTGAAATTAAGATAATGAAGGATGATCTTGTTCTATGCACAACTTTAAAGGCAGCGTAAGGTGAGATTCAGAATTCTCTGCTTCTCCAAAGTTGGAGAAAGGTTCACCAGTTGATGATAGGTGTACTACAGCATCATCTATCACTATGCTTTACCATGATTTGTTAAATGTTATTGAACTGTGTGTCCCATTAGTATAATCTCTTAAAAATCAGCATCCAGGGGGCGCCTGGGTGGCTCAGTGGGTTAAGCCTCTGCCTTTGGCTCAGGTCATGATCTCAGGGTCCTGGGATCGAGTCCCGCATCGGGCTCTCTGCTCAGCAAGAAGCCTGCTTCCCTCTCTCTCTCTCTCTGCCTGCCTCTCCGTCTACTTGTGATCTCTCTCTCTGTCAAATAAATAAATAAAAAATCTTTAAAAAAAAAAATCAGCATCCACATCTTTATTAAATCCAGCAAGAGACTTAATTATTATGTTCTGTAATGGTAGATGACCAAATAAAGATCTCTTAGACTCTTTCAAATGCATTACTTTAAAAATGTGGTAAATCCTGATATAAGACAGCATGTTCGGCAGTAAATGATAGAAACTCTGAATTCAAATTGGCTTATGCAAGAAAGGCATTAATTATCTCAAGAAATCCAGAAGTCAGAGTTCTGCAAGGATGGCTTGTGTTCTACTCCTTGCAGCCTCTTGGGTCTGCCTTCTCAGTGGTTCATTTCATCCTCACACTGGTAGCTGGACGGCTGCAGTGGTTCCAGCGATTACATCCAGACACAGCCATGTTCAGAAAGAACAATCTCTTCCCGTGAATTCTTATTTTGAATGAAAAACCCTTTCATTCAACAATTATTTATTTAGCACCTGAAAATTGCCCGACAATAGCCTAAGTGTTTGAATGCTTAAAGTATTCCTGGCAAAACAGGCCTCCCCTTAATTTCATCGGACATAAATGGGTCACATGGCATCCTGTAGTCAATCAACAGACAAAGTTACAAGAGCATTACGGCTGACTGAAATCCAATCCAAAGTATTTCAGGGAAAACCTCACTCTTCCCTAAATCGTGTAAGAAAGGGATAAGCACTTGAACAAATTGGGGCTTTTCTAGCAAGGGTGCTGGGGAGGAAAGAATGTTCAGTAAGCAATGAACAGCATCTTTAAACAGAACTTATAAGAATATATTGTTATTCAATTTGTCAAGACCGGGTAATAATGTAGAAGTGTCTTGGTATGTTAGGTTAAATAATCAGGATTTCTAAAAGTATATATAAAATGATCAGAAACTATATTTTTAAAAAATCTTGGCACACTCAAAAAGAGTAAATAGCAATACTAAAATGCTAGTAACATATTGCCTGTAATTTGGGTGCTCGAACTCTTTGTGTATTTGCATGTTCTATATCCCTTTCCATTTTTCCCCTAGATTTTCTTTAATGAGCTTGTTCCTCTTTAAATAGTTCTTTAAATAAAAAATAATTTCTTGTCAACTGTGTCCAGTTACATTATCTACTGCCTAATCTAAATCAAATAAAACAAATTTATGGAGCCTGAAGTTTCCCAGTCTCAGATCATAGTAATGACATCTTTTTTATTTTTTTCTGCTACTTCCAGCTCAACCAAGGGACAAGCAATTTTAAGTAGAGAAAGAACTCTCTTGCCAAGAATCTTTAGGTCAATGATCAGGAATATATGACATTTTAGAGTTTAAATATTATCAAAGATTAAGATGATTATAAATTCACTAAATATGTTCTTACAACTTTATCTGGTTTAGGTTCCATGTTAACCTATCTTCTGTTTCAACAATTATTCACTGGAAAATCCATTTTTATAGCATAAAGAGAAATAAAAGCCTTTTCTTCAAGCATTACTATTATGATATGCTTGGAGCCTACTAACATAAGACCTAAAATAAATTGTATACAGTCCATCTACCTATCCTTTCCATTATTCTTTGGTTTCAGATTTCATGGGGACTCATGTTTGAGTGGCCAATTATGATTACCCAGGCTGTTGGGAGACACACATTCTCTTGGGAAGGAAGACTATGGGGTAGAAAGGAAGCAAGCCTGCTCTCTACCACTGTGAGCAGGATTAATTCACAAAATACACCCAGTAAGAAGTGTTTGCAAGCTAAACCACCACCACCACCACAAAAGGGTGTCATAATTTCTCAGTTGCACTAACATACCAATATTCATTAGCAGAGCTCAATTGAAGACTTTGAAAAAGTAGTTATGGAAGATGAAACATGCAGTGATTTGCATTTTAGAGGGGACTACCTATGACACAAATTCTCATGACAAACATAAACTGACAAGCACTTCCGTGTTTCTGAAGGACAGAAGCCCACATCTCATTGTAGAGATGTGTTAGCTGTTGACCTCAAAACTGTTTGCAGAAACACAGTGAGTACTGCTTTTTTCCTATCAGTTTGACACCTAAACAGCTCAGAGCTGGTAGGATTCTTCATCAATCACCTTGATCACAATGGCTGTATGGACAGGGAATTTAGGAGAGCTGATCTGCTCTGTCACTTTGGGCTATGGGAAGAACATTGTTCTTTTTTTCTTTCTTACTTCTCTTTAGGCTATCTCATCCATCAACCGAACTGCACCACCATTGAGACCTAAAACTAAAAAACACATATAATGACACTTGGTTAAATGATCAGGCTCTGCTAAGCCCACAAGGAATCAGGCTAACCATACAGTTTGACTTAAAGAATCAGTCCCCCGGTTGTTAGATACTCATGTAAACAAATGAATGTTTGCCATCATGGACCATCTAGCTATAGGCTCTGCTATGGCAAAGACCTTAGAGAGCCAATGTAACTCTAGATTTTCCAAATTAAATCAGAGACTTTGAAACCTTTGAAGGAATATCATTCTGAATAAATGAAAAAGTACATTCTTAGAAGAGAAGAGGCACATACAGAATTTCATAGTTCTGGTTAGAAGGCTTCAAAATGCGGAAGAGATCCAGGAGTTCATAGCCTATAGGCTTGAGGATAAGCAGTGGGTAGGCATGTCAGCCCAAAATGTAGTGATGCGTCATGAGAAACACGAGGAACAGAGCCACAGTGGTACCCAGCACAGGTGGGGAGTCCCTGAGCCCTGATACCTTGGAGGTCACATCTCCCTCTGAATTGAAAGGTGCCTTATTTTGTCTTTTACATCACTGAATATGATTAAACTCCTGCTGTTGTGTTAAATTTCCAAGATTGTAAAAAGTCAGGGGAATTAAAAAAGGTCACTGCAGTATTTCATTTCACTAGCAAATCTGTGGAATAATGTTATAGGACGATATAGGAAATGGCTGGGAAAGAGAATCTGTATCCAAACTCTGGAAAACGTAAGTGGGGAAAACCTAGGTGGGGTAGAGAAAACCCTTTTAGACCTGTCTCAGTACAAAACGAGACTCCCTGCCACGTGGTATTATACAGTCAAGGAAACGAGGATGCCATGTTCATAGTGAAAAGAGGCTAAATTCTAGTCACTTAACATAAAGATTTGCCAACTCTTAGTTCCAGTCTCCATCCTTCTGTGAACACCGGAAGCTGGTTGATGAATTAGAGATGTTGATTCTGTGTCTTAAAGCCATAGAGTAACAACATAATATAAGCTGCTGTATTTCAATAAAATATCACTATGTCACACAGCTAGAAGTAAAAATTCAGATAGATATATAAATTTAAGAAGTAATGAAGTAAAATAGAATATATACATGAATATATACATGAATGAGCAAGTCTGCATCCATTCAGGACAAAATGTAAAACACTTTGCTTAAATCTGTAAGAGTTATAAGTCTATAAGATTTAAGATATTCAAATAAAGATATTCAAATTAAGATATTCAAATAAAAACAATTGCGGTGCATGTTAGTGAATACATGTTTTGAATTCTGTTATGTATCCCAATCAGCCTTATGATATTTTGTGAAATTTTGAAATTCAAATTGTTTTGAGGACAAATCTTTCAAGGCATCCAAAAGGACTGTCTCAGCTTTAGCCTAATTTAGTGTCTGCACAACATGAAATATCAACAAGGAACATTTTCAAAATAAGCTAGTACTCATGAGGTTTGATTATATAAAATATATTTTTAAAATCCTAGAATTCTTCAATAGTAGAATTTTGGTTAGGTTTTTCAGGTTCTCCAAAGGTAAATGGTATGTTTTATCAGTTAGTAAATATTTGTTGAACTCAAAAAATATGTCAGGCATGTATGTTATAGGTATTATCTCATTTAATATTCTCAAAAATCCTATGAGGTAATATTATTATGCCCATTTTACAGATTAGGAAACCGAGATAAAGAGAAGCTAAGCAAATTGGATGAAGTATATGGCAGAACCTGATATGAATCCACAACACAAGCTCTTACTTGGCTTACTATTTTATGTAGACACGATTTAAGCCACAAAACCACAAAGTACTTTACTCAAATTCTGGTAGTTACCACAAGCATTGTTACAAAAACAGCTGGATGACATTCATGTTAACAATTCTTGGACTTCTTCATTTTTTTAATCCTTTATTCAATCATAACATCAAGCTACTGACTATTAAAGAATATATATTAACTCTATTGTTTGGTATGGTTTTGGGGAACCACATTCACAAATAAACCAAGGTGTTTGGTTCTAAACCAAGATGAACTGAGTACTACTACGATTGTGTTCACCATGTGATAAGCATTCCCAATAGACAAATCTCAGTATTGCCCATTTTGTCCCAGTGTCACTTCATCACCAAGGGACAACAAAAATCAACACGAGCTATTGTTCGATTAAAATGGTAGGTAATTTTACAATATATAAAAAAGAATCAGAGCGGGGTGTTGCCTTCAGTTTTCCTGAGACTGCCCCTTGAGAGGGGTTGGGTGCAGGTGGTTTAGGCAGGAAGTGATCCTAGGAAACATGAGTGAGGAAGCAAGGGGAGTCAGGAAAATGGAAAAGCCCATCCAGGCCATCCTATTAGCAGTCGCTCTGGACCATTGAGCTCCATCCCACTGGGATCCTTTGAAGCACCATGTAGGGTGGGTAGAATGTACTTCAGGACTGTCCCTCCCAAAGAAGGAAAGCTGGACCATTTATCCACAGATTCCTGTCCAGCCAACCTTGTGAATTTCCCAGGGATGGATAACTCTTCTGTGCTTCTGTGATATGCTTGTCTATGCTAAGCAGACTTTGGAAAAAACTTTAAGGCAGAAAAGTGGAGACAGCCTGCAACAGGGACCTTTCCATGCATGCCGGCAAGGTGACCTGGGAAGTCAGAATGGGCTGGGAGATGTGCAGCCGGCCACATGTGTGCTCTTTGAATTATTTTTCTAATGTATTCATAGCCTCACCCACTGACCTTTGTTTAAAAGAAGGTAGATTTCTCTGAAGACAAAGTAGATAAGGCTGAGGTCCTCTGGAATCTGCAGGAGTTTAATCCAGAAATGTGACTTTATGATTCCTGCTCTCTAAACAACTCACTTAACCACTGAGTAGTTGTAGGGTTTTATCAATAGCTTTATTGAAGAATAATCGACATACAGTAAATTGTGCATAATGTTCATGATTTGATATGTTTTGACATATATATATCTCCTCAAGACAGGGAACATACCGGTTACTTTCAGTTTGCTTCTTGTTTCTAGATATTATAATGGATTATCTTCCATTTTTATAACAATAGCTGTTATTGTTATTATTCTGAGGGGAGGACTAGGACTATTAACTTCCTTTCCCAGTAAAACTTCATTTCATTTCCAACTATTTATGAATAGAAAAGATCATTTGGACTTTGGCTTCAAGTAGACCTGGTTTGAAAACTGGTTCTTTCCACTGAATACTAGTTGTGTGGCTTTGGGCCAGCCACTTAAACATGTCTCATTTCTGCGTCTGCAGAACATGGATTAGTAAGCGGGTCTCAAAGTGTGCAGATTCATTAGAATGCCAAGCACCTAGAGCTATACCCACCACCTAGTAGATGCTCAGTAAATGGTTCTCTTTTCATTATCTCAAGCTTTGAAATGTTTGCCATTGGAGAGTTATTCAATTTAAAATCTGATGATGTAACGCTTTGAGCTCTTTAAAGAAATAAAAATACTTCCATGTTCCAATAATAGAATATTTAATCCCATGATAATGCTTTTCTTCCCTCTCTTCTCCCTTAGCATGTGCCCAGACAGTAATGTATACCACCAAATGGTAAACTGCAGTAACAATACTATTTTGAGACAATCTTTCCTTGTTAGAGTGGGAGGGACCCAACTTATATTCCGTGAGCTCTGGGCACACGATCTGCTTCATTATAATTATGTTTGTCATTCAGTAAGTTTCTCTACAGAGGTATTTTCGTACATGAAATAGAGCAGCGGTTACCACACTTGGCATCAGATGAATCTGGGATGCTGTTTTTTAAAAACACAGATTACTGGACTCTATTCCAGACCAACTGAATTAGATTCTTTCAAGCAGGGAGCCAGAAATCAGTGTTTCTTTCTTTTTTTTTTTTAAGATTTTATTTATTTATTTGACAGAGAGAGAGAGAGAGAGATCACAAGTAGGCAGAGAGGCAGGCAGAGGGAGAGGGAGAAGCAGGCTCCCCGCTGAGCAGAGAGCCCGATGCTGTGCTTGATCCCAGGACCCTGGGATCATGACCTGAGCTGAAGGCAGAGGCTTTAACCCACTGAGCCACCCAGGTGCCCCCAGAAATCAGTGTTTCTAAGAAACTCCCCAGAAGATTCAGAGGCACAGACAAATGGGAATGGCAGCATTGGAAGACATCACAATGAAAGGCTCATGGAATCTTGGAAAATGTAGAAAGCCTGTATTTGGTTTTGTCTGGTTTGGGTTTTGTTATGAATGAGGTGTGCACTTTAATGCAACATGGAAATTGGAGATAGGATGTTTAAGCAATGCTTTTGATTGTGTAACCTAATCAATCAGCCTCATGCACCCTAATGCTGACATATTCGACCCCTGTGGACTTGGGTGACCTTCCTGGGCAAAGCAGAAACTGCTAGTAAAAAGTTAATTTCCTTTGTCTTGTTCTGGCTCCTGTTAAATCCAGTATAATTGTAAGACCAAGCTTTGTTTAATATCAGCAGATGTACTTTCTAAGTTTTTCAGTTTGATCGTTGTCTAAGCATTCAAGGATTTAGTGGTTATCTGTAGCTTTCTCAATCCATTGGAACACCCCCCAATCCACACCTTACACAGGTCTAACAGATTGTATAATATGAACTGATGTTTTCTAGCATAAGCATGCATTGGGTAAAGATGGAGAAAGACTCTTTGACATTGAAAGCCATCAAGTTCCAACACCTAGGAAAGAAGTATTGGTAGGTAACAGCTTTCACATTGCAAAACTAGTCATTTCAGACCCAAATAATAGAGATTTGGTGTTAACTGGATTTTTGGGTTAATTTGTGCAACAAAGAAGCCATTTGTCTTTCTGGCCCCTCTATGTGAGTTGCCCTCATTATGTAAACAAATAGAAAGATCACTGAGGACCTACTCAACTTCACAGCCCAAACATATGGCATGCTTAACCCATACTATGTGCTCATTAGGTATTTGTTGGTTATGTGAGTTAATCGATTCACTCATTCATTATTGAACATTCAATGAGTGAACCTTAATCTTATGCACAAACTCATATGTATTACATTCTTTAAAAGAGCCTTCATAAATATGTAATATTAACTTACCTCTGGTGCTTTTCTGCTTTGGTCTCCCCTCTCTTGCCCCCCGCAACAGAGTAATCTTTCTAAAACTGTCAGAGTCATCTTTATAAAATGAAAACCTAATCAATGATCATTTCTTTTTCTTCTCCTTCTTCTTCTCCTCCTCCTCCACCTTCTTCCCCTCCTCCTCCTCCTTCTTCTTCTTCCTCTTTTTCTTTTTATTAATATGTAATGTATTCGTTGTTTCAGGGGTACAGGTCTGTAACTCATCAGTCTTACACAACTTAAGTGTTCACCACAGCACATATCCTCCCCAATGCCCATCAGTGATCCTTCTTAAAGGTCTTCAAAATCATGGCTCCCATGATAAAATAAAAGATAATAATTAAAAATCAAAACAAAAAAACTTCCCTGGTCTGATAGATCAGGCCAATACACTGTGGCACTTTCCCACATCTTGAATCACGTGATTCACCCTGACTTCCTAAAATCTTACCTGGAGTGTTACCAACTACTCATGTCTCATACTCTCCCAGGCCTCACCTTACCCGTTCTGTTTTCCCCCTACCCAAGTCACCTGAACCTGCCTCCTGGTCCCTCGAGGCTCCACACACACTTTTCTCCTTCCATGAGGCTTTCCCTGACTGCCTTAGCCTGGGTTAGAGCCACCCACTGTGCTCCAGGGCCCCCTGAACACTGTTCCCTCGACGTGCAATGCATGGGACGTGTTGCTCTCACAGCTCTCTTTGCACTAGCAAAGAGCAAAAATGGTGTCACTTCTGTGTCTCCAGTGGTGACTTATAGAGTCAGGCACTTAGTAAAGGTTCGCAAAACACAGAACATTTATTGAGAATTGGCTAAAATATAGGTCATGCATCAAGTGCTTTGCGTGGATTATCTGATATAATCCTTACAGCAAGCCCAAGAGGGGGTTCTGTGATTACCCCCACTCTACAGATGAGGAAACAAAGGTATGGATAGGGAAGCAGTATGCACAAAAACACAGTTAGTAATGGAGGGAACATGATTTTATTTTCCCTCTAAAACATTACTGAAGTACAAAAGAGAAGCATGTCTAGAGTTTAGTTAAAGAAAAAAAAAAGTAGTTTTTTTTTAAGATTTTCTATTTTTTTGTTTGATAGAGACACAGCAAAAGAGGGAACACAAGCAGAGAGAGTGGGAGGGGGAGAAGCAGGCCTCCTGCCAAGCAGGGAGCTCCCTGCGGGGCTCAATCCCAGGACCCTGGGATCATGACCTGAGCCAAAGGCCAATTTTGAACGACTGAGCCACCCAGGTGCCCCAAAGTTAAGTATTTAAAAATAATTGTATTTTGAAACAGACTTTAGGAAGAGACTACAAGGTATACAATTCTGGCTCTGATACATACTAGCCACTGGATTCTACTCAAAACATTTGAACTCTCTTGGTCTCAGTCTCCTGAAACATAGAAGGGAAGGACAGAATATGAATATTTCTTGAATGGCTGTTGTGTGCCCGGACATGGACTGCACTTTACTTTGCATGAATTAGAGATAAGAGATAGATAAAGTAACCCCGTTTTAGAGATGGAAAAACTAAGCCTCCAACAGATTAAAGTGGAGGTACATGTTTTCTAGACACTCTCCTATTCTAAAATACTGGACTTACATCTGAACAAAACAAAAACGTGATCATGGGACAGCTTTTGCTATAGAAATCAAACTTATTCAGGTGGTTGAAAAAAAGTAAATCAGAGTTACTTCTGAATTTAACTTGTTGGATACTCCATAGAAAATGCAGAATAATATTTCTACCCAGATCAAAAGTTTAAATTAAAGCATTATCTCATTTCAGGCTGCTGTAACAGAAAACCATAGACTCGGTGGCTTAAGTAACATTTACTTCTCAGAGTGCTGGAAGCTGGGAAGTCTAAGATCTAGTGTCCGGTTAGGGCCCTCTTCCTGGTTTGCTGATCACCATCTTCTTACTGTAACCTCACGCGGTGGAAAGGAGAGGGGCGGGGAGAGGAGAGAGAGAAAGCTCTCTCCCATCTCTTTGTAAGGGCAGTAATCCCATTCACAAGGACCCCACACTCATGACCTAATTACTTCCTCAAGGCCCCACCTCTTGATACTACCACGTTGGGAGTTAGGATTTTAACACATGGATTTCAGTGGGACACATTCAGTCCTTAGCAGATGTCCGAAGACGATAATAATTCCTATTACGCATTCTTTCTTCCTCATATACCTTTGTTCGGAGTTAAATTTCTACTCTTCGCTTGTTCGGAGTTGTGAATTTATCCATGCTTTTGTAAAAATGCTACCAATTGCTTACAGCAGCCTATGCACCCATGTTAATCTCCTCCTCAGTATGATTACTACTTAATTTAACCCGTAGGTGCAGGTAACAGACCGCAGTTGCTTACTTGCCTAAGACTATACCCAAACTTTAGTCTGTGGTCAACATATATAAAATCTCTTAGTATCAATACAAAATCTTTTTTACAAATGCGCCCCTGTACCATAGGATGGCGGCTTAGGAGTATGGATATCTGGGCATCCTGAAAATGACCTCTTCTTCCCTTATTGCCAGAGACTCTGGATTCGTTAGCGTGCCAATTGACCATTCATGGTTTGGGTTGCTCTTACCACGAGGCAGTGATACCGTCATTTTGTTTACTTCCACAGAACCAATGTCTTTAACAGGGTCCATTTGGGGGGCTCAGTAAAGTTTACGAATAACTGGGAAAATATTGTAGCTCGTGCCTGCTTGAAGTAAGGGCGTGCCTAGCTGAAGGCTAGTATTCAAAGCTCTTAGAACCCTAAGAAATGAGAAAAGAAACTACATCAGGTTCTAGGTGAGCATGTTCTTATACCCTTCACCCTGCGTTTCAGACTATTCAGACCTGTGGCTCACAGAGACAAAAATACAGATTTGTGAGTACTTTCTTCCCGTGTCAGGAGGCTGGATTGCTGGGACTGGGCAGGGAGCGTCCAGATTTGGGAAGAACAATAAACACTAATATTCACGTCCCTCAATGTCTTTCCTAAATCCTCATCCCTTAACATCAGAAGAATCAGTTTACAGGTTTTGTATTTAAAACTTGAATACTCAGAGATGTCTTCCAGCTTGCTTTTCCCTTAACAATCCCTCCTCACTGGTCACATGAGCAGCCCTTAGTAATCAGAAGTGAGACCATTCCCTGCACCCCCCTCCCCCCAATATCCTTTCCTGTGTGGCTCGCAGGCTCAACACTTGTGATTAAAAAGAGTCAAACCAAATAATAGAAGCAAAGGATTCAGCCTAGAGGGTCGAGTTATCCATTTAAATGATCTTTCTGTGATAGAGCAGGCGATGGAAAGGGAAAAGCTCCACATTTTGAAGGCAGTTTTAATAAATATTTTATAGGCTTCTATTGAAATATAGGGGGGGTTCACAGAGACATATATGCTCAAGTTTATCCATTTTATCTTGAAAAAGAACTTTTCTTTTTTACACAAAATAAAACAGCAGATAGAAACAGAAACAGAACAGACATCATTATAAATGTTTATAGACATAACTAAAGTCTTATCTAAAGTTCATCCTGTTTAAGGACGTGTTTTATGTTGTACAATTCCTCTTAGAATATCAATCTAATAAGCACCAAGTGAGGTTGAAGACAATGCTGTTATAAAAAATGGAGAAAAATGATTAAAATATGATAATTATACTGACAGCTTATATGCTCAATCTAATCAACCAAGCTTCCAATTTGTCATAATGTACACTCACTCATACATTATTGCTTAATTATAGCAACACTTCTATTTGGAAAGGTTGTCAATCATGTGAATACCCATCATTTTTCTTTCTTTCTTTTTTTTTTTTCCCTTAAGAAGGGGCATATTTTAAGCAAGGATTTAAAGCCACTGTGCTATTAATTTAACCCTTGGAGTACTTTTTATGCAAAAACCATAATTCTTATGCAATGTTTTTCTTTGGACACAGATGAATATAAATTTATATTGTGTGATATTGTTATTTTAAGTCAGGATTGATATACCATGTTCTAAAATAAAATTACATATTGGCAGAATTTGATGATTTTAAGGTTGTTAAGTTATCTATATGCTTGCACTAAAAGAAGATGTGGGTTTGTTTTTTTTTAAGAAAGAGAAAATTTGACCTGAGTGTTTCCCAATTTGCCTGTGATCCATATTGATCAAGAAGTGAAATGCTTGAGGCTGAAATCTAGATAGTTCTTTAAATATTTTTTTTTTTATTTGACAGATCATGAGTAGGCAGAGAGGCAGGCAGAGAGAGAGAGGAGGAGGAGGCAGGCTCCCTGCTGTGAGCAGAGAGCCCGATGTGGGGCTCGATCCCAGGACCCTGAGATCATGACCTGAGCTGAAGGCAGAGGCTTTAACCACTGAGCCACCCAGGTGCCCCTAGATAGTTCTTTAAAAAGGACATGTCCACTCTAGCAAAATAAACCAAAGTTGAATGAGAATAATATATAAAGATATCTATATATATGGGAAGATATATAATAGATATAATAAATTATATTAATAGATATAATAAATTATATATTTATAATAAATATATAATAGATACAACTTACACATATATAACGTACTCTCAATTTTTTTTAACTTAGTTTACGTAATAGGCCATTTTGTCAAGATAGTCAGGTCACATTATTAGAATTTTTAAAATATTCTTTTTTTTATTATTATTATTATTTTTTATTTTATAAACATATATTTTTATCCCCAGGGGTACAGGTCTGCGAATCGCCAGGTTTACACACTTCACAGCACTCACCATAGCACATACACTCCCCAATATCCATAACCCCAGCCCTCCTCTCCCAACCCCCCTCCCCCCATCAACCCTCAGTTTGTTTTGTGAGATTAAGAGTCACTTATGGTTTGTCTCCCTCCCAATCCCATCTTGTTTCATTTATTCTTCTCCTACCCCCTCAACCCCCCATGTTGCATCTCCTCTCCCTCACATCAGGGAGATCATATGATAGTTGTCTTTCTCCGATTGACTTATTTCGCTAAGCATGATACCCTCTAGTTCCATCCACATCGTCGCAAATGGCATGATTTCATTTCTTTTGATGGCTGCGTAGTATTCCATTGTGTATATATACCACATCTTCTTTATCCATTCGTCTGTTGATGGACATCTAGATGCTGGCGAGGATGCGGAGAAAGGGGAACTCTCCTACACTGTTGGTGGGAATGCAAGCTGGTGCAACCACTCTGGAAAACAGCATGGAGGTTCCTCAAAATGTTGAAAATAGAACTACCCTATGACCCAGCAATTGCACTGCTGGGTATTTACCCTAAAGATACAAACGTAGTGATCCGAAGGGGCACGTGCACCCAAATGTTTATAGCAGCAATGTCTACAATAGCCAAACTATGGAAAGAATTTTTAAAATATTCTTATTGAGTGTGGGCATCTTGGGTCTTTGGGTATAATCAGATAATTGTTTCTATGAGTCCATTCAGCTGCTAAGGTAGGAAAGTCCATGGGGCATACTTTTTATAGCCAGAAACAGCTAGGGAGAGAGAGAGGAGAAAGACTTTATTTCTTCTTCATTTCTCTAAATATTCTCTTCTGTGAGCATAAAATAAAGAAGCAGATGTTCATATTTGCAAGCCTCCATTATTCCTTCAAAGATAGTTTTGTGATGATGAGATATCCTGATATATACAATTGCAAATGTGGAGTGTGAGCCCATACGTCAGTGGGACCCACGCTCCTATCACTTTAGTGAATTACTAACTCTTTAGCAATTATGGCAAGTGTTTTATTCTTTAACCCCTTAGATATAATACAAGCTGCATCCAAGGACTTAAGGACACTTAGCACACACCTCACTGTTTTCAAGGAATTTGTTTAAAAATTCATTACAAGTGTGGAAATACAAAAACCTAAGAGCACAATTAAGCATGAGTAATAGCCTCTGATCATTTGGAGCTTTAATACTGAATGGAGTCCTTGGCCAAGTTCTCAATGCTGGAATGTGACAGAGGCTTGCATCACAGGTCAGACTTCATAACCAGCTGGTTCTTAATATTTTTAACATTTATTTTAAAAATTTTTATATTTTTTTTACCATTTTCAACATTTTTAAATCATTTTCCTTCCTAAACTAGAAATTCTTAATAATTGTAGATCATTGGAAATTGAAAGAAGTGACTGTATCAGATCGATGTGGATATTCCCATTAACTTGAATTAAAACGTGATGGTGTCACTTCCTAATGTAAATTATTTTGATGCTCTGTCAGGTACAAAGTAAACATGAGCATTGTACTTGAAAACTGGAAGGGATCATGTTTCACCTTGAGAGATACCAGCCCGCAAAATCTGAAATCTCCTTTTGGTTGCATTCAGTTCTAGAAATAATGTTTTTGGAGTTTGCTCCGGCACTGAGATGTGCATTTAAAATAAGCCCAAGAATCAGGTCATGATCTCAGGGGCTTGGGATTGAGGACCCGTCATATTGGGCTCCCTGCTTGGTGGGGAGTCTCCTTTTCCTCTCCCTCTGCTCCTTCCCAGTACTCGTGCTCGCTCTCTCTCAAATAAATAAAATCTTTAAAATTTTTTAACAAGTTTCTTAAAAATTTTTTTAAATTAAAAAAATAAAATAAAATAAGCCCAAGAAGGCAACATGTATCAACATTAACAACTTACTTTGAAATGCATCTAAAGAAAAAGCCAAGTGTTGTAAAATATTACTTGTAGAAGCTAGGCAGTACGTATATGTATTTACCTATTTATTTTTTACTATATAATTCTTTAAACTTACCTGTATGTTTAAATATGTGCAAATTATGTTTGTAATAATATCTCAAAAAATAAATTCAAGAATATATCATTGATTTCTTTATCTCCTAGGTAACAAAAATCAATGTTGTGGACTTCTTTTCCTATAGAAAAATGGACCTCTTTTTCCTATAGAAATTATGATAATGCAGTCCTCAAGTAATAAGTTCAGGTAATTTGAGGCACCAGACATATCAGGGTAACAGACCATTTGAAATCACAGGACAAACTCTGATGGTACCAATGATGTCATAAAGAAAACATTTTCTCTGTTACCATCTTGCAAAGTAGGCACCCTCCCCTCCAGAGCCCACGTATGTTTTTATGGAAAAGGTGAGATATTTTCTTCCCTTCTACTTATTTGGTAACTGAAATCTAACTACAGTCCCAGTTTTCAAGATTTTGTTCACTTTAAGATCAGGGGATATATTGTTTACTTCTATCTGTTTTTTGTAAATCAAATGGCGGGTGGATTGACATGAAATTACCACCTCTCATAATCCCAGCATTGCCTTTTCATGTTTGCAGCAATTTTCGAAAAGTGGCCACTGATTCATTCATAGCTTTCCCCCTCCAGAGCTGAGGTCTAATTCCCCTCTCCTTGAATCTGGGCTGAACGTAGAACTTGCTCGTAACCAATGCAAAGTGTGGATGTGAAACCATAGAATTTTGGAAGGCTACATCAGAAAGGCCATGCAGTTTGTCCTGATCCTCTTGGGACACTTGCTCTGGGATAATCCACTTGTCTTGTCTCACTACTTGGGGACTGTCATGCTATGGGAGCCATGTGGGGTACTCTGGTGGATAGCCAGCTGTGCCCAGTCTCCCAACCACCCCACCAAGGCGCCAGGTATGGGAACGTAGCTGGGTGGACCTCCAGATGAGCCCACATCCCAGGAAGTTTCACTCCCTGATCTTTGTCAGTAAGATTAGGACCAGAAGAATAGCCCAACTAAAACCTACCTGAATTCTTAACCTAGGCACATCATTGAATGGCTGTTGTTTGAAGCAGCTAAGTTCTGGGTAGGTTGTAATGCAGCAACAGTAACTAAAAAAACACTAGAGGGAAGATCTTGTGTAGGTTCTGAAGCCAATTCACCTTTTTCTAGGAAATGTGACATCTTACAAAATAACCAACGAAAAGCAAAAATCTCCAACACGAGCTTTCACTAATAATCAGAGAAAAAAATAATCTCTTTTCAGCCATTCTGTAGATCATATGTGCCAAGTACTGACGTGTCCTGCTTGTGAGGAGTCTTAGTCAACCATAAGCTGAAATACCTGACAGCATTAATGGATACTAGCAAAGTGTGGCTGGCATTGATATTAAGTGATCTTCAACAGATTAATTTGATAAAGGAATTTTTACCTAAGAATTCACTCAGCTTTCTCTGAATGTGTTTACCACTAATACTATGCTGGCTTTACAGAATTGGCTGGAATGGTTCAATTTATTTACCAGAAAGACCACTGGACTTCTATTTTGGGGGGAGGGGTGGAGAATCGTTATACCTTTTCATTTCTTTCATACAACAACACAGATGAAGCAATCTTTGTTTACTATGAAAGAAGGCTGGAAAAGGAGCCTTGGTCCTTGGTATGTGTTCCACAGTGACCAAAAAATACAAGGATCTTTTAATAGTCAAGATGAGTAGTATAAAGAATGTAGGTTAGCTGTAAGGAAGAACCCCCTGACATGGAGACTAGTCCAACATGTGCTAGAGTCTCTAATAAATTTAGATCAAATTTCAGCCAATTGGATTAAGAAGAAAAAAATCTAACTAGGCTGTTTATGGGGGTGGTATTAGATCTAGAAAGCCTATTAATGATTTCCTGAATTCTTTATTGACCTGATTAAATTTGCCACACAGTTTGATATCAACATGGGTGTCATTACGTACTAAAGAGAATCTATTATCTCCTTCCATGGAGATATTGAAAAATCTAACACCTGCCTTCTTGTCTCAAAGAAAGAGGCTAACTCTTTCAAAAGAGAAAAGAATAAACAAGTTTATGCAGATTTTTTCTAGATCTTCTAATCAGTAACTAAATACATAGGTAATAATTATAACTAGATTGTGTATATATTTTTCCAGATTGACAGAGCAGAGATATTAAGCTCTTTTTCTCCCTTGCTAGTATAATGGTCAAAAAAATTCAACACACATTTATCGTAAGCCTACTGTGTGCCACTGGTATTGTAAATACGGGCTTCTAAGTCCTCTGTCTTATCTAATATTGTTATGAAATATTCATTTTCATTTTCCTTGTAAAAAATAAAATCTCATCCCTCGTAGCCTGAGGGGAACCACTTAACCTTTATTTTTCAATTTTATTTAAAATTAAGATGATAATATTTACCTCCCGAGGTACCGTGAATACTAATTAATGTTGGCAAAAGATCTTGACATACAGAAGTCCTAAACCTAACATTATTATATTTTTCTTCTCCACATTGCCTTCAATATTGTCTTTCTTTTTAATTCTCTACCCCATCAGTCAGTTAACGTTTACTTGAAATAATTTGATATTGGCTATACCAATTGTTATCAAGTTCATTAGGCTAGAGATGATATTTATGCTGATGTTTGTACATACATCCCCAAATATACGTACTTGTTTATAGAACATAGGCATATTTAAGCAAAAATGATATGAAATTCTTATAATATGTAAGATAGCCCGATATCACTGCATATGTTTTGGAAAAGTCAGAATAATATGCTTTTGCTTTTGCTTTGTTTTTGTTTTTAAAGATTTTATGTATTTATTTGACATAGAGAGAGTGAGAGCACAAGTAGGCTCAGTGGTAGGCAGAAGGAGAGGGAGAAGCACACTCCAAGCTGAACTCAGAGCCCAGTGTGGGGCTCAATCTGAGAACCCTGGAATCATGACCTGAGCAGAAGGCAGACACTTCATTGAGCTATCCAGGTGCCGTTTAGAACCGTATTCTTACTTTTCTGAGATTTACTTCATAATAATTAGGCAGCAATTTTATATTCCTAATCCAAGAGCAAAGCTCTTTAAAAACTATGACTGATTTGTGTTTATTAAACTTTTCTGAAAATAATACTGAAGTTTTCAAATCTAGCATATTTTTATGGAATTCATTTGAATCATGCTACTGTTTGGTCCTAATGCCTGTAACAATGAAAGCATCTCAGAAAACCTTAAATAAAAAGAATACATTTGTAAGTAAAGAGAATGGCCACATCCATGAACTTTCCATGTGCTTTTCTTTAGGCACTGTTATATGTTATATTTTAAAAGAAAAAGAGGGGCCCTTAGGTGGCTCAGTCAGTTAAATGTCTGCCTTTGGCTCAGGTCATGATCTCAGGATTCTGGGATCAAGCTCCACATCGGGCTCCCTGCTCAGTGGGGAATCTTAATTGTCTCTCTCTCTCTCTCTGCCCCTCCCCCTGGCTTGTGCTCCCTCACACTCTTTCTCTCTCTCAATTAAATAAATAAAATTTTTAAAAAGCAAGAGAAAGAGAGAGAAAAGCTGCACCTGGGTGGCTTAGTCGGTTGAGCGTCTGACTCTTGACTTTGGCTCAGGTCATGATCTTAGGGTCGTAGATGGAGCCCCATATCAGCTTGCACTAGGCTTGGGGCCTGCTTAAGATTCTCTCAAGATCTCCCTCTTCCTCTGCCCCCCCCCACTGCCCATGCACATGCACACACACACACACACACACACACACACATACACACACACAAACTCTCTCTCTCTCTCAAAAATAAGCAAAAAAGATGGGCTGCCTGGGTGGCTCAGTGGGTTAAGCCTCTGCCTTCAGCTCAGCTCATGATCTCAGGATCCTGGGATCGAGTCCTACATCGGGCTCTCTGCTAGGCAGGGAGCCTGCTTCCTCCTCTCTCTCTCTCTCTCTACTTGTGATCTCTCTCTCTGTCAAATAAATAAAATCTTTAAAAAAAATAAGCAAAAAAGAAACAACTTTCCTTTAATTTCAACATCAGTGTCAATCTCAGTCTCTTCCCTTACCTTTGTTTTCTATTTCCAGCCTAAAGATCCCTGAATTGTGAGGCAATTCTGAAAAAGCAGTATCTTTTTCAATATAAAACAACATATATGCCTTGATTTCTTCCATATTCTGAGATTTAAACAATTAATTTGGAAAAATATTTGTAATCAATAAATGATTCATTAAGGGCTTGCTTATATGCAGAGCAATTCTATCACTACTCTTAATATCACGCAATATTGTATAAATCCTTATAAATCGTCCAAGATACAGTATTAAAATCTGTGAGGGGCAGACAAAAATCTGTGAGGGGCTTGCAATTTATATTAAAGTTATATAGAATGCATAGAAAATAAAATACTACTAGGACAAAAATATGTTGATATATTAAAGCATAAGATCAAAATTAGGATATAAGAGGGATGTTTATATGAACTTGGACAATTGATTAAACCATCTTAAATCAAGGCAGTTATATTATGTTAGAAATAGAAAATGAGACAACAGAAGTGAAATTGTTTTAAACTTCTACACAAATGAAAGATGTTATTGTAATTACATAAATCAACATGAACAAGGGAAAAACACGTATGTTAAACTACTCCATGTTTCAAAAGCATGGGATATGGAGAAATGATACAACTCTCTATTCCAGATGGAAAAGTTTTTGTAGAGTGACATTATGATGCTTGAGACCTAGTGATTTTGCATACTTAATGTCCATATTTAATGTGCAAGCATATGAACATGCTTTCAGGGCAACATCCCCAGAAGATGCATAGAAGGACCTACCACAGAGGAAGCTCTGGGAACATTGTGACTGTAGGAAGCCACATTTACGAATGAGAGTGGTGATTTGTAACCCAAGGATTTGCTGCCTTATTCCTCCAACATCGGGGACCACCCTTGTCTATGACTTTTGAACCAACTTTTCTGCACAATGATATTTAGTCAATTAAGAAATGTGGACTCTTAAATAGTCAAACTCATAGAAGCAGAGAGTAAAATGGTGGTTGCCAGGGATGTAGAGGAGAGGGAAATAAGGAGGTGATGGTCAGAGGGTAAAGTTTCAGTTACACGAGACAAGTTCCAGAGATCTACTATATAGCATAGTACATATGACTAACAATACTGTATTGAATATTTAAAACTTGCTAAGAGGGTAGTTCTTAGGGTAAGTGTTCACCTGCACACAAATGATGATAATAATAATCATCATCATAATAAAAGAGGGTAGGAGGAAATTTTAGGAAGTGATGGATATGTTTACAGCCTTGTTAGTGGTGATGATTTCAGGGGAAAATTACACTATCAAGTTGTAAACCCATATGTCAATCATACCTCCATAAAGTGATTTTTAAAAAAATGGAACGTATATGTGCATAGGGTTGTCTAGAATGATGATCACTTAATATTATCACATCTGAATGGTGAGATAGTTTAAGCAACAATTATTTTTATCTTTGTAATGGGATTTCTTATAATAGGCATATATATTATATGAAAAATCCTAATTGTGCAAAACAATTTGGGAAACTAAGCACATAGTAAAAGAAAATGTCACTAGTAATAAAATGAGTGAAAACCTTCAAAATGGGCAGTCATTCCTCACTTCCGTAATTTAAAAATAGTAAAATCTGATAATATGATTAAATATTAGGAGGGTTCAATGAGACAGGGATCTTCATACACTGCCAGGAAGAGTGGACTTATTTTGAGAGAGAGAGAGAAAGAGAGAGTGTGTAGGGGAGTAGGGGGAAGAGACAGAGAGGGAGAATCCCAAGCAAGTTCCACAACCAACACAGAGACTGCCACGGGCTCCATCTCATGACCCCCAGATCATGACCCCAGCCAAAATCAGGAGTCAGCTTCTTAACTGACTGAACTACCTAGGTGTCCCAGGAAAAGTGTATTTTGATATGACTGATCTGGAAAACAAATAGGCAATATGAATTTCTGCAGGGGTACAGACTTAAACCCAGTCATATGGCTTCTGGAACTTTATCCTAAAGAAAAATAATCAGGGAAATTTATAACAACAGCAGAATTTTGGAAACAGCCTAAAATTCAGCAACAAGGAGATGACTAATGAATAATAATACATCCACTAAAAATCATTCGTGGAAATTAGAAACTTAAGAAAATGCTTATTACTCAATGTCAAATTTAAAGAAAAGCAGAACTCGAATCTGTATGTACAATAAGGCTTCAATTTAATGAATCATATATCAAGTATGTGTGTGTGTGTCTGTGTATGCATGGGAAGAAATCATTGGAGTAAACATATCAGTGATTATTTTTCCTATTTTGTAGGATTGTGCAAAATTATTATTTTCATCTTCATACCTTTCCGTAACTTCAAGGCTTTCTACAACTAGAATGGGTTAAAAATCTCTCTCTTAGAAATTAAGATTTTTTTTTCTCATTTAGGAAGTAACATCTTTTGTCCAAATTTATCCTAAGAACCCAGAACAGAATTTGTGGGAGAAGTTTTGTACTAAGAAATTTATCACAGAATTATTTATAATCTTAAAAATTGGGAAAAAAAAAAACCACAACTCTGATGCCCATTAACAGAAAGGCTTAAGTTGTAAACCTGAAATTAAACTTGTAAACAAGATATGTGCAACATCTCTAAAGAGAAGGTACCACATACATTGACTCCAATGACCAGGATGATTAGGTAAAAACAAGAAGAATGATTAAATGGGGGTAAAAAAATCATCAAATGGAATGCAAAGTTTGGTTAAAATTGTCAAAATTAAATACAAATATATGTGCACACAAAACATTAGAAGAAAACTTGCAAATGATAATAGGCAATTTCTGTATTCAATGATGAGTGAACTTATTTATTTACATTCTTTTCGAACTTTTCTGTAATATGCTTATTTCTTTCTTTATGATGACATCTACTTAGAAGACAACCCATGATGTCTTGGAAAAACATGGAAAGCATGGAAAAACAACCAGTATCATCATTCATCTCAATTCGGTTTATTCTTCTTTCTTAAGTTCTAACCATGTGGATGATCTCACATCCGCAGCCTCATTTCAAGTATCAGTGTTTGTCAGTGTAGCATTGCAGACTTTAATATCAAATTGATAAGGTGTTGAGTTAATGCCATTCATTTATTTCACGAGTAGCACCCTTCCAACCTTCACTTGTCCTCGAGTCCAAATTGCTGATGTTCTAAATGTCTGTAGAGCCTGCCTTTTGTAGGAATCCCGAGTCAGAGATCATTTTTAAGGATAACATATATGTGGGTATGTAGAATCAAATTAAGTTGCCTTAAAAATTTGCTTTAAACATGGACGGGACTGGAAGAGATTATGCTGAGTGAAATAAGTCAAGCAGAGAGAGTCAATTATCATATGGTTTCACTTATTTGTGGATCATAACAAATAGCATGGAGGACAAGGGGAGATGGAGAGGAGAAGGGAGTTGAGGGAAATTGGAAGGGGAGGTGAACCATGAGAGACTATGGACTCTGAAAAACGATCTGAGAATTTTGAAGGGGTGGGGGCAGGGAGGTTGGGAGCACCAGGTGGTGGGTATTGTAGAGGGCACGGATTGCATGGAGCACTGGGTGTGGTGCAAAAATAATGAATACTGTTATGCTGAAAAAAATAAAAAATTAAAAAAAAAAATTTGCTTTAAAAATCTCAATCATTTGGGGAGCCAGGGTAGCTCAGTAGGTTAATCATCTGCCTTTGGCTCAGGTCCCTGCTCAGTGGAGAGCCTGCTTCTTCCTTTCCCTCTCCCCCTGCCCCTTCCATTAGTGTTCTCACTCACTCAGCTCTTTCTCTCAAATTAAAAAAAAAAAAATCTGAAAATTAAAAAAAAAACCCTCTATCATTTATAACAACACCTCATATATGTTAATATGATGAGATACACAGAGTTGATATTTTGTGAGATAATTTTATTCTATGGATAGGTTCTCATTTAAGTCATAAAATGATTAGCCTTCACAATAAAGTTATATGTATGTACTAACCATCCTTCTCTGCTGCAGAATTCAGGCTTTCTTGAATAAGCAAAGCTACCTTCTTATTGAAAGGATTTTTGTCTGACATTTAGCTTTACTTCTTCACTTGAGATAACAAAATTGTTTTGAAATTGTCCCATTTGTTGGGTGGCAGGGAAAGAAAAAAAAAATAAAAATAAAAGACCGCAACACATGCTATGGGAATTTTCCCAATTGAAGTAAACAAAAAGCCCAGGGGATGTGTGAGTTTCTCTACTAGGTCTTCGGATCATGCCGTTCCTTTGCCAGTATCATATACATTCTCCATTTCACATCACCTATTGCCAGAAAAAAAGGTTGGGGAGGGGGGGAATAAGAGACCACAGAGTGACAAATTGAAGATGAAATACACATTATATATGATCTCATTGGATGAAATATATATAAATAGTTGGAAACGTCATTTTAATTACTACCTTGTGAATACAAAAGTATTTGACTCAACACTAATGATCTTGATACTGGCACTGAACCATAACTAATGTCAAAAATTTGCAAAATTTCAAAGAAGAATATCACCTAAATATCAATGCGTCCTAACATCAAGGTCATTCTCTAATGATGAGGATTTTATCCACTTACATAATTTATGTGTAAATGAAGAATATGGATGCTTTATGTTTCTGAAGGAAAAAAAAAAAAAAAAAAACACGTCTACCAATTCCAAGTTTCTGATCCCAGGCAAGGCTCCCATGAATATAATTCCAAATGATATCACATTTCCAAAAACATCTCTTGAGAGTGACTTGAGAGCTGCTCCACTCTCTCTAAGAATTACCAATTACTGTCTTTTGCACTTTCTTCTGAGCTGGATAAAAATTATCCATCTCCAATTTATCAGCAGATACATTAGAGTTCTGTGGCCGAGAGTGAAAGAAGCTCTTCCTTAAATCGTTAGCTCTGGAGAGACAGGCCTTTTCTACCAGTTAGAAAATGTAGCCCCCATCACCTTGGCCTTCATCAGTTTGAAGACTTCATCTGAGCAAACAGTCCATCCCGTGTCCTCTCTACCTTGGCTCACAGGGTCAGCTTCCTGTTTCCGGTCCAGGGAAAATTCCCATCATCCCAACCAGGGTGAAGAGGCGCGAACGGGATCATGGGAGAGTGTAAAATGGCGTCGCCCATGTTGGTGCAGCAGAGCGTCAGAAGTTGGTTGAGTGAGGCCTGCAGTAAACTTTACCGCAGACTTCCAGACTCATGAGTTGTGTGAGCAAGCCTACTCACGTTCTGCTTTTATTCTATCTGGCGTTTTCTTAGGATCCTCTGCAAAGCAGTCGGAGCCCTAACAGCTAATTGACAATAACAGCAAGTGCAAGGCGGCAAAGCTGGCTTGTTAAATTACCCGGGTAAAGGAAATGTAAGTTCTGTGTGCTGAGGTGCCTATTATATGGGAGGTGCAACTTAAGCTCAGAGAGGTTGAACAACTAACCCCATGTCACAGAGTTTCCAAATGGCAGAGACAGGATAAAAACCTTAGTCGGTTTGTTACCGGGGTCCTTGCTTTCTTAACCACATACCTTAAGAAGGAGAATGATATTCCAGCCTGTGAAATTGTGTGTTCTCACTGGGAGGTCAGAGAATAAAGAAATCACTGAACCCCTGAATTCAAAAGCTCAAACAGGGTCATTATTGTGAAGAACGAAGGAAGTTATATCCTGCAATGAATAGTTCTGTGCATTGTGGTTTTCTAATGGGAGGCACACAGGCAGAGCGGAGGTGAAATACGGGGCGTGGAGGGGGGGGTGCGGGGAGAGGCTATTGGAAATAAAGATCAGAGTCCAAAAGAAGCAGAAGATAAGTAATACAGTAACACTGCCGAGGAAGAACAGCTTAGAATGTACTATAAACAGATAAATGCAGACTAGCTCAGCCCTCGTGTAAAGCAGCTGGTTTCAGGCTGCAGGGAGTAATGGCCAAGTTTTCACCTTCACATTTACACCCAGCGCTTCCCCCAGAAGATCATTCTTTGAGCTGAAAGAAATAGGAGTCAGGAGCTGTGCAGTGGTGCATGCCTGCTCGGCTTATTAAAACATGGGAAGAAGGCAATATTTCACCCCCCAGAAATAAAAAAAGATAGACAAGTGAGAGCAGCTAATCCATCGGAAGAAATTAGCAGGCAGAGTATGTAGCTGTTTGAAATGATGAACGAGGCTGAAATAGCTACACAGGCTAACATCCAGTGGGATAATTACTCCAAGCTCTCAGGCTAAAATCTGTCTTGGAGGAACTGGGAGGCTTTGATGACTCAATTTCAATGGGCATGCTTATGAAATACATAGTAAAACCTATTAAAATTGAAATTGTTCTTGGTAGGTATTCTGTGACTAGGCTGCTGACCCTGTCAGGCGGCTTTTAATAAGGTACACACTATTTTTATTCTCAAAAGTGGCATGTACTTTGGCTGCCCACATACTCAGTTTTAACCCTGTAGTAACTTGCTCTCTGGTTGTTTTCCATCTACGTGTGGAGATCATACTTATGTTCTTCTTATAGAAATAGTTACTTTCCCAATGGATGCAGACATGGTTGGCTCCTGCTGTTAACAAAAGCTGCTCCTTTATTATTCTCTCAACCAGTTTTCCAGCTTCAGGGACAAGGATTTGTTAACAGGGCTGATCATACTTCATAGCCATGGAGCAAATGTTTCCGTAATATGTACCTACTGATTTAAAACAACTTTGTTTTCCCATTAGTGTTTACTCTATGATGCTGTGACCATCATTAGGGATTTATGAGGAATATACCTGAGTATGATGCAAAATGATCCCCATGTTCTAAAATAAATTGAAATGAGTAGATCCCACAACCTACATGCTTAATTGTTTTAAGAAAATTATCGAAGGTTAAGGAAGAAATTAGAAGCTAGAGAACTGTTAGGGCCACACTACCGGAAGTGTGATCTCCAGAGAAGCAAGGTGGATATCTGTGCACTTGATAGAAATGCCGAGTCTCAGGTTCCTTGTCTGACCAGCTAAATTAGAATCTGCATTTTAACAGGATTCCTTGGGTCATAGGCATATACATTAAAGTTTGAGAAGTGCTATTCTCCTGCACAATTGGTTTTAGATTTTTATCTCCATCAGCAAAGCAACTCTATACTCAGCCATACCTTTCTCAAAGAAAACCTATTTGGAGGGGAAACAACTACAAAGAAATCCAAGGAAATCCCCTCTCACTCCCCGTATTTATGAAACCTTCCTCCTTTTGCAAATATGAAAATCAAAACCACTGTGTGACTTGAGGAAATCAAATGACACAGATAGATGCTGGAATAATCATGCAATTTAGGGGATGGAAGATAACGCTTATAAATTTCCAATTAGTATCTTCAGACAGATCTGAAGCAATATTGCAATTCATAAAGGAACAGCTTTTCTTTAAGAAAGGACAAGTGAAAGAAAATGAATGAGCTCTTGTGAATGAAACATAGGATTACTGAAATCAAAATACCATTAAAAATGCTATTGAGGGACGCCTGGGTGGCTCAGTTGGTTGGACGACTGCCTTCGGCTCAGTCATGATCCCCGGGTCCCGGGATCGAGTCCCACATCGGGCTCCCAGCTCCATGGGGAGTCTGCTTCTCCCTCTGACCTTCTCCTCGCTCATGCTCTCTCTCACTGTCTCTCTCTCAAATAAATAAAATCTTTAAAAAAAATGCTATTGATATGAGAAAGCAAATGTCCAAGCGAATGACACAGGTCACCAAGGAGAAAAATGAGTAAGAAATACAGAATCAAGATGATGAGGAAAAGAAGGAGGAGGAGGAGAGGAAGAGAAGAAAAAAGAAGAGTCATGTAAGATCAGACCAGACATGTTTTCTCTCATTTGCTAGATTAGGATTATACCAGTTTGGTAATGTAAAGGCACAAGGAGTTACTAGCTGATCTGTTGTCCAGATCCAGTCATTTTTATGGATACTTGCTATCACTTTTATGAAGCCCATAGTCATAGAATCCCTTCAGGTTTCCTTAAGGACATATCATTGCCTATCCTACTTTGATCTTCTGTCATCCTGTATATTCCACAGTAATACCAATCATCCCTTCACCTACCTCCATGTCTCTCGCTCCTCACTCTACAGACGAGTTCAACTATCACTGCCTCTGACCATCAATGACCTTCACCCAGCCTCCTCTTTAACTATAAATTCCTATGGTCACACCATGGAGCTGTTTTTTGGTTTTGTCTTGTTTTTCTCTCTGTGGGTCCAGAATCCTGAAAGTCTTAAATAGCCTGGCCAAAACCATGCAGAGCGCCAGCCATCTCTCTGCACTCTGCTCTACTCTACAGACTTCCAAAGCAGTGAATCCTTCCTGGTCTCTCTTCCTGTTGAGCTCAACTTGGATTCTGAAACTTCTATTCCTTTCCTATTTGCATCTCCTGCATCCACCACCCAATCCCATTACTGGATCCAGGTGCATGCATAATGTTAGAGAAAAATCAAGCCATCATGAAACTCTTGCAAGTGTATCATTTCATCTCTGCTGACTTTCAATACCACCTTTATCCAATCTTTCTCTTGTTCTTGGTCAACTCTCACAGCCTTAACATATTGCCAGACCTTCATCACTATCCTCCCTTTTTCTACCTTTGCCTCCTCCCAGTCTTCAAGACATCATCAAGCCTCCTGTTTCATACATACTTTTTTTACGATTTTATTTATTTGTGAGAGAGAGAGAACACAGAGGGAAAAGCAGACTCCCCGCTGAGCAGAGAACTCCATTTGGGGCTCAATCCCAGGACCCCAAGATAACGACCTGAGCTAAAGGTAGATGCTCAACCAACTGAGCCACCCAGGTGCCTAACTTCTTTCTTTCAGTCTTAGAACAAAGGCGATCTGCTCAGTCTGTGTCCTTAATCCCTCTTCCTGCTCACACCGTGACTTTGCTACTCCATCATCTCCTCTCTTGATCCCTGTTGAATCCTCAGTGCCTCTGCCTCTTCTCTCTCTGCTGGTTCCATGTCCCCAAATTATAAACAGAGTCAGGTCCCTCCCAGACAAAAAAGAAAGAATTGGCCTTCACCTCAAAGCTCTCTGAGAGCTTTAGACCAGGTCTCCTTCTGTATCAACATCTGTCAAAAGTGTAGTTTTATTTAATTTCATGTTCTCAGTGCACATCGACCCACTGCCTGTTGGACATTCCCTGGCTGTACTTGCTAAAATGCCAATCCCCTTCTGATCACCATATCCAAAGAAACTTTTCTCTATGGTATTTGATACCTACTTCCATCTTTTTAGCATCCAAACTCTCCATTCTGCTGGCTGTCACCCCCATCTCTGGCCATTTCGTCACTGTTACTCATGAGCTCCTCTGATTTCTCCTGCCTTTAAATGTTGGCATTTCTACATTTACCCCAAGGCTTCTTGACTTTTTAGAGATGTTTTTCATGAGATATTAAATGATCCCTCTTAGGTTTTCAGCAACTATTTGATTGCAGATGACTAACAGATTCATAACTTTAGACTGTTCCTCTCTTCAAGTTCAGGCTTGTCTCGTCAAACCCTCTCTTGAATTTCTCAGTCTAGATTTTACTCAAGCACCTAAAACTCAGTATGTCCAACGTGGACCCTTTCTTCCTCCAACCTGCTCCTTTTCTCATACTCCTAATCTTCGTGATAACATCATCCACAAAGACCCCAAAGTTAGGGCTTACCCTTGATTCCTTGCCCCAACAATTGATTATAAGGGTCAAGTGATAGAACCTTCCTAAATATTTCTGAGCTCTAATTCTTATTTGCTCTGCCTACTAGTTCAGGCTGTTATTTTATGTCATTAGGATTAATACACAACCTCCTGCTTCTAGTATTGACCTCTCAGACTCCACTACCCACACAGGCAGAGGAGGCCTATGTTCATTTATCCATTTCACAAACATTCATTGACCACAAATTACGTATTTACAGTGTAGAGGGAAAAGCTATTATGTTAATGACTAGATAAGGATGGTAGCAATATAAAATTAGATTCTATGTGGCGGGAGTCAGTCACCTGTTTTTGCACAGTCCATGAGCTAGAATGAGTTTTACATTTTTATGTGGTTGGGAAAAAAAGAATATTTCATGACACAGGAAAATTGCATGAAATTCAAAGTTCATATGCCAAAATAAAGTTTTATTGGAAGACAGCCCTGCTCATTAATTGATGTTTTTTTCTATGGCTATTTTTTTTTTAAATATATTTATTTATTTGACATCAGGAAGGATTACAATTAGGAAGAGAGGCAGGCAGAGAGAGGGGGAAAGCAGGCTCCCCGCTGGGCACGAAGCCCGATATGGGGCTCGATCCCAGGACCCTGAGATCATGACCTGAGCTGAAGGCAGAGGCTTAACCCACTGAGCCACCCAGGTGCCCCTCTATGGCTACTTTTATGCTACAAAAGCAGAGTTGAGTAGTTATGATAGAGAGTGTCCAGACCATATAAAATTCAGATATCTGAAAATATTTACCATCTGGCCCTTTGTGGAAAAAGATTACGGACACCTACTATATGGTATTTTAAAAATTTAATCATATATTACTAAAAAACTTACAGAAAAAATGGGTTAGAGGTGCTCATATTTTATAGAGTCTAAAAAGCTTATCTAATCTTTAACATCTTCAAATATGATTAATTTGATAGACATTAAGTATAAAAATTATCCCTCTGGTTAGTTTAATAAATTGTTGTTGAGTAATTATGTGTCAAGTATTTTTCTAGGTAAAATACAAAGTACAAAGATAATAGAAACATTCCACTGAGTTTAAAAAAATAGGTATTTCCATTGCTTTTCAGCCTTTTGGCTAAGATCAAGTGTGAAAAATATAGATATTTCCATAAAATTAATCAGAACTGTGTAAAGGTTTACGAAGGGTTATAGGTTACAAAAAAACAGAGGCGGGGCTGTCAGGCAAGCAGGAATGCTCAGAAATGTCCTGGTAGGAAGTACCACTCAGCTAGAACTAGAAATGGTACTTCTTGCCCAACTCAGTCCCCTGATAAAAGTAATAAAAAATAATAAAAGTAATAAAATAAAAAATAATAAAAATAATAAAAATAAAAAGTAATAAAAGTAATTCATCTGTAATTCAAAAGTAATTCATTCTTGCAAGAATAAGAATTATTCATGTGTTTTTTTTAATTTAAGCTTTATTTATTTATTTTTTAATTGTTATTATCGACATGTAATGACACACCACGTGTATTTTTTAAAGTAACAGTTTTTTAAATTCTCCATTACTGTTTTGCAACCAGATGTATCTGGAAGCTTTCATTAGCACACGACTGCTTTGCACACCAGTATCTTCCCCAGTTAAATGGCCATTGCCATTTGAGCCTGCAATCATAATGAACGTGGAAAGTAGCATAAATCTGATGGATGGCACACAATGCAAATATTTTATACTTGTTAGCTGTGTATGTGTGTCAGATAATTGTACATTTACTACTCTTGGATCTCAATTAATTCATTCAGGATGATTGGATATTAGTGAAAATAAAAAAATGCAAACACCATAATAATGTTACCTGAAAGGTTATTTCATTACCTGTAGAATGTAGAAGACATTTCCTTCATTAGCATCTTCTACTAAATTAGGGTTTTATGCTATTAGAGTATTTGTGGCTTAGTCAAAGCTCATAAAATAGACAGTAGCCAATAATGGAGAGGAATGATTTACTGGCAAAGAGCCAAGTCTCCAAGTTTGTTTGTTTGTTTTTTTTTACATTTGTGTAGTCAGAAATTACTTAGACTCATCTTTTCACATTTCCTTCAGGAAAAAGGAAAGAACAGATATATTTTTTGACGTCACTGACTTTTTAAAAAGAATAGATCCTTTTATACTGGCCACTAAAATTTCATTTGTACCTTCCCAGGGACAAACTGGCAATACATATGTAACATGATTTTTCAAAAAACATGTTTCATGTTTCATTTGTTACTCCTGTTACTTACATCTGCCATCTCCGCCATCTAGATAAGGAAATTATTTAAGTTGGACTGCATTATCAACTTGGGTGTGTGTTAGGAAATAAGATCAGAAACAGGAGTTCATTTTAATGAATTATCCAGGATATTGTGCTATTATTACCCACCTATCGTCATGGATAACAGCTGCACACACATCTGAGAATACTGGGAATTTCTCAAAGTTTTGTGGACTATCAGCCTCTAACACTGCAGCTCTGCCTATACAATACAGACATGCTGGACAGACAGAGTGACTAGCAGAGAAACCAATATAATTTGAGTTTGGAATAGATCTAGAGGTTGAGAAGGAAGTGTTCAAGAATGACTGATAATTTGTTTTATGACTTCTAATACTATAGTTTTGGGGGATTTGTCTAAAGCCAAAATATTTAATGGGTCTTAGGATTGCATAGCTCTTTTTCCTGGGGTTTTCTATATTTTTACAAGTGAGTTTATTTAAATTTCATCACAAATGTTAGTTTTATTTTAAATACAAGG
Organism: Lutra lutra; assembly: GCF_902655055.1. Taxonomy (NCBI): domain Eukaryota; kingdom Metazoa; phylum Chordata; class Mammalia; order Carnivora; family Mustelidae; genus Lutra; species Lutra lutra. The sequence goes on from NC_062292.1 coordinate 56,217,890, forward strand.
TAGGATATGATGAGGTGTAAAACATATTCTCATTCAAAAATACATTTTTAGGGCACCTGGGTGGCTCAGTGGGTTAAAGCCTCTGCCTTTGGCTCAGGTCATGATCCCAGGGTCCTGGGATCAAGTCTCGCATCGGGCTCTCTGCCTGCCTCTCTGCCTACTTGCGATCTCTGTCTGTCAAATAAATTAAAAAAAAAAAAAAATCTTTAAAAAAAAAACCAAAAATACATTTTTAAAGCACTTTTCTGTCTTAGAAATAATATTAAGTAGTATGTGCCTTAGCCATAATCGTGGTTAACATACATATCATTTAGTAAAAAAATCTCAGAATGCTACAACATTTATAACACACAATTTTTAATTGCATATTTTTAATGTACATGGACAATTTTGGCCTCAACTCATGTAATTTAAGTTGAAAATAGTTTGTTAATTTTAAAATATCTGAGATCTTGCAAGTATCTAAATGAAGTATCATGCTTTGAATCAAAAATATTTATTCAGTGGTTATTGAATAAAATACTAACAAGTAATTGAATATAAGAAGTGTCCTTAAGGGGATGCCTGGGTGGCTCAGTTGGTTAAGGTCTGCTTTCGGCTTAGGTCATGATATGATCCCAGGGTCCTAGGATTGAGGTCCATCTCCCTGCTCAGCGGGGAGTCTACATTTCCCCGCTGCCTCTGCCCTTCCCCCCTGCTTGTGTGTGCTCTCTTGTGCACTCTTTGTCAAATAATTAAATAAATATCTTTTTTTTTAAAAAAGCATCCTCAAGCTACTTATCATGAGTGATGGAAACAACAAAACAAATAGGATATATCAGACCAAATAAAACGAGCTAGGATTTTTTTTTCTCTGCTGGAATAACAGAATTTATTGTATGATTACTTAATCATGTATTGTCTTAATGCATTGTCTTATTCAGGGGGCCTGGGTGGCTCAGTGGGTTAAAGCCTCTGCCTCAGGCGCAGGTCATGATCTCAGGGTCCTGGGATGGAGCCCTGCGGCATCAGGCTCTCTGCTCAGCAGGGAGCCTGCTTCCCCGCCCCACCCCCCTGCCTGTCTCTCCCGGTAGTTATCTGATTTTTTAAAAATATTTTTTGCTCATTAAATCTAAGTTTACAGAAGTCTAGATCTTTTGAAGTTGTCAGATTATTTTTATAAAATAGTCTTATCAGTTCTGATTAACTAACTAATACAGTGTTATTTCCAGTATAAACTGTGACAAAGAAGAGATGTCTAATGGCATCAGCTATGGTCTTCTACTTTAATAAAAACATGGGATAAAAATTATTTTTATATTGCATAAAATTCTCCAAACTAGGCTGGTTCAGATTTCTTCCCCTTTTTGGGGACTTTATTTCACTTCCATCCCCAATCTAATGATAAAATGAATTATTCCCTCTTTGTGCTGTTTTTCTTTCTTTCTTCCTTCTTTTTTTCCTTCTTTCCTTCCTTTCTCTCTTTTTTCTTCTATCTCTAGTTGAACACTGACCCCACTGGATTATAGTTATCCATAAAAATGTTTTTGTGTCAAGATATCAAGTGTGAAGCAAGAATTATCTGTATTCTCAGGGCATATAACAGTGCCTGTCATATAGTAGAAGCTCAATAAATAGTTTGCGTTGTCCTGAAACTGGTCATCTATATTAACAGAATATCTTTTAATACAGTACAGAACTGAAGGCTATTTGGAAATAGACAAGAACATTTGTCATGATCTCCCATGATTTCCAGAAGCCAGAGGGAGCTAACAAAGCATCAGAAGTAAAAATTTTAAAATCTGGTTTCAAATCTTGTGTCTACAATTGTTTATTGACTGTGGAGCATCGTTTCTCTTTTCATAAGATGGAAGGATCCCAGGGTTTTTTGTGAGCAATAAATGAGAAAAATTTAGTGCAAACACCAATTATAATGCCTACTGCATACTCCCAGTCAATGTTGTTTATCCTTTTAACATTAATATAACATTAATATAGCCATTTATTAAGCCATTGTAATATGTCATGTCCCCTGCCAAACCATTTTATGTACTATGTCATCTAATCTTCATGACAACACTTCAATTCAGCTCATGATATCCTCACATTACAGGTAAGAAGACTGGAATTCAGAGGGGTCAAATGGGTTGCCAAGGTCACACAGCTAGAAATTAAGAAAGTTGGAATTCCAACTCAGAAGGGCCTGATTATAATTACAGATCTTAGCCACTATAATTTTTTCTATAAAACAATATCTTTAAAAATTGCAAATCTCTATCCTCTAAGAAAGCTGTGTTCTAAAACCTAGAAAACTAAGAGATGCAGATTCGGGAGAGAAGCAATAAAAAAAAAAAATAAAGACTTCTTAGATGACTTAAGTTTCATAGAATATTCTGGAGCTGAGAAAGCACGTACTACCAGAGTCAGGGTTCAGAGAATGCCCAATGACTTCCAATTTCTTTTTCTGTTCCAGATTTTGTTTCTAATTTATAAACTACTGAATATTTTCACTGAATATCTCAGAGACTCTTCAAACTCAACAGATAAGGGCTTTTTGTCGTTGGAATTCTTTCTGACTGGACCGAACCACCCCAACCCCCTCTAGCTCACTCCTCCCTCATCTGTTTGACCTGAACTAAAATAATGTTTATTGTCCGTTTACAGACTGAGAAGATAGTGAATGCATTGACAGCAGAAAATTTGTCTTCCTCAAATCCTATGTTATACTTTGTAGGACCTAGCCCAGTGCTTGGCTCCTAATAAAAAAATTTCTATGTATGTGCATATATAGCTATCCACTTATCTAATTGGTCAATTGTACACAAAACTAACATCCAACCAATTTATTTTTTCACGGACAGCTAATTATTTGACCCTGGATAAAGCATTTTGTTTTTCATCATCTAATTTTAGTTAATATATAGCTCACCTCAAAGAAATACCCCAAACCTTTTACCTAACAGCTGGTAAAGTTTTATACTGAATTATATTTTAATACAAATGTAATCTTTAGGCAAAATATATTCTTCTCAATCTCTCCCCTATTTAAAAGTAACATTTTTTTTTCCTAAAACACTAAAAATTTGGTGTAACCACACAGAGAAAAAAATTCTGTTGTTTATCCTTTTGTTTTTGCTTTCTCCAAAGGAGTAAGTTCCTTGAATTCAAATTCTCTGCCCAGAAGTTAATTTTTTTTTCAGAAGTTAATTTTTTTAAAAATCTAACTATATGTATTTATTACTTACATAACAAAGATTTTGAAGACCTATGATAGGTAAAGAAAGCTCTTCGCTAGGTCCTAAGGAGAGATTTATAACAAGATCTCTGATCTCTAGAAGCCCACAGCATATGGAGGCTGATAACATTCACACTCAGGGAGGCAACATCGGAGACTGTCTAATTCAGTGTTTGCTACATAGAAAGTACCCAATCAATTTGTTAAAAGAAATAATCAGAATATGATATAGTAATTACTACCTTACCAGTTTATACAGAAATCACAGTCAGCATCATCTTGGCAACTGAAATTATTTTACAGAACACAAAATCCCAACAGATTAACTGAAGATGTCTTGATTAAAAAAAAAAAAAGTAATATCTCTAAGTCTATGTGCATCTGACATACATATCAATTTTAACAAAGCAGAACACATTTTGGGGGGAACAAACAACGCCAAATAAAATAAAAGGTAACTGATTGACAGACGCAAATTCACAACCTGGGCACCTTCAGTGATTCTAGGTATTTCATTTTTATCCAATGCTAACATCCCTGAATTGTTTTAAATGGCTTTAAAGTAGCGAGGTGATTGTTTCCCACAGATTAGGGAAATCATGGTTTATTGGCCAAGTCACTGACCTTCCAAGATCCTGAGCTAAAATCCCGTTAGCACAAGTTGTTTTAATGTGAACTTGATACAGAAACCCAGAGCCTGAGAAAGGAGATCTGAAAGGCACCTTTCTAAAAAACAATTGATTTGCTTCATTTCATTGAAATGGCTAATGCTTTGATGGTTCCTATTTACAATGGCTTGTCCTGCTCTTCAATGGAGTTGATATGTTGGAGTCTTTAACACCATAAACTTGATCAGAACTTCCTCAGTAATAAACAGACTGGATTTAAGGGGTGTGCCCCTCCTGATCAGGCCACTGGAGCCCATTTGCTTACCAATTTGTAGCTAAAGACATCGAGAATGGTGTTCTTCATGCTCAGCTGCCCCAGGTGGCTGAATGTAGTTCTGGGAAGCTCAATATGCAAACTGGTTGGGAGCCTGAAAATCTTCAAAGAGAAGAAAATTTGACCTTCCTTAGTGAAAGGCTGTTGCTCAGTTAAATTCCCCCTTAAGTATGGAATTTCCATAGCATTCACAAAACACACGAAGAATGTCTATTTTCCTTGTAAGTGACTTCCTAAACGACTCCGAAAATTAAAAGCTCGATTCTAGTTTGAACAGTTTTGCTAAATACCGAAGATATTTCAGATTTTCACAGCGATTCATGTTGAACCCCATGGCGGAAACATGTGGGCTATTAAAGAGCTAGGGACACGCAGCTCTCCTCCACGTTAATGCATGTGACACTGAGGCTGATACTCAGGGCTACTGAGGGGCCCAGGATCCTCCATAGGTTTGTTTTTCCTTTTCAACTCCCCTCCTTCGGAGGCGTTCTGGGTGTGTTTTCTTTCCTTACCTTAAAACAGCAGATCCAATTTAATCACGAACAGGTTAAAAACAAGCTATGAGATTAGCACAAAATGCCAATTCTCTCTGCCCTCCACCTTTTTCTTTGTTTAATGTTGGAAGCTTTTCACTGAACAAGAATGCCCTGTAACAAGGTGCAGGGTCTCACCCAGGTTACTGGTCTATCAGTTTGCAAAGCAGTTTTGCCATTCCAGCACTTGGGGCTGCTCTGGTGAGTTCAGGGTTAACTTAACAGTCACCAACCAAAATTCTCACCAAAATTCTAAAAGATAAAACAAAAACAAAACAAAACAAACCCATGGGGCTCACACCTCAGTGATCAGGAAAAGAAAATTATCCTCTGTAGCCCTGTTGAAAATCTTTGACAATGAATGCCATCCCAACCTCTCTGCACGTGTATCCTGCCTACAAAAATTCCATGGGGGCACCAGTCAGTCGTTAAGCATCTGCCTTCGGCTCAGGTCCTGATTCCAGGGTCCTGGGATCATGCCCCACATTGGGCTCTCTGCTCAGCAGGAAGCCTGCTTCTCCCTCTCTCACTCCCCCTGTTTGTATTCCCTCTCTTGCTGTGTGTCTCTCTGTCAAATAAATAAATAAAATCTTGAAAAAGAAAAAGAATTCCATGAATTCCTTTTGGAGAAATCTTGGGCCAAAAATTAAAGGATCTCTTAGTAGACTCTAACTCAGCTTCTCACCCAGATTTCAATACAATCCCCCCATAATTCCCAGTCCTATTTTTATTGTAAATCTCCTGCATTTAACCCATTTCTCTTCATGTGGAAAAAAAAAAAAAACCTGGCTCATAGGTTCTTCATGAATATGATGGCAATCATGTTAATACCATGAGTATTAGTAAAAGTCATTTGTGTAGGACACTAAAGACAAGATCAAATGATTTTATGTCAGGATTTCTTAACTAATTTTAATCTGAATAAAAAATAAGCAGCTTGGGAATTGTTTAAATCCTCTCTGAAAAGAAATCCAAACCTGTAAGATGTATCAGAAAGCTTTTGGGTGAGGGTATTCCATAGCAAAGTAACATTACCGAAGAAGGGCTGTGCCAATTAAAAAGCTAAATCTCATTTTAAATCAAATTAAAACACAAAATTGTAGATTTGTTTTACTATTTTTAATGTATATTGGGTATGTGTACATGTGTATGTATGTATGAGAATAGCACATCTTGCTTTTTTTTAAGATTTTATTTATTTACTTGATAGAGCACAGGCACGGCGAGCTGCAGAGGAGGAATAAGCAGGCCCCCCACCTAGCAGGGGATCCCAGGACCCAGGGATTATGACCTGAGCGGAAGGCAGACACTTAACACACTGAGCCACCCAGGTGTCCCCCCACTTTTTTTATATGCTACCATCTTATGTTTTAGTTATCTAAATTACCCAGCAATTGATAAAAACAAAACTTGAAAATCTCTTTATTTCCAAATACTTTGATATTTATTTTTATAATAATAAAACATGCAAATAATTTTTTGTTTATTTTTCTTTAGGAGCTTAGTTGCCAATTGAATGGAAGAGTATCTACAAAAAATAAAAATAAGGAGGATAATTAATTAAGCTGAAGGAGCCATACTGATAAAATAATCTGAGTATTTCAGGCTCTATAGATATAAATATTTTCAACAAAGATGAAAAATTAATTTAATGTCTCCAAATGCTTATATATGTATGCATATGTGTTCTTATCTATTTATGTAATATCTCAGCTCAATCAATAAATTACAGTCTGGCAAAAAAACTGGGAAACTCTTTTGTGTTTCAACAATGGCTCCTAATCTCAACAAAAATACTCAAGAAAATTTTAAACTCCCTCCCTACTATCTCCCCGGATTGCTAGTTTACACTTGAGAAATCACTTATCTTTCCAGTGTCTGTCTCAGCTACAAAACTGGGCTAAAATATTTCCTTTTCTGTCGCTAGTTTATATCAAATGCTCAAAGTAAAAAATCATCATCTATCAGGCACAAAATAATGTTGTCAATTCTCACATCTCTTTGAAGAAGAATTAACATGAACTACAACTTGCACAGTTCCAAATGAAAGATGGAAGTTAAAAGAAAGCAATAATCAATAGCTGTGAAATCCTAAAAAGCTATCGAATCCAATCAGACAAGGGAAGAGTTAAAATACGAAAACTCCCAAAAGCTTAGATGACTTTGGAAACACAGATCAAAAACAAAGAGACGGAAAGTATAATTAACTCCATTACTGCTCAGTCAAATGAAAACAGCCATGACATCCTTTCTTATTTATGACACCAGCAAATAGCTCAATTCCACTCCTGGATATTGCTGTAGGACAGCACTGGTTCCAAAGCAGGTGAAACAGAAGCAAGCTGCTAAAATTTATGTCACTAGATCACATTAGAGATGTAAGATTTATGCAGAAGTCCCATAAAAAATAAGTAGCTTTTATATCTTATAACAATTCTTGTTCTCTAGCAAACAGAAGTCTGGATGTAGAAATATCCTTAGAGACCTAGAATTTTCTAAAGTACATTTAGAATAAAGTGTATTTACTTAAATGTATATTTTATCTCAGATACTGGAATCTGCCAATAGCCATAAAAAACACTTAAGCAACCAAGCCATTTGTTACCATTTATAAAATATTTTTATTTATGTGTTGTCCTTAGGAATGGGAAGATTCATCAATGTGGTACCTATTCACCATTGTATAGGAGGTATAATAGAAATACCAAAGGAATTATTCAGGTTACGTTATAGTCTTTCTTCTTGGATGTTTTCCAATTATTCTCCACTTCTGTTCTCATCTTTCTGGTCAAATCTTGCCTTCGTAGCCACCTTAGTATTCCCACTTCCTAGAACAGTACTTAGCATGTAGTAGTTACTCAGTTAATGTATTTATCTGTAAAGAATTCCATTGTGCATCTGTATTCTATTGCTCAGCTCAGATGGCAGAGACTCTCTTATATTTCTTTCTATCTATTATTAATGCCTAGGACAGGTACCTTATTTACAATAGATGTTCAATAAATATTAGTTGTTTGCCTGATTTTCTGAGTCAAGGAAATAGTTTTGCAATGATATAAAATGTCTTCTTCGCTGCTGGTTCAAGTATGAATTGGTATGACTATTTGAATGACAATCTGTTTTTCACACATATGGTCAAGAATATTAGTAGAAGCATAGTTTCTAAGAACAAAAAGAGAAGAATGGATAAACAATGGTATACTTATATAAGGCAATGTTGCAGAATAGTGGAGAAGTATCAAATATCCCTACACATCGGTTATCACAAATCACTGTCTCAAATAAGGTGCTGAAAAAACAACACCAAGTTGCACATCATTTATATAAACTTTTGAAGCATGAAAGCAATACTATATTATATACTACATATATAGTGTATAATACTATATACTTAGTGTTATGACTATTTTAGTCATAAAATAGTCAGTGTTATGACTATTTTACATGCATGGAAGTGAAAAGCACTACATTCAGCAGAGGCATTGCCTTGGGACATGGAAGGATACTGTGGTCATGGAGAACATACAGGAACCCAGGACACTGGGGAGTCCAAACATATTTGTACTGTTTTACTTTTAAGCTGGGTGTTGAGAAAATGACATTTTTAATTACTACTATTCTCTTCAGATTTCTGTAACTCTGTAAGAGTTTTCATTTTTATTTTTTTAAAGATTTTATTCATTCACTTGAGAGAGAGAACGAGAGAGAGAGAGAGAAAGCACGAATTGGGGGGAGGAAGGGGCAAAGGGAGAAGTAGACTCCCTGCTGAGCAGGGAGCCTGATATGGAACTCGATCCCAGGACCCTGAGATCACAATCTGAGCTGATGGCAGATACTTAACTGACTGAGCCACCAGGCAGCCCTCTGTTAGAGTTTTTAAAGTGATAAGAAAATAATATTAACATTAAAAAGTAATAATAAAATAGCTAATCTTTCATGGGATAAATATCCTAATTAGATTCTTCTTACCATCTCAAAATTGTTAACGACAATTCTACTTTGAATAGAATGGAGGGCTGGCGTGAGGGGCAGTCTTTCACTTAAGCATGGCCAAGAGCTTCCAGCCCCAAATATGGAACCCAGGAGAAGCGTGAGGAAACCTCAGAAAGCAAAAGAAACTACTCTTTTTAGCTAGGTAATAATAATATGAATAGAGACCGAGATGGTCAAGAAGTCACGAGATGCCTCCTCGGCCAGCGATCTCAATCATGGTCACATTGTCTCCCAAAATTGGGTGAACAAACGCATAACATCATCCACATAACATAGTTTTGGCAAGCATCAAGGGGGACTATTTAAAAATACACTGGGACAAAAAATGGAAACCAGAACTGTCCCAGGCAAACCAGGCTGAAAAGGCACGCCATGTCCACAACCCCAGTCGCAGTAACAGGTGTGCCCCCATTCCACGGAGTGAACGACACCTACGGAGGCCAACGTTGAAAAAGAATAAGTGTTGCTAGATGAGGTTTCTAACAACCCAGACCCTTGATTTAAAGGGCTATTTTAGATGAGCTGGAAAATAAACGAACGAAATTCAGGTGGACCTCGAGAGAAGGGAAGAGAAATTGCTGTCTGTCGTGGGGGCCTGGCTGGAGATCTTGTCTGAAACTGACATTTGGGAATGGCACCTGAAGGCATTTAATTAAGAGTTAGAGTGACAGTTTTAAAAGACGTGAGTGGTTATCTCTGGGGAGTGGAATAGCAGAAACGTGGGAGGAAGAGTCATGTCAGTATCCTCTGCCATAGTTTGAGACTTTCCTACCATACATGTGGATTATTTTTATACTTAAAATAATAAAAATTTAGAAAAATGATACTACCCAGTATTGACAAATGGATGGGGTAAATAATAGAAATACCTAATATTTACTGAGCATTTATGCATTTAGTTATTTATTTTTTTAAGATTTTATTTATTTGACAGAGAGAGAGATCACAAGTAGGCAGAGAGGCAGGGAGAGAGAGACGGAGAAGCAGGCTCCCTGCTGAGCAGAGAGCCCGACGCGGGACTCGATCCCAGGACCCTGGGATCATGACCTGAGCTGAAGGCAGAGGCTTTAACCCACTGAGCCATCCAGGCACCCTTTACTGAGCATTTAATAAATGCTATGTGGTTCCATTCTTTTTTTTTTTTTTTTTAATTTTTTTTTTTAAGATTTATTTATTTATTTGACAGACAGAAATCACAAGGAGGCAGAGAGGCAGGCAGAGAGAGAGGAGGAAGCAGGCTCCCCGAGGAGCAGAGAGCCCGATGTGGGGCTCGATCCCAGGACCCTGGGATCATGACCTGAGCCGAAGGCAGAGGCTTAACCCACTGAGCCACCCAGGCGCCCCTGGTTCCATTCTTAATATAGGTTAATATAGGTTATGTCAGTCAATCTTCACACCACGCCCATAGATTATCATGCCCATATTCTAGATGAGGTAACAGACACTGAGAGGTAATGTAGCTTGTCAAAATTCACGCAGCTCCTGAGTGCTGGACCTGAGATTTGCACCCAGGCATCCAAACTCCGAAGCCCACCCTCTGAAATTATGTTTCTATTCTGCTTCGCACTTGACCTTGATGCTGCAGGGATTAGATAGAGGTACCAATTTTCATATGGTATTTTGAAACATGTATCAAAACGTTTACTGTACTCCTTGACTTAGAAATTACATTCCTATATATTTATTCTAAGAAAGAATGGTAAACACGCCCCATGGGGTATATCAAAGGAAGTCCGGCTCAGCAATGTATATGAAAGAAAAAAAAACTCAAATCCATCAATAGAAGACTGAGTTTTAAAATTATGACCTAATCATATAATACAATATTCTCAATCTGTATTTATTTACTTGGAAGATTTATATTAACAGTGTTATTTGGAAAAGGCAAGTTACAAAACAACATGCATCTCTATTTTTGTAAAAAATAAAAATATCTAAACATAAACATGCAAAAACAGCTTGGAAGGCTCCCGTTTGCAATGCTGCTTTTTGGGAGAGACTATCTCTGAAAGCCTGACCGAAGGAGTGCCTCTCCTATTGATTTTTTGTCGTGATTCTCTGTTCTCAGCCTTTATAAAAGTGTCATATATACTCATGTGTTTGCGTTCTTGTTTATTATTTGTGTCTTTTACCAATCCTGCACTAATCAATGCAGGAACAACGTCTGAACTGCTCACCACTATCCGCCCAGACCCAAGTGGTGGTACGTGCTCCAAAAGTCATGCCCAACAAACTCATTTCCAGGTGATGTTCACGTTCTACTCTATACCTTCATCCATTGCTTCTGCTCATAGGAGAAGAATGGCGACTACTGCTTTTATAATGAGTAGGGTGGTAGATAGTACAGCTAGTGTTCGTGTGGTTAACCAATCAATCAGTCAATTAGCAATGCAGAGGAAGCCCTGAACAAGTGAAAACCTCCACTAGATTTGCAGCCATAAGACTTGCCTGCATCCTGTCTTCCTGCTCTGGCATTTTCTAAGCAGGAACATTATTTCCCTACCCACCCAACATTCCCCACATGCTCTTTCCTGTAACCCTTTTCCCTTTTTTTTTAAAGTTTTAAAGCATAGGTCTGTTATTCTTTTTTGTTGTTGTTTGTTTTTGTTTGTTTGTTTGTTTGTTTCAAATATTTATTTGAATTCTAGTTAGTTAACATATTGGGTAATCTTGGTTTCAGGAGTAAATTTACTGATTCATCTCTTATATATAACAGCTAATGCCAATCACAAGTGCCCTTCTTAATTCCTTTCACTCATTGAGCCCAACCCCACCCACTTCTCCATCAACCCTCAGTTTATTAACTATAGTTAAGAGTCTTTTATGCTTTGCTTCCATCTCTCTCTTTCTTACCTTCTCCTATATGCATCTGGTTTGTTTCTTTTTTTTTTTTAATTTTTTATTTCTTTTCAGCGTAACAGTATTCATTGTTTTTGAACCATACCCAGTGCTCCATGCAATCCGTGCCCTCTCTAATACCCACTACCTGGTTCCCCCAATCTCCCACCCCACCCCTGCCCCTTCAAAACCCTCAGATTGTTTTTCAGAGTCCATAGTCTCTCATGGTTCACCTCCCCTTCCAATTTCCCTCAACTCCCTTCTCCTCTCCATCTCCCCTTGTCCTCCATGCTATTTGTTATGCTCCACAAATAAGTGAAACTATATTATAATTGACTCTCTCTGCTTGACTTATTTCACTCAGCATCATCTCTTCCAGTCCCGTCCATGTTGCTACAAAAGTTGGGTATTCATCCTTTCTGATGGAAGCATCATGCTTCATAGTGTATATGGACCACATCTTCCTTATTGAAAAAGATATGTCAACGTTCACCTATAGGACAAAAAGCAGCTACCCCCCCCCCCCCAGCCCTCCAGTAAGAGAATTTTCCAATCCTCATGGCCCTAAGTGGACCAGGGAGAACCAAGGGACAAAGGTTATTGAAACAGGGCCACTGAGGATTTGTTTTGGGGTGTTTTTTTTTTTTGTTGTTGGTAGTGTGTTTTGCTTTGAGAGTGCCACCAGGAGGTGGGAACCCAGGCTGAAAAGGCCGCTTTCCCTTTCATCTCTGAAGAGAACAGGCTGACCTCGCCCCAGCATCCCACTGTCAAAGGAATAGTCATTCCATAAATATTTGTTGCAAAAAAAAGAATGAAATAGTGATCGTGTAAGACATTCTTTTCATTGGTCTTGCTGTGGTAGTAAAAGCCATAAAAACCATAACTGAAAAATGTAAGATTTGATAAATATTGAGTTTGGGGAAGAAAAAAATGTATTTATAAATTAATTTGTTTTCAATATAAGACCCTGTATGTAAGGTTCCAACACAGTGAATTTTTACAGTGAAGCTATAAACTCTAAAATGGGGATTATGAGTGTGGACAATATAATTTATAATACTTGCATAGCTTTCAATTATTCAGGTGCTCAAAGCCCAACAAATTGAATAATGAACAGGGGTAATGAATTGAACCCTGAGAAGGTGATAACAGAAAACACGGGATAGTCACCACGAGGAATTCACATACAGAAGTAGCCCGGAAAGAAAGAAACTTGTTTGAAGGACACATTTTCTCTTTCAAGCCAAAACATTTACGGAACGGTAATGCAAGCAGGAATTGCTTTTAAGAAATACCTGCGAAAGGCATAAAGCGGCTCAAATAGTATATTTCAGATGACCAAACAGAGAATTAGAATCGTAAATTGGCCTGTTACATTCTCTGAGAGCGCTGGTCCTCTATTCCATTATTTTTAACAACACCCGGGCGGAGGTGGGGGTGGGGCGGGGCAGGGAGATGGGGTCATATAAATTATTCAGCACCATGGCTTTGGATTTAGGTTTGGAAGTGTGTTGATATTCCACAGATCCTAAAGCACAGAGCTCCTACCGTATTTCATCCAACATTGCAGGTCAGGAATTTAAATAATGAAATGGCTTCTGAACTTGCTGTTGAGACCCCTGGCTGGGATGATGTCTGTTCCCGTCTGTCAGTGAAGGTTTGGAAGGAAGGGTGCAGTCCAAGTCTCCCACCAGCTCTGCTGCTTCCAGTCATACTGCAGGACTGCAAAACGTGCCCTCAGCAAAAATCCTGGGAAGATTCTAATTCAATACAATTAGCTAAAGTCAGTAACAGCTGATGATTCCCCTCACCCCCAACCCCAGCGCCATCCCACACACCACTTAGCCTGCACCCACATCAGCCTCCTACATAAGCTATACTTGTCAAGGCCAGTTAAAAGAAATCTGTCTTCTAGAATACTGCAAGCCAGAAGGCAATACTGTAGAGTAGTAATTAGCGTATTGCCCCGAGGTCAGACTAACTGGTTTCAATCTCAGCTATACTCGTTTTCTAGGCAAACTACTTAACCTTCAGTTCTTCAGTTTCTTTATCTGAATGAAGGAGACAATAACAATACCTACCCCCATGAGATTATTGGGAGTGTTAAATGAGATGATCTAGGCAAGACATTTAGGGTGGTTCCTGGTCCATAGGAGGCATTCAAAGAGTTTAAGTTACTATCACTGGACCAAAGCTGCATTGGCCAAGGTTGTTTAAAAGGATTTGAGATGGGAAACCTGGGTGGCTCAGTCAGTCAAATGTCTGCCTTTGGCTCAGGTCACGATCCCGGAGTCCTGGGATCCAGTCCTGCATTGGGGTCCCTGCTCAGCAAGAAGTCTGCTTGTGCGCTCATGCTCTCTCTCTCTCTCTCTCTCTCTCTGACAAATAAATAAATAAAATCTTAAAAAAGAAGAAGTATTTGAGACGCTGGTGGGATCTGGCAACTGTAAATACGAGTTGTAGCATTCACAAGATCTACTTAAGTGCCTACTGTTGGCTTGGGGCTATCGGCAGTGACTAACGCTGCCGTGCCCTTACAAACAATTTTGTAGCAGCAAACACAGAACAGTTCCCACGGGCACCGAGGGCTTATTTCCCTTTGACAATCATACTGAGGGGCAGACAAAGGGACTCATGGGTTTGATAAGAATCATCAGACGTGCATTACATCTGTTATACTGCTATGCCCGTGTAACTTGAGTTTGATGCTTCTGAACCTAAAATATGGTTCTGCCCGATGGACTTCATGATAATTCACCTAAATATGTCCTGGGAAGACAAGGTCGACAGTGCACAGCCGTTATTCCAGTGGGAAAATCGCATAGAAAATTCTCATTGGTATTTGATCACTCAGGCAATAATTTAAAATGATAGAGGTACATCAAGACTTTCCTCAGACCCACATGTAAATCTGCTAGAACATCTGGAGTGTTTTGCATTTTGGTTTTTGGTCACTCATTAATCAAGTGAGCATAGAAGGTGAAAATTCGTACAGACCTTAAAGTGTCATCTGATCTGACCGCTTCTCTTAGAGACAAGGGAACCAGGAACAAGAGAAGACGCTGTGCTTCACAGAGCTGAGAGTCAAATGGATTTTGTTTGCGGGTCATAAGCATATTCTCGATGATGTAAATGGCCACTAAAATCTCTAGAAAACTTTAGTGGTATATGTGGAGATGACAGATCATAAGGCATAAATTCTTACTTAGCATTTTTACTTCACAGTACCTAATAAATTAATGGCCCTCTGTATATTAACACAAACCCATGGCTGTCAATTTCTTTAAGATAAGGCTTAAGAGACCTGCTCAATAGAATTCTCTTTACATACAGCATTTACGTTCATACACCGGGCATCTCATTTCTCCTGTTGATGCTGACATTTCTTCAATCTGCAACTAAGTTTAAGATATTTATGTGTGGGAACCTTTTTTTAAACCACCTATAATATGCGGACCACATTCCTTGAAGGTTCCCGCTCTACACGGCCAAATGGATGAGTCCTAAAAGGAAGCATGTCAAACTATTATAACTGATGGGCTATGAACTCTGAACTCTTAGAAACCTTGGAAAAAACGTTTTGTTCAAGGGTGACCTGGAACAACAAAAGGACAATCATTCACAACATGACCTTGGGTAAGTCAATTACCTCTTCGGACCTGGGTTTTTTCACCTGCAAAGTGAAGGGGTTGGCGGGACGACGCCCGAGGCACCTTCTGCGGTGCCACTGACGATCGCGCATTACTTCGTTACGGTGGTTTCTCAGCCCAGTGTAGGTTATACCCGTCACCCCTTCTAATAGCTATTCAATCTTACTTCTAAAAGCCAGGTCCCGCTGGTGTCGGAGGGGGTGCTCCTTGTTCTCAGCGCCTGGTGGAGATTCAGTGGCGGGGAACAGATGAGGATGGATGCCCTGTTAAGGCCACAGCTGGGAAGCAATTTCAACCCTATGCAGAGAAGCACTTTCGGCTCTGGGGCTGGGAGCCTTTGAGACTGGAAGGGAATGACCACTGGTAGGACAATCCCAGAGCAAGAGCTCTGTGTTTAGGGATGTTTTTGCTGGATGTCACTCTCCTCTAATGAGTATATGATCTGGGAAAAAAAAAAAATAAAAAATTATATCTCCCGATCTGCCAGCATTGGGAGGCTTTCTTCTGGTTTAGCAAAGTACAGAAATGGACCCTACAAATCACGGGAAAGTAGAAAATTTCCCCATCGCACTCTATCCCTAGCTTTTCACTCAAAGTGGGATTCATGGGCAGCATCTGGAGTCTTTGTCCTGCCCCTTGGAGCCCTCAGAAGGTAGAGAGATTTATAAAGAACTAAAACCCCTCCCCACATCATAACAACTGGCGTGAAGAGAATGTACATAGCGGAAGTAAAAAGAAGGAAAGAAAATCGGTCGGTTAAGTACTCTACTCAAATATTTTTAGATAAAAATGTAGCAAAAGAAACAGCTGGAGATAAGAAAAATAGGACGACTCTATGGCAATATTAAAGGAGTAAAATGCTACACATTTCTCAGTTGAAGATAAGTTGGAAGGTTTTAATGCAACAGGTTTCATTGACGAAGTAGGTTTGCAAAGAGCTGTTGCCTCCTTGGACAAAGCTGTGGCTCATCCAAAACTCTAGAGAAAGAAGAATACACATGGAAAATTCCCTGAGATGACCATGCCCTCCTCGCCACCACAAACCCCTCTGATATGTTGTTTCCTAAATTGCCCAAAGGTTCCCCATTAATACCTTATTAATGTTGAGAAATGAGCTGTAAGAAAAAGCCAGTCCTTAGAAAAGTCAGCCCATTTGAGAGAGAAGGAGGAAAACACAATCTCTCGGTGATGGCAATTCAAAACCGAACACTTCCAAACTGTGCCATTCGTTCCCTCAATAAAAGCTTGAGGAGATGGGGGCCTGGGTGGCTCAGGCGGTTAAGCATCCAACTTCTGATTTCGGCTCAGGTCATGATCTCAGGGTGTGAGATGGAGCCCCCAAGTCGGCTCCGTGCTCAGCACAGAGTCTTCTTGTCCCTCTCCCTCCCCCACTCTCTCTCAAAGAAAGAAATAAGTAAAATCTTAAAAAAATAATAATGAATGTAAATTCCCACCTTTAATTCGATTTCCAAGTCTATGTGTGACTGAGAGAGCGGACGCCTGGAATGCTGGCTTTCTTATAAGTGGACTGCAGGCAAGGACATGAACTTCTCCAGATCTCAGTATCCTCCTCCGTAGAGTGAAAACGGTAGCATATTTGCAATGGACTGATGTGGGATTGAAGCTAGATACTATACACAGATACCTGGAACAGTGTTTGGAACATAGTGGAATCTCAGTAAATGATGGTGAGAATTATTATTATCCTTACCATTATTATTTCCCTGGCATACTCTATGTTCTGTAGCTACCTCCCAATTGTGTACAGATAGTTCTACTTTGATGCAGATTTCAAGCATATGGGGAATTATATTACCTTACGAGTAAATCCTCTTATCAGTTTCAACACTGCAAAATCATAGGAGCAGGATACTGCCGTATCCCATCCTTTCAAGTAGTCCATCACCAACAAAGACCACTATTAATAACAATATTAGTAACAATGGCAATTGTTAGCATTTATTGAGCCCTTGGGATATACAAGGCTTGCTAAGGACTACTTATGGTTTGTTTTGTTTAATCCTTACCAAAACCCCTGTGAAGCTGGTTATCTTTATCCACATTTTCCAGATGAAGGGTGGGGAGGCAATGCAAAGTTGCTTGAGAAAAATGCATTACCTTGCCCAAAGCTTACACCAGCACTCCCTCTTATGAGAAAGTCTTATGCTTAAAAAGGTACTGAAGGCCTAGTTCTCACCTAAAAAAATCACAGCATTTTAGAAATTTAGAGAAGGATGGAACTTGGGAGTATCAGTATAAGATTTGAGAAAGATTTGAGAAAGAACCTGACATGTTCTATCCACTTAAAGAGTAAAATCCCTGGTTTTGGACCCCAAGCTGTACATGCTTCAAAGTTCCTTAAAATGATTTCGATGATTTTTGGATACCATTGCTTATCCTAAATCCTATTTATAGTTCTAACATATTTTTTTTATTCTTTCTTGAACAATTGTATTTCATTCCAGGGCTTCCCCATAGAATTCTGAACCCCCCCAAATTAATTATTAGACAACTAAAGTTATAAATCATTTTTAAAATTTGTTTGACATTACTTAGACTTAGTTTTCAAATGGTATCTCCTCTTCACAGTATTTCTGGCTTTATAAAGATGTTCGATTTATTTACCCACATTATTGTCTTCATGTTCTTTTTCAGAGGTGAAATTTTAGCAATTTTATTTCAGATAATTTTCTCCCATCTCATGTCCTCAACCATTTTTTAGTTAGTTTTCTCTGACACTTCCTTAGTTTAGTAGATTGTACACTAATGACCCCCAATGAATCACACCTCCCAATCTCCTGACTTGTGTTAGTTCCTTCCTATGTTGCCTCTGGACTTGGCCATGACTTGTTTTTGTCAATAGGACATCAGTAAACATGAAGACAGAGCAGTGTAGCAGAGAAAGCTTGGGGTTTAGGGTCAGCAAGACACAGGTTCCTTCATAGATTTGCAACATGTTAGCTGACACAATGGAAATGTGATTCAATCCTTCTGGTCCTCATTTAGAGAAGTAGGTTGCAGTGGTAGAATGAGACCTAAGTTTGAGTTCTTGTTCTATTATTGTGAACTTGTGCAAGTCCCTTAATTTCTTTTAATTCAGCTTCCTTATCAGTAAAATGGACATAATAATACTTAGCCTATAAGCGTTAGTATTATATAATTAGGACCTCACAACCACTAGGCACTCAGAAAATTGCAATACTTGTTCAATGTTTCATTCATACTAATCTTTGTTCTATTTTTTGAAGGGAACAAAATGTTCACAAATAAATATAATCAACTAAAATTGTCAGCGTTTCGCTATATTATTCATTGTATCGGGGTAGTAGAGTTTGATTCAACATGTATTTCATAAATCATAGACATATTATGTTCACTACATAAAAATGAGAACAGTTTTAAAAACACACAAATAAAGATTTCCCATTTCCTGATACCTTAAATTAATAATCATTAATACTTTGGTGCCTAGACATTCAGATGGTTTTCTGAAAACCTGAAAGTGTGCTGTTTTGTAATTTGCCCTTTCTCACTTACGAACACAGGGTGAGCAACCTTACATTTCTATTAATACATCCCCAAGACTGCTTCATTAGTGGCTGTAGCATATTCCATTGTGTGGATGTATAATGACTTATTTAACCAATCCCAATGTTCACATTAAAAGTAGCTGCATTTTGTTCATTTGCAGTATACGAATCAAGTCAATCATCAGACTTCAACAGAAAAAGATTTCATATTGACTTTAATAAACATTTTTAGTTTACAGATGTCATATTGGAAACTAAAATTATGGACCCAGTCATTAAATATACATTGGGTTTGTATCTTACCAATAGCCAAGACCCTGGCTGGGAGGGTTTGTTGACTAGAGGAGTAAATCAATGCATTTACCCTAATGGCCCTCCTATTGCTCTGGAAAACAAATAACCCAACTTTATCCCAGAGGGAGGCACTGCGGGGACTGTGAAGAAACTAAGTCTATTTTTTTTCTCTTCCAATGGACCTGTAGAAAAATATATTTTCCAAAGTCAGTTTGTAGCTTAGAGGCAGGTAGAGTTGAATGGAAAGGGAGAGATGCTCGTATACTCAAGCAACTTGATCCAAGCCAAGAGGAAGTTGGAGGAAATGCTGCTTGGCCTTCTGGACAACCCCTGCCTCAAGAAAAAGCAAGTGACCTATAGCCAACTTGATGAGAAGCATCTGTTTTTACAATAACCTCTTCTTCGAGCCTGACTAAACCATGAGGGCTCCCTAACAATTCTTTAGAGAGAAAACCAAAAAGAAGGGAACAGTAAAACACAATAAAGAGTTCTCAGAAGTGTATAGAAATTGATTTAGAGCCACAGCACCAAAAAACACACCAGACATTCACTGACTCGCTGTGGTCAGGCACAATACTTACGGCTTCACACACTTCTGTTTCATTTGGTTCTCGCAACAACCCAGGAAGTAAGGACTAATATTATTGTCACTTTTTAGCACAGAAGAAACTGAAGCTCAAAGGTTAAGTTGCTTGCCTTAGGTGTCATAGGGGACAAGTGTGGTGCCTGAATCGATGTGTGTACTCCCTACTGTCCTGACTCTCCAAAGCATGGACCATTCTTCTCCAAGATAGGGCTTCCATTTCACCTTATTTGAAGGAAGCTTTAACAATAATAATATGATGGCAAATCCTGGCAACGGTGATAGCAAATCCTTGTCCTGAATCATGAGCTTGTATTCATCCATTCATTCATGTAGAAGCTATTTACTGCAGTCTAATGTACTGATGAAGAGTGGAGGCTCCAAACCACACTGCTCGTGATGCAATATGGGCGTTACCATTCTCTAGTTGGGTGATCTTCATAGAGTTGGCTGTGTCTACACACACTGGGGGACAATGATGAAGGCCTCAAGTCAATGGCCTAATCTGAATTATTCAATCATTTATCTATCAGTGGTTGTGTGTTTCTCTTTGTTTTGTTTTGGTTTGGTTTGGTTGTTGAGTTATTTTGTTGTTTTTGCAGAAGGTTTTATGCCTCAATGCTCTACTGCGTCTGAAGTTACAGACTGTACCTCCGCAAATTCCATGTAGCATTCTGTTTCCAGACTTCATGTCTCTAGTTGCCTCAAGGTAGCTTAAGTTCTTCACTTGAAGTCATTCCTGTCTTCTGTGTTGAGACTGCATGAGGAAAAATGTGAAGTTCTGAATATGTGAAATGATGATCATCACGACTGGAAATGGAGAGAATCTAGAATGGAATGCTGTTTGCTTTATCCATTTACGATGTGAAAACTGGTGTCACCAGCCCTTTCAACAATTCAGACTTCTGCAGGGAGAGTAATGCTACTAGGGAGAATTGGTCTGCCATCTGTAGAGCCCAGACACTCCAGGCAGGTGTGAAATTTCTCCTCTCAGGGATTTCCTCACTTTCCAGACACCACGTTGAAGGGACCTATGTTGACTTACAGGAACCCCCTTCCATAATCATAGTTTCCATAACCATGAACACTTAATTAGCATATGGAGATACTTGTTTTATAGTTCATGTATCAGGGGAATATACATGTAGATGAACTCTGACCAATAGAAATAAAGTGGGAGCCGCGTACGGTGATTTATAATTTTCTAATAACCATGTAGAAAAAAGTAAGAAGAGAAGAAATAGGTAAAATTTGCTTTAATTCACTTTAATATTATGTTGTTTTTTTTTTAAAGATTTTATTTATTTGTCAGAGAGGAGAGCGAGTGAGCACAGGCAGACAGAATGGCAGGCAGAGGCAGAGGGAGAAGCAGGCTCCCCGCCAAGCAAGGAGCCCGATGTGGGACTCGATCCCAGGACGCTGGGATCATGACCTGAGCCGAAGGCAGCTGCTTAACCAACTGAGCCACCCAGGCATCCCTAATATTATGTTTTTAACTCCATATATCCCCCAATATTATCATTTCATTATAATTAAATATAAATTTATTTATAAAATCAATATAAATTTATTTATAAATTTAAAATAATCAATATAAAATTATTACTATCACATTTTACTTTTTCTGATATGAAGACTCAATTCTGACTAGCTATCTTGCAAGTGGCTAGCCACATGTGGCTAATGGCTACCTTGCTGGACAGTACAACTCAGGATCTTCAGAACGGGGCTGCAAATCATTAAGAGTAAAGTTAAAATAAAGTGCCTTCTGAAGACAGACCAATTTTGTTTGACTCAAAATTGATTAGCTTCTATGGAAAGACCTTAACTCTACACTTACACTAAAGATAAAAGTCCTATGTAAACAGAAATCTACCCTCAGTTGATGGAACCGAACTATAATGACATTTTTTTCACAAAGTCAAAGGTCAAGGATATTTCTGTAGATCACAAAACTACTCAAGATTTTTGTACTGTAATTAACAAAGGCTCCATAAAAGTTAAAAGTGAGTAACAAGGATTAATGGTAGACTAGTTATGTTCAAGCCTACTTGCTCCTTATATAAAAATAATTTGCCAAGCAAAAACCTTTATTATGAATATCTATTAACTATACAATTCCATTTCTAGAAATTTGTCCTAAGGGAAAAATTTAAGATGTATAAAATTATTTGTCTACAGGGAAGTTTACTCATCACTGTGTATAAGAAAAATTATAAACAACATAAATGTCCAACAGTTTGAGATGGTTATATAGACTATGATATAATAGGGTATTATTCAAATATTTAAAATTATTTTGTAAGTAACACTTACTGACTACAGAGATATTTTTATATTTTGGTAATAAAATTGTAATAAAATAATTGTAATATATTGGTAATAGTAATAAATAAATTTGGTAATAAATAAATTGGTAATAAAATAGTTGTAAATCAATTAGTATTTTTAAAAAAGTATATATATGGCGCTCCGTTAGTCCTCCTTCCCAACATGGCGCAGTCAGTTAACATCAGCGAGCTGAACCTGCCGCAGCTAGAAATGCTCAAGAACAGCTGGACCAGGAGGTGGAGTTCCTGTCCACGTCTATTGCCCAGCTCAAGGTGGTACAGACCAAGTATGTGGAAGCCAAGGACTGTCTGAACGTGCTGAACAAGAACAACGAGGGGAAAGAATTACTCGTCCCACTGACGAGTTCTATGTATGTCCCTGGGAAGCTACATGATGTGGAACATGTACTCATCGATGTGGGAACAGGCTACTATGTAGAAAAGACAGCTGAGGATGCCAAGGACTTTTTCAAGAGAAAGATAGACTTCCTTACCAAGCAAATGGAGAAAATCCAGCCAGCTCTGCAGGAGAAGCATGCCATGAAACAGGCTGTCATGGAGATGATGAGCCAGAAGATTCAGCAGCTCACAGCCCTGGGGGCAACTCAGGCTACTGCCAAGGCCTGAGAGCTTGTTTCAGAAATGGGGCAGAGGGACCCTGCTTCGGGAGCTTGGGACTTTTGTTGGCGTGGCTTCCTGAGGCCCGGGAAGAGACCGGTCTCGTGTTTCATGCTAATAAATGTTGCCAGCTGGGCAAAAAAAAAAAAAAAGGATATATGTATTCATGTCCATCAAAAAACAGAAAGAAATATCAGTGTGATATTAATGGCCGTGTAGAGCAGAATTACAACTAGTTTCTCTTTTTTGCATATTTGTGTTTTCTAATTTTTTCTGCAATAAATACTTATTCTCTGATAAAACAAAATCAATAATCGTTAAACCCAAAAATGTACATTTATTTATTGATTATCTTTTTAAAAACTTAATCTTCCTTGGCCTGAGAAACTCAAATGTACAATTTATCGAGAATGAGACTAGCACAGAATTTAGAGGAAATGACCACAAAATATTAGCAACTCAGTTGTTTGAAAAAAGTACTCTCCTTAGATTCAAGAATTTGGGGAATCCACATCCACCAGTCAGAGGAATTTTATAATGATAAATCTAGTGTGGGGGAAAGAAATCTTTTAATGGGACCTCACTTAATTTCAATCAACTACACTGAAGTAGTTAAAGGAAGATCTGAGATTCTCATAATTTGGGCCAGCTATCTTAGATTCTAAAGCAAGAAGAAACAAGATTTTCTGATGTTATTTGGTAACTTAATGTTAAACACAGATCCAATGACGGAAAATTATTGTCATGTGTATGTTTCCTTAATGTGCAAAGTTACAGGGGCCTCTTCTAAAATACTCATCTTAATTTGATTGACAGTTTGTGTGTTGGGTGAGTTTTCCTATTATTTTCTCTAACAAACCAAATCCCAAAGAACAAGATCCACATTTACCTAAATGTGAAATAAAAACAATGATCTGTTGATACTGGCAACCCATCAAATCACCGAAAAGAGAAGTTCTACTTCTACAGACAGAAGAAAAGCACCACTGAAGTTCTAAACATACTTCCATCATTCGTTGCACTGCATATTATTCACTGAATACTTTAATCTTTCCAACTAAAATAAGTAGACCCAGGCTCATTGACAGCTACTTCAAAGTGAAGGAAGATATTGGCAATTTCTCAAGTTAAGCATGTGAGTACTATAATGACCCAATGATGCCACTCTAGAGATTTACTCAATAGTCATAAGAGCATGTATTCAAAAAAGAATTATAAAAGAACATTTATAGCTTTAGTAATAATTGTAACCAACCAGAAATAGCACAAATCTCCATCAACAGGTGAACAGATATTAACACAATGAAATACCTGTCAACAAACTGTCAGTATGCACAAAAACTTGAGTAAATCTCAAAAATAATGGGAAAGGCAAAAGAAGCTGTATGGATACATCTACATAATGTTGTAAACAAGCAAATCTGGGACGCCTGGGTGGCTCAGTTGGTTAAGCAGCTGCCTTCGGCTCTCAGGTCATGATCCCAGCGTCCTGGGATCGAGTCCCACATCGGGCTCCTTGCTCATCAGTGGAGCCTGCTTCTCCCTCTGCCTCTGCCTGCCATTCTGTCTGCCTATGCTTGCTCTCTCTCTCTCTCTCTCTGACAAATAAATGGATAAAATCTTAAAAAAAAACAAAACAAAACAAGCAAATCTAAGTTGTGGAGGCAGAATTCAAAACAGTTTGGCAGCAGTGGAAAGTGGATTAGAAAGAAAGCCTGGGGAAATCTTCCAGATAATTGCTCGATCGAGATGGGGGTTATATGGAGGCACGTTTTGCCAAATCTCATTGAAGTGAACACGAAAAACCACTACAGAGACAAAAAATAAAATAAATTCAAAATTAAATAAAAACTTCTAAAAAGAATATAGTTAAAATGCTCACTTTTATTCAGGCTGTAGTTCTTGTGTGACAGCATTCTGTCTCTAACCTATTTTACAGATACTTTAACTGGTTCCCCCACCACCAAGTCATGTTGAGGATGAATAAGGAATGGTCTCTTGATGACCATTTTCACTAAACAGCTAATATTAACTGAAAATCTGGATGGGGATTTGCAGTCCACTCACACTTCACCATCATTTCTACAATAGTTTTGGTGGTTTGTTTTTTTTTTTTTGCAGGTATTCAATGATGACAAATGATTTTTCAAAGGGTAAACAATTAGTATATAAGATTCAGCACATTAAACAGACTTCATGGTCTCTTTATTAATCTCAAACTGGACAATTTCTGAAAATTTTGAATCAATGGGTTTCTGGTTACTTTCCAACGACATTTAACAGTTAGACTTAAAAATACAAAAGAAAGCATTATAAGTTTTATCCAAAATGATTATGGCCATCATTTGAATAAAATACAGATTTTGCAAGCTGTAAAGCATATCATTACTACACACTGGCCTAAGTAAGGTTTGGTTCACAAACTACAGAGCTCGAACCAAGTCATTAAATCTATCTAAAAGGGCCTCATTTGAGAAGCAATAAAATTTTTAATCATTTTATTATTAAAAGAGTGTTTAATATGTAGCTAATTAAATGCCAAAGGCAGGTTATCTGAGTTTAACCTTCAAAAAGAAAATGATGTATCAAAGTCTGCCTCTGGCATCATGGGATAGAAATGTCATCCTCATAATCATTGCGTGACAACTAGCTGGTGGCCTTTTCTAGAGCTATAGTTAAATTACCTGATTAAATTAATAGCCATTTAGATGTTTTAGGAACTGCACAGACCTATACTAAATGAAAATTAGGTCCATTACATTTTCTGAGTGGGCTAGATAGACCCTAAAATAAAACACGTATGCCATTGCCCACATTACTTAGATTAAGCAATTAAAGCTCTTTCTAAAAAGCGACTAATTCCCTATAATGTGCAGACAACTGGATTTACACTAACGACCAGAGGTAAGTTTTTTTCTTCTTATTTCTCCCTATCCTAGGACCAACTCTCTGTTTATCCCAAAATAAAAGATTAAAACGTCAACGTATCACCTAAGTATGTAGCTAGATAAAACTATTTGTTATATTTCTAGAAGACAATGAATAGTGATTCTAGGAAAGTGAAAGAGTAAATCAGAAAGTAAAGTAGAAAATCATCCTAATTGGGAATTCACCAAACCATCACTAGAAACTTCTAGGAAACGCCTTTCAAAACTTGTCAGTCTCAACTATTTGGAATGATTACAAAAAGGACTCATGCGTTCTTCCTTTCATCTGACATCCAGATGATCACATAAATATATCAGAAAAATGCCAAACAGTATGTTATACTACTAACTTATTTAGAAAGCAAACTAATATTTGGTTCATATTTCTCCAGGGGAAAACGAATATAGATTTAGTGTAAGTTTTAAGAACAGAAGGTTTGGTCACTGCTATGTCCCAAGTACCTAGAAGAGTGTCTAATGCATAATAAGTATTCAACAAATGTTTGTTGAAGACAAGCCTGAATTTTTTTTCAGCTTTAATTAATAACATTTATTTAAAAGTCACATTGAAATGTCAAAATCCTATATTTTGACAGCATGCTATAAAATTAAATATTTGACAAGGAATTTTTAGCCCAGTGCCATTTTATATACAACTGTGTAATAAATGAACTTTCATCAGTGTGGCGACTTCCTTTATTGATATCTAAGATTTTGCTTGACTCCATCTCATCTCCTTTCATTCCATACTTAATAAGAATATAAAGTTGTATCTTATTCGTGAATATTAAGGGTTCAAGATAAATACACACTCTTAAGAATACTTAGTCTCAAAATCCTCCCTGTGGCCCCAAAACTTAGATCTACTCTAAGTTCTGGTACTATTTATAGAATAAGTTCCATCTATGACATATTCATGATGTTTCTAACACTAAATAGAGAGAACCAAGGCAGCATTGATAAGAATGTGTAAACAAACCGTTCTGGAAATCCACAATACTTATGACATTACCCTGGTTGAATGTGTGTCAATCTGTATTCATTGAATCAACATTTACTGAGAGTTTACGTTATGTCTGCATTGCGCTAGATGCTATAGAAATACAACGAAGAATAAAAACAACCACTGTCTTTACTTTAGTATAAATAATCACAAATAACCAACATGATTATGAGAGACTATTCATGAGCAATATTAGAAATGCATACAAAGCCCAGTGGCTATGGTGAGGCAGAATGATGAATTGAACTGTCTTATGGGCCAAGTTGGGGAGGGAAGTTATAAAAAGAGAAGATTTTCAGAATTGTCATAGGACAAAATAATCAAGAAGGAAGGTTTTACAGGAGGATGTCAAATCTAAAAAATACCATAAAAAACGATGAGTAAGAAACTAGATGAAATGTAATACAGGTCCTTCTTAGAACGTGTCAGAATCTGATTTAATTGGATTGACTTTTTTAAAAGGTTGTTTACTGGCATGTCAAAAAATATTCCAATTGTAATGCGTTCCAAGCATTTTGTGATTTTTCAAAGTTACCACGGAAAAAATCCTACAGAGGAACATCCTGGACAATTCCACAACACAGAAAACAGAAGAATGTTGTTATATTAATAGGGAATGCACCAAAAAAAAATTAAGACTTTCACACGTCCATGGGCTTTAGAATATATTTTAGTGATAGCATGCAACGCCCCACTGACCCAAAGCAAAGTGTCCTGGGAAGGAACTGTAACAAAGGAGGAAAGCCAAAGTTTGTGAGTATCTCAGTTCATGGTAAAATAAGGAGGAAAGAGGAAATGAAATATACAGGTAACCATAACAGAGCTCAAAAGAGAATATATTGGAAAATCAAACTTGGCAAGTTATTTTAAATTTATTTTCAGCCTATGTTTTCTTGTCCCAGTTGTCTTACACATCAGGAAGTTTTTCTATTTGACATATAATAGATATTGTATACACACAATACAACTGATGGAAAATTCCTTTATGCATTCATAGAGGTCTGTCTCAGCCTAGATCCATTTTGAATGTCACTGGAGCTACTGAGAATAGTAGATGTGTAATTGATTATGCACATCTCCAAGGAAATCTTGGAGTTAATTCATTATAGGGGCTAGAGAAATACTTAGTCCTTTCACACACACCCCGCCCACACACAATGTTTCTATTTTACATAAGATCTAATATTGAAACATTGCAGGCAATAGTAATAACTGTTACTTCCTTTCCACTTGCCTAGGTTGCTCTGCACATCCTAGAGTTCCCCACCCCTCACACTGTTGGACACTTAGGCGGGATAGTCTTTTGTCATGGAGATTATTTGATGCATTGTAGGGTCTCTAAGCCACATCCTTGACCTGTACTCACTTGATACCAGTAACACCTTCTTCTCTAGTTGTATAAACCAAAAATGTCACTAACCTTTGCCAAATGTCCCTTCATGGAAAAGCTTCGAAAGGGGGCACAAAATCCTCTCCATTGGGAATGACCAGTGTATATGACAGTTTATTGGTAACCTATATGTTCTCATAATAATCCTGCATGGTGGCATTATTAGGCCTATTTAAAAAATAAATATGCCTTCTTAAAAATAAGAAGACAAAGATTTATAGAACGATATATGCCTGGGTCTTTTGACCACAATCTTTATTCTGCTCCCTATCCTATTTTTTTTCCACCTTTAAAGACTTTGTTCTCTGAACTTTGTAAAAGATTTAACATTCATTCCAGAAGCATCCTTGTGATTTAACTCTAGAACTGTGGTAGATCATACAACCACATTGAGTTTGTGAAGGACAGTGGGCCAAAATCTTCTTTTGGGGTTGCTCTGCCCTACTAAGCCTGGCTCTGACCTACAGTTCTATTCTGTTTCAGACTCATGATTATGTTTGGGTGGCAAGCAAAGACATCAAAATTTTGAGGTGTGTTTGATCATTGGCTGATTTTCAGGAGAGTGTTTTGGGTATGTTATATGAGGGAAAGAGGAGGAATTCAAATAAACACAATTTATAAAAAACATTGGTTTATGTTCATATTGAAGAGTAGCTTATAATTATAATTATGAATGAGTTTGCGTGTCTGTGAATCTGTCAAAAGATTTGGGGATTCTAAATAAGTTAACAAATGGATTGACATGGAACTGATGAAAGAAATTGTGTGATCTCTTTTTCCTTTCATGGCCTGCTTCTGGAATTACTTCATATCATGCTCTAAATTGCCTTTGGAAAGTTTCTGGCTGCCTGCCTCAGAGAAGAGTTTCTTCCCTCAGTTCACCAAAGGCAACTGTTTGGTTTTAAATCATACACTTTTTTTTTTTTAACCTGAATCCCTAGCACAGAAGTTGAGGTCCCAAAATGTATATTGAATGAATGAATAAATAAGCAAATGAACTTATGTCAGATGAATAAGTAATGGGCATATTCTTGAATTCTGGCTACAAATAAAAGATGTTTCACTGATAGTATTGCAACAATTCATCTGTAGAATGGAGTAGAGTATTAAAGATGGTCATTTCTTCAGTTTCTAAAACTTCAGCCCCTCCCCCCCACTACTCCCAGTTTATGTGGGGGGTGAGGGAGGAAGAAATTAGTATCGATTCTTTTTAAATGAAGAATTAGGTATTTGGGAAGTTTAGGCTTTCGCACTTAAACATCCATTATCTGCTGAAAACAGAGCATAGACCGTATGGAAGAGATAACTATTACCCTTTATCTGCCTCTTCTGAAATAAAAGGAGTCAGAAGTTTTCTTTTGAATGTTATAATGCGGCTTTTTAACCTGTAGAAATCACCCATATCTATCATAATTCAACTTTTAAAAGAGCTATATATATAAATCATGAGAAAAAATAGTAAATAAAACAGAAAAGAATCAGTTAGTTGTATGATTTGACAAAACAAACAAAGAACAAAGCAAATAAAACTTCACTTTATAGCTGATTACATTGAAAAAGAATTTTAAATTTTTTATAATTATGAATGTTACCCTTTCTGGGTATGAAAGAGGAATGGCATCCCCCTTCTTCTTTCTACAAGTATATTATGATCTTAAATTATGGAATGCCATATTTTGGGAGCTGAAGGTAAGCCAATATTATCCACTCTAAACCACATCCCCCCTTTAAAAACAACAAAAACAAAAAACAAGCAGTCGAAAACATAAGTGACGAAACCAACTGAAACAGTTAGGTTATAGCTGACCCCGCCTTCTTTTTGAACTAAATAGAGGTTTAAAATTTTAATTTGTGAAATGGCTTTTTAACGTGATGCTTTTGCTAGGAGCACTCCTAGCAAAGAACTTTTAGCGAAGGCTCTTCCTCTAAATGTGTTGTTCAGATGACATAAGTTGAGATTCTGCCAATTAAGGCAAGAGGCCTTGGGTTAGCTTCTCAGCCATTCTTTGCCTCAGTTTATCCTCCTAGCAAATAAGTGCTTCTGCTATGACTCTCTGAAATTCCTTCTAGTATGACCTTCTGTAATTCCACCTCCTATTCGGTTTTCCTTCTACAAGAAACAGGCTTCTTTCCTTGACCACAAGATGAGTAAGGGTTAAAATCTGTTTTAAGTCTTTATTTTGGGAGGTTTTTTTTTTCCTATTGAACTGCTATTTGGTTATCTAGTAGGAAGTTCCCATGAATACCTCTTTTAAAAACAACTTTTAAAGTGAAAAGTTTGAATCCATAATGAACATCTCTAAGGACAATGCAAGGGTTTCACAGCCTAAAAGGACTAGGTCATGACCATCATAAGAGGACACACTGGGCAGTAAATTTCCCATGAAGACACCATGAACAGCAAGTAGTTATGGGGACACCTGCTCTGCACCCAGTTCTTGTTCCTTTTTACATCATCTCTTTAATGATCACGTCTGCATCTGGACTTTGAACTACCATGTGTAATTCTTATTTCATCACACAAAATCTCTCTTCCAAAACCTAGAGCTACACTGACAGTTGGGTGACGGAAATAATTCCCACACGCTTCTCCTACTGGCACCTCAAATGCAGAAAGTCCCAGGCTCTCCTTTCCGTCCACCTCCTAACTGCATTTCTCTTCCAACACTTCCCACCCATGTGGAGGGCACCTTCAGTCTTCTCATTCAACACACCTAGAAGACCCTGAAGGCAGATGAAGGACAAAGGGATTCAAAACAGAAGAGGTGAACACAGAAGATGGAGAAACAGAAGGTGAGAAAACAGGCAAAAGATTGTTATAATTGGCCAGGCATGAGAGAAATGGAAAATGGGCATGACCATGCTACGGAAATGAATGGATGAATGGTTGGATGAATGAATGAATGTGTGTGTGTGTGTGTGTGTGTGTGTGTGTGTGTGTGTGTGTGTATAATTTGTGTATAGGATTTATCAAGAAAAATAACAGAGCAAAGAAGAAACATTGAAAGGAATAACATTGGCCCACCAGCTCTTAACTCACTTAAAACACATAGTATCATTAATTTTTATTTTTTTGTTAACAAGTGTATAGAAAGAGCATGTTCACTTGTGTTAAAAGTATGGAGGGAATGTAAAACCTGAAAATTGCAACCATTTTCAAGCAACTGTGGCTTGGCCCAATGTGGACCGAGGAAAGACCATGAGACATCTGCTGTTACTCCACTGTGAGCCACGTTCTGGAAAATGTTAGCAACTTATTCTTCACGTCACTCCTGAGAATGTCATTTAAAGGCTTGGCCCATCACACTCAGTTCTTTTTCCTATATCAAAACATGTGGTGACACGTCCAAAGAGGGAATGTCAACACATTGATAATTTTCTAGAGACTTAATATATTTCTGTGCCAGTCGATCGCATACATGAATTTTAAATTGCATTTTATACATAGCTATCAAAATATGTCAGAAATATAGATTCCCTTTTGAAACTGGGCTCCAAGTGCTTTGAGTAAAATTTTAAAATGTTAATGCAGAAGAAAGAGAAGGTTCTCAGCAGAGTATCTTGTTCAGGATCATAACATACTTAAGAAACATCTGTCACAATGCTTTAAAACTTCTTATGTGATAAATACATTCTGAGATCCTTCGATGCACTCTCCCAAATACTTTTGTTCCACAGAAAGTCAGCAGGGGTGGGTGGGACTCACCTTCAGTACTCCTGACCCAATTCCATCTTTTCACTCCATCTTTTCAGCTTACCAAATGAGGTTTCCCAGACTGGGTAAATCACAAAAATAAAAGGTTGTCCTGCCCTAGTGTCTCCCATATAAAATAACTGTTGAGATTAAGAAGAGTTCTGTGGCTATAGCAATCTCGATTGCTTATCACTTTTATCCTACCAGGAAAAACAATAGAAGAAAAACAGTGCATTAATCTGATTTTAGTTCCTTTGCTCTACTTTCAGAGGAAAAAAGGAGTATAAAAATGTAAGTTCTTTCTGTGATTTTTCTCCAGGCATTTTCCTTTGTATTTCTCAGGCAAAGTTGGCTGCCTTCTGAATGGGAAGGCTGAGGCTCCTTGACCTTTTTGAACCACCCATTATGCAGAGAGTTGGTTTTCCACCATTTAGAATTTAGTGCATCTTTGGTGAAGACTGACAGGTACATGGAGGGTCGCTGGAAGAGGCTGGAGGAAGGTAAGAAGGCTAAGAAAGCAACCACATAATTTACAATCCTTCATGCCCATAAAAGCACAGCAAGCAGGTAAGGTCGAGTGAGCTGTCCCCATGGCACCAACCGGGCCTCCAAAAGCTACAGGATTTCATTTCATTATCCCATGACCCTACGTCGCAGCAGGACAAAATGCCACTCTCGGACCCTAGCTAATCTACTGTGACAGAACAGGAAAACAACAACACGGCCTCTGCAGTTTCCCTTCCCAATCATCGGCGAGGCCAAAGGCAAACCACAGAGCTAGCATTGTCTTGTGGCCAACATTCTTCTGCAGAACAGCAATGACAAGTTAGAATATCCAGAACTGGGATCAAACTCTGATTCTGGGACCTCAGAGCGGTGACCACGATGCTGCATCGTTGTCAAGGGCATGGGCACTGGATTCAAATGAGGCCCTCTGTGAGTTGCATAACCTTGGACTTCACAAAGTCTAATTTCAGTTTTCTTAACTATAAAATGGTAATCAGAATAGAGCCAAACCGTTAGGGATGGTAAGAGAAATGGGGGAAAAAAAAAAAAAAAAACTCATCCATGTAAATGCATCGTATAGGGTGTGGCTACAAGAAATAAGCCTGAAATACTGGCCTTTACAATTATGATAGATGTTTCACAAGTGTGTCTTTGATATGGCCACTTAATTTCTTTAGGTCAAGCTATTTCTTTTTTTGGCTGTTCATCTCCTCAATTCGTCAAAAGGATTTCTCCCCGGTTTCTAGAGATCAGCCTGATTGACGTGGCAAGTCACAACAACTAAAAACTCCCATCTTGACCACACCATCGCTATTATCACAATAACTGAGAAAATAGTTACGAGTGTGATCTGAAAAGGGGGAGAGTCACAACATGTCCCCAGCGTGTTCCACGCAGTTTGCAATCATTGCTTATAATCCGTTCTTACCGGGCTCACCTCGGGACAGTGTAAAATCACAATGAAGATACAACTAGAGGAAAATAATTAATCTCGTGTGCCATTTTGCCACTTATAAAAACACGATATCACAGCAGATCACGGATAGCATCTCACGGTAAAGATTCCCATAGTGTTAGTGAACGCTGCACCCGATTCTGAACAGAACTCCTCATTCAGCCTGGCCTCTGTCTCAGCGACTCCTTTCGTCACTGGACAGGGAAATAAAGAAGGTAGCCATCAAGGTTCACTCTTTGCTTTCTAGATTTGAAAAGAAAATGATCCACAGAGATATTTTTGATCTACAATGAAATGTAATACTCTGTTCAGAAGATGACATAAGTCTCACGGTCTTGGAGGGAAGGTGGAGACCGAGGGGACCCTGCATATTTTTGGCTTGTTTCCTCTCTCATCAACTGGAAACGTGACGGTGTTACAGCAACTCTTCTATCCAGTGTATAAAAAACCCCGCACTTAGGCATTTTTTGAGTGATAATTCAATAGGATTAAATTACCCTCATGTGACAGCTCAACTTCACTAATGAGGTACATTTCAGTAAACTGTTGACAGAACTGTCTGGAAGGTTTCTTTAATTTACCAACATGTAAGAACATGGGGAAAGCATTAGTCAACTAGATGAAGATGAATACATAGTGAGGTCTAGGGGTATTTTACATTAATATCTGACAACCTGAAAGGGGTTTTGCCACCTGCTCTATTTAGCCCAAGGCAGGCACAAAATAGCTGGTACCTGTTAGTGTGAATGACTTACCAAAGCAATGAAAGAAATCATCTTAAAGAGGGCTGAGTGGAAAATATGTCAGAGAAATTTCTTCTTCCAGTTAACAGGAAGAGCGCTCCTTGCAAAGTAGGTGATTGTTGCAATAAGGTTGAAAGAATGTTTCAAATCTTTTCAGACAGTTGCACCAACACTTTCATTTTTCAAATTCTTTGAGTTTGTCCTTTCAGATGAAAACATCTGTCTGTATATATTTCTAGCCCAGTATGGATTGGGAATAATGTAAGGTTATTCATGTCCAACTAAGTAATTTATTCCAAGCCAAGGAAAGAAAGAAATGTAGGAAACAGGGAAGAATAAGAATGAGACAAAGAAATCTGCCCATCAAGGCATCAAATGCTCATAGAAAAGCTTTCTAGCTCAGATTACACTGGCCCATAAGAAAAGGGCCATGTAATCATGTGCAACCTGTGAAAAATATTCAGAAACTATTGTTTCTCTAGAGTTGGGCAAGGAATATGGCAGAAGAGAAAAAAGCAGATTTAAATTTTAGCTACGTGCTTGAACATGGTAACCAGTAGGGGGGGCGCTATAGAATCCAAAATGGATATTTGGGTTCCAACATCTACTGGTTTGAATAGTTATTCAAGGGTTAATAACCATACTACCAAATCTTAATTTGCAGATGTGTTCTCAGGAGAAGGTGCTGCCACAAAGGAAGAGTGGACACAAAGATGGAAATACCATCTGACTACATCTATTGGTCAGAAGTGACTCTAAACAATTGAGCATTTTAGAAGGATTAACAGAAAAAAAATTAAGCCAGTAATGACACCTTGAACTCTCAAGTATCACACCTATTAGAGAAGATTGTGAGTTTAGCTAATCCGAGTCATCAGCCAATCCAGAAAGCATTCCTATTTTGCTTTGAAAGCAGAATAAATTTTGTAGCATTTCCTTGTAGCAAGTTATGTATCTCCTTTCACCTTGATAACACTATTGTTCTAATGATTTAGCATTTCCAGAATACACAGTGAGATGTTAGAGGTCCCTGGGAGACAGACTAGGAGAGAGACGATGGAAAGATTTAAAGATAAGAGCCAATGTTTAACAGTTTTAGCTGTGCCAGCTTGTGAGGTAGCATAGGTAAGGAAATCAGTGTTATTGTCAACACACACATAAAGTTTCAAGCTGGACCTTGGGGTAAGAGAGAAATTCTGCCAACAGAAAACCTCCTGGAGGCCTGAAAACACTGGTAAGCTGTTTGTCAAACAGAAGGGAAATATCCCAAAAGGGATAATGCACCAACAGGGTAAGACTTCTTTTGCTGGTCTCAGATACCATCTCTGACTCTCAGCATTATTTTCAGTATCAATAATGATCATAATGACAATAATTACTAACATTTGCCCCATGCTCTGTTATTCACAAGGACTTTTCATCTCTATATTTGTTCCAGTGAAGTAAGTAGGGTCAGACTTTTTGTTTGTTTGTTTTTTGCTTTTGTTTTTCATTTACTTATTAGAGAGAGGGGAGGGAGGGGCAGTGAGGTAGGGAGAGTGGGATATCAAGCAGACTCCCCACTGACCGTGGAGCCTGATGCAGATTTCAATCTTATGACCTGAGATCATGACCTGAGCTGAAATCAAGAGTCGGATGATTGACCCACTGAGCTACCCAGGACCCCAGGTCAGTTTTTATGTAACACTTGACAGAGGAAGAAATTGACTTCAGTGATTATCCACTTGGACTTAAAAATCTGCCAACTGAGACAGAAACTCAGGTCTTCTGATTCCAAATCTAAGTACTTTTTTCACTGTGCTAAACTGTACCAAAATATCAACCGTGAACCATCCAAAGGGAAAGTTACAGGCTCTGATAACAGTTGATACAACCCAAATGGGAATCAAATATCCTGGAGCAGTCCTCATAGAGAATTCTAGAGAAGGGATTCCAACTCTGTACGCCCAGGCAACTTGATCCTATCTGTCTTTTCTTCTTCCCCAACTATGTAAAAAATGGAGAAGGGAGTGATTTCCAATGTAGCAAAGGCCATTCTTTTTGAGTTCTTCCATTTTACAAAATAATACACAATTAAAATAAAGACAAACTAGCAACAGAGAAAGAAATAATGTAGAATTCAGACCTATTAAATATTTTAGTAGAAGGTTTTAGTTGAAATACTAATTTAAACAACAGTATTTTCTCACCCAACAATGTTTATATAGTAGTCACTAAATCTTGGGCCATATCTACTTATTAATATGGTTCTAAAAGTTTTAGGTTCAAAGGGCTGTCCTGGCTGTTACTCTGACCAAGTAAAACTCAACTGTCAAATAATAGCTTAATGTAAATAGTTTTTTTTTTTTAAACTAAGAGGTCTTTGCTTTCTGTAATAGTTTTAAAGTTAAACGGGAACAACCAAATTTCATGCAGCATCGACTCAGCTATCTAATCAATTATTTTGGAAAGTTTCAATAGCACAAACAGCTGATCGTAGCTGACATTTTTTTTTAAATTTATTTATTTGACAGAGAGAGAGATCACAAGTAGACAGAGAGGCAGGTAGAGAGAGAGAAGGGAAGCAGGCTCCCTGCTGAGCAGAGAGCCCGATGTGGGGCTCGATCCCAGGACCCTGGGATCATGACCTGAGCTGAAGGCAGAGGCTTTAACCTGCTGAGCCACCCAGGTGCCCCATAGCTGACATTTTCTGACTGCTTACTACAAGCTAGAAAGAAGCACTTACAAGCATTATTTAATTTCATCCCCCCATATGATCAGTCCTGTTATTAGCTACACAGAGAAGGTGCAAAAAAGCAGACTGAGGGCCTAGGGACATTTGCCCATACTGCACAGCTTGGAATCAGCCGAGCCACCGCTTGAATCCACGTCTGATTATTCCAGAGTCCAGACCCGTCACCATGCTGGCTTGACTTTGTTTTGGCAGGTCATGTTTCTCGATAACTTCCTAGTGTTTTTCCTATTACTAATTCTGCTTATCTAACCCAAAGATAGCTTCATTTGGAAAGATGGAAGGAAGTTCAATCACCTGGAGCCAAACAGAATATCTGGTGATTTAAAAAGTCTACTTTCTTATCAGTGGGGAAGGTTTGGTGCCAAGATGTGAAAACAGCAGAGCCAGAGATAACACCAGAAGCAGTCCTCTTCAAATAAATTAATCCTCTAGATATACTTGAATTTGCATACCCAAGATATGTTGCAAAGATTTTAATATTGTTTATAACATGAAAAAAAGTCAGATGGAACCAAAGGAATAAATAATTTCTGACATATACAATAAAGTATATACAACCATTAAAAGAAATTAAATAGATTCATATATACTGATATGGATCAGTTACTAAGATGATTGTTAAGTAAAAAATCAAGATGTTGACTAGTATGCCGATATGTTACCAAATTTTTTTTAAGATTTTATTTATTTATTTGAGAGAGAGAGAGAGATCACAAGCAGGCAGAGGCAGGCAGAGAGAGAGGGGAAGCAGACTCCCTGCCGAGCAGAGAGCCCGATGCGGGGCTCGATCCCAGGACCCTGAGACCATTACCTGAGCCAAAGGCAGAGGTCTAACCCCCTTAGCCACCCAGGTGCCCCCTAAATATTTTTTAAAGAGAGATGTACAAACTTACACAAAATACAATATCACTAGAAGGATCCATGAGATTCTGACATTAATTTTGTGTCTGGAGGGGATAACTGATTCAGAGAAGAGAGAAGCCTACTTTTTACTGTATAATTACTTGTATTGGTCCAATTATTTTCTATCATTGCATGAATTACTTAAAATATTTTGACATTAATAAAAAATAGTGGGTGCTCAATCAATGTTCATTGATCTGAACAATGATGAGCACATATGGGCCGCATTCATCCAGAAACACGGGCCTTGAAAACAGACAAAAATTTTTAAATTTGGCTCTGTCATAAACTACCAGGGCAAAGTACCTTTGTACAAGGGTCCTTCGTTTTGTAGCCACAGTTTCATTATGAGAAATTGGTATAACAGTATCCACTCTATGTCTAAGGTTCGAGAGGATCAGATGAGAGAATACACAGACAGCATTCTCCAGAGTATAAAATGTCACTATTATTGTTACTGCATTGGTGGTTACGTGCTGGTGAAGCTGGCTCTGGTCCCCAATGAGAAGCCACGGCAGGCAGAAAGATGAGACCTGCCGTGAGTAGTTGGACTTGTCCATCACGGATCATCCAAAGACTTGTCAATTAACCCGCTTCCTTCCTAGCGTATTCCCGTTGTTTAGCAAATAGATGTCAAAGTATTTGTGGTTTCCCTTTTAGACAGGGGGAAATATTTGTTCA
The DNA here is from genome assembly GCF_902655055.1 of Lutra lutra. Taxonomy (NCBI): domain Eukaryota; kingdom Metazoa; phylum Chordata; class Mammalia; order Carnivora; family Mustelidae; genus Lutra; species Lutra lutra. Next base: position 56,255,952 of record NC_062292.1, read on the forward strand.
GAGAAATACTTGAATGGTACTTCGAGTAGGAACAAACCTAAGAGGGACCTTGGTTGAGACTGAGAGAAATAATAGTCTTGCTCCTCTGAAGAAGAAGGTGAAAAGGAGAGAGGGAGGGATGGAGGCTGAGGCCAACCAAAGTTTGAGGGATCTGCAATGTGACCACCAACCTCCCGGCGTCCGTGTCAAAACAATGAACCACAGATGACCAAGAGGAACAGAGTCTCGGGGAAGCCGTAAAAAGGCTAAGTACAAACATTCCCAGGTTCCCTCCAGACAACAGAGACAGAGAGGATTTAAGAAATATCCAGAGGGAGAAGCACAAGGAGGTAAAAACCCCAGACCTCTCATGGATTGAGAACCCAGGTTCATCTTAGAAGACAAAGGGGCGGGGGCCCCAGCCGACTTCGGGGTGACATGCTATTTTCCCGAATAGGTACTTAGCCAGTGAGGTTCAATACACCCTAATGTTAGCCCGAGTTTACAGACCACAGTTCTGGGAGAGCCAGCCCAGAGGAGCTGAGCATCTGCAATCAGCAGCAGTCTTCCTAGGTGAAGTGCAAATTGCTTTCCCTGGTGCTTGACCCTTCCAAACCATAATGATAATTGCTGCTGTGTTGCAAGCTGGGCTTATGAACAACTCAGGGGTTAGTGCCCTCCCCTCAGGAAGGCTACCCAGTTGCAGGCACTGCACACATCTGATTGGGACAAATTGCTAGTTACCTGTTAATCAGCGCACAGTAGTAGGTATTTTGTAATATCACCAAAGCGCGGTAACACCACCCCTCTCTCCTAGATAAAATAAAAAATAAATACATGAAATAAAATAAAATAACATTGACTGCTTCTATGTATTTCTGGTAGAAATGAAATAGGCTCAATTTTTAATCACATGAGCAGTAAATCAAATATAAAATTTAAAACAATGAACTACAAAGAGCCTCCTCAAAGTCACTTAGCATTGATAAATTAGTAATGTATTATTAAATTATTCATATCTTTTTTTTTTCCTTTGGACTATAATGATATACTGTACACAGCGCTGATAATTTACTTAGGCTGAGTCCATTCATTTAATTATGCTGCTAAACTTGGTAGGCCAATTGGTCATCATGAGAGTTTCCAGGCAGGCTAATCACAAATATATAGAACATGTCCCTTATTGTCCCCAGCGGCTAAGTGCTAAATGCTATTTAGTGCTCAGAAGGTTAATGTCCTGCTTATGTAAATTGTCCAATTTAACATTCAGCAGCAGTATCATAAATTCTGGCTCCAGGATTTCATTAAACGTATGTTCAAACTAGTTGACCTTAAGGTTAACAGCACAAGTTAAACAGGACAATTATTTAACTCACTTCTTATCAAGAGACTGAAGCGTACTCGCCATTTAATAGCTCTGCATACTTCACAATTAGAATTCTTATAAGGTCTCTGATAAAACTGCAGGTCATGAATTTTCATAAGGATGTCAGATAATAACTATTATCTGCACTTGTTTTTCTTTCTTATAAACTTAAACTTTGATCTTAACATTCAATAGAAATGATCCACAGAGAAGGACTAGGTGACTGGAGCAGCTAGTGTTCACTTTCATTCCCGTCTGCTCGAGGATTTGAAACATTGGACCGCAATTGTCATCACGGAAATAAATGGAAAAGTCAGAGACTCACCGCGAGGCGCAGAGCTCAAATGAAGCATTTGGCCCAACACTGAGTTACAATATTGCCTCCTGTTTGGGGACACGAGACCAAACATTATTCTTTTCTTAAAAGACCCTCAAATGCCTCTTAATCTACTGGAGAAATTGCAGTGTCCTTTGCATTTGTAGCATGATGGATTTTAATATGATAGAACAGAAAGTTAGTTCATTCGAGACATCTTTTTCTTTGAGTCTTGTTTTCTCTCCTTGCTCTCCCTGGGTATTTTGAATGAAATATGAGCAAAACTCTGGGATGCTGCCACCTCCAGCCGTGGGTTGACATTCCCATGCACGTGTCTCTGTGGCGGGATCAGGCGATGGCTTTCGGGGACTCCTTATGTTGGTAACCACACCCCAGTATTCTCAACAGCCGACAGCCACTCTGCACCAGGAGAGGCACAGGGAAACATTCTCCTTGCAGGTTCTGCTGTTTCTACACACCACTCTTTGGTAGGTGAAGCAGCAGATAAGAGCACATGGGACTTTTATTAATAATCACAGGCTGAATTTCGGTTAGGAACTGAAACGAAGCAAAATATGTCAGACTTGCCTATGGGTACATTTACTGGGGGCATAAAATATTTTTTTTAATTTGGTAATGTTCATAAAATATGATTAAATGTAATGATAGGAAAGGGCCTGGTGGGTGGGTAGGTAGATAGATATTAAAAAATGCCAAGGCTTGGCCCCGTTCTTCTCTTATTCCCAGAGGTTACTTATGTGAAGAGCTATTTAAAGAAATAATATAAGGAAGAAATATTTTCTAGCATGAAAAAACGTGACAGTGTTTATACCCTCTTGTGTTGCTCTTCATCTAACTTCATCTTCTGAATATTGGCTTCAAATCCTGCCTGAAAGGGGACATAAATAAAGTGAAATGGCTAATGGACTAAAACACTTATGATCAGGTTTTCATAACTAACATTATTGATAGCTTCTTTCGCACATGCACTCACACATAGCGCAATATCTATTCCTAAAGTAAGATTTAGAGCCCTATTTGCAATAAAAGGCTAGCACGTGCAAATAAAGAATGCGAAAGTGAGGCCAGCAGATGGCATTCCCCCGAGAGGGAGAGGAGGGCCTCCTCCCAAAGCAGACCCGACCTAGGGGAGCAGAACACTTTCCCAGATTTTAGATGTGCCTGGACTCTTCTGCATCCGGAATGGTCTTCAGGGCCAGAGAGTGGTCTAGTCTTTAATTTGGAAACGACCACCCCTTTCTACTTAATGGCTTAGTATTTGAACTTGGTCAGGTAAGTAGGTGTTTGTGTCTGCACTTTAAAACAGTAACAAGAAAAAAAAAACAGTAACAGGAATGTCATGCAGGAATGTAACATACAAATAAGGGAAGCTGGCAAGATGATTATTGATTCTGGTGCTTTCCATGTCCATCTTAAGGTGGTCTTTCTGGGTTTCTTCCTCCTTTAAGTTCTCCATTTCAGCAAAAAGAGTTGACGACCAACTTTCCAATGTCTAGAAATTCACTTTGTATTTAAAAAAGGTCTTATCGATAACTCTCTATTTAAAACTATTTTTGCTGTAGTTACAATGAGAAAGGTGCTAACAAAGCAGAAAGCATTTTATCTGCTTCTTGTTATTTAGATACAGTTTGAGGGTATAATTTTTTTTTCTATTTTAGTTTGTATTATTCCTATGTCAACAGAAAAAAAATTTCCTCAAAATCTGGACTTTATTATTCTATTAAAATGAAGTCTAGATTACATAGTAACTGTAAATTATGGCTTTATTAAATTAAATCCATTGGAAAGAGCATTTGATTAAGGGACTGATATAGTTACTCATGTGTACAGTTTTATTACGGTAGCGTCCCCTCCTTCAATTATATTGAAAATATGAAAGCAGCAGAATCTTGGTGTACTGTCCCCCTTGGGGGACCTGTGTATTCATGTTGAAGTTTGTCTAATATTGGGTACAGCATTGGGAATAGAGTCAATGGTATTTTGGTAACAATGGGACAGAGGGTGGCCACACTTATGGGGAGGGCAGCATATGTATAGAGTTGTTGATACTATGTTGCACACTGTAACATTTTGTGTCAATTACACTTTCATACACACACACATATATGTATATGTATATTATACATATATAAATAGAACTATCTATATTGAGGGACACCTAGATGGCTCAGTCAGTTAAGCATCTGCCTTCAGCTCAAGATATGATCCCAGAGTCCTGGATCGAGTCCCACATCTGGCTTCTTGCTTGGTGGGGAGTCTGCTTCTCTCTCTGCCTGCTGCTGCCCCTGCTTTTGCTCTCTCTCACTCTGACAAATAAATAAATACAATTTAAAAAATAAGTAAATATCTATGTTTGAATTCATCATCTCTGTACTCTAAAGAATAGAGATGAATTCAAAGTTAGATAGTGATCAGACCAAAGCATTTCTCCCTTCTTTCAGAATCTTATGGTCCCCAAAAGTATTATTACTGTGGAAAAAAAAAAAATGTTTTATACAGGGAATGCAACAGGGACTTCAAGCAGGATAGTATCATGTTCAGTTACAAGTACTTAGTTTTGTCCTTTCTTTTGTCCCAATATGAGTGTAATAGAGAACAAAGAAAGATGTGTAAGTGGGTGCAATATGACCTCAGACCTTTCAGAAATGGCAGAGTCATTGCCCAGCGCTATGCTCAGGCCTCACTGCTGGTATCAGACACAAGTACAGATGTCATCAATGATGTCCGCGAGGAAGCTGGGAACGGTCACGCTAGTGGGGCCCTGCTGCTGCATCCCTCATTTCATCTGCTTTCACCTCCACTCGAAGAAAAGACCGGCAGTCCAAATCACAATCAACCTGCTACGGCTAGCATCGATCCACCCAGCGTCCATTAGAGGAGAGACAGGTCAATGTATGCCAAGTCCTGCAATGTCTGTGCTTGTGAGCCCGGGTTGACATCGGGAATGGCTGCCAGCTGGTAAAGAAAGATGGGAGACATGCTGGCCGAAGGGAGGAGGAGGTTGTTGTGAGTTGACTTGTCTCTCCCAGACACGTATGTTGAAATCTTCATCTCCGGTACCTGTGAATGTGATCTTACTTGGAGACACGGTCTTTGCATGTGTAATCACATTAAGATGAGGACACACTAGATTAGAGTGGCCCCTAACTCCAATAACTGGTGTCCTTATAAAGATGGATAGATTCTGGGTCACACAGAGACCATCATGTAAGACACAGGCAGAGAACTGGAGTGATGTATCTACAAGCCAAGTTTGCTGGCACCTGCTAGAAGCTAGAGGAGAGCCAAGGACCATGTGTCCCCTCAGAACATCAGAAGGAACAAATCCTACTGACTCCTTGATTTAGAAACTTCATGTCTCCACTATGATGAAAAAATAAATTCCTTGATTGGAAGAGTGAGTGTGAATTTGAAGGCAGAGAGTCAAAGTTCATCAGTTTATAAGCTATGAACTTTGGGAAGGAAATTTACCCATTCATTCCACAAATATACATTGACCACCCACTCCGTGCTGGATACTGGCACTACAAGTCAGACATAGGTTAGGGTTAGGGTTAGACATGGAAATTTCTTGAGTTTCATGGTCCTTTTTCTTTCTTTTTTTTTTTTTTAAGATTTTTATTTATTTGGCAGACAGAGATCACAAGTAGGCAGAGAGGCAGACAGAGAGAGAGAGGAGGAAGCAGGCTCCCTGCAGAGCACAGAGCCCGATGTGGGGCTCGATCCCAGGACACTGGGACCATGACCTGAGCCGAAGGCAGAGGCTTTAACCCACTGAGCCACCCAGGTGCCCCTCATTGTCCTTTTTCAAGGCTCAGTTTCCTCCTCTGTGAATTTGGGGCTAATTATAACACCTAATTCATGGGGCAAATTATAAGGAATGGGTGAGATATAATACATGTAAAGGAATGGGAGAGCCCAGGAATATTAGCTATTGTTTCCACTGGATTGGAAATTCCTAAATAGTAGTAACAGTTTGCAACCTACCTTTATATACCTACATCTTGCACAATGCTTAGCATATAACAGATACTTAACAAATATTTTGTATGATTATGAACAGCAGTACAGATAAAATTCGTCACATCCTAGCCTGTTCTTCTTCATTCGATTGGTAATAGTACTTTGAATATTAAACCATACAATGGGAGAGTGTATCATGGGCATCTTTGTACTCCTCTGCCCTTACCTGACATGATCCCTGGAACGTAGAAGGTACTTTTTGTATTTATCTGAGTAAAAAGTCTGTCAGTTAATAATCATTTCAAATAGAAAACTTACAATAGGAAGAAGAGCATTTAGACATGTCTGCTTCAACCCTTCCAGAACCGCATCCATCCCACTGGCCAGCTGCCAACACTGAAGATTTTAAATTTGTAGACTCTGTTCTGTCCATATTTTGAAATCATTCTAACCTTGCTTGGTAGTCTATAAGAGGCTGGGTGAACATTAGAAAAGATTTCCATGAAAAAGGGATTTTCGGGGCGCCTGGGTGGCTCAGTGGGTTAAGCCGCTGCCTTCGGCTCAGGTCATGATCTCGGAGTCCTGGGATCGAGTCCCGCATCGGGCTCTCTGCTCAGCAAGAAGCCTGCTTCCCTCTCTCTCTCTGCCTGCCTCTCTGTCTACTTGTGATCTCTCTCTGTCAAATAAATAAATAAAATCTTTAAAAAAAAAAAAAGGGATTTTTCTAGGAACATTTGGACAATGAGTAGGAGTTACAAAGTAAGGGAGAATATACAAAGGGCTAGAAATGCATGATAAGATAGCCTAAATTTAAAACTAATAGAAATCCAGCATGCCTGAAGCATAATAAGGGAGAGAAAGAGGAGTCCCAGAGAAGGACGAGAGGTAGGCAGGAGCTAAGGCTAAGACTTTGAACTACAGCACTATTGACATTTGGGGCCAGATAATTTTTTGTTGTGGGGGTCTGTCCTGTGTCTTGCAGGATGTTTCACAGCATTATCACTAGAAGCCAATAGTGTTCCTCAGTGTAACAACTGAAAATGTCTCCAGGTACTGCCCAAAGGCCCCTTAGGGAACATACTCCCTGGGACTGAGAATCTGTTGGCCACCAGGACATTACAGGGCCTTATGGCCCACATAAGCAATAGAAGAGATCACTATGATTGACTTGCATTTTGAAAAAAAAAAAATTACTCTGCTTAGTGTATGCAGGAGACCAACTGGGAGGGCATTACAAGAAGTCCACAGGAGGGATGATGGAAGTTTTGACCAAGATTGTGGCAGTAGGATGGAAGGAATCTGAGAGATTCAAGAGGCATTGGGAAGTAGAATGTGAGTAGTATTCATGTATATGGATTTTTTTAAATGACCATCTCACTGTTTTATTTGATCCTGTTCAAGGCCTAGGGAAGAACCAACAGATCAGATCTTCCTGTTGTCCATCTGATTTCAACTGGTTATAGCCTTTTTCAGATTCAGGAGACTTCTTTGCTTATTACTTATCACTTATCACTATAATTTCTAACTCTACATTATTTTATCAAGCTTCACCTTAGACCTGGCTGTGATCTGAAGGACACTGTTTAATTTCCTCTTGAAGGGAAACTCGAGGAACACATGCTCTTTTTTTTTTTATAAAGATTTTATTTATTTATTTGACAGACAGAGATCACAAGTAGGCAGAGAGGCAGGCAGAGAGAGAGAGAGGAGGAAGCAGGCTCCCCGCGGAGCTGAGAGCCCGATGTGGGGCTCGATCCCAGGACCCTGGGATCATGACCTGAGCCGAAGGCAGAGGCTTTAACCCACTGAGCCACCCAGGCACCCACACATGCTCTTTTTGATGATGTCTCTGTTTGTCCTGGAAGCAGGATTACTAGAAGCTTGCCAGAGTAGTTTCCATCCTTACATTGATCTCCATTATACAAGGAGAACTCGGGAAGAATCTCAGGTTTAAAGGAAAAATATAAATGTTAAGTCTACCATGGTTTGAGCATCTGCTGAAGGCCACAGAGTAATCTTCTAGCTCTCTCACAGAAAAATCAACAGTCGTCAGAATATATTTATTACCCCATTTGGTAGATTTCATTAACAATCTCATTAGGCCCACCCTCACACAGTACAAGCCTTTTTCCATCAGTAAAAGAAGGAACAAAAGGTCATAGCTTTCCTGCAACTTCTATACACTAATTAGAAAGACCCTTTACAAGGTAAGGCTGAACATAATTGGGTTATTACTGAATTCCACTACAAAATAAAAAAATATATATATACAAAAATTTTATTCTTGTTGGTTTTTCCGTGAGTGAGACACAGATCATCGATGGATATTCAAAGGGTAGTGAGACAATCCTGATGGGTTTTCCATTTGTGAGATTCCAGTTTCAGGGATCCCATTAATAATCCTCATATTAAAGAACCTATTGGACAGGTGGCCATTTGGGACCTGCTCCTGATCAAAAGCAATTCTAAATATCTACTTTAACAATTGTAAACCTTATTCAATGGCAAGTTCAAGATATAATATTGGTGCTCAGAGGAAAACTCTTTTCTTTAGAAAGTCATCAAAGTGTCGTTAAAGCCAGCAGTGTGCCATGAACAAGTTAAAGACCCCTTCAAAAAAGTCTGTGTGTAGACAGAGGAGTCAAGATGGCGGAGAAGTAGCAGGCTGAGACTACTTCGGGTAGCGGGAGATCAGCTAAATAGCTTATCTAAAGATTGTAAACACCTACAAATCCAACGGGAGATTGAAGAGAAGAAGAACAGCAATTCCAGAAACAGAAAATCAACCACTTTCTGCAAGGTAGGACTGGCGGAGAAGTGAATCCAAAGCGACGGGAAGATAGACCGCGGGGGGAGGGGCCAGCTCCCGGCGAGCGGCGGAGCAACGGAGCAAAATCAGGACTTTTAAAAGTCTGTTCCGCTGAGGGACATCGCTCCAGAGGCTTAACTGGAAGCCCAGGCGGGGTCAGCGCGGCCTCAGGTCCCGCAGGGTCGCAGAAGGATCGGGGGTGTCTGAGTGTCACAGAGCTTGCCGGTATTAGAACGGGGAAGCCGGCTGCAGAGACAGAGCCGAGGAGTGACTCTCAGCTCGGGGTCGCCTTGAACCGGTCTCAGGCTCGGTCAGCTCGGAGCGCTGGCCGGAGGCCAGGGTGGCGGGAGTCTTTGGGCGCTGTTCTCTGAGGGCGCACTGAGGAGTGGGGCCCCGGGCTCTCGGCTCCTCCGGGCCGGAGACCGGGAGGCCGCCATCTTTAGTCCCGTCCTCCGGACTCTACGGAAAGCGCTCAGGGAACAAAAGCTCCCGAAAGCGAACCCCAGCGGATGACTCAGCGCGGCCCGGGTAAGGGCGGTGCAACTCCGCCTGGGGCAAAGACGCTTGAGAATCACTACAACGGGCCCCTCCCCCAGAAGATCAACGGGAAACCCAGCCAGGACCAAGTTCACCTACCAAGGAGAGCGGCGGAATTCCAGAGGAGAAGAAAGCAAAGCACGGAACTCATGGCTTTCTCCCCATGATTTTTTAGCCTTGCAGTTAATTTAATTTTTTTTTCTTTTTCAATTTTTTTTCTTTTTCTCTTCTTCTGCTGAATTTTTTTTAACTTTTACCGTTTTCTTTTTTTAACGTTTTTTAAATAATTTATCTAATATATATATTTTTTTCCTCTTTTTATATTTTTTCTTTATCGGCTTTCTTTTTTTTAATAGTTTCTTTTTTTTTTTTTTTTTTTTCTTTCTTTCTGAACCCCTTTTTTCCCCTTTCTCCCCCCTCACAATTCGGGATCTCTTCTGATTTCGCTAAAGCATATTTTCCTGGGGTTGTTGCCACCCTTTTAGTATTTTACTTGCTCCTTCATAACTCTTATCTGGACAAAATGACAAGGCGGAAAAATTCACAACAAAAAAAGAACAAGAGGCAGTACCAAAGGCTAGGGACCTAATCAATACAGACATTGGTAATATGTCAGATATAGAGTTCAGAATGACGATTCTCAAGGTTCTAGCCGGGCTTGAAAAAGGCATGGAAGATATTAAAGCAACCCTCTCAGGAGATATAAAAGCCCTTTCTGGAGAAATAAAAGAACTAAAATCTAACCAAGTTGAAATCAAAAAAGCTATTAATGAGGTGCAATCAAAAATGGAGGCTCTCACTGCTAGGATAAATGAGGCAGAAGAAAGAATTAGCGATATAGAAGACCAAATGACAGAGAATAAAGAAGCTGAGCAAAAGAGGGACAAACAGCTACTGGACCACGAGGGGAGAATTCGAGAGATAAGTGACACCATAAGACGAAACAACATTAGAATAATTGGGATTCCAGAAGAAGAGGAAACAGAGAGGGGAGCAGAAGGTATATTGGAGAGAATTATTAGAGAGAATTTCCCCAATATGGCAAAGGGAACAAGCATCAAAATTCAGGAGGTTCAGAGAACCCCCCTCAAAATCAATACGAATAGGTCCACACCCCGTCACCTAATAGTAAAATTGACAAGTCTTAGTGACAAAGAAAAGATCCTGAAAGCAGCCCGGGAAAAGAAGTCTGTAACGTACAATGGTAAAAATATTAGATTGGCAGCAGACTTATCTACAGAGACCTGGCAGGCCAGAAAGAGCTGGCATGATATATTCAGAGTACTAAATGAGAAAAACATGCAGCCAAGAATACTATATCCAGCTAGGCTATCATTGAAAATAGACGGAGAGATTAAAAGCTTCCAGGACAAACAAAAACTGAAAGAATTTGCAAATACCAAACCAGCTCTACAGGAAATATTGAAAGGGGTCCTCTAAGCAAAGAGAGACCCTCAAAGTAGTAGATCAGAAAGAAACAGAGACAATATACAATAACAGTCACCTTACAGGCAATACAATGGCACTAAATTCATATCTCTCAATACTTACCCTGAATGTTAATGGGCTAAATGCCCCAATCAAAAGACACAGGGTATCAGAATGGATAAAAAAACAAAACCCATCTATATGTTGCCTACAAGAAACTCATCTTAAACCCGAAGACACCTCCAGGTTTAAAGTGAGGGGGTGGAAAAGAATTTACCATGCTAATGGACATCAGAAGAAAGCAGGAGTGGCAATCCTTATAGCAGATCAATTAGATTTTAAGCCAAAGACTATAATAAGAGATGAGGAAGGACACTATATCATACTCAAAGGAACTGTCCAACAAGAAGATCTAACAATTTTAAATATCTATGCCCCTAACGTGGGAGCAGCCAACTATATAAACCAATTAATAACAAAATCAAAGAAACACATCGACAAGAATACAATAATAGTAGGGGATTTTAACACTCCCCTCACTGAAATGGACAGATCATCCAAGCAAAAGATCAACAAGGAAATCAAGGCCTTAAATGACACACTGGACCAGATGGACATCACAGATATATTCAGAACATTTCATCCCAAAGCAACAGAATACACATTCTTCTCTAGTGCACATGGAACATTCTCCAGAATAGATCACATTCTTGGTCCTAAATCAAGTCTCAACCGGTATCAAAAGATTGGGATCATTCCCTGCATATTTTCAGACCACAATGCTCTAAAGCTAGAACTCAATCACAAGAGGAAATTTGGAAAGAACCCAAATACATGGAGACTAAACAGCATCCTTCTAAAGAATGAATGGGTCAACCAGGAAATTAAAGAAGAATTGAAAAAATTTATGGAAACAAATGATAATGAAAACACAACGGTTCAAAATCTGTGGGACACAACAAAGGCAGTCCTGAGAGGAAAATATATAGCGGTACAAGCCTTTCTCAAGAAACAAGAAAGATCTCAGGTACACAACCTAACCCTACACCTAAAGGAGCTGGAGAAAGAACAAGAAGAAACCCTAAACCCAGCAGGAGAAGAGAAATCATAAAGATCAGAGCAGAAATCAATGAAATAGAAACCAAAAAAACAATAGAACAAATCAACGAAACGAGGAGCTGGTTCTTTGAAAGAATTAATAAGATTGATAAACCCCTGGCCAGACTTATCAAAAAGAAAAGAGAAAGGACCCAAATAAATAAAATCATGAATGAAAGAGGAGAGATCACAACGAACACCAAAGAAATACAGACAATAATAAGAACATACTATGAGCAACTCTACGCCAACAAATTTGACAATCTGGAAGAAATGGATGCATTCCTAGAGACATATAAACTACCACAACTGAACCAGGAAGAAATAGAAAGCCTGAACCGACCCATAAGCAGTAAGGAGATTGAAACAGTCATCAAAAATCTCCAAACAAACAAAAGCCCAGGGCCAGATGGCTTCCCGGGGGAATTCTACCAAACATTTAAAGAAGAACTAATTCCTATTCTCCTGAAACTGTTCCAAAAAATAGCAATAGAAGGAAAACTTCCAAACTCATTTTATGAGGCCAGCATCACCTTGATCCCAAAACCAGACAAGGATCCCAACAAAAAAGAGAACTACAGACCAATATCCTTGATGAACACAGATGCAAAAATTCTCGCCAAAATACTAGCCAATAGGATTCAACAGTACGTTAAAAGGATTATTCACCACGACCAAGTGGGATTTATTCCAGGGCTGCAAGGCTGGTTCAACATCCGCAAATCAATCAATGTGATACAACACATTAATAAAAGAAAGAACAAGAACCATATGATACTCTCCATAGATGCTGAAAAAGCATTTGACAAAGTACAGCATCCCTTCCTGATCAAAACTCTTCAAAGTGTAGGGATAGACGGCACATACCTCAATATTATCAAAGCCATCTATGAAAAACCCACCGCAAATATCATTCTCAATGGAGAAAAACTGAAAGCTTTTCCGCTAAGGTCAGGAACACGGCAGGGATGTCCGTTATCACCACTGCTATTCAACATAGTACTAGAAGTCCTAGCCTCAGCAATCAGACAACAAAAGGAAATTAAAGGCATCCAAATCGGCAAAGAAGAAGTCAAACTATCACTCTTCGCAGATGATATGATACTCTATGTGGAAAACCCAAAAGACTCCACTCCAAAACTGCTAGAACTTGTTCAGGAATTCAGTAAAGTGTCAGGATATAAAATCAATGCACAGAAATCAGTTGCATTTCTCTACACCAACAACAAGACAGAAGAAAGAGAAATTAAGGAGTCCATCCCATTTACAATTGCACCCAAAACTATAAGATACCTAGGAATAAACCTAACCAAGAGACTAAGAATCTATACTCAGAAAACTATAAAGTACTCATGAAAGAAATTAAGGAAGACACAAAGAAATGGAAAAATGTTCCATGCTCCTGGATTGGAAGAATAAATATTGTGAAAATGTCTATGCTACCTAAAGCAATCTACACATTTAATGCAATTCCTATCAAAGTAACATCCATTTTTTTCAAAGAAATGGAACAAATAATCCTAAAATTTATATGGAACCAGAAAAGACCTCGAATAGCCAAAGGAATATTGAAAAAGAAAGCCAAAGTTGGTGGCATCACAATTCCGGACTTCAAGCTCTATTACAAAGCTGTCATCATCAAGACAGCATGGTACTGGCACAAAAACAGACACATAGATCAATGGAACAGAATAGAGAGCCCAGAAATGGACCCTCAACTCTATGGTCAACTCATCTTCGACAAAGCAGGAAAGAATGTCCAATGGAACAAAGACAGCCTCTTCAATAAATGGTGTTGGGAAAATTGGACAGCCACATGCAGAAAAATGAAATTGGATCATTTCCTTACACCACACACGAAAATAGACTCAAAATGGATGAAGGATCTCAATGTGAGAAAGGAATCCATCAAAATCCTCGAGGAGAACACAGGCAGCAACCTCTTCGACGTCAGCCGCAGCAACATCTTCCTAGGAACATCACCAAAGGCAAGGGAAGCAAGGGCAAAAATGAACTTTTGGGATTTTATCAAGATCAAAAGCTTTTGCACAGCAAAGGAAACAGTGAACAAAACCAAAAGACAACTGACAGAATGGGAGAAGATATTTGCAAATGACATATCAGATAAAGGGCTAGTGTCCAAAATCTATAAAGAACTTAGCAAACTCAACACCCAAAGAACAAATAATCCAATCAAGAAATGGGCAGAGGACATGAACAGACATTTCTGCAAAGAAGACATCCAGATGGCCAACAGACACATGAAAAAGTGCTCCATATCACTCGGCATCAGGGAAATACAAATCAAAACCACCATGAGATATCACCTCACACCAGTCAGAATGGCTAAAATGAACAAGTCAGGAAATGACAGATGCTGGCGAGGATGCGGAGAAAGGGGAACCCTCCTACACTGTTGGTGGGAATGCAAGCTGGTGCAACCACTCTGGAAAACAGCATGGAGGTTCCTCAAAATGTTGAAAATAGAACTACCCTATGACCCAGCAATTGCACTGCTGGGTATTTACCCTAAAGATACAAACATAGTGATCCGAAGGGGCACATGCACCCGAATGTTTATAGCAGCAATGTCTACAATAGCCAAACTATGGAAAGAACCTAGATGTCCATCTACAGACGAATGGATAAAGAAGATGTGGTATATATACACAATGGAATACTATGCAGCCATCAAAAGAAATGAAATCTTGCCATTTGCGACAACGTGGATGGAACTAGAGGGTATCATGCTTAGCGAAATAAGTCAATCGGAGAAAGACAACTATCATATGATCTCCCTGATATGAGGGAGAGGAGATGCAACATGGGGGGTTGAGGGGGTAGGAGAAGAATAAATGAAACAAGATGGGATTGGGAGGGAGACAAACCATAAGTGACTCTTAATCTCACAAAACAAACTGAGGGTTGGTGGGGGGAGGGGGTTGGGAGAGGGCGTGGGGTTATGGATATTGGGGAGGGTATGTGCTATGGTTGTGAAGTGTGTAAACCTGGCGATTCGCATACCTGTACCCCTGGGGATAAAAATATATGTTTATAAAGCTGTAAAAAAAAAAAAAAAAAAAAAAAGAAAGAAAGGATGAATACCCAAGTTTTGTAGCAACATGGACGGGACTGGAAGAGATTATGCTGAGTGAAATAAGTCAAGCAGAGAGAGTCAATTATCATATGGTTTCACTTATTTGTGGAGCATAACAAATAGCATGGAGGACAAGGGGAGATGGAGAGGGGAGTTGAGGGAAATTGGAAGGGGAGGTGAACCATGAGAGACTATGGACTCTGAAAAACGATCTGGAATTTTGAAGGGGTGGGGGGTGGGAGGTTGGGGCACCAGGTGGTGGGTATTGTGGAGGGCACAGATTGCATGGAGCACTGGGTGTGGTGCAAAAATAATAAATACTGTTATGCTGAAAAAATAAAAAAAAATTAAAAAAAAAAAAATAAAATCAAGATACAACATAAAAAAAAAAAAAAAAAAAAAAGTCTGTGTGTAAATACACATAATAAAACCAGTGGTACAGTTCAAGCTAGAGCTATATGTAAACATTTGGATTAAGACATCTGAATCTGATCTCATGTCATGGAGATTTGCTTCAGGGAGATACCTTCTATTTTGGAGGTGAGGCTAGCTACTAAGTTTTATTGCAAGTCTTAACATTCTTCATCCATTTATGTTTTTTCTCCCATGCAATGACAAGGTCCTAGTTCAATGAGTTTGGCAAAGTGAAAGCCCAATGTGGTCTAGTTGCCTTCTTAAGGAAATTAAACGTCATGTTTTCCACTTTGATATGAGTAAGTCCATTTGAAATGACAAAATCAAAAAAATCTGGAAAGAAAAATTATAAAAGCAAGTAGGCAATGTGCTTGCTGTAGCTTACTTCAGAAGTATTTGTTATAATAATGACCACTTTTTGATTTCTTTTGATAGTGACTATAACGGGGCTTGATCAAATACATGACCATACCCATTTTTTTTTTTTTAAGAAAAGTTCTATCAACACCACAACAACTCCTCAAGGTAGTGGAGTACAAGGAAATAGAGAGTTAGTGTTTCATTAGAGACTGAAAAAGGCAACCTTGCTAACCATGGGGAAGTAACAGGGTGCAGAAGGAAGAACACGGAGCTGGGAGTCAGTCTAGCACCTGAATGCTGGACAGCTCCTCCTTCTGTGTGGCCTTGGCAGTATCTCAACCAACCTGAGTCTCTTATTGAAGGCCTTGTCAAGCATTAAAATTCTATGGTTAAAAAGAAATAGAATCCCAAGATTACCTGTCTTTTTTTGTTTTTAACCCTCTATGACTTCATATGGCCATGAGAGGCAACAGGAAAATAAACTCCTTTGCCAGAATGAACCATTTGTCTATTGGTCGATTTGTTCCTTAATCTCTTTTGCAATTTGGGGGCTCCCTCACCTGACTCACTACATATAGTGATCATTTTCTGTCCAGATCCAGGATCATTCTGAAAATAGAAATGTCTTTCTCACACCACGAGGCATCAAGAATTCAGACCAAGATTGGTAGGTTAGACAAATCTCTCCACTGTTTAAACACCAAGCTTCCTGTTAGTACCCGTCTGTGAAGCAGCAGAGATTCAGAAAACAGAATCCCGGTTTTCTTAGACAAAGAAGACTGAGTGCGGAATGGTGCACTGGGCCATAGGCTGAGCCTGTGTTTTGATCCCAGCAAGTTTTAACCAATACCCATAAATTCAATAAGAAATAAATCACTGAAAAATCTGTAGGGTAACAACATTAGTGCTCAGTGCTTAGCATCCCCAGGTGCTGAAGAGAAAGAAGGTTTCAGTGCTAGTGGTACTGCAGTGAAATGGTGGAAAATCTCATGACAAAAATCCTCATGTCATAATGTTTAGTAGAGAAGTAGTACACATGGCTATGATCCACATTATATTTAAATATAAATAAATGTATCTTTTTTCTTTTTTTGAGGTTTTATTTATTTAAGAGAGAGAGAGAGCGCATAAACCTGGGCAGGGATGAAGAGGGAGGAGAGAGAAGCAGACTCCCCACTGAGCAGGGAGCCTGAGGCAGGGCTCAGGTCTAGGACCCAGAGATCATGATGAATTTATCTTGTTGTGCCAAAGAATTGAATGCTTTAGCTAAGCATTATTCAAATTTAGCTAAGCATTATTCAAATTCTCTCTTCATTTTGGTGGGGGGAGAGGGATTTTGAGACACAGTAGGGCTAATAAGAAGCACGAACCTAGGGGCGCCTGGGTGGCTCAGTGGGTTAAGCCGCTGCCTTCGGCTCAGGTCATGATCTCGGAGTCCTGGGATCGAGTCCCGCCTCGGGCTCTCTGCTCAGCAGGGAGCCTGCTTCCTCCTGTCTCTCTGCCTGCCTCTCTGCCTGCTTGTGATCTCTCTCTGTCAAATAAATAAATAAAATCTTTAAAAAAAAAAAAAAAGAAGCACGAACCTCAAGAACCCTACCGTCAGTCTCAGAGTACTTAGGCTTATCTGAGGATTCATCTACAGGGCTTTATTGTGCAATTAACAAAAATGGGGGGTGGGTGGCTTCCGAAGAACTGGTTTACAAACATTGTGTCTTTGCAGATGAAACTGAACGTGGTTATCTTTCCTGAATCAATGGGATGGTGTTAATGAAATGACAACTACAGCGTCAATAAAAACAGAACACGTAAAAGTCTGCATACAGTATAATTCTGTTCATAAGAAATTCTAGAAAAGGCAACACTCTGTGTCAGAAAGTGTATCAGCTGTTGCCAGGGGCTGGTGGTGGGCTGAGGGACACAAGGGAACTTTAGTATAGGAAGATTATTCTATATCCTGAAGATTGTGGTGGTAACACAGGTTTATAAAATTACGAGCATTCAAAAACTAGAATGGGTGCATCTAGAATTGGTCACATATTAGTGTACATAAACAATATCATAAAAAACATAAAAGAGGGAGAGAATGGGCAAGACTTGCCTAGACCTATTCATTTGAGGCGAGACTTTAGTAAGGTTCTAGAAAGAAGGCAAATGGCAGCATTTTTCATACGTGGTAAAAGTACCATAAGAGGATCCCTAAAAGGATCATTACCTGAAATTTTTCTAGTTTACTTCTTGGTTGATCAATAGGATTTTTTTTTGTCTATCCACTCCCAAAAATATATAATGTCTAGTAGAAGAATCCTTTGTTTGTCTTGTTCTTAGCTGTATCTTAAACATATAGAATACCATCTGGCATTAAAAAATGTAGCTCAAAGTATTTTATGACTGGATAAAATAAGTTAATATAAAAAAGATAATTTCAGGTCTCAGCTGAACTATGGAGATTCCTTATGATAACTGTGGTTCTCAGTTAACATTTGTCTGAACTAACTATTTCCTGTAAGGTGAGCATAGAGTGTAATTTTAAGACATTAATTTGTGTTTTGTTCTCTACTCCCTCCTTCTTTTCCAGCTGTGGCCAGACAACGAGGCTTTTGTATTTATATTGACCCTGGGACTCCCGCAGGGTGTAAGCAAGATGTTTGAAATTTGTTAATCCTCAAGTCTTTGGAAAATCATGCATTTATTCTAAGAGACTGTGTGTCCTGGGGTGTTGGGAAAAATAAGAAATACTTCTAAGAATAACAAAGAAGGGAAGAGTTTCTTGGGAACTGGGACCCAGGGGAGATGGATTACTCCCAGGCTGTAGCACAGGAAGCCCATACCATGTGGAAAAGTCACTGTCATACCATCAGACCAACTTTCCCAGTTGGGATCATCCTTCTTCGACAGTCATGGGATTTCATACTTGTACAGTGAGCTCAGATCTGCGAAAGACTGGACTTGGGGATGCATCTGACTTTTGCTCACCTGCCATAACTGATGATCAGTTGAACGCCATCATTATTCATCTCCTTGTTTCCCTCAGTTGTCACGTCTGGATCATCCCTTTTCACCCAGACACTTGTCCAGTGCTTCTTGGAAGATCCCTTTACTGATTCAGTTTCTCTACTCCCTGTCCTTTCAAACCCTTTTACTCTGCACTATATCAACCAGAAGCTGTCATCAGCAAACTCTGTACGTCTTTAACCTCTTCTCTCAGGATTCTTTCCACATCCTTGTTTAATTGGAACTTGGCTGACCTTAGAAGTTTCTCAGGAATGCTGGTTTTCTTTTTTCATCTGTACCTGAAGTAGTCCAAGAGTTCTTCATGTACCTCTTTGCCACTCTAGCTTCTCCTCTTTTAAAAACAAATCTTCCTGAAATGCCTGCTCCCTCCTCATCTAATGATGTCACCCCACCCCCCAATCTCAGCACCATATTCAGTAGGGGTATTAGCACCTGCTACCCGACCACGAATGCCAATCATTGGTTATTTCTGCTTCCACATCAAACTGTGGCTCTCACTCTCACTGTGCATCTGAATCAACTGGGGGGGGGGTGTTTTTAAAAAATACCAGTGCTGACCCCCTATCCCCAGAGATTTGGATTTCCTTATTCTGGAATAGAACTTGACTCTTAGTAGGAAGAAGATCTTCTATCTCAACCCACTCCTATCCACCCCAAAAGTGATCTAAATCCGCTGCCCAAAGAGATGGAAAGCAAATTTAACTCTAGACCTGAGCTTTTTTTTTTTTTTAAGATTTTATTTATTTATTTGACAGAAAGAGAGAGATCACAAGTAGGCAGAGCAGCAGGTGGGGGGGTGGGGGGAAAGCAGGCTCCCTACTGAGCAGAGAGCCCAATGCAGGACTTGATCCCAGGAGCCTAAGATCATGACCTGAGCCGAAGGCAGAGGCTTAACCCAGGCGCCCCTAGACCTGAGCATTTAATGAAATCATGAGGGTTGCCAAAAAGGATCTAGAACATTGGATGGTGTTTATTTGGGGACACCTAGGAGAACCTGAAGTCATTCATTTATTCACTTAATAAGTAGTTACTAAGCATCTAAAAAAACATGTAAGCAATTATTTTTAGGTGCTCCATACCAGGAGGCATTTCTCTGCACATATGGTCTGCCATTTAGCTGGAAACTGGACTCTTTATTTGCTAGCCCCCTCTGCCAGGGCTTTTTTCCCAGTTATTCCACTGACCTCTTGACAAATTCCCTCAAAATCACCTCCTTTGAAATATCTAATAGACACATTCCTGACCACACTTAGCTTGACCTCACAACAGTATCTAACAAAGATGATGCTTGCTTCCTTTTTGAAATTCTTTCCTCTCTTGCTTTCCTAATTTCCTAATTCTGTCTACTTCCTGGCTATTCATTTCCATGCACTCCCTCCTTACCTCTAAATACCAGAGTTCCTGCCAACTGGAAAGGGCCTCCTTTTTCTCTTCTTCCTGGAAAACCTCATTCATTCCTGAGCATTAAAAATCACTAAGATGTTGTTGTCAAATTTTATAACCCAAATCTCAAGCCCTGGCCTCTGTCTTGAGATCCAGCTACTTAGTCAACATTTTTACCTAGACGTCAAGATCTTAAACCTGACAAGTCCATATAGAAACAATCTTTCCCACAAAGCTGGTCTTCCCCAGCCTTCCCCATATCAGCAAATGGCATTATCATCCACCTAGCTGTTGAGTAAAAAAATCTAGGCATAATATTTTATTCCTTTACTTCATGGGTTCATCCAGTCCATCAACAGCTGTACGCTTGCACATCTAAAATATATTCTTAATATGTCATTTAAGTTTATTTCCTCCCTATTCTAAGCCACTATGATCTCTCACATAAAATTTACAGTAATCTCCTAACTGGTCTGAGCTTTTATACTCTGACCCCGACAGTTTCCAACAGAACTAAAATGGTCATTGAGAAATGAGCTCAGATCCTATTATTGCAGTGTCAGAATGGTACCATGATGGGAGACCTAGGTGGCTCCGTTAGTTAAACATCTGCCTTTAGCTTAGGTCATGATCTCAGGGTCCCAGGATTGAGCTCCATATGGGGCTCCCCACTCAGTGGGAAGTCTTCTTATCTCTCTGCTTCTGCCCTTCCCCCTGCTCATGATCTCTCTCTCTCTCAAATGAATAATAAAATCTTTCTTTAAAAAATTGTATCATGGCTCCTCATTTCTCTTGGGATAAAGTTGAATGTTTGCCTGACCTATATGGATATGCTTAATCTGGCCCCTTCTTACCCCTGTTACTTCAGCATGTGCCACACCTCTCCTGCTCACTATGCTCAACTCCGGCTGGCTTCTGTTTCTCGAAGGAGCTTGCTGCCTTCCTTAGAAAATATTTCTCCCAGATTGTCACAAGGCCATCTCAATGACACCATTCATATCTCAGCTCTAATTTATCCCATCTCACTTTAGGCATCCCCATATTCCAAACCATTCTCTATTACATTACCACGTTTTATTATCTTCCTGACACTTATCACTAGCTACAGCTATTTATTTTATTTTTCATTTGATTATTACTTATGTTTCCTTCACATAGAAGGTAAGCATCATAGGAACAAGGGTCTTGTTCATCTCATTAGAAATCCCTAGTGCCTAATGCACAACATGGCACATCGTAAGGGCTCATTAAAAATTTGATGAATAAAATGATATGTCGAGGAACCCTTAACCCTGGGACTTTACCTTTGCACAAATAGTCACCTCTCTTGGATGACGTGGCTGTTCAACTTTGGAAGGATGAAAGAAAAAGACCCAGCTCTTAAGGCCTCTTTCAGCTGTGTCACTGGTCTACTAGGGACACCTAGGCCAGGTTCAACTGTTATAATGAGAAAGAACTTCCTTGTATACAATCAGGACACAGTTTCTTAGCAGAAATGAGAATGTAAAAGTCTGAAAGGATCAAAGTGGCCCACTTTTCTCTTGTGTTTGCTTGATCATTCAGAAATGCTGGGCAAATCTTGTCACTGTTGATGAATACTGCCTAGGAGACTGTTAACTTCCATAGCGAGGTGAATTTTTAATGGAAAGGTTTTATGCAAGGTGGAATATGTCTCCTTGATACATGATAGTCCCTGTCTCACTAATGCAGGCTCTGAGACCAGGAATTCAAGAGTAATTTGTTCAAATGAAATAAACCGTATTACTCCTGCCAGTACTCACATGTTCTGTTGTTTAACGCCAACCAGATGATGTAATTTGTCCCTTTCTTGTTTACAGGGATGTTTCTAAAGAGGCAATCAAACATTGCCTCAGTCTGGTTAGGAATAACGAGGCTACTGCCTGGGTCTTAATTATATCATAAGCAGAAGTTCAGTGCTAGAGGAAGTAAAGATAAAGAGGAGAGCTGTCGTCTTTTTAAGGATGTTCCCAAGGATTCAAAAACATGTCTCCTTAAAAATGAAGACTGTAAGATTCAGAAACAGCTGTATGAACAAAAGGATAGAATACTTGAACTTTGGAGGTGGTTTCACATTTCCTTAAGAGAGCAAAATTCCCTGGTCTGTGAGAAAATGGGGTTCTAGTTACTTGCTCTAATGGATTTCAAAAGTCTTAAGACTCACATGACAGATTATTACTAGTAATTTCTTCTGTCCTAAGGGTCAATATCCAGAGGAGACACAGAACGCCATACATTCACAGGCATCTAAAATCTGTGAGTCCTCATTTCCCACAAAGGAAGGTTACCCACTTAGCTGTGTTCATAACCTGTCAACCCACAAAAATTTATGTTCATCTTTATATTCTCTCCATTCTGTTACTACTTGAAAATAACAGCAGAGTTCAAAAAAAAAAAAAAAACAACATTATATTATTGGCACTAATGTTATATTATTAATGCTATCAGATATCTTTGCATTTTAATCTTGAATTATGGATTTTCAATCAAGGGGAAATGCTTTGGGAAAACAAAGTCTACTTAGAAATTTCTTCCACAATAGCCTAGAAATGTAGGCTGAAAAGATTTTTTAAGTTTATTTAGTCCAATCCCCTCATCTTTAAGCCTGAGAATACTGAAATACCTTTACCTTGTTAAAGGTAAAGCAAGCTGACAAAAGTCACATAGTGCATTGAGAGCAAAGATTTTTGGAAGCAAGGAACAGAAAACCTGACTTATTACAAACTGACCAAAATGATGACCTAAGTTATGTTACTAATAGTAATAGGAAGGACAGATACAGGATGCCAGTACTAGTTTTCTAAGTCTGTCATGACAAAATACCACAAATTGGGGGGCTTAGACAACATACATTTATTTTCTCACTGTTCTGGAGGCTACAAGGTTGGTTTCTCCTGAGGCTTCTCTCTTTGGCTTATAGCTGACCACCTTCTCATGTGTCCTCACATGGCCTTTTCTCCGTGTACATGCCTTCCTGGTGTCTCTTCCTCTAAAAACACCATTCCTATTGGATTGAGACCCACCCATCCTATCTCATTTAACTTAAATTATCCCTTTTAAGCCCCTATCTCCAAACAGAGTCACATTGCAGTAGGGCTTCAACCTACGAACTTTGGGGAACACAATTCAGTCCACACTGTGGGTTTTTGCCTTTGGTGATTTAGTAGCTCAATGACATTATTAAAGGTTAAGAAACTGCCAACTTGTTTTCCAAGTAGTTGATCATTTTACATTCTCCTAAACAGTGTATGAGATTTCCAGTCGCTCCACATTTTCACCAATATTTGGTATGGTCAGTCTTCTTAATGTTAGTCACTCTGAAAGGTATGTGTTCATTGGGGCTTTAATTTACATTTCTTTAGTGACTCATGATGCTGAACACCTCATGTGTTCATTTGTTATTGGTGTATCTTCTTTGATGAAGTGTCAGTTTAAATCTTTTCCCATTTTAAAAACTTTTTTTTTTTAAGATGGAGTTTTGAGAGTTCTTTATATATTCTGGGCACAACCCTTTACCAGACATATGTTTTTTAAATATTTTCTCCAAGTGTGCGGCTTGCCACCTCCTTCCTTTCTTCCTTCCTTCCTTCCTTCTTTCCTTCCCTCCTTCCTTCTTTCCTTCCTTCCTTCTTCTTCCTTCCTTCCTTCCTTTTTTTTCTTCTCTTTTTCTTTTCTTTCAAATTGACTTTATTTTTAGAGCAGTTTTGGGCTCACAGCAAACCTGAGGAAAATGTACAGAGTTCCCTTATACCCCCTTTCCCACACATGCATAGCCTCCTCTATTATCAACTCGCTGGCAACAGAATGCTACATTTGTTACAACTGATGAACTACATGGACACATCAAAATCAACCAAAGGCCATAGATCACATTACAGCTCTTCATTTTTGATGTTATACAGTGTATGGATTTGGGTAAATATATAATGACATATATCCATCTTTATGACATTAGACAGAGTATTCTCACTGCCTTAAAAATCTCCCGTGTTCTATTCATCTCCCTCCACCATGCCCATTCTCCAACTCCTGGAGACCACTGTCTTCATAGTTTTGTCTTTTCCAGAATATCATGACGTTAGGATCATACTGTATGTAGCTTTTTCACAATGGTTTGCTCCTCTGCTTTCTGATAGAAACTTTGTGGTTGTAATGTTTGTCTATTTCACTTTGAATCCATTTTGTATATGATGTGAGGTATGAATTGTTTTCAGAACTCACCCTCACTGATTTTTAAAGTTGGATGAGTTGTTTCTACAATCCCGATAAGTCAGGTATTTTTTTCTCTTTTTCTACATTGTGTTTCAATATTAAATTCTGGACTTCATTTTAGTGTAAGATATGAGCTTCTTTATTTTCTCTGCAAATTGTTAAAACACTAATATTCTGCTGTCTCAGCCCCCCAGGGCTCCATGCTCAGTGGGGAGTCTGCTTGAGATTCTCTCCCTCTGTCTTCCCCGACTCCCTCACTCTCAAATAAATAAATAAATCTTAAAAAAATAATTATTTTATCTAGACATCAGTCTCTGTCTCTCCTCTCCCAAAGTTAATTCCAATGGAATTTTGGTTGGCATAAATAAATATCTTCAGAATACTTGATCTCTCTTTCAGGAGTATGGTATACCACTTCAGCTTTTAAAAGTTTTCATTTATATCTCTCATTAAAGTGACACGTCACTAAATGCTTGTGTTTTCTTTTCCTCTGAGACTGCAATAGAATTTAACACCGGAGACAATCTCTTCTCTGGGGAAATTTATCCCACGACTGTCCTTCTTATAACTTTATCCTGGTCTCTCTTTCTTTTCTTTTCTTTTCTTTTTTTTTTAATTCAAGAGGCCTCAGATTGTTGATTGTTTTATTTTTTAAAAGGATTTCATTTATTTATTTGACAGAGAGAGATCACAAGTAGGCAGAGAGGCAGGCAGAGAGAGAGGAGGAAGCAGGCTCTCCGCTGAGCAGAGAGCCCGATGCGGGCCTCGAGCCCAGGACCCTGGGATCATGACCTGAGCCGAAGGCAGAGGCTTTAACCCACTGAGCCACCCAGGCGCCCCTGGTCCCTCTTTCTTATGCCTTCCCAAATGGCAACTCTGATATTCACTAAGATATCCTCTTCCTTTTTACAGTCTCCCTTCATGGATTTCTCCCTATGCAGAGAACCCATGCACTATCACTTAACCAGAATCTCTTTCCAGAGCCCCTGCCTAATCATTTTTGCATTCAGACCTTGCCAAAAAGCAGCAACCTTGCTCTGGATGCACTGTACAATGACCCTGACCTCTTATCTGTTCCATATCCGTTAGTTTAGAGTTCTTCAGTGTACTCACATCAGTCAAGCTGCAACAAACCATCCAGAAGAATTTATTGTTTTTGTTATCCTCCTATAAGTATTGGTGTTTTAACAAGGAATCCTTGTTTTAGTTCCCCTGATTCTTCCAGAATTGAATAATCCTCCAAGGAACTTTCTAATAGTGCTGTAGGTAGGCAGGGACTGTATGTGGGTGCTGACAATATTTTCATCACTTCCCTCATTCTAGCTTTGTATCAGTCGGGACCAATCAGGAGATGGAAACGCCTTAGTAATTTGAACAGGAAAGTTTAAGAAAAAGAGTGGTTAACTACAACCGAGCGTTGCAGTGACAAGGGATGGGCTGGTCAGAAATGAAGAGCATGCGTGCTAGAAGTGCTCTGCTATGAGACTGCATAAGGGAGTTGGCCAGGGAGAGCTGCTGGCCGCTGGGTGCTACTGAGCACTGTGCATTGCAGAAAGCGGAGGCTACCTGTGCTAGAGGAGTTTAGGGCGAGAGAAGCTATGGCAGGAGTCTCTAGGAAGACACACACTAGAAGCAGGAAGCTGGCTGCTCCTTCTTACAATGTCATTCTAGTGCCCTCTACTGACAAAGCTTAACAACCTGTTGGTAGGCAAAAGGAGACCATTTAAAGGATCCACCCATTTTTTCACAGAGCAGCCAAAAAGGGTGAATGTGACATTGAGAGGTTATAAACTGACAGCTATCATGGGTATGTTTATACAAATGCTCGTATAGAGGCACCGGGGTTGCTCAGTCACTTAAGCATCAGAGTCTTGATTTCAGCTCAGGTCATGATCTAAGGGTCGTGAGATCCAGCTCCATATTGGGCTTCATGCTGAACATGGAGCCTGCTTAGGATTCTCTCTCTCCCTCTCTCTCTCTCTCCCTCTGCCCCTCGTCCCTCCCACTCTTAAAAACAAATGCTCATATAAATATCTAGGTGACTTTGGTTATTTCCACAATTCCTGGACATTCTACTTGCAAAACTTTCAATTATCTTAGTTCATTGTAAGGGCATAGATTTCTTTTTTTCTAATTTATGCATTCCAGTGCTTGCCAGAAATTTCCACTGTCTGTTCTCAGCACATATGTGTTAAATGTCAAGGGCAACAGTCTGAGTAGGCAATATAGCTCAGTGGTTGAACAGACGCTGGAGCAGACTACTTAGGATTGAACATGATTCTGCCACTTGCTGGCTGTCACCTTGACCAAGTACTCCATCTCTGGTGTGCCTCAGCTCCCTCATCTTTATGATAGGAACAATAGTACCTACCACACTGGCCTACTGTGAAGATTAAGTGCGTTAACACAGGAATCTCCCACTTAACAGTAGCAATCCCTTTCTGAAAATCAGATTTCTGCATGAAAATCTGGAACCTATTTTAAAAAAGAAAAAAATGAATGAATGATAATCAACCAATTCTACCTTTCCAGCAATTTCTTAAATTACAGCTAAACATAGTAACTGCCTACTTATGAATAAGCCATCTTTTTTTTTTTTTTTTTAAGAGGGAGAAGTGGGTGGAGTGGGGGAGTGACAGAGGGAAAGATAAAGTATCCCAAGCAGAGCCTGAGCCTGGGCTGAATCTCACCCCTCTGAGGTCATGATCTGAATCGCTACCAAGAGCCCTACACTTAACGGACTAAGCCACACAGACTCTCCAAAATTAGCCATCATATTAAGATGTAAAATGCTCAGAATACCACTCCTGATCTTCAGTAATATTAACAAATGGTACCTTCTATGCCAGAGAGCCTTCTTGCCACTGTCATCATTTTTCTCTCTAACATTTATTTCTTCTCTACGGTTTTCTTCAACGCTTTCCCAACTTTGTTTTTGAACTCAGTGTAGAACACTAGGCCAAAACAAAGGTTAGGTAGGAAAGTCAGCAGGACACAGATTCAACACTAAGTGGTGAGGGATGATGGACACTGAGCTGGACTGGGAGAATCCAGGCCCCTGCCCCAAGGGGCATCCCCAGACATACTTCTTGCATTGACATGAATTGCACTTTTCAAAAGCTGGAATTTGATCTTTACTGATTGTATTTGGAATGTAACTTTTCCTGCACTGTTAAAAACAAGACAGTTGTTTTGTTTTAAAATATACTGAGTTGCGCTCGCTTTGGCAGCACATATACTAAAATGTACTGAGTTTGGCTTATGTAAATATAAACCCCCTCCCCAACAGCAGCTGGAATGTGTGGGATTGAGAAATCCGTACTCTCTTACAGATTTTAGGTTATTAAAAACCAAGAAACATTCTACCAGGAAAACATCAAGCTTAAGGAAAGCCTTTGGAATTCGTCCGGCCGACAGAACATGATGTAAAGTTTTGCTGTATTAGGAGTCTGACTTACTAACTTCGTTAATAGCTTATTGTCATTCATTAATTCACTCCTTCCAAGATTATTTTTTGATCTCCTGCTCTGGACCAGCTTTGCCAGCCTCAGGGGTGGAACGATGAATGAGATCTGGTCCTACTTTCAAGGAGTCAACAATTTAGGAGGAAAATGGTAGGGCCAGATTGCGGTAGCTGCCCGAAGGGTTGCCTCAGGGAGAGGCTGCCCTGGGGGACAGGAGCACCGCGTGGAAGCCCGAGATCCGCACACCAGGTCGGCCTGGCGCGGCCAGAGCCTGCTAGGTTCAGCGGAAGAAAGCGACGCTCTCTCCGCTTTGCGACTGGAAGCCAGGAAAGGGTTAATCAGAGGGCGTTTGCGTGATCAAGTGCTTGAGAAAGATCTTGTGTGTTGCGTTGTGACTCTTTGGTACTTTGGTACTCGGGGAGAGAGGATGACATTCCCGTATTGTCAGTACAGACGCAGCGCTCGCTTTCTCAGCCTCCCGGCTGCAGGGCGGGTCAGGGACCTTGCAGGAGCTCCCGAAACCTACATCCAGAAAGGCGGCCCGGAAGGGAAGCGGCCATAGCGAGACCATCAAAGGGGACCGCTCCGGCTTGCAGCAGCTGTCCAAGGGCAAGGGCGAGCTGGAAGAAGAGTCATCGGAGAACGTACATTCACTAATCTCTCCGCCTCTGGAGCGGACTCTGGTGAAGACTCCGACCACGCAGACCTCCCGCCGATTCACAGTCTGAGGCTCCAGCCCCGGAACTCCGGGCTAAATGGCCCCGCCCCGGAACCTTGTGTCGCCGGAACTAAAGGCCGAGGTCCTTTTGTGAGCACCGGTCGCAACTCTTACGGGCGCTTCCGGAGAGGAAACATGGCCGCGGCCGTGAGCGGCTCACGTGTGGGTGCAGGGAAAAAGCTGAAAAATTCGCTGAAGAAGAAGAAGAAGATGAAAATGGTAGCCAGGGCAGTAGCTTCGGAGTTGGAAGATGAGGGCAAAGACGCTGCCGACAGTGGAGGTAACCTACTAGGATTAAGCGTTGGCTGCTGAAAAAAAGGCCGGGTTGGATTCGCGGAAAGTAGAGAATGCGATTGACTTTGGGGCTAGTTTCATTTTGGGGGTCATGGAAGGTGCGACTTTGGCTCAGTGAGAATGGTTGGAGGTGGTGTTTAGGGAAGGGACGCTTTGAACTTCTACATTCTTTGACTAGGCATTTTTCACCGTCACTGTTATTGATTAAAAGGGATGAAACTGGTGCTGCTGACAACAGCAAAAAGGTTACAATGATAGAAGGCAGAATGAGGTGGGGGGTTATTTAAAATGACAAGGGTGGGAAAGGTTTCTTAGGGAACGAGGAGCAAAAGGCCAAAAAAGCTAAGAGGAAGATGGGTGGTGTACGTGACTTTTCTTGTGTGGTAGGTGCGTGACTCTGGGAGTTAGAGACCTGATACCAATAAATGAAAGAAGAGGATGTGGTTAAAGTAGAACAAAAGTATCAACTGATCTCTCAGAGACGCTTGTTAAAGGAAGGAAAGATGCTTTGTGATCATAGCTTAGATCATGTGAGAGTTACCTGCTCAAGATGGGGTCCAGTGGCTTCGCATCTCAGAATAACATCCAGAATCCGTAGACTGTATGATGTACCTCAGGTCGTTTTTTGGTCTCATGCTTTTCTACTCTGCCTCCTACTAACTACTAACTGTAATCTAGCCACATTGATATCCTTGAGATTTAACACATCAAACGGGCTCCCACACAAGAGTTTCATCACTTGTTGGCTTCACTGCCTAGATTATTTTTCAAATGCTTGCATGGCTGTAAAAGTAGTTATTACAATTATGGTCCAGTTAAAATGGTAAGAATGGAAACAGAAATCCATATCTTGTAGAACCCAGCTTGGGCATCGCTTTCTTCTGTCTTATGCGTATTACTCATAGTATGCTATGTTACTATTTTATTTTAACGTGTCTTTCATCTTACAGATTCCCCAGATGCTGGAACTATGTCTTATTTACTTTCATAGGGCCTTCCTTTTTAGTTTTTAGTATTGAGTAAATTTAGTATTGAGTGTTGAGTAAATTTTCTTGCTGAATAAATGAATGAGGTGGCATTTCATCTAGGCCGTGGAGGGGTGAATAATTTTTTGTTTGGGGGTGAAGAAGACAGTTTTCTCAGACATACAGGGAAAAGCACATACAGTGGCATGCAGTCTCTTAAAGTGCATGGGCTGTTTAGGACACAGCGAATTGTCTGCTGTGGCTGTAGCTTCCAAAGAAGTTATAGAAGTGAAACCGGAACAGAGGATAAAGCCAGATTCTAAAGAGTCTTGTGTGCCATATGAAGGAGATTGGCTTCTCCTTTTGTAGGCAGTAGGGAACAGTTGAGAACTTTTAAGGAGGAGAGGGACACCTGTTTATAAATACCACTGCCGACTGTATGGCAATTGACAGAGAATGCCAGAACCGTTGGTGGGCAGTGGCAAAACTGTGGTAGAGCTGGCCCCAGTACAGGACTGTGAAGAGACAGAAGGGCTCCACTTGAAATGTTTTTCAGAAGGAAAACATTCAGTTTTCAAAATAACCAACTTACAAAAAAACCCATAACACCATAAATTTTGGGTGTGCTCTAGAGGAATTGGATAATAATAGCTATATCTTTTGAGCTTTTGTATGTTCCGTGTACTGTTCTAAGCTCCTCATTGATATGTGTGCCATTTCTTTTGATTCTGACAACAACCCTATGAGATAGATGCTGTTATTCTCATTTTACTTATGGGAAGCTGAGGTCCAAAACGGTTATGATTTGCTCACCCAATACATACGCTGATCAGCAAGTTGATAAATGACACAGCCATTACTGAAGTTTGGCTATAGCACCTGAACTCTTGATCCCTACCCTTTTTCTCTTTACTTTCTTATCTGTATCCTTTAGGTTTTGACTTAGTTTTCTCTATCCACATTTTCCTTCAGGATTTAAACTGTACCTCTGTGACAGATAAATTATAAAGGGCCTCTTATTTAATAAATTCAATAATGTAGGTCCGTTGGTTATAAGATGGGACATCCTCCTTTTGTTTAATTCAGAATATCAGAATCTGCTATTTTCCTCTTATGAAATCAGTTATTTCTGGAAAGGTGACCAGCAGAAACAGCTTTTGTAGTTCAGAATTTGTGTACATGTGGCCTTGGCAGAACTAATAAGTTTTCAGAAAATTTCAGAGAATGGATGCTGAGAAACTATAAAGGCAGAAGATTAAATCTGTTTCAAACACATCAGTGAATCAGTGTGCAAATTATAAGCTTATTATTACAGTGAAGTGTACTGGCTTGTTTTATCAGGAAATTGAATTAGAGGCTTCTCTTTGAATTTTAATTGGATCCTAAAAATTGATAGGGATGTACCTTATCATATGAACATTTGAGAGCAAATTCTTTCAGCAAAATACTACTTACATTTCATAGAAAACACACAGGTTAAACCCATGCATTGTTTGAACTTTTCCTCCTTGCTTTAATTTATTTTGACACATTATATAAGAAAGATAGAAAATGATGCCTTTATGAGTGTAAGACTCTCAAGTACGGTTTGTCAGACTTCGCAGAAATTTCCTAGTTCTTAGCACGCCTTGTTGGTTCAGTCGGTTGTGTCTGCCTTCGAATCAGGTCGTGATCCAGGGTCCTGGGATGCCACCCCACATCGGGCTCCTTGGTCAGCAGAGGGCCTGCCTCTCTGACTTCCACTCCCCCTGCTTATGAGCTCTCTCTCTCTCTCTCAGACAAATAAATGAATTTTTAAAGAAGGAAATTTCCTAGTTCTGTTAAGAAAAACTTTGTCAGCTTCTAACGCTGTATCAGAATTTGGCGTAGAACTTGATACATGGTATAGTACTCGATGTCCGTTTAATCATTGAATAAATTGGAAACTGCTCTTAATGTGATTTTTACATTTTTCTCATGTATTAAGGTATTGTTGAGGGTAAAATTAACAGAACTTGTATATAATTCAAACTTACATGATAGTGAAATGGTTCAGACTGAATTTTAGTAAATTGTAATACTCTTCAGTAGGGTTTGAAATTTGGTCATAATAATATCACAAGTGATCACAAATCAGAGAAATGTGGAAGGTAAAATGCTACAGTCAGCATTTTAAGTAACAGATAAATATCGGGCATTATGAAGGGGGATGATGACACCCCTATCTCAGTCAGTATTGAACTGCTCAGATTTATTGAACTGATACCTTGTTGCAGGTTTTGATACAATATATAATTGGTTCTTAAGATTTTGTTCATTTATTTGACAGAGAGAAAGAGCGTGCAAGCAGTGGGTGCGGCAGGGAGAAGGAGAAGCAGGCTCCCCAATGCGCAGAAAGCCTGATGTGGGGCTTGATCCTAGGACCCTGGGATGGTGCATAACCTGAGCGGAAGGCAGACATTTAACCTACTGAGCCACCCAGGTGCCCCTAACGTTTGTATTCTTAAAACACATACAAGCGCACATAGCCTCCCTAGTCAATAAATCAACTCAGGTGAGGAAGGAAAAACTGGTTGATGGTATCAAGTATTGTAGAGAAGAAGTTGATAACCTCTACCTCTGAGTTATCCTTGAATTACTCAGATTGATTGAATTGATGCAGCTTGAAGCTTTAGACACAATGCTAACTTTATACTTAAGCTTGTAGTCTTTAAAAAAACAATCTTCTGTAGTCCGTAAATCAGCCCAGGTGGAAAAAGCCTTGGTCATTATCCAGTGCCATGATGTGATCAACCCTTCTCTCATAGCACGTGCCTGTAGGACTATAAACTGGTAGAGAAGAATGATAATTTCATGTTTTCTGAATTGTTCTGTTCACACACATGAAAAATGGCCATATGCTTCTAACGTAAGATTTGATAACAATCCAGTTTAGAAGGTCCTAGGAGCTATTGCTTCATTTTTGATAAACTACAAAGCTGTATTTTAGATATAATAATAACCCAGCAGATAAATGTGCTTTTTATCAAACTGTAGCTTATGGCCTCTTTCATCATTTAAGTTACTTAAAATAGCAAAGGAACATGTCTAAGAAATGAAATATATCATAGGCACTTGAATGGTTTAGCACTTTATAGGACAGACTCAGGAAGGAGATCACTTTCAGGCTTTGTGCTTTGGCTTGTCTAGACGGCACATGTAATCACATCTTTTAATTTGTCTCAGAGCGGCACTTTTTCATTTCGATTATTTTCATGAAAAGTTGGGATGACTTCATTTTTTTCAAAACTAAATGCCTTTTAGAAAAAAATTTAAAACATCAATTTTGAATATTCTAAATTTATTTTTTATTTTTATTTTTTTAAAGATGTAATTATTTAGGAGTGCCTGTGTGGCTTAGTCAGTTAAGTGTCTGACTTCGGCTTAGGTTGTGATCCCAAGGTTCTGGGATCAAGCCTCGTGTTGGGCTCTCTGCTCGGCAGGGAGCCTGCTGCTGCTGCTGCCCTTGCTTGTGCTCAGGCTCTCTCTCTGTGTCAAATAAAATCTTTAAAAAAAAAAAAAAGATAGGGGCACCTGGGTGGCTCAGCGGGTTAAAGCCTCTGCCTTCACCTCGGGTCATGATCCCAGGGTCCTGGGATGGAGCCCCATATTGGGCTCGCTGCTCAGCGGGGAGCCTGCTTCCTCCTCGCTCTGTGCCTGCCTCTCTGCCTACTTGTGATCTCTGTCTGTCAAATAAATAAATAAAATCTTTTTAAGAAAAGATACATTTATTTAAGAGAGAGAGAAAGCACAAGCAGGAGGGACAGAGGGAGAGAGAATCTCGAGCACATTCTGCACGAAATGTGGAGCCTGACCTGAGGATCCATCTTAAAACCGTGAAATCACAACCTCACCTGAAACCAAGACTTGAACATTCAACCTATTGTGCCACCCAGACACCCCAGAATACTCTAAATTTAGTAGTAATGGGCAGGAAAGATAACGTGGCCTGAGCAGAAAAAATGATAACTAGGGCAATGTGCATTGTTAGGCAAAATCAGAATGGAGATGAGGAATGGGCTGTTCTGGTTCACTGAGGCTTACAGAAACATTTCTTTTTAATTCACACTTTCTTTAACTATTTAATGAATATTTTCTGCATTCATTCAGTACATGTTAGTCTAAGTTGAAGATTCGAGTCAAAGCTTTCTAGTGCTTCAGAAGCCAAACAGCGCTATTGCTCTGCTCTGTTAACTTTGTGACTTTGGACTTACTTTCTTTTTTACTTTTCTTAAGCTTTAGAATTGTCACCTGTGTAGGTAGAACAATAAGAGCAACCCACGGAGTGTTGTGAGGATTAAATGATAGTGCCTGAAGAGTGCTTTAAACGGTAGCTTGCTCTGAATGCTTGTTAGCTAGTTACTACTCAATATTTTAGAGTACTTTGAGAAGTTGTGGGACATGGGGCACCTTGCTGGCTCTGTCGGTAGAGCGTGGCACCCTTGATCTTGGGGTCATGTATTTA
Organism: Lutra lutra; assembly: GCF_902655055.1. Classification (NCBI taxonomy): domain Eukaryota; kingdom Metazoa; phylum Chordata; class Mammalia; order Carnivora; family Mustelidae; genus Lutra; species Lutra lutra. The sequence goes on from NC_062292.1 coordinate 56,289,889, forward strand.
AGCCCCACACTGGATGTAGAGCTTACTTTACAAAAGAGAAACAAGTTGTAGTGCAGTGACATTGACGACTTCTAAAGTCAAGTCCAAGGTAGCCTGCCTACACTTGATTCCCCCGTCACGTGCGCTATAGGCTCTAGCCCAGACGGCAGACAAAGTTACAGTGGAAGTGAAATCCCTTTTACCCACTCTTTTTTTGGCATCTTTCTTTAGTCTTTTGTGATCTCCCATCCCTGGTCTGTCTTCCAGGTTCTCAGCATTCTTGTCTGTCCACTGGTTACTCTCCATTATTTATTTCATGTCTACCATGTACCAGGTCTGTGTTAAGTGCTTTTCATGTGTTACCTGATTTAATCATGGTAACAACCCAGTGAGGTAGATAACTATTTTTCATGCCTATTTTGCTACAAGGAAATTGAGACAAAGCAGAGTCCGGTAACTCACCCAAGTTAATACTGTTGGAAAGTAGTGGACTAAGACATAATGCCACGTCTGTCTGATTTTATAATCTGAGCTCTTCACCCTTGTGCTGTAACTAGCTGGTCATCTAAAGCTTCCCATCCAGCACCTCCCACATCTTGGAGAGTCCAGCTACCAGACGTATTCCTTCCTTGTTCATTTCTCCTCCACAACCACATTAAAATTCTTATCGTGTGTGTCTCTGTGTGTAGTATGTAATCAGCACTTAAATGTTTACTATGGGCTAGGCACTCTTTTAAGAACGTTAATATATATTAACTCATTTAAGTATCACAAAACCACAATGAAGTCAATACTATTTTATTGCTATTTTTACAGATGGGGATTTTGTATCTGGAGGTAAGATTGAATTCAGGCAGCCTGACTTCTGTGTTCGTACTCTTTACTATTACTAGCTGATCTCTACCAAGTTTTTATGAGGAATTCTTTTTGATTTAGAGTAATTCTGAAGGTGTGGGGTAAGTTAAATGTTAACCAATAACCGTAATGCTCCCAGATGGTATTTGTATTTTAAAAGAACAACCTTCTTAATCCAATAGAGAAACTTTAAAAGTAAAGGCCTAAGGTAAGTACCAAGAGAGAAAAGCACTAGCAGTTTGGCCTCTTACTGGAAACACATACCTATAGCGTTGTAATTTTAAACCACTTGGTTTTAATTTGGGGGTTAATGTGCGTATTTTATTTCTTGGGTATTAAATCAGACCAGCTCTTTTATAAACCAGCCAGCTTTTTAGACTCAGTTCTTACTATCCAGTTTTTAGATCCAGTTTCAGCCAGTCTGAACTTCTTGTCATTTCATAAACATCTCACCTTTCATATTCCCATGCCTTTGGACATACTGGTTTATTCGGCCTGGAATGCCCATCATGATGATGATTATCGTAATTTTAATTTTTATGCAGGGCATTGACTCAGTCAGATCTAGGGAGTTTCTGTTCTAGATTTAGTGATCATACCCCCTGCCTTTTGCAGTTCACCTGGGTTGTGGAATCTTACTTCTTTGGCCTCCTCCTGTCTCTTGTCATTCAAACCCTTGCTTTACCTAGGAAGCAACTTTAATATAAATAATAAAAAATACCCCCAAACAGTCACCCTTTCTTTGTTGCCTTTTTTTTTTTTTTTTTTTAAGAAGAGCACTTAGAATTTTGCATATTGTAAAACCAATTTTGTGATTGGTTAACTGATTTATCTATCCTGCTAAACATATGACCTCTTCAAGGAGAGAAACCGAGACTTAGATTTTTTTGTTTTCCCCTTCACCATCGTTCATGAGTGCGCAGTAAATATTGAAGGACTGTGAGTCTTAAAACTTTATCCCACTTTCTAGCCAACAGCTAACCATATCTGGGATCAGGGACAGATGGTAAATTTGAAAGGGAGCTGGAAGTTTGGAGAAAAGGCAGCGGGAGTTGGGAAATGCCTGTGTCTACCTCAGAACCTTGGAAGTTTAACCCTGCCCTGCCAGTGTGCCAGTGTGGTAGCTGGTAGCCACTCGCTGCCTGTGGCTTTTTTTTTTTTTTTTTTTAAATAGGCTCCACAACCAGCGTGAAGCCTACTGTGGGGCTAGAACTCAAGACCCTGAGATCAAGAGTCAGCCATTTAACTGACTGAGCCATCCACGTGCCCCCACATGGAGCTTTTTAAATTTAAAGTTATCAAAGTGAAAAATCAAGTTCCTCGGTTGTACTGGCTGCATTTGAAGTACTCAGTAGCCTCTGATGCCCAGCGGCTAGTAGGCAGCTTTGATAATAGAACATTTCCATAAGTGCGGCAAGTTATATTGGAACCTTTAGTTATTGCTTCCAGTAAGTGTTCTTTGTAGCCCTTCCTTAATTTCCAGATTCTAAAAATAGAATGCAAACTTAGGGTTTAATGTTAAAGATAACAGAAGGCTTCAAAGGAATTTTTTACTTATCTGGTGCCCCTAGATATATGCACTTAACTTGTGTTGTTAAAGTCAGTTAGTTAAAAATTTTTTAAAAATCTCATCTTCAGGGGCGCCTGGGTGGCTCAGTGGGTTAAAGCCTCTGCCTTTGGCTTGGGTCGTGATCCCAGGGTCCTGGGATCGAGCCCCGCATCGGGCTCTCTGCTCAGCGGAGAGTCTGCTTCCTCCTATCTCTCTCTGCCTGCTTCTCTGCCTACTTGTGATCTCTGTCAAATAAATAAATAAATAAATCTAAAAAAAAAAAATCTCATCTTCAGGGACGCCCGGGTGGCTCAGTGGGTTAAGCCGCTGCCTTCGGCTCAGGTCATGATCCCAGGTTCCTGGGATCGAGTCCCACATCAGGCTCCTTGCTCAGCGGGGAGCCTGCCTCTCTCTCCGCCTCTGCCTGCCTCTCTGCCTGCTTGTGTTGCTTTCTCTCACTCTCTTTCTGACAAATAAATAAATAAAATCTTTAAAAAAAAAATCTCATCTTCATAGGATACAGTAAAATTTTAAGAACCAGTTCTGCTTTCTGATTGGTTTTATCTTTGGTATCCTAGGAGTAAATCCTGGTTTTTAGTATGCTGGAGGACCTTATTACATTGGCATTTTTTTATTTATATAAAACATGATCATTTCCATTTGTAGTGAATGCCAGACACCTCTGAGCTAGAACTTCTTAAAAAAAAAAAAAAAAGACAAATAAAAATGATCAATTTAGTGGATTCTTTTTGAATTTGTTAAATTGGTTTATACATGTTGTATAAAATGGTGTTAAAGGCTTTTCACGGATTTATTGTATGCCTATAATAGGCATACTGTGGTAGTCAATCTGGATAAGAAACATAGCAAGAAAAAGAGCCAAAGTTTGTAAGCAGAGAATTGGAATAGCTCGTACAGTCCTAAAGTCTTGTGGCAGCCTTTGCAGTGCAACTGAGAAGGTCAGATTGTTGCTATCTGTGTGCGAATGCATCAGGACAAAACACTAGATGTCAGTATTGTAGTTTTGACATGTTACCCGGGGCGGTAAAACCTTCTGTTTTTAATCACCCAAGTATTCTTCATTCACATAGACATTTAAGCCCTTTCTGCCTCTTTACGTTTAAATAAATTCTTATTAGAAAAAGCACTTGTCAGATAATTGTGTATTTTGTTATTAATACCTATGAAAGGCTACTGGCTCTGAGGAATAAAACATGTATAATATTAACATCTTTATTTTTCAGGTAATTACATTCTTCAAACTTTGCTTCTCAGTGTACTTTCTAGGAACAGTGGTCCCAGCAGTTGCTTCTGAGGGAAAAATTGTGTGACTCTGAAATCTGGTGTATAAGTAGACACTTAGTTTCATTGAATTGAATGATGGTGCTAACAGCTTTTGTTTGGCAAAATCTAGATACTTTTAAAAATACTTCGTAAATAATAAAGTTCTTAAATCACCTGTATGTGCATGTCAAAGCCTAGAATCCCGTGTCCTCAGATTTCTTAAATTTACCCAGCGTGCAGCATGTAGAGAAGGCTTCAAATTAAATATGTGGCAAATGAGTCTCTATTTAAAACTTTTTTTCTCTTTATTGAGAAATGTGTAGGGACACCTGGGTGGCTCAGTCAGTTGGGCGTCTGCCTTTGGCTTGGGTCATAGTCCTGGGGTCCTGGGAGCAAGTCCCATGTCGGGCTCCTTGCTGGGCGGGGAGCCTGCTTCTCCCTCCGCTTGCCTCTCCCTCTGCCTGCTGTTCCCCCTGCTTGTGCTCTCTCTCTGACAAATAAATAAATAAAATCCTTAAAAAAAAAAAAAGCGAAATATGCAGCACATTACGGCAGTGGAATTACTAATAAGTTCCTTTATTATTTCCTTTACTTTCTGATAACACTGGCACACTTTGAAGATACTTTTCCTTAACTGTTTGAGGTTCATTTTTTCTACATCTGTAAAATGTTTTGTTTATATTTTTATTTGCTGTTTTCGAAGATTATAAATTTTTATCTTAAGTGTATTAAGTATTTATTTTTACATCTTTTGCATTTCATGAATTCCCAACACTTAAGGCATTGTGCAAAAGTAATAGCAAAACTGCAGGTGTTATAATGATTAGCTAAGTGGGACCTTTCTGGCAGTTCTCTCTTACTTCATGGCTTAGGGTCGAGAGACGAGAGAGGATCACTCAGACATTAACAGGCCGCTGTACATTCAGCTCCTTTCATTTTGGTCATGGCAATAAGCTGAATTAAAAGGGGGAAAGAAGGCTAAGATGTTATCTGAAATCAGAATATGCACATTTTCTTGAAATGACTTAAGAAAGGGGGTCTTAGAGCTGAGGAGTTAGGCACATTATTTTTTTTTTTTTTAAAGATTTTATTTATTTATTTGACAGAGAGAGAGATCACAAGTAGACAGAGAGGCAGGCAGAGAGAGAGAGGGAAGCAGGCTTCTTGCTGAGCAGAGAGCCCGATGCGGGACTCGATCCCAGAACCCTGAGATCATGACCTGAGCCGAAGGCAGCGGCTTAACCCACTGAGCCACCCAGGCGCCCCTAGGCACATTATTTTGAAGTAACAACAAAAGACAATCCAACTTCTCAGGTAGAAGGAGAAGTTCTGGTTGTGATGCTAGGCTTTGTATGCGCACATGGACCCAGCGCACACTTCCTGAAATGCCATGCTTTGTTCACTCCTCTTCTGCTTATTAAGGAACATTCTGAGTTACCAAGCTCTTGGATGATTTTCTCTTTTGAAGTATTTCCTAGTAAGTTCCACTGGCTTCTGAAGAACAGAAAACAGAAGCTGTCCAGAAGGCTGTGGATCACATAGATGTCTGCAGACTGTGCTGGCTGCTTGTGCTCTTGTTAGTAAAGTTCGGTGAACTTCAGAAGTTGAGAAAGGCCACAAAACATAAACTGTAAAAGCTTCTCAATGAGTTAGTTTTCAAGTAAGGCCACCAACTAGACTCTTACTTCTGCCAAGCCGCTGATCCCAGCTCTTTGAACCTTATAAGATGAACTAGCTGGCAAATAACCTGTATATGCTTCTTTCGGAGGTTGTGCAAGATACAATTCCAACAGTACACTTTTGTGTCTACAGCTCAGAACTTGATACTGTCATTTGGTCATCCAGCAGTGCAATTGAGTCTTCAGTATCTTGGGCAGATATTACTTTATATTAGATCATTTTTTGGAAATGTTAAACATCTAATTTTATAATGTTATATGCAAATTCTATGAAAGGAGGTTGGTTGTTTTGTTCTGTTTTGTTTTGTTTTTTAGACTTTCCTACCCACTAATTCAGAATTTTAAATATCTGGGTCAAATCCCCAGAGAAGTTAATCTAACTTCTCTGTACCATGGAAACATTGTTCCATCATCTTGATGGATTAAAGTTTTTTGTTAATCGTTTTAAAAATAATTTTCATTAGTCTCTTTAAGTAGTTCAATGACACAAGTAAGGCCCATGGACTTGAACACACTCTACACTGCTCCCATGTCGGCATCTGCAATAGGAAACAGAAGGTGGTGTGGGCTTTTGGATTTGCTTCTGCTGCCTGGGTCCTGGGTGCTGAAGCCCAGCGTGGTGGGGCCAGGTCTTTGGGGTTTGATGGCAGTAGGATGGAGGGACCTTTTGCTCTCTGCTATGACTGCAGCTTTGGGACTTACAAAGCCCTCTCTTGCGCAAATGGAGACAGATGGAGAACTGTCAGCTTTATGACGGGTTCTGGGGATCTGGCGCGGCTTTGACAACCTGTTCCTCCAGTGTTAAAGTTTAATTTGTTTCTACTCTTAGGTTCTGTAGGAAGTTGTGAATCAGAAAAGGATCACTTTTCTACAGATGATGAAGCAGTGGAAGCTGACAATGAAGATGAAGTTGAACCCTGTGGCAATGGAAATGAACATACAGCCGAAGCTAGTGTTGGAACTAATGTGGGCTGGGCGGATGCCATGGCTAAAATTCTTAACAAGAAAACTCCTAAAAGTAAATCCACTATTCTGGTCAAAAACAGAGAGCTGGAAAAGGAAAAAGAAAAGTTAAAGCAAGAGAGACTAGAGAAGAGAAAACAGGTGTGTCTTACCAGTTGTTTTGTAGATTAGATTGTTTGTCTAGTCTAGTCTAGTTCCTATCTGTACCAACTTGTTCCTGGCAGTGTTGGTCCACTTAACAGTCCAGTTTTTTAACTTGCCTTTTTTTTTTTTTTTTTTAAGATTTTATTTGTTTATTTGACAGACAGAGATCACAAGCAGGCAGAGAGGCAGGCAGAGAGAGAGAGGAGGAAGCAGGCTCCCCGATGAGCAGAGAGCCCAATGTGGGGCTCGATCCCAGAACCCTGGGATCATGACCTGAGCTGAAGGCAGAGGCTTTAACCCACGGAGCCACCCAGGCGCCCCTTTAACTTGCTTTTTACATAGGGGTGAATAACCAAGCATTTGTACAGAAACCTAGTCTAAATTACTCCATTGAGCATGTTCATTTTTTGATCATCTAAGCAAAGAAATAGAAATTAAACTCCTGAGAAACTTGACCTTTTAAAGTCAAATAAATTATTCATGTGGCAGTGATTCCTGGGTCTAAATATTTCATTCAGTTTAGCTGTCTGTATGCTAACATTATTAGATTCTGAACCAACAGAATCATGTTAGTTACTTTTTGCTAAAAACCTATTTTGTAATATGAATCTGTGAAGATATCCTTGTCAGGGATTGGTTGCAGTTCCAGAAATGGACTGTTTGACTGCTAGATAAACTCAAATTCATTATACCTTTTGTTAAATCGCTCATTTAACTAGGACAGTCTGCTGATTCAAGGCCAAAAGTTGGACTTCATTTTGCTGTTGTGTATTATAAAAATAAAGAGAAATAGTAAGGTTTTTAAATCCCGTGTACTCAATGAAGTATTTCTGTGTCTAAAATACTTGGTTAGTGAAATAAATACTATTTTCTGCGAAAATAACTTTCTGCAATCATACTGACAATATAAAAGTATTAATTTCCAAGAGGTACTTTATAGGTAAAATGAAAGGAAAATGAAACAAAAGAAAAGTAGATTTAGATTGGCATATATTTCCTTTTAAGGAATATATTTCTTTTAAGTTCATCATCCCCTTATCTTGTTTCAAGGTGAATTATTTTCTTTGTTCCAAATACTAGTACTCTGTAAAAGCTGTATAATGATGGAACTTTTTAAGTGTTGCTTTTAGAAACAGAGCATACTGTGCTCTTCAGTATTCTTTTTACTTTAAGATAAATTTTTTCTCTAAATCTTATTGATAGCTTTTCAACTGAAAATTTGAATCATTACTATCTGGCAAAAGCTGAAGGAAGCTTTACAAATATTAGAATCCTTAATTACCTCTAGTCCCAGTGTTCTAGTGAAAGTAAGAACATTTTGAAGTCAAGAAAAAATGAGTTTCTAACTCAACTCTAGGCCAGTCCTTTGAGTGCTGGAGATGATACTGTTCACATAATGGATGAAAACACGTTGATACAAGAAAAAGGGCACAGTCTCTACAAATGCTCTTATTATGTATTTCTGAGTAGAGTCTGTGCAGATTATCATTGTTTTTTACTGTTACATATCAGTTTCTGGAATATCTAGTACTTATTTCTCATCATAAGTTTAAAATTATACTTCAAACAGTTAAAAACTATTTTGGGATTGTGCATGCCGTGGGTACTACAAATAAGAATTAACTGTTTTAAACTTAAAAGTAAGATTTCTAAATTTCTGCCATAATCTGATAGTGAATTTCATAACAGTTAAAGTAAATTATCTTATTTGGGGAGAAATCTATTCTTTTTAGAAAGAAATCAGGCTAATCTATGGTGAGCACAATTTGATTTAACTATGATTAGACATTTTCATTAATACAAAAATAAGAGGTTAGATGGATGCAGAAAAGCAATCGATAAAAGGAGATTTTTTTCCCCCATAGATTCTTATTACTGCCTTTGATGCTTACTAACATCCTGGTGATCAGTTCATTACATTCCATATATTTGATTGTAGGTGATATGTTGGCCTGAGACAGCAGTATATACCAATGCAGTGTATTGGGGTGTCAAGTCAGGTGCCTTGGACCAGAGCACTACTGGATACAATGCTATTATTTTAAAAGCTGATGCAAATTTTTAATTATTCTGTTTGCTGAGAAAGACAGTTTCTGAGAAAATAAACAGTATTTAAACTTGTGATTATCAAAGACCGTAGTTTGGGGTCTTTCTAATGCTTCCCTCTGATGATCTGGTGGTGGCAGGTCAAGCATATGGCTCTCTCACATCCTACCTTGTCCTTCTTGCCTCAGTATCCTGGCAGCTGTCCAGGCCCCCGCTGTCAGAGAGCCTGACAGAAACTCACTTTGTGCTTCTCACATGACATGCAGAGTGCTAACCACAGGCCCCCTGAGCTGAACCCCTAAAAGTGTGGGGTTTTTTCAGTTCTGTGACACACTAAGCCAGAATGATTTATTACCTTTGTCCTTGCACAGAGTATCATATCAAAGTTCGCTGCACTTTCAAAAATGCCTAATAGTCTTTCACATCACAATATTTATAACACAGCTTGATAAGAAGCGGGAATGGGAAATGATGTGCAGAGTAAAGCCAGATGTTGTCAAAGACAAAGAAACAGAGAGAAATCTTCAGAGAATTGCAACAAGGTAAGACGGTTCTGCCCTTTAAAAAGTGAGTATACGAAAGCTTTGATGGTGATCCATTTCTGACTCGACCTGATCTTAAGCTCTGCTTCTCAGCCAAGTGATTTATATCAAAACCTGCCTATTTAATCCTGAATTCAACGAAAGATTTTACAGGTCTCATGAGGCAAGCATATAACGTCCTCAGTGTATATTTGGTCTGAACCTAGTGCAAATCACACTGTTTCTGTAGTCAGGAGAACAGTGTAATTAGACATGCATTTCTCTTACGATGGTTATCTGAATTTATGACTATAGGTGATTATTGTTGTTATCTTACATTATACTTAGGGCATCACCAATTATGTATTACAATAGCTTCATGCTGTCCTTTCATTCTGCATTTTTTTTTTTTTACCATTGGCACCAAACATTGATGTCCTCCATGTCCAAAGATAAATAGAATCTGGTGGCTGCCAGGTGGCCCTTGTCAACTCACCTGTGGGAATAAAGTCTCTGAGACTAGAGGCATGTCCTGTGTGTTGGGAGCTTACAGCAGGAGATTGTCAGGGGCGTTGGGGAAGATTGCACAGAGGAGAGAACATGTGAGCTGCTACTTGAAAAATACAGCAGTTCTACTTAGTGGAACTATTTTTGATTTTCTAGTTACCTATATTATTGGGTCATCTTTTAATCCACATAGGTGTTCTAGAGTGACATAGATAGAGCCAGACTGCTAGGTTCAAACCCCAGCACTGACTTACTACCTGTGTCCTTGGGCATGCTACCTAATTTTTACTTCATTTTATTTACCTATAAAAGCAGTGGACTATTAATATCTACCCTGCAGGATTTCTCTGAGAATTAAATTAATAACATGCACCTCCCTTTCCTCACTTTGGCCCCAGCTGTGCTCTGAAGGGTATGGAATTTTATCCTCCTTACAAGCTAATAAGCTAGCCTGTTAGTTTCCTGGTTACTGCCAGAAGAGAAGAGACTTTTGGGTCAGAGACAAAGGACTTTATTCCTCTTGGCAAAGTAGCCAGAGCATCACATTTCCACTGGTTCCCTTTGTCCCTCATTGGTAACACAGGTGCCGTGTAAGGATGCGTGAGCGGGCAATGGGTTGTGTTACAGAAGAACACTCGACTTGGGAATCCACCGCTTTTATGGTGAATGGTAACAAGCCTGCTCTTTGTCTGGGGGGAGACGTTACCTCATGTCTCAAGGTTGCACCCTACAAACTCAACTCGCAGAAATGCCTGGTGTAAAAAATAATCAGGGCCTCACATCCTTAAAAAACGTAGCAGGAACACGCAGGGGTACTCCAGGTACATGGCAGAGTGCCTCTCCCGGTGACAGAATTGTGGAGCTTGAAAGGATAGTAATGGTTTGAATCGGTATTGTCCAGTAGAAATATAATGGGAGCCACATACATAATGTAAAACTTTTTTGTAGCCACATACTATCTAGATAATACGGTAAAAATAAATAAATAAATTGTACCAATGTATTTTATTGAACCCAAAACATTCAAATTATTTTTTATTTTATCATGTAATCAATATAAAAGTTTTTGGTGAGGGGCGCCTGGGTGGCTCCGTGGGTTAAAGCCTCTACCTTCAGCTCAGGTCATGATCTCAGGGTCCTGGGATCGAGCCTCACGTTGGGCTCTCTGCTCAGCAGGGAGCCTGCTTCCTCCTCTCTCTGCCTGCCTCTCTGCCTACTTGTGATCTCTGTCTGTCAAATGAATAAATAAAATCTTAAAAAAAAAAGTTTTTGTTGAGATATTAGAAGTCTCTTTTTTCATATTAAGTCTTACAAATTTAGTCCTATTTTAAACCTGAAGCATAGTGCAGTTTGGATGAGACAGCCGCATTGCATGGCTCAGCAGCTCCCTGTGGCTCATGGCTGCTGTGATGGACACTACAGGTCTCAGTCTTCAGAATCCTTCTTGGAATGAATTTAACTATAGAACAAATATTTAAATAAGTAGTTCATTTTAAAATAGGACTTTAAAATTAGTTTTATATCAGGGTAAAATTAGTTTTGTATCAGGGTGCCTAGGTGGCTCAGTCAGTTAGGTGTCTGCCTCTGGCTTCAGTCGTGATCCCAGGGTCGTGGGACGGAGTCCCGCATTGGGCTCCCTGCTCGGAGGGGAGCCTGCTTCTCCCTCTGTCTGCTGTGTGCGTGCTCTCCCTCTCTCTCAAATTTTTAAAAAATTAGTTTTTTATCATAAGAGTTGCAGATAATATAACTGAATTCTTTTTAAGCTACTTGAGTATTATTTTTTCCATTTATAGAAGAAACTGAAATCTGGAAAATCTTTCGTAGTGTCGGGGTGAGACAGCTAACTGTAGAGGATGTTCTCTATCCATTATATCATGATGTAATTATTATGTAATATATTTTGAGGAATAGATATTTGCATTAAAAGTAATTTTCAGGGGCGCCTGGGTGGCTCAGTGGGTTAAGCCGCTGCCTTCAGCTCAGGTCATGATCTCGGAGTCCTGGGATCGAGCCCCGCATCGGGCTCTCTGCTCAGCGGGGAGCCTGCTTCCTCCTCTCTCTCTGCCTGCCTCTCTGCCTGCTTGTGATCTCTCTGTCAAATAAATAAATAAAATCTTTAAAAAAAAAAGTAATTTTCAGTTCTAATTGCACAAAAGTTGATTGAGAAAGATGAAAGCTGAAAAGAAAAATCCTATCAGTCCATATATATTTATTCTCTATTCAGAAATTTATATTCTTTCATTGAAACGTTTGTTCATTTTTTAGATTCAGCTCTTTTCATTTGAGTGCCTATTACATGTTTGCCTCTTTCCTAAGCTGTAAAAGCACATTGTTCTTAACCTCACAGTTTGTGTTCTAGTGTAACTGTTACTTAACTATGTTATTCTGGTCATTTGATGTTCTGTAGGGGTGTGGTACAGTTATTTAACGCCGTTCAGAAGCACCAAAAGAGCGTTGATGAAAAGGTCAAAGAAGCTGGAAGTTCTATTAGAAAACGGGCTAAGTTGATATCGAGTGTTTCCAAGAAAGATTTCATCCGTGTTCTGAGAGGGATGGATGCAAGTACAAGTGAGAAAAGTTCGACTGGAAAGAACTTGAAAGCCAAACAGGTAAAGCATTTATATAGGACTCAGTGCATCAGACTTTTAGTTCTTAAAGTTTTGGGATGAAAAAGCAAACTATAAATTTAAGAGTTAGTATTCTTAAGTTTCATGATAATTTATTCAGTATGGAAGTTGCCATTTAGAGGTGACGTACATACTGATGCTCTGAGAACTCAGGGACCAGTGGATTCACGTCAGTCTGTGAGAGATACCAGGTCTCTCTTACCTGAAATCCTGCTTTTTGTGCATTTTGGAGAACAGAAACCTGAGCGAGGGATACAGCTTCACTTTGCAACTTCGCCCACAGAGGTAATTGTGATGGCGTTTAACTTCTAAAATAGGAAGGTTCAGAGCTTTGGGGAACACAGTGGAAGGTAGTCTTTGCACTGAGGCTGTTCGGTGATGTTTGACTAGTTGGAGGATGAAGAGTATAAATCCTGTTCACGATCTTTGGCTTGATAACTTTGCTTCTCCAGTCCTGTTGACCTGCGGACTCCAGTAGGTACCGCGTGAAAGTTCTGAAATCTGCCTTACTCACAAAAGGGCTGTTCTGTTTGGTTTTGTTTTTTAATTAAAGTACTGGTGTGTTTGATGGCTTAATTTCTATTGCCAACAAAAAGTGCTTCAATCTGGAGTCTCCGTTGTAAGCGTTTTGTCTTTGCTTTGCCAGTCGAAACTCTGGGAAGAATAGCATATAGGAATGTCATGTTAACCTAGAGCTGAGGTACTTTTCAAGTTCTTTAAGCTGCCAGTTTTGCCTAAATTTGACAAAAGTTTTCTAAGCTATTTAACTTTGTCTCTCTTGCATATTAAAGGACCCAAATTGGTTTTATTTATTTATTTATTTAATTTTTTTTTTCCCAAAGATTTTATTTGAGAAAGAGAGAGACAGAGATGGCGACAGAGATAGCTAGAGGGAGCACCAGCAAGGAGGAGAGGGAGAAACGGGCTGAGCAGGGAGCCCGATGCGGGGCCAAAGGCAGGTGCTTAGCCGACTGAGCCACCCAGGGACCCCTCCAAATTATTTTTCAATATTTACATAATACTGATGCTCACTGATGCTGCTGTTTTAACATGTCAGAAGTAATTATAAACACATGAATACTGTGTTTGGGGATGATTACTTTTTAGTTAAAAAAAAATCTAACCTGCTGTGTTCTCACGAGGGACATTTTACTCTAAAAGTTAGAGAACGATCCAGCAGCATTGCGTGAGGAGTTAATAGCAAGATGGAGAAAGACAGACTTAACTCTTTTTCTTTTTTCTGTTCATTTCAGAACGACTTTAATAGAGGCATTTGTTTTTGCTTTGGTATTATTTTTTTCATGAGTTATACCATTGTTGCCTTTTTTTCTTACCATTTACACTTTTCCTTTGACTTTTTTTTTTTTTCCTATTTCACTGTCAAACCGAAATGGGTTTGCTCTAAAAGTAATTTGTTTCTAGAGCTTCTTCTCCCATACTAACAATATCTTGGCACATTTCTTTTAAAAATGTTGCTTTCACTTTGGCTTCATATTTAGGGAAAAACCACCAGACTTACTTTTTTTTATTGGACTTGGTTTTGCATCTGAATAATATTAAAGTACTATGGTATTTGTGATTGGGTCAGTTACTAATATCTAAAATGCTTGCCTAGTTGTACCTGGTGCTATCCTTCTATCTTTCAAAATCTTACAGTTCAGATAGATGACTTCAAGTAAATAAGATTAAAAAATTCTAAATTAGTATGTCTAGACTGCACATTATCATTAGGTACAGTAAGAGGTTAGTTAAGTGGGTGCCCTGTTTGGGGGGGGCGGATTTTGATGTAACGGTCATGCTAATTTAGGACATCGATCGGTAAACCTGTGTAGGTTATTTGGAATAGGTGGACTTTAAAGCAGTTAAAGAGAAGGAGGGAAGGGAAAGGTGGGAGTAGTGTGCCAAAACACGATTCAGAAATGAGACGTAGATTAATGAAATGGATAAAGAGGGATATTAATTAAGTAGAAAATAAAATTTTCTTTTTTTCTCATATTTTACCTTTTCCTAGCCCCATTGCTATTGCACCTTTTCCATGCCCCTTCCCTTCTCAGACAATCAGGGAGAAGAGCTTTGGTGAAATTCCTGTTGTCCCTTTCCTGGGGTTAAGGGGTCAGAACACAGCCTTCGTATCTTGTATTCCTAATACTATGAAATCTTTACTATTAAGAGTTCATCCACATGTCAACTGTAGATAGCTGTCTATCAGGATAGCCGTCAGGAAATACCTTCCTATGTCTTCAGCTCCTTTACCCTGTTATACCTGTTATTTGTAGTTGTGACATTAATGTCTTATGTTCAAAAACAAAGAAGAGCCAGTACTTTTATATTAAGAAAGCTGGATGGGATTGTAATAATATAAACTAGAGGTTGGATCCATTATATGAACATACATTAATAGTTGTGTCTGGTTTTTGGTTTTGTTTTTGTTTTTTTATTCCTGGGAACACTCAAAACTTGGGAATTTATTTTTAAGAACCCCTTTTTAAGAATTTCCATACTCCTGTGGATACAAGAAGTTTTAAGGCATTTTGATAGATGTTTCTTAACTATGTTATGATCCTGGACAAGACACTTTTCTGAGAACCTTTCCCTTTCTTGGCGATAAATGAATTTTACTTTCAAAGCAATAGGAGCACAGTTTCAAAAGGGAACCAGTGACTCAAAGAAATTGCCAGTGCTCTTCCCCATCCCTCTTGGCCCCTTGCTTTGCTCCCTTCTAAGGTAAACATTTTCAGTTCTTAGATCTTGGTTGTGGTATTGACCTCTGTATGTTAAATAATATTTAGACTATTTTTTTTTTTTGTCAATATTAGATACCTTTTATGGAGAACAGAGAATTGTCATTCTTTCCTTTGCTGCCATACCTCCCATACTGTGTCCTTCTGATGTAGCATATTAACGCTTTCAGCTAGATCAGTATTCAATGTGAACATCATTTACTCCTGAACAAAGTAGGTACGATAATACTTTATTCTTCAACTTAGCTTTCCTATGGTTTTTATTTTCCTAGAGTTAACAGTTGCCTCTTTTTTTTTTTTTTCTAAACCCTTCTCAGTCCTATTTTCTCCATGTTCGTCTTGCTATAATCTAGACTGGTTGTTCTTTATCCTGGTGTGCGCTTGGAGTTTGCTTTATCACTGCCCAGGGAATTCCCTTTACTTCTTTCCTTTGCAGTAGCCTCTGTTTCTAGGACTGTCTTATTTTCTCTTGGCTTTCACTCTCATTTTGATAAGGTCACATTTACCAGTAGCTTCCTGGAAAAGGGTGTAGCATATCTTCATTTTTAATTGATATGTTGGCTGAATTATGTGTAGGAGATGGAACAGTGACCCCTAAAATGATAAGCCTGTGTTCTAATTCCTAGAACCTGTAAAATGTGCCTTATTTAGAGGGGTCTTTGCAGATAAAATTAACTTAAGGATCTTGAGGTGAAGAGAGTATCCCGGATTATCTGGGTACGTTCTAAGTCCCGTGTTAAGTATCCTTACAGGAGATGCACAGGGGAGATTTGATAGACAGAAGTGGCAGGCAAAGTAACCGCAGAGGCAGAGGTTGGGGCGACGTGGCCCCAAGTCAAACAGTGTCAGTACATAGGTTTATTCAGTGCTGTCTCTTTATATTAATCAGCGTTCCTGCGTTTAAACCTTTTCTGGTTTAATGTCTTCAGAGACTAATCTACATGTCCATGGTAGGGTCGGTCACCTGCCTCCATAAGTCAGAAAGGGAAATGAAGAGTCTGCTTCTTACACAGACTGTCAGAAATCTTGTATTTTTAACACACCCCTCACGTCTGCCTCCCCTCTTGCCTCCAGTTCCTGAGCATGGATCCAGTTTCTCACTTAAAACGTTAGCTTTCCTTCTCTCTAACTGGTTATCACAGCTCTAACCAGTTTTCATTTATTTCCTTGTTTGTTTATAACTTTTTATACTTTTTTTTTTTTTAAAGATTTTATTTATTTATTTGACAGAGAGATCACAAGCAGGCAGAGAGGCAGGCAGAGAGAGAGGAGGAAGCAGGCTCCCTGCTGAGCAGAGAGCCCAATGCGGGGCTCGATCCCAGGACTCCGAGATCATGACCTGAGCCGAAGGCAGCGGCCCAACCCACTGAGCCACCCAGGCGCCCCACTTTTTATACTTTTAATTTTAGTGGGCTTTCCATAAGAATTAGAGATAAATGTGTGTCTGCTGTTTAATTGGAAGACTTCCTTTTTATTTTAAAAGCAAAAAGGTTAATCTTACTGTAACTTCGTATTGCTTTAATGGAATTAATGGGAGCCTTAAATTATAAAGTATCTCACAAACAATAAATCTTTAAGTATCTGAAGTGGTCATTTTTAATGTTTTGAAGTGGACTATTTAAAAATTACTTGTTTGTAAACATTTTTCTAAAATTTTAGCCTTATAAAGAGGAAAATGTCCACTGACGGCAGATATACGCCTCTCCTGTATTTGTCTGTATTTGCATCTTCTTGGAAACCAGCTTTGCGATCATCTCTATCCTTTAAGGATTTTTAGAAACTTAGATCCATGTTCTGGCATATCTGTGGTTAACATGGTTTCTTAGAAAATGAAGAAAAGACAGTGTATGATCTTTTAAAAATTTGTCTAGTGTGTTGATTTATTTTTAACCTGGTAAGCAGAATTACTAAATCATGCCTTTATACATTGCGTAGCTGTGATTTCCTAAGTCTGTTTTAAGGGTCATATATATTGTGCCCTACATATCTACATTTGATTTATTTCATTTTGCATTTCTATTATTTACTATTTTTGTGAGCTACAACTTCAGCTATTCAAAGTCTGCTTCCTCCATTTAAAAACCATAATCTTCAAAGGCTTTTGGTGCCTGGATTGGAGCAAAGTTTTTATATGTTCCAAAGACGGCTTTTCACATCATTAGCTGTTTATCAGATTATTTTTAATCTGATTCTGCTGATAATCAGATTATCAGATCTCAGATAATCAGATACCAGATTAAATTTTGGATACTATTGTTGCCCTTAGTACTTTTCTTACGTATTTTGTCTTAATTTTATTGTATGCAATCATGATCTCTGGCATAAAGTAGTTGGGAAAGCCTGCGTTAGAGGCCAAAAAGATATAATCGCTTTTTAAACATCATTTTTAAGACAAGAGATTTTGAAAAGATGTAAGTATTTTAAAAGATGTCAGGCTGATACATTAAATTACATTTGAATCATTAATTACTATACTTTATTTCTTGGAGCTGAACCCACATAACGCAAAGTAAAACAAAAGCAAAGAATACCTGAAGAGATGATAGCTAATGTCTGTAAATCAAAAAACCCTCACTAGAACTTAGGGAAAGTAGTATTCTAAGTATTTTTGTCTATTAAAAAATGAGCTGTTTCTTCCGTTACATAAGTAAGGGTTAACTTTTTTTTTTTTTTTCTTAATAGCAGTTGCACATCTCTTTCATCATAGGAAATCAGGTCATTTGTACAGTGATGTACATCACTTTAATAAATGTACATATTACACATCTATCATTCACAAATTTAACATTTTTTCTTTTAAATTCCTTATATCGTAAAACTTATGTGCGGAAGTAAGTCACTTATTTGTGAGTTCACTGCCCAATATCTCCTTCTCAGTAATGTCCGTTTTCTCGAGTCACTGACATGCCATATTACAATAAATCTTGTCAAATCAATATTAGGGACTTAGTTAACTTTTTTTTTTTTTAATTTTATGTATATCTTTGTGAAATAGGGCCATAACAAAAAAAAACAGTTAGTGGAAGTGAGAAAGCCTAAGAAAAGAGTGATTCTTAACCAAAAAAGTAGAAATTTGGGGTAAAGTACTAAATGTTAAGTTCGATGGAGGTTTGATTCTTGGGAATGACTCAGTCCACTAAACATTTCATGTGGAAACTAGAAGAGAAACTACTTGAAAATTGTTTGAGCAAATGTTCCAGGTAGTACAGATGGTATGTTGCTTATGAAAGGAGAAGGTAGTGAAGTTGGAAAAATGATGGGAGGATGTTCATAGAAAATATGACTCTCAACAGGAATGTGCTTGAGGAGAGTATGAGACGCTTAACTTTAGTTTTAAAAAGTCATGAAGCAAACATAGTGAAGGTACTGGTTCCTTCACTGGACTAATCCAGTCTTTGGGTAAAGGTGCTTTGAGTATCTAAAGAAGCGTTTTCATTTTATAATGTGAATTCTGATGATAACAGGAAAGGAAGCACCAGTGAGTGGCATTTCTGTTGAAATATTTACCTTTAAGCTAAAGAATTCCATGAAGAAAGTCATAAATTAGAACAAGTGTTCAGTGCTGTTGAAATTAGCCTATTTGAAACAGAATCTTTGAAAACATTTAAAAGAAATGAAATAAATGTCAGAGAATGGTGAGTGACATTTTCACTAGTGGTAATCCAAGGAAAAGCAACGGGCAATCATTGTGCTACGACAGGGAAACAAAGCCTACCAGCTCTCAATTTTTCACATCCTTTGTAATTTCCTTTCCTGGTCCTTCTTTTGTAGAGGTTGGGATATTGGGTGTTTGCTGATTGGTGGGAGGCTGGGAAAGGGAACCTGAGGAGAAGTAGTAGGTCACATTTTTAAGTCTTCAGTCTTCTGGTAAGGCGTTTGGACATTATTTCTTAGGCATTTGAGAGCCAGTTGTAATTTTTCATCAGGTAAATGACCTGATCAGATTTGGTTATTTTTAAGGAAAAGAATGCTGAAGGATGGAAAGACTATGTCAGAAGACCAACTAGTGGGAGGCTGTTGCCATAAGCAAGAGGAGAAAACCTGATCTAAGATGTGGTGGGGTGGGGATTGTTGGAAAAGAACCAGGTCAGAGAGGTGGTTTTAAGGTATAGATTGATTTGATTTGGAACTAACGTAATTCAGAGGGTTCAGGGAGAGGGGCCATTGTGATGACTGTGAGGTTTACAGCTTAGGAGATTCAGAAGTGGTGACAGCTTTCCCAAAATTGAACCTTTAAAAGATGGAACATGTTTGGGGGATGAAGGCTTCTTTTATTTTATATCCCAGTATAGTGTATGTACAGTATGATGTCAGCTTCGGGTGTACAGTGTCGTGATTCAGCACGTCTCTGCATTACCTGGTGCTCATCACAAGTGCACTGCTGAACCCCCACCCCCTGTTTCACCTCCCTCCCCCCAAGAGAGGAGGACTTTCGTGAGATGAAGTTGTAATCAGAAATGAGAATGACAGTAAGGAGTGGGTTAAAACAGCAGGTGTGGGGCGAGGCACTTGGTCAGTGGAGGAGATGGGACACAGAGGGGAGGGCGACCAGGGGGGAAGAGTGTATGTGAGCGCTTGCTGCAGAGACTCAGAAGTCCTGTAGGTCTCTGTAGGGCCCTAAAACAATTTACCTGTTTACCTCGTCAGGGAAGATGCATCATGTATTTTAGAGAGTTTTTCACATAATGTTTCTAGGTTTAAAAAATTGTCAAAAAAATTGTCAGTTATTTGGAGAGAATTCTATAATCCAGAACCTGTAAATTCCACTCCACTCCTAAACCAAATAAGTGGAAGGCCCATACCAGCTACACACCAGCATGTAAGAAGGCACATTGCCGGATTCCGTGATGTTGACCTTGAGTGGTTTTTAAAAAGATTAAATTGTATTTAGGACGCTGTGTTTAAGGAAGCAACAATAATTCATATTTTGTGTAAGAAAGGGTCTCATAAAAAGTTTCACTTTTTTATCCCTCAGGAATAGCTCTTTCCTTATCCCGTTCAGAACACGTACAAATCTAGTGATATGTTTTCCCGGTATGTTGAGTGATCAAGATTTTAATAATGTAGAGCCGTTATTTTTTTTCCTTACTTTCCAAAGTCGTGGTTGTTCTTTTGCTCTTTAATTGAAAGTTGACTAAATCCAGTCAAACTTCTTGGAATTTGTCTATTTCCTTAAAGGTGGGACTGAAGGAAATATGATGCATAGGATGCATTTTAAATCTGAATCTCAAAAGAGTATATATTGACTGCTGTTAGGAAGGCTTTGACTGTATGTTATTCAAACTCTTGAATTACAGACTTGCATGGTTTTCATTTATTTGAAATTGCTATGTATCACATTCACCTTTGGTTATAATGAAGCCACAATAATAATTTCATAGTAAGGGAAAATGTTAGCTAGTTTCTGTTAGAAAGTAATTTTTTTAGTGATTGCTGGACAACAAATTTCAGTGAAAAATTCCCAGGGGAAAAAGTTGCTGGAGTGGGGGGGGGGGGGGAATATATAGATAGATACACACACACACACAATTTTTTTTTTTCCTGATTTTTGTGATAATGAGCACTTGAAATGTCAAACATAGGGGTAAGTTAGGGGCTTTGTTTCTCAAACACAGTAATGGCCATCACAGTTCCTCCATAGCTGCGTATTTAGTGGTGGGAATACTTTTGAAATACCTGGCTTCTTTGGTATGTTAGTAACTAAACCTAGCTTTGCACTGCTCTATCCTGTGAAAACTGTGCGTTCTGTAGGGTTCAGAGACCTACTGAGTTCCTGCTCCCGAAGAATGGAGGGACTCTGCATGCAGCTCCCTAGGTGGTCCCCCGCAGTTTTCAGGATTTAGTTTTTAACTGGTGTTGGGGAAGTGGAAGGCAGGCAAGGGGGTAGAGAACGATACTGTCCTTAAATTGCTCTTCTGCATTGCACGGCAACAGTGTTTTACTCTCGCATGAAAGCAGCTCTGGCTGGAATGTGTGGAATTCTAACTTTGTAAATAATTCAGCTTAATGTTTGTTTACTGAAAATGCCTAAATAGATTGGAGTTTAGACAAAAGAGAGACTCCAAAGTTTGAAATGAGAATGAGCATGATTGTACACATTGCTGTTGATGGGAACAGCTTAAAGCCCGTTTCTCAAATCCTTTTAAAATAGGCTGTTTAGCTTCAATGTTGCGTGGTTTTGGATTTGGACAGCAGTTGTAATCGAAGCAAACGTATGTTTGGAACGTGGTGCGTGCAGCATTTTGACATGGGGGAAATACGGGTATGGGGGACGCGTAAGAACTAATCACGGGGCTTCTGTAGCACCTTTAGTTACTGTTGAAATAAAATTTACTGATGGTGACACACGTCTCCTGGCCCTATTTGAAGAAATGTTCTATTTGAAGTTGCTGGAGTGGAGTGTGTATAGGATTCTCATCAGTGAGGTTCAGGCTTTTTTTTTTTTTTTTCTTTAATAATTGTCCTGTGCAAAGTAAGTCTTACGCTACGCGCTTACACTTAGATGACGCATTTGCAAAATCAAGGGAGTATTTTGTTTCTTGCTGAAAATCACAAATAAGAGCTGGTTGGTGGTTTTTGCTTGAGCTGTAGGCAGATGAGAATGTTGATGAGGGATGTGTGAGCTGTTCTACAGTAGCAGAGGCCACGGCCTGGAACCCGATGGCCTGGGTCGAAACGCTTGTTCTGCAGTACACTGCGGATGGGTTACGTACCACGCGATGCCTCACGTTCCTTAAGTGTTTCAGATCATCATTCTGGGAGCAACAACTGCCTCATAGAGAGAACTCTAAGACTCAGGGAGTTAGTATACGTAGAGTCCTTAGAATAGTGCTTGGCACAGTGCTATGTAAATGTCTGCAGGTACTTTCATTTTGTGTTCCTTATATTTAGTTCCTATTTTTCTTTTTTTTTTTTTTTAAGATTTTATTTATTTATTTGACAGACAGAGATCACAAGTAGGCAGACAGGCAGGCAGAGAGAGAGGAGGAATCAGGCTCCCCGTGGAGCAGAGGATCGACGTGGGGCTTGATCCCAGGACCCTGGGATCATGACCTGAGCTGAAGGCAGAGGCTTTAACCCACGGAGCCACCCAGGAGCCCCTAGTTCTTATTTTTCTTAACAGATAGTAGTCAAAGATGAAAGTTGGAAACCAATTTGGAAAGAACCTGTTTCTCTTTATGAATTACTGGATAATCCAAAAAATATCCAATAATTTAATGAAAATTATGTTTAGATTAGGAAAATTCTCATTTTAGGTGCCTCTAGTCTATTGATGCAAATTGTTACGTAATAATAAACCTAGGTTTTGGGGACCTGGAGATTGCCCACTTTCTCTTCCCCATTTTAAGCTACACTTACACTCTGTTACTTTAAAGATTTTACTTACGAAGGAGAGTTTGGTTTCTAAATGGTTGCTTTCGTACTACAGTATTTGAATGTTCTCATCTTTGTGATTAGTGTGTAGAAACATCATTAGAAGATTTCAGATATCCCTAGTTGGGGATTCTGTGCATATATGTGATGATTCAAGGCATTGGGAAGTGGGAATGTTGGTAGAAGGACTAGGAAGGGGCTTGGTACTGTTTGCTTTGTGCCCGGTACTTTGAGAGGTGTTTTTATATAGTTACATTTTAAGAAGTACTAGAATTCTTTTTTTTTTTTTTTTAAGATTTTACTCATTTATTTGACAGAGATCACAAGTAGGCAGAGAGGCAGGCAGAGAGAGAGAGGAAGGGAAGCGGGCTCTCCGCCTAGCAGGGAGCCCGATGCGGGGCTCAATCCCAGCACCCTGGGATCATGCCCTGAGCGGAAGGCAGAGGCTTTAACCCACTGAGCCACCCAGGAGCCCCTCTCTTTTTTTTTTTTTTTAAAGATTTTATTTATTTGCCAGAGAGAGGAGATACAGCGAGAGAGGGAACACAAGTAGGGGGAGTGGGAGAGGGAGAAGCAGACTCCCCATTGAGTAAGGAGCCTGATGTGGGACTTGATCCCAGGACCCTGGGATCATGACCTGAGCCGAAGGCAGATGCTTAACAACTGAGCCACCCAGGCCTCCCTAGAATTCTCATTTTAGAGGTAAGAAACGCAAAATCAGAAATATTAAGTGACTTACCCCAGGTCACTTTGATAGTAGTTGGTGGAATCTGGATTAAAACCCAGTCCACATTGCTCCAAATCAGCCATCCGTGCCTGCTCCTTAAAAAGATCTGAGGTGGGGCGCCTGGGTGGCTCAGTGGGTTAAGCCACTGCCTTCGGCTCAGGTCATGATCCCAGGTCCTGGGTTCGAGCCCCGCATCGGGCTTTCTGCTCAGCGGGGAGCCTGCTTCCTCCTCTCTCTCTGCCTGCCTCTCTGCTTACTTGTGATTTCTCTCTGTCAAATAAATAAATAAAATCTTTAAAAAAAAAAAAAAAGATCTGAGGTCCTTTGTTAGAAGAGCAGAACTGAAACTGGGTCTCCCTTTTCTCACCTAGATGAGCTAGAAGAGGTGGGGCTGGCTAATGAGGCGCAGTGTCACCCCCTGAGGATCGAAGGAGAATGATGAGGGAGAGGACTTGCAGTCTGAGTCTGCCTGGGTCTCACAGCCCCTTCATTAGAGGTGTAGCAGCGCGTGGAGACTTACGGGTTTTAAAATCTCATTTCTCAAAACTGTTAAGAAAGATAAACTATTACTGTAGTAAGCATTTCAGAATCATGAAACAAACTCATTGAACTCATTTAAGGAATTCTTTATAAGTTCACTGTTAGAATTGATTTTCTATTCTTTTATCAGGGACTTAATTAAAATTTATTGGGTATCAGATGCATCCTGTATTTAATCATTGCTTGCCTAATAGAAATTTTAGGATCCTTGTTTTTCCCCGGTTGCTTAATGGGAATTTTCAAACAGGAAGAAAGTATGAAAGACCAGTGTTTCTGTCACCTAGGTGTGATAATGGTTGACCCTTGTCCGTGTGTTTGTTTTATAGAGTTGTCTGCCTGTCTTCATCTCCATCTAGTTTTTGTTTGTTTGGGGGTGATTATTTGAAGGTGCTAATACCCATACTGTCCTGGGAATTCTTTTTTTTAAAACAGCTTTCTTGAGATAAAATTGACATATCCTACAATTGAGAAGATCATTTATAACTAAACCAGCCGTCTTGAAGAATGAGTCCAGTTCTGAATCTAACTGTTTCATCATGTCTATGAACTTGCTCCTCTTTGCCCTTTCACTGTGAGTGGACGGTTACGACTAAAGGTTAGGATTTAGGTTAAACTTTTTTGTGGCAGAAACTGTTTCATAGGTGTAATACTTAGATGCTGTGTCCGTAGTATGCTCTCACTTCAGGAGACACATTATTAGAATGTCCCATGTTAGTGATGAGGGTTTTTCATGTGGTGAAAGTGGTAATAAATGTTTCTTCATTAAAGGTGCATTTTGGGGCGCCTGGTGGCTCAGTGGGTTAAGCCGCTGCCTTTGGCTCAGGTCATGATCCCAGGTCCTGGGTTCAAGCCCCACATCGGGCTTTCTGCTCAGCAGGGAGCCTGCTTCCTCCTCTCTCTCTGCCTGCCTCTCTGCCTACTTGTGATTTCTCTCTGTCAATAAATAAATAAAATCTTTAAAAAAAAAAAAAAAGGTGCATTTTCTCCTCTACACTTAGAAAGTAATTTCTGGGATGAATAATTTGAAAGGAGCAAATAAACTTTTCCCCATCTACATTTTGCCTATTACCATCAATTGATGATCCTTGTCCAAAACAGTTAAATATTACTGAAATTTGCAAACTGGTGCTTTTCTCATTCATTTTCTATTTATTTTTCTAGGGTTAAATTTAAGTTCCAAAATACGGGGTTAATGTAACTTTCCTTTGAATGACCGCTTTTCAGAGTAAGGAGTTGACTTAGCAGTCCTCTCCAGTGCTGGCGAGTTAACCTTCCTCCCTCACTCCCACCTTTTTGTTTGTGTCTTTGTTTAATTTCATGGATGTAGGAATGTCTAGTTGTTTGGTATTTTAGAATCATTATGCCTTTTTTTATTTTTTTAAGATTATTTATTTATTTATTTATTTATTTATTTATTTATTTATTTATTTATCAGAGAGAGAGAGAGAGAGCGCGCGCGAGAGCGTGCACCAGCAGGCAGAGTGGCAGGCAGAGGCAGAGAGAGAAGCAGGCTCCTTGCTCAGCAAGGAGCCTGATGTGGGACTTGATCCCAGGATCCTGGGATCATGATTTGAGCTGAAGGTAGCAGCTTAACCAACTGATCCACCCAGGCATCCCTTGTTAGGCTTTTTTTTAATGCTTAAGTTCGCAAATGTGAGGACAGGAACCAATGCAGACTGGTTTCTTGTGCCCTTTTGACATAACCTCATTTTCCTTTGAGTACTTTCTTGCTTTCTGGAACACAAGCTCTCAGGCTTAACCTTGTATTTTCTGTGGCCCAGAGCTGGAGTCACCCTTTTTCCAGGGATCTCTCGTGAGGACAATCTATTTATTTTTAATCTTTTTGTTGATTTTCTTAGGTAGATTGATAGCATGCATATTTTTACTAGATAGAAGTTTTGTTTATGTAACATTTCATAGTTTCACAGAGAACTTTTACATATGTTTTCTCACTTAAGCTTTTTAACAAATTTATGATATTAAAAATTAGTGTCTGTTTCATAGATGAATTCACAGCTCTAGTAAGTTGTTTATAAGTCTGAATTCTCATCTATATACTATATAACGAGGTTGATAAAAGAAGAATGATATGCTTTAAGCGTCTGACTGGCAGAGTGTATTCTCAATGTTTCAAGTTCCTAATTGAGTCTAAAAATAATAGAGCACTTTTGTCAAAAGGCTTCTTGAGGTGTTATATTTATCTTTTGGGCAGTTCAGTCAACTTTAACTTATTAAGAGTTCTTAAGAGATATAAACGATGAGGAACATCTGGGTTGCTTAAATGTTTCCTCAAACTTAACTCTGTCTATTTAAATATATAGAGAGCAAGTTAGAATGGAAGCCGCCAGAGAGAACCGCGTTGAGCAATCGCATGTATTGAGTATATGGTAAAATCCAGGACAGCGTTGAAATTAAAATAAAATATAGTGCAGCAGATGGGGAAAAAAACACCAAAGAGTTTTAGGAGTATTAGGCCTGAATCTCAGAAAGCTACATAGAATTAGGTTTTCTTGGAGAACTGTCTACGTTTAACATGTGCTTGGGACTACATCTAAAGGTGACATAATTTTAGCATCTTGGTCTTTTTTCCTTGGATAGCCTACTGAATACTTTTCTTGCTTGTTTGGATCTTACAGGTTACCCATTTAAGTTTGTAAACTGTACAAGAATCTGGAAAACTATACAATAGTTAACAAAAACAAAGCCAAATGGGCTTATTGCTGGAATGCCGTCCTAGTAAAACAGTTAAAACAAACTAAAACAAGTGTGTGAAGAAATGAAGAAGGCACAGATTGATCAAAACAATTAGGAATTGCTTATTAAGAATTCTTTGGGAATCAGGGCATCTGGGTGGCTCGGTTGTTAAGCGACTGCCTCGGCTCAGGTTATGATCCAGAGTCCTGGGATCGAGTCCTGCATCGGGCTCCTTGCTCAATGGGGAGCCTGCTTCTCCCTCTCCCTCTGCTGTTCTGCCTGCTTGTGCTCTCTCGCTCTGTCAAATAAATAAAATATTAAAAACCATTTTAATATTTTATTTATTTTATTCCCTGATTGAGAATGAGAGGAAAGTTGAGTGTGTACTGATTACAGGATCTTCCATATAACCTTGAATCTGTACGTTCTCACTAGAACTCTTGTACATTCCAGTTTGAAAATTTCAATACTTTCTGATTAAATTTTCAATCCTTGGGGTGCCTGGATGGCTCATTTGATTAAGCATCTAACTTCGGCTCAGGGATCCAGTCCTGCATCGGGCTCCCTGCTAAGAGAGGAGTCTGCCTCTCCCTCTGCCCTTCTACCCCCTGCTTGTGCTCTCTCTTTCTCACTCTCAAAGGAAGAAATACAATCTTTAAAAAAGAAATAAAAATAAAAACTCTGACAGAATTATAGAAAAGTGAAGGGAGGCACCTTCTCCCCCCTCACCCACCCCGTGTGTTATCGTCTCTGCTTTCTCTTTCAGATAAATGAATAAATAACCTTAATGGTTCGTGGGATGCTTTAATGTTGGGCGTTATTGAGAAAGCCAAAGATGTTCTTATTCAGATCTAAAAATACGGGGGCTGTGTTTCATTTCTGTTGATTTCTACCAGAATTAATCTTTTTATAAAAGGGATTTCCCATACATCCTTCATTTCCCTGCCAGAACTTTCAGACAGGCTTTCATCAGCTGGAAGGGTGATTACTATCTACACCTATAAATAGCTTTACAAAAAATTTGCAACAATAAAGGTATTAAGGTGAATTTAGCTCATGTGTTAAGAACCTTTTTTAATTCAGGTGAAAACTAAATTAAAATGGAAACTGAACATTCTCAGGGAAAGCAATGAAATCACAATTCCTGCTCATTGCTAAATATAGATGTGATTATACTGTTTATTGTTTTAGGATTTGACTTTAATTTTCCCCTTCAGAATTGAAATGAGGTTAAGCTCTTAGTTATTTGGTATTAGACTAATGAATAATTCCAAACCTCTGTTTTCAGTTTTCTTTTCAGTAGCTGCCAGCGTATGTTGAATCTTGAAATGGAAGCTGATTAACAGTTTTAAGGTTGTCTTCATCCTCAAAATTGACACAGGACTGCTTCTGTATGATCTTGATTAAATATTTGTATAAAAGCAGGCCGGTGAGGGTAGGGACTATTTTGTTTCCTTGTATCATGTGGTTTTCATTAAACTTTTGCATTTCGTCAGTGTTACTTGTTGGTGGATGTAGGCCCAGAGAGCTGCCGTGCGGGTTGCTGGAGGTCACTGAGTTCGTACTGCTTTGCAGCGGCACTGACGGGCTGCACAACCTGCTTGGTTTTGATTGTGCTGAACCTTCCTGCCACTTCCGCCTGATGATAGCACCTGTCTGTTGCTAACCTGGGTAGTGTGTTTACCTGTATCTTGCAGTATATCTGTACCAAGGTTAAGGGAAGGATCTTTCATTTTTTGAAGACCTGGACCTCTGAGCTTTCTGATTTTCAGTGTTGTAATCAATAGTCAACTGTGATTCAGATCCAGAACTCTGTTGGTTTTCATTCCTTTTATAAAAGTAATGCATCAGATTATCACTACCTCCATTTTACAAACAAACCAAAAAAACCTAATTCTCATGATGTCTTAACATGTAATGAAATCTGTTTAGGAATCACCGTAGGCAAGTGTTTCCAGTGAATGACACATTTGGAATTTCCCTCAGCCCCCTTCTTTTCTTATTAATCTCTGATCGACCTTTCTTTGTGGATGGTCCAAGTATTCAGAAAATTTTATACCTAATGATAAATCATCTTTATGGAAAAGATACAGTAAATTGATATTATGTAAATCTGTTGTGCAATATAATTTTCCCAGTTCTGACTTTATTTATTTTAAAGGTTTTGTTTATTTATTTGGGAGAGTGAGAGAAAGCAGGAGCAGAGGGACAGGATGAAGCAGATGAGCAGGGAGCCTGATTTGGGAGCCAGGACCCTAGATTCCTGACCTGACCTGAAGGCAGATGCTTAACCAACGGAGCCATCCACGTGCCCCCCACAAGCTCTGACTTTTATAGAAATTGTGTTAAACATATTCAGTCATTTTCAGTGTATTTTAGTACTCATTGTACTGTATAATTTGTAGGTTATAACAGGCGATTTAGTAATAATAGTGTTCTTAGTAAGTTTTAGAGCAGTATAGTATTACGGAAAGAACTTGGACTTTGGAATCATGGATATGCTCTTGAGCGTGACTCAGCCGTTTATTAACTGAACTTGATTGAGTTCAAGTTCCTTCACTTCTTTGAGCCTTCGTTTCCTTCTATAAGATGAGGAAGACAGCTGCTTTCCGGCTAGGAATTTTAAGAGAATTAGAAATAAGGCAGTATTATGTAAACTGGCACATAATAACTTCCTAGCATAATTCATGTTTTTAACATTTTTTCATTTCAATAAGTTGGAAAGGGAAACAGAATCATAGTAAAACTGAAAGAGTGTCTTGGGGGAGATTTTTTGGGAAGATCTTAGAGGAGGCTTGCAAAACTTAGAATTTGTGGAATTAATCAAGGATAGTTGTTTTTTCATTACTTGGTCCTGTTTTTCCCCATTTAAATTAATTTTTACTTATCCATGTGGTTTAAGAGGTCGCATTTTGCCAAAGGATTATTATAAATAGGTTTCTGCCCTATCCTGCCTACTCTCTGTGGCTCCTACCCCAGGACCAACCACTTTTTACTCCTTTAGCTCGTTACATTGGCATTTATGCCTCTCTGTATTCTTAACTTTTTCCTTTCTATTTGTTTTTCCTTAAGTTAATAATCGCCTTGATTTTCATATGTAACTTCCTTAGTTTATTTAGTTTTTCAAAATCAAATTACCTCAGGTAATGTATTTTTGAGCTGTTCTCTCCTAGACTGCCCCATTCTCCTTTTTCTGGGCTGCTTGCCCCTTGGGCTGCTTCACAGTTGTCATCCTGGGACTTACATTTTTGTGATCCTTGGAATTTCTTCTGGATTGGATTTCATATTTACTGGATCACATTTCTTCTTTCTTGTTTACTCCCACTGTTTGGTGAAGCATATCTTCAGTGTTTTTGTCAGGTTAAGGTATCATGCCATGTTCTGAGATGTCTGTGTGCCCGATGCTCAGTTACCATTCTCGAGTCTCCATTTACTGTCACTCTGGAACTTCCCTTCTCTTTCTTCTGTTGGACTGCCTACTTCTTCTATCCTGTGTCTTTGTCTTCTTGGTTTACTCTTCCGTTTTTTGTGGAGGACGTTCTCAGTAGTTCCCTGAGATAGGCTTAATTAGAAGTAAACTTTTGGGTACCTTACAAGTCTGAAAGTACCTCTGTTTTTTCCTCATACTTGACTAACAGTGTATCTGAGTATTGCATTTTAAGTTGGGAATTATTCTTCAGCATTTTGAAAGAATGTGTCTCGTGCTTTCTTGCTTATAGGGTTGCTTATAGGAAAATCTGTATCTGTTTTAATTCCTGATCATCTCTAAGTATGTGACTTGTTTGTTCTCTTTCGGAAAGCTTGCAGGATATTTTTTCAGTACCTATTATTCTGAAGTTGTACATGATGTCCTTGATGTGGCTTGGTTTTTCTTTTGTGTTTTGTTTTCTTTTGTTTCTTTTGTGTTTTCAGAGGGCTCTTTTTATTCTGGAAGTGTGTGTCCTTTACTTTTGGGAAATTTTCTTGAAGTATTTCATTGGTTTCCTCCCCTCCATATTTGTGTTCTCTCTGTATACTTGTTATTTGTATGTTGAACCTCCTGGACTGGTCCTCCAGTTATCCGACTTCTGTTTTCCATCACTTGTTTCTTTTACTCTATTTTCTGGCTGATTTCCACAGCTTTAGCTTCTCACCCTTGTATTGATGTTGTTGTTTCCGCCATCATGTTTTTAATTTCAAGCTCCTTGTTATTCTCTTAATGTTTCTTTTTAAATAGCAACCACTTGTGTGGATGCACTATCATCTCCTAACTCTTTGAGTATATTAATGGTATTTCCCCCAAATTTTCTTCTCTTTGAACACTTCTGTTTTCCTACAAGCTGCTTTCTAAATGTTTGTGTTATCCTCTCTTTCCTTTCTGATAGTCCTTAGTCGTCTGTTCATGATTTAGAACAAATAATTCCAAAGAGGCAATGAAGTGAGCGTGCGGGTGTTGCGCGTGTGACAGGAGCCTTCGTGTGGTGTCTCTCTGTGGGCTCTTATTAGCGACTGGCCAGATTTTCTCTAGGCTGTTCCTGATTTCCTGCCTGAAGGGAAAGATTTGCCTCCCAGTGTTCTTGGGAGCCCAAAGTGAGAAGAGGTTTGAGACTCATTATTGGGGAGCAGGGGGTATAACGTAATTCTCTGTTTCTGGTATTGCACCTGCGCCTTCATCCGTGCGTAGCCCATTACCTCTCCGGAGGGTAAAGCTTCAGCCTTCCACCCAGCTAGTGTGGAATGGGGAAAGGGATCCAGAGATCTGATCGCTTCTCACATAAGGTTCTCCCAGTTGTCTTTATTTTGATCCTTCCGTTCCTATCCTCAATTCCCAAAGTACCCAGCGAATGCTAGTTCCTGGGGCGTTGGTTGGTTGGTTGATTGATTTCTTGAAGATCCGGCTGTGTAAACTGGGTTTGTCACGTCTTGACAGTTGCAGTCTTAGGAGTGCGCTTTCTTGGCTTTGACGAGACAGTCTTCTGGCCCATCTCGCTTCCACGCTGTTACTGGTGTCTCTCTAGATCTTTCCTTGTGAATTATGTCTTTAAAATAACAAGGCACTTTTCTGTTGTTTTAGTGAGTTTTGCAGTTGAGCAGGACTAGTTGTGTTTGTTCAAGCTGCCACCTTATGTGGACTCCCCCCACCCCCGCCTTTTTTCTTGGCTGTGTATTACTTTAGCAAGTGTAGGCATAGAAAGTAAAGGGTCATCCTGTTGCCTTTAAAACAGAGTGTTTCTTGCACTGCCATCAGGACAAATATTATAAAAATACCTGCTTTTTAAAATACATTAACCCATACTTGTTTGTACTAAGTTTTCTAGTGTTTTTGTCCTATTTTTGCTTCACAACATAAAAATAGCACTGTAATGTGGGAGCTTGGATGATGGCGACTTAAAAAACATCTAGTGAGGTGTCCTAACATTGGATTTCCAGAATCTGAAATCTTTTCGCTTTCAGCTATAACGTGTACTTGGTCTTGTAGCAGAGAATGAACTACGACTTATTTGTTCTTTTATAGACCGGTGGTTCTCAGACTGTAGCCGTGTCAGAAGCACTGGATGACTTATGAAAAGAGGTTGCCGGGCTCCAGCCCCCAGTGTTTCTGATTCAGGAGGTCTGGAATGGGGCCTGAGATTTTCATTCTCTAACAAGTGATACTGATGCTAGTATCAGTGTCTGGGGACCACACTTGGAAAATTATTGATATAGGACAGTCAGTTGCTGAAAAAAAAAAAGCAACAGTACAACCAAAATCCCCCAACAAAGCTTTACTTCATTGTTACTCCTTTGCATTGGACCGTTGAGAGATGCTTTGAGTTTACTATGATTGTTCTCTTTGCCTGAAATATATGTTTGCATAATTGTCTTTCAAGAAAGCATGCTGGGCAGTTGCTTTCAACATTTTAATTAGCGAGTTCTTTCCGTTGGTCCGCTATGGTTCTTTTCTTTCTTTCTGAACTACCTGTTTAAGGCTTTGTCCCTGTTCTACTCTTCTTCCTTCCTTCCTTCCTTTTCTTTCGGGTGCTAACAGCTTTTATGATGCAGCCTAGTAGAGGAGTAGCCCACAGTCCTGCCGAGGGTGGGCTGTCAGGATGCGCTCTCACGTAGAAACAGTCTACACTGAGCTCAGTCATGAGGGGTCTGCCTTCCCGTGGTTTGGGGCATGTTGACAGCGCATTGGGTGTAACACTGTACATGAAGCTTACCACAGAGATTGTGCCTGTTCATGTGTAAACACGAACATCAATGTCAGGGTTAAGTCTTTACTAGTCAGTAACTTGCATATAACTTGCATATAACTCCTATACCAGGAGTCATATACTTTTTAGAATTTACTTGAAAATTTTGAACGATTACTGTGGTGGGAGATGTGTTTTGATTGTGGTTGCATCTAAGTGGTTCTCTTCAAGGGAACAGCTTTTTCTCTTAAGGTGAGAAGATTGGCAAAGAAATCTTGAGCTGAATTAAAAAAAAAATAGCCTTTATCCAGTTAGGTAACGAAATCGAACAGAAGCAAGAAGAGTTTTAGGAAGGTAGGTGTGGAACTGTAGAAATGAGGAATGGGAAGGTGTGAGCATGCTCCGTGAGGAGAGTTACACATTCCTTTCTTACTTGCTCACTCCCTTATCAGTGTGGGCATGAGAAGCTTTGCAGTTGTTTTAGTGTTGGTTTCTAAAAACACCGATATTTTTTCTTTCTTTTGTGTTGGTTTAGTTAAAGTACAGAGCATGCTGTTTGACTTAAGAGAATTCTGAAATCTTTGCTCAATTTGTATACTCTCTAGTCTTTACATTTAGGTACAAACTTTGCTTGATTTTTTGATCCCAGGAAGACAGGGGTAAATCCAATAGGATATTTTTCCTGTTTTGTAATAGTGTCCTTGTTTTTCCTAAATAGAATGGCTGTTGGGGGCTATGTTTTTAAAATAAAAGATAGCTTCAGCAGAATTAGATAAGTAATCTCTTGTAACCCAGGAAATGTCTTTAATATCTTTTCTCTTAAAAAATTGCTTTTTATATGTTTAATAGCTCTCGTAAAGATAAACACTATTTTCTAGCCAAATATCATGGGTTCTTGCATACTTAGGGAGTTTTTTCCAACGTTGTATTTATGAATGGTTTAAGTAGAAAGGTGTAGACTGTTAGATCCCAGAAGACAGGGACTTTGTTTTGTTCACGAATGTATTTCCAACACTAAGAACAGTGCTTGAAGCACATTCGTGGAATGAAGGAAGGAAATCCCAGAACTTGAGGTCGTATATATTGTATTACTTAATTAGTACCACAAGGTGGTGCTGTTGTACCATGAAATTCAAGTTTGTACTTCTTAGGCTGTCGTTGTTTTAGGCTGTCATTGTTTTATGTAAATCCTATAAATAAGCAAAATTGACTACCTATTATGTTTATTGCCTGCTTCAGTTATTTATCATTTTAGCATGTGATTAGTCTTTTGACTACATGATTAGGTCAGGCAGTGAGATCATAACCTAAATAAAGAACATTTGGTTCACATTTTTATCAAATGTTAAATGAGATAACATCTATAAAAACCTAACACCGTACCAAGTTAGTCTCCTTTTCTCTCTCTTATTTTGTATGATAAGGCTTTGTTAAATTTCTATTTGTTTTAAAATAGTTTGCCAGAATTTTTCTAATAAATCATCCATAAACATTAAATAATATTTAAGTCTTTTCGATTGCCAGATTTTAAAAATTGATAGCAAACCTAGATTTTACTATATTCTCTCCCCCTGCCAATAAAAGGTTTTTTTGCTTCCATGATTTTTATGGGGTTAAAAATAGTTTATTAACGTATAGCTCTATTACATATTGTGCTTATATCACAGTGTGTAAATTAACTATAATTTGTCTTGTTTTCATTCCTGTTCTGAAACTAAGTGTTGATAAGTTAGTTTTGTAGCTTGGGCTTTTTTATTTCCTTATGATTAAATTGCCTTTTGATATTTTGTTTCTGTAATTGTCCTCAGACTGAAGTGAAATCAGAAGAGGGCCCTGGATGGACAATCTTACGTGATGATTTCATGATGGGAGCATCCATGAAGACTGGGACAAAGAGAGTGATGACGTGGATAACCAGTGAGCCAGGGTCTGGAGCGACTCGGATACATAAGACTGTAGAGGAAACACAGTGTACAGTCATTGTATTTTTCCTAGCAAAATGCTCTGTGCTCTCAGAGTTACGCGGCTGTGAAGCTATCATTGTAAGAAAGCCAAAAGACTTTTACTATTACCAACTTGGGTGTTTTCCTCTTTTCGTGAAAACTTTGTTAAATTAAGTTTTTCAAACCTTGTATGATTTTAAGCATTGTTTCTCAAACATGTAAAAGGAGTATTTCTGCTTAACTAGCGAGATGCACATTTTGCCCAGATCATTATAAGTTTACGTGTTGGTCATGGATATGGTATTTTGTTGCAGTATCAGCAGTTTCTAGAAATGCAGTGCTTTTCATAATTAAAATGAACTCCCTGAAGTTAATATTTTTCAGGTTTCCAACTTTACTGATTCTGTGTGTTTGTACTTTCGTGAGGGGAATTTGTGGTATTTGTTTTGGTGAGCTATTGTGAAACCTGTGTAGTGTAATTTAACATGATAGTATTTCTGATTTAGCGTGATGATTTCATTTTTAGAACTTGTGCTATGTAAGATTTAAGAAACACACCAAATCTCTGCTTTTCTATTATGTCCTTTATATGCTAAAACATACATAAGTGTTAGGTTATTTTTGTATGAGAGATTTACTGAGGTGGAAATTCTCATGTTTAACTTATGCAGTGAGGCGTAATTTCTTAGAAAAGCATATTTGACGTGTTTTAGACTCTCCCCCCTGCCCCCAGCTTTTCCCTGACACTTGAATTAGCTTAAATTCTCCTGCTTGGTTTGACGGACCAGGGAAACGGGAGAGTTATTAGGCTACAGGTGGTCTCGTCGGAATGCTCCTCTGTTTGGAGATTTGGTTCCTTGTCGCTCCCGGTAAAGATGATTAAATTAGGTGGCTTAGTATCTAGATGTTAAACCAAAAGAAAGTAAGACTGTTGAATATAATTCCAAAATTTCTTTGAGACTAAGTCTAAGATCTCAAGTTTATAAAGGAATTGTTTAATAACTGTGATCTGTTCCTTTTAAAAAAGGGATCCCTTCCTTTTCCCATCTTTTCATCATAAAAATAGTTCCCTTCTAACACTCATTTGCACATACTTGCATGCTCCCCTTGAACTTATGCGGAGCGGAGAGGTGTATATTTACAAGCCCATTTGAGTGTTACAGGTATTACCTATCCAAGGTTAAATTAGTCCATGACCTGGTACTTGTTATCATAAAGGAAGGTATACACTTAAGATATCAAGTGATGCATTTTTGTATTTATCCCACTTCTGAACTTAAGTGTTTTATTAAATTATAGAACTACCATTTTGTCAGGTAACATAAATAAATGCGAACCAATATTCTCCAAATAATAAGAGTGCTCACCTATCATGATATAACTTACCGCAGGTGCATATTTCATTATCCCTTAACACATATATGATTTTGAAAAAGAAAATTCTTTGCAGCAGTTAAAAATTTGTTCTCTCCCCAGAATTTAAGATTATATTTCTTTTTTGCTCTTATCTTGTTCTGGATCATATTAAAGCTTTGCAAAAATTCTTCTGAATAGTACATTTGGATGATAGAAATGAGTAGGTAACTTTTTATTTACTAAAATATTTTTGAAAACATAAACTCACATAGTTTTTAATTTAAAAAAATTGGGCAAGATTTTTAACAGAAAATAAGGAAGAGAACACAGGCAGATATTCTTCTTTCAGAAATTATTTATTCTAAAATAAAGGTGATTTGCCAGTATAAAAAAAAATTATCACTTATGTTAGAATGCTATAAAGCATATTCAAAGTACATGAAATAATTTCTGTCATAAAAGTGGGCTATTTTGTATGTTTTTAGTATTGTTGCATCTTAGCTATGCATATATAAGCAAAATACCATCACATTTTAATATAAATCCAAGGATGAGCCTGTTATTTTAGAAACAAAATATATATCTTGAGATGAGTGTTTTAAATATTTTAGCTCTGGCACCTCTACCCCAAGTATTTTACCTACAACATTTAAATTCTTTTCACATCAGTCAGATGGATCTGCATCTGTTCCATCTTCCTACATTGTCTTTGAGTAACTAGGGAAGAGAAAAAGAACCACATTCTAGATCTTCCCTGCTTTATCTCGATATAACAATATTTGGATTTTATTTTTGTTAACTAGTTAGAGTATTGTAATAATAAAAAGACAATTTTTATTTGTTTAGAAAGACTATGGAAAATAGTTACCAGGTAACCTGTAACTAGCTATTATCTTATCCCTTATGTGGATATTTAGATGGCTGTCGTGAATGTTGTCAATATTTAGCATAGTTTAGTGTTGGTTATTAATTGTTTTTAGGCATTGAGCTCTCAGAGTCAAAATTAATACCCGTTTTAGGCTGAAAACACTTAAAATCATCTTAGTAGTTTAGCACTTTAGCTTGGAGTCGGAGTATTGGATTTATTTTCAGGTTACTTAGAATTCTACATAGATCAAATATTATTCTGCTCATTGAAAAGCGTACCGTGGAAGCCCTTTAGCTGGAATGGTCCGAAGGCTCACCTTCGGTACTCGGGGCTGAAAATGACCCGCGAGGAGGTTCCAGAAGGTTTATTTGAGGGTAAGTCCCAAGTTCTTTAAATATTTTGTGTGTGTTTTACAAGGAATTGGAAAGGGAATGTTTATATTCTGGGAAATCTTAGGGCTCTTTTGATTACTGTGTTTTGCATATATGAATAGACCTAATATTCAGTGACCACCAACTAATTCTGCCACCTGTGCTGGTCCTCAGGTGGTGAGAGTATAGTACTTTGGTTACAAAGCCGTCTGGTTACAGTCCACAGATGCCTGAAGATGCCCTAGTTAAACATATAATAGCAGAGACTTCCCAAGGTTGAAGTGTGAACAAACAGAAACGTAAGCAAACTGTAGATACAAATTGCGTTGCTGAGAAGTTAAAGAAATTGTAAGGCCTAAAATGCCCGTAAAGGAAACCTCCACAGAGAGTAAGTATTTCTATCGCAGAGAAGGAGGAGGTCAAATAATGAGGCAATACTTTTGCAAACTTTGGATAATTTTTTTTGCTCCCTGTTTAGCTTTACTTCCTTTTTGTTGTTTTTATCTTAGATTTTATAAATACATGTGCTGAAAAGAGTCCTAAGTGAAATGGGATGAAGTTTTATTTCTTTGGGTTTTTTCATGACTTTAGAGTACCATTTTTGTGTTTAGTATGTTGCTATGTATGTGCAACATGAATTTCACTTTTAAATAAACATTTGAGGGGAGCCTTATGGCACAGTTGGTTGAGTGTCTTGACTCTTGGTTTCTCGGTGGTGTGAGATCGAGCCCCGCCTTGGGCTCCACGTTCAGTGCAGGGCTTGCTTGGGAGACTTTCTTTCCATTTCCCTCTCAAATAAATAAATGTTTTTAAAAAATAATAAACATTTGAAAAATTAGTGGATATATTTTGAACCTTTGTAATTTCTTAAGAAAAGCATGTATTTATCTGTGTCTGTCTGTCTGCCTTAGCCTAGATTGCTATACCAGAATATCATAGACTGGGTGGCTAAAACAACGGACTTTTTTCATAGTTCTATAGGATGATAAGTCCCTCAACTGTGTGCCAGCAGATTCCATGTCTGGTGAGAGCCCTCTTTCTGGTTTGGAGACAGCTGACTTCTTGTGTCTTCGCTCAGGGAGGAGAGAGATCATCTTTTCTCGGTCACTTTTATAAGGGCACTAATCCCCTTCATAAGGGTTCCACCCTTGTGACCTAATTACCTTCCAAAGGGCTCCACTTGCAAATACCATTACATTGGGGATTAGGGCATTAATAGATGAATTTGGGAAGACCCATAGTCTATAGCAGTATGTAAAATAGCAAGTTGTACATTTTTAACTTAGATGTGGAATAATTTTACCATTGCTTCTTGACTTAAAATGAGAAAGTTAAGTGAAGGAAGCAGAATTCATTCTGCTCTTCCTTAAATGCATCTCTTAGGATTAATGTGATGTTTGTCTCCATTTGGTATGTTAGTCATAGGTAGACCGTTAAGCCCTGCGGATATTTGCAGGAGCGAGGAAAACCGTGGTCTGAATTTTGGCCAGCTGGATAGATGAATCTTAGCGACTATTGCAGCCAAGGTAGGCCTGGCGAACTTCTTCACTGGGTGAACTTCTCTGAAGCTTGACTAAATGTATTAATCAAGAGGACCTGTGAACAAATTTGGAAGTAGGATGGTCTTTAAAGTCCATGAAAGACATTTACAACCGTGATTGATGTTTAACAAAATACTAAGTTGTAATAACTTTAATCAGAATTTTACAGATGGAAGGTATCTTCTAATGCTTCTTAAATAATTTTAGATTTTCTGAAGAGTGCTTTCTAGCTTAGAGAACCACATGAATATTTTTCATCCAGGCTACTAAGCATAATTTCAGGGAGTTACAGTTACGGGCTTTTTGTCTAGGTGGTTGATGAACCTGTTGTGCTCAGGAGAGGTGTCCTCTGAGACAGTTATAGAACATGTTTTCTTTTGTCCAGCACTGCTCACCTGTTCCCCCTTTTCCCCTGGCCCCTCCAATTGCAGGGGTATGTATTGAGCTGTCTGTTAAATGCTCTTTTTAGGCAGCATTTACAACCAAGGATGTAAGCAAGGATGTGTGTTATAGGACTGAGCTAATTCCTTATAATTTCAGTGTCCAAGTCAGTATTGTCCAATAGGATTGTCTGTGTTGCTGGATATGTTATATCTCCACTAGCACAAGTGGCTACCGAATATTTCCAGTGTGGCTAGTGATACAATTAAATTTTAATTAAATTTTAAAGTTTTAAATTTTACTTAATTTTAAATACTTTAAATTTTAAAAGCTGCACGTAGCTAGTGGTGGTCTATCTATGAAGAGAGTAAAATTAGCATATATTTAGTCTGATAATGAGTCAGTAAGCTTTGAAATCATATCTGTGAGTTCTTCTGATAAACTTTTATGGATATAAGCGTATATAAATATTTGGTGTAATTTTATTGATTAAATCATTGTCTGTTTCTTTTTCACTATTTGTATTTTGGAGAAGATAAATTAAGTTGCTTTGTAATTACATTATTTCCCCAGGTAGCTATTGTCCTTAAATATGAGGCCACTGTTAATAACAAGTAGCATTTCGTTTTTTTTAGTGTAATTGTCTATAGTTTTCAGAAGGAATACATCCAGCTTTAAATCTTATTGATTCCCTAAAAGAACAGATTTATGATACGTGAACAAGGACAGTTGGAGAACTGCCAGACCCACAGACATCAGGCACCACGTAGGCTAGGAGGTTCCCCGAAGAAATGCCTTCAGTCACAGCCCTTTGGAGTTGTCCAGCAGTTCCAGTCTATTCCAGTACAAGCCACATCCTGCCAGAGCAAATTCAGATTGCAGATTTGGGCAAAAAAACCCGAAAACAAAGAGCACAATGAGCATTATTAGCACAGCCAGTTTAAAATGATGAGGTGTTAACCACATTTGTATAAATAACAGTTTCTCTAACCCTGAATCATTATCCTGCATTTAAATGCAATCGGTTCATAAACATCAAAGCGAGAACACCAAATTTGTATGGGGTCAGGACCAACTGGGGGCTCCGAATGGAGAGACAGCTGAGAGCTGTGTCCTTAACGCGTGGGTGGCCTCACAGCTGTTGATTCACCCCCCGGCTACTAGACAGTTGCCTTTGCGCTTGCAGAACCAGACTTCAATCTGAGGTAAAAATGCATCCCCTCCAGGGAATGGACATAACAATAGATTGACTTCAGCTCTCAAAACATCCACACGGCGGCCAGACACAGCAGTCGCCCTGAAATAACTGCGTATTACCAAGCATAACATCGGGGTGTTTCTGCATGATACTTGTCTTCGTACAGTAACACTGGGCTGTCTTCAATGTATTATAAATGTAAAAGCTCATAGTTAGAAAGATTCAAGGTGATACTACCCTTCTCTGTAAACACCAAGAATAACTAGATTGTGCGACCCACAACTGCCATATTCAGGTTCTTCCACAGACTCCCGAATAGACTTGATGGTAGGTGAAATTACGTATCACTCGCATATAAATCCCGCCTGGCATACACTTGTTTGTGTAACAGGAATTTGGATAATGTTCCACCAAGCCCATCTAGCACAGTGCCTGCTATGTAGTAGGGAGGGTCTCCAGAAACGTTCCCTGACTCGCACTTGGAGGATCAGGTGCTGTGCCTGTAGATTTGTCGTTCATTTCTGATCTGTGTAATTGTAAATGTTTCTCCCCACAAAAGTTTACAGTCTGCAGTTAGTAGATCCATACTGAGACCAGTAAGTAGCCCTACTTCTGGAAACCCTCCTCAGGAAAAGACCCTGCTTACAAAAATGCTGTGTGAACAGTATTGTAGTATAACGTGTTTTTAATGGCAAGGAATTTTAAACCACTTACAGATTCAGTGATTAGTGATCATTTACATAACCTTGGTACTTCTGCTTTTCTGCTGCCCTTTAGAATGATGGGCAGCGTGAAGACACGTGTCAATAATGTTACCTAAAAGGGTAAGATTAAAAACATGGACAGGGTAAGTTTTTAAATGCCAAAAGTTCATTAGATGAATATAAGAATACATTCTTTATTAAAGAAGATAATTTTGACATTTTGCAAGACAAGTCTCACAATGAGTAAAAAGATTCTGACATTCAATGAGATATTAAAACATTTTTTGCGTACTTAGACTGTTCCAGAACTTAGACTCTAAATACTGTCTTGCCTAGGACACTCTTAAGTATTGATATGGAGAAGGGCAGAGGTAACTCTATCAAGAGTCCCATTTGCTACAGTCCTACTTTTTTTTCTTTTTCATTAATTTTTTAAAAAAGACTTTATTTTTTTATTTGACAGATAGCACAAGTAGAGCTGTCAGCAGAGGGAGAGGGAGAAGCAGGCTTACGCTAAGCGGAGAGCCAACGTGGGGCTCCGTGATCCCAGACCCTTAGGATCATGACCCGAGCTGAAGGCAGACGCTTAACCGAATGAGCCACCCAGGTGTGCCCCACTTTTTCTTTTTTTAAATTTAATCGTTACCTTGCTTTGAACATTGAGCATGAAAAATTTGACTCTTTCCCCCTTGTGTCACTTTGTGTCTCTTGATTAATAAAAATTTATTTTGAAATGAGAATCTCTATTTCCTTGACTTATTTTAAAATGTTGCCTTTTCATGGTCAACCATCTTTTTGACAGGTCCCATCCATCATTCAAGTTTAGGTTAAACAGAACAAGTAATAATAATAACGAACATTTATACAGTAATTGTTATAGGCCAGATACTATTTAAATGTTTTATAATGCACTTAGCTCACACAGTCTTCCTATAACCCCATGAGGTAGGTGCTGTTATTGTCCCTAGTAAATCGATGAGGGAACAGGTAGTAGATTCAATAACTTGGCAAGGTCACACAGCTAATACAGTTAAGTCCAAGCTTGAATTGACAGAGCTGCTGTACACAAC
Organism: Lutra lutra; assembly: GCF_902655055.1. Classification (NCBI taxonomy): domain Eukaryota; kingdom Metazoa; phylum Chordata; class Mammalia; order Carnivora; family Mustelidae; genus Lutra; species Lutra lutra. Next base: position 56,331,706 of record NC_062292.1, read on the forward strand.
ACTAATTTCCTAATTTTAGATGATACTAATGTCTTACAGAAAATGAGATTCTAAAAGAAAATGAGATTACAGATATTGAACTTTTGCTCTGGAAAAATAAGTGGACATGCTCTATTTTTCAGTCACATTTACTTAGGGCAAACCTAAGGCCTGGGGAAGGTAGAGGGGACAAGGCGTATCAAAAGGTGAAAATCTTCCTGGCAGTGGCAAGTTAGAGTTTCAAGTAGCATGTCTTCCCAGACTTCATTTTGGTTGCCTCTGTCTGTTTATTAAACCGTGTGTGCCGTTGGAGAATTTATTTACGTCTTGAATATGTCTGGTAATTAAAATGTTTTAATTATCTGGATTCTGCAGAAATGGAACTGCATGACTACTAGAGTGGGATCCCGTAGTTTTGTCTCTTAGGACACGACTCTGTTGCTCTTTTCATTACCAAGATACAATATATTGCCCATATGCTTCTCTTTCTTAATTAATGGTATTTTGATGATTCATAAAAATGCAAAGTGTTGACATATTTGCTCTTAAGAATTTAGATATTTCAGTTATGCTTTATACAGGAAGACTAGATTTTAGCTTAGGATGTTATGGGCTAGGAGATAACTAGAATTATGGAAGTTCCATTGTTACTGACTTAGGATCTTTCCTTAAAATGTGTTTGTTCAACATGTCAGATTGTAGCTCTCATTTTCTTGTGCAGTAGTTTTTGTCATACAGTGTTTTTCCTCCGGAAATGAAACAACATATCATGGGAAATATTCTTGAGGTGACACTGTTGATTAGTTTTTTTTAAATGATTTTACAGCAAAATGATGTTGTATGATTGTTTAATAAGCTATGATGAAAATACTCAGAAAATTGAGCATGTTGGTTTCCTCCATATAGGAGGTTGCGAGAAATGCCACTGCTCTCCTCTAGGTGGCATGATTGAGGCTATCATTGAATTAAGTGATTGATAAAATGTTTTCCCCTTCAACCAGATGAGTGCCCAGTCTCTGAACAATCAATACAACTGTGGCATTGATTAGATTTAATTTTTACAACTGTTCAAATAACTGGGTTGACCTCGTCATTGTCTGTTGTTTAATAACCTTAATTAACGTTAAAAGACAAAGATCTCTGAAAGAAGCAAACCCCAAAATCTTATCTGTACTGACCAGGCAACCAGAATCCTGTTTGTGTATTGTTGAAGTTGTTCTCAGGTCACAGCACACACCCACTTTTTAAAATTTATTTCTTGGCTTATGGTAAATAGCCCGCCATTGATAGAAACTGTGAAGATACTGCCTTTGTAAAGGGCACATAGGTATGACTGAGATCATCTAAGGAGAAAGCAGAAATTGTAGGAGTTTGGATCACAACAATTTTCAAGTTAACAGGAAAAAAACTTTTCAACTGAGTGAAGTTCTAGTTTTGTGAAGCCATCTACTGTCTCTTAAACATGGAAGATCAACATGTAAAAAAATCAGTAGTAGGTGACCCCTGAGCACTAGAGGACATACATGCTTTTTTTCTGTATACTAAAATGAGAAGAAGACAGAATTCTTTTTACTTTTAAAATTCTTTTATCAGTTGTTCGTTTTCCCAAATTTAGAAAACGAATTTGTACACAAAATACATGAAATGCTTGTTAATCCCTATTATTAACATCTTGTATCTTCTTCCTTCCATCTGAGAGACGGGCTGTCATGGGGCTCAGAAGAATCCTGACCTTTTAAAGGCTTCAGTTTTTGGGTGGTACATGTTTATATCAACGCTAAAGCTGTACAAGGAAGTATTTTCAAATTTTAGCTCTGATAATGATTATTAGAATCTGAAGCACAAAGAATAAAAAAGGCTGGAAATATGCAAAATATATCACTATGGTAACGGAGAACAGCTGAACATCTGACATTATTGATTCAGATTTTAAAGTACCTTCGTTTCAAAATAAGGTGACTATCTGGGACAGTCCTGGTTTACCCCTTCCGTCTTATAATGTATTTATGAGTATCATCCTCTTAGTGCTCAGGTTTGTGTGATAAATCATACGGTCACCCTTGTTACAAGAGCTTACTTTTCTAAGACTGAAACATCAGGAAAAGTTTGTAGCCATGAGTCTCCAGTTTTATAGATTAGAATCTACCCATATAACCTTGCTTTTTAAAATATTTATTAAGTACATTTATACTTTTTAAATATTTATTTACTAGTTTTTCCTCCTAACATTAAAAAGCTACATTCAGCTCTTTTAATATGCAATTACTATCCTCTGTTGGTTTTTGTCTCATTTTCATTTTTTTTTAAAAGATTTTATTTTTATTATTTATTTGACAGATCACAAGTAGGCAGAGAGGCAGGCAGAGAGAGAGGGGGGGAGAAGGAGGCTCCCTGCTGAGCAGAGCCCAATGTGGGCCTCGACCCCAGAACCCTGAGATCATGACCTGAGTGAAAGGCAGAGGCTTAACCCACTGAGCCACCCAGGCGCCCCCATATTCATTGTTTAATTGCAGGATAATTGAGGCAACAGAAAGGCAAGATGGTTTGAATATAGGTTGTCAATTTGCTAATGAAAATGTACACATTCAGATTTTCACAAAATGATACCCACCAAGATGATAGCAAATTCACTCAAAGGATATGTATCTTAAAAAATGAAAATTTCACTTTACATTGTTATAATCATTTTTTAAAAATTATGGGTGCATAATCATGTCTTTATCACTTGCTTTCTCTTTTCCCCTACTCATCTTTATTTGTATTTTTACTTCGTTGAAGTACTTCTCTCTCTGCCCTTCTCCCCAGCAACCTAATTCTGGCTTCTTGCTTTGTGCCGCGTGTCTGGACTGCTGAGGTGCTGGGGTAAGGGAAGTAGTGAGACGCTGTCAGGGCCAGGAGCAGACACATACCCTGACTAAGGAGAATGCTGCTGCTGGCTTCCCTTTATCAACATTAACATTTTATGAAGCGTGTATCCATCTTAAACTCTATGACAACTGTCCCCATATGTTCATTTATATCAGTCACTAAAAGCTAGTTTAGTGGATGACTTTCAGCAGAGGCAAGAAAGCAGATTTCCGTAGGCCCTGGGACTAACAAAGCCCAGGCCACTGAGAGACTGCCTCCTAAGGAAAGACTTACTCCCGTTGGAAATCTCAGAACAGAAAAGTAGTGACAGGTGGAGTTGTAAGTGCCCAAAAGCCACAAGCAGTAATCCATCAGCTAATCATAATTCCAAAGGGTAAGATAAACGTTCCCACAGAGTATCAGTTAAAGTGTGAGTTTATCTCTGCTCTGCGATTTTTCTCTACTCCTTATCTCTTGAGTTGATCCTTTTATCTCTGACCACCTGGGATCTTTTTAAGCTTTCTCCTTCCTGCATTGTCCCCTCCTTATCACTTCTGTTTTAGATTAACCTATAGATACAAAACGGAGTCAGTAATTGGATTATTTTTCCTGGGGAAATCACTAACCTTTCCATTTCATTATTCTGAGAGCAGAAGTTTATTTGGCTACAGAAATACACACAGAACATGAGAAAATTTTTTATAAACCAAAGAGGGGTTTCGAGTTGTATCATATCAAATTAGAAGAACCTAAAAGGCTTTGAAGTATTTTCACATGAAAGGATTATTTTGCATTTAGCAAGTGTAGCTAAATTCTATAGATTTCTTTTCCCTACCTCCTGGTTTTATAATGCTTGAAACCCTTGTGGGAAGCTTTCAAAGTTGTTGCAAATGAAGTTATTCTTTCTTCAGAGTCGGGAAGGACCTATTACATCCTAAACTCTTGCCTAGCATCTGCAGGGTAAAACCCTGAACAGGAATGAGTAGTTTTGATATCAGACATTTGTAGGAATTCCACATTTATTAAGTGAATAGGCCCATTAATGAGCAGAGAAGGGCTAGTGGTCGAAACAGCTGCACCCTCTGCCTCTCTGATCTGGACAACAAAGAAGTCCATTTTAGGGCGTTGAATAATTTAGGAGACCTTAATCTGGAATTTCTGCTTAACTGGGCTTCTGTCATTCAGAGTTCTGTTCGCCAGAAGTATATGTTCTTGTCTTTCCTACAATACATGGGAGCAAAATACCAGACTGTTTAAAATAACTGAATGGGAATGTACTTAGCAAAACTGCCAGGAGGCCTAACCATGAAGCAAAATCTCACTAGCATCTTCCCTAGCTTTTTCAATCTATTTATATCTGAGAAGGAGTAGAGGCCACATGTGTTTTATGACACAATCTCTGACAAAAATGAAGAAGTGAGAGGATATGAGAACAGCGAGTGACATTTAATGAGCACATACTAAGTGCCAGGTTTGTTGGAAGCATTTTGTGTACCTCGTGGATGTACTTCAGTCCTCAGTAATCTTGTTGGTTAATAAGTGTTGTCCCCTTTTTACAGATGAAGAACTAACACAGTATCTGCATCACGTGGCCAGAATCACAAAGCCAGAAAGTGACTGAAATTTGAACTCAAGAGCACTTGACTGTGGAGTCTGTCCTTTAACCTTTAGCCTTTAACCTCTCCTGCCTCCTTGAGGTAATCAGGATGGCTTATACAGCTTAAATACCTTTTCGAAGTAATCAGGATGATCCCGATAAGTTACATACGCTCTTACCATGGAAACTGTCTGAAGTCCCTCCCACATAATAAGATCTCAATAAATGTAGTGGATATTTACTTCTTGAATATAGAAATGAAAAGGCTCTGAAAGAGTTATTTAATAGAAGAAAGGGTCCATTCGTGATTCCCAGGGACGCATCACTTACAGTCTTAACCCGTTTACCTCTTCAAAGGGTTCTCTGAGAGGTAGAGGGGACTCCACTCCTGCTAGCCTGAGTTGCTGTACTTGCCCATGCCACATTTCACCACCCGCTCCCTGGTCCTACCTGCCTGGGCTTTGCGGAAATTAGAAGCAGTCTCTTAGGCTTAGGCCAGGGGGTCTCAGGGGTTGTTGAGTTAGCAATAAGTGCTCTGTGAACTAAGCATTGTGGCTTAGTTTAGCGCATGTTTCTGTTGGGAAGGGTTGTCAGAAGAATTTATTACTTACATTGTTTTTCTAGAAGTGAAGTAGATGGACTTTGGCTAATCTCTCCTACTCTAATCTGAATCCACTTAACCTCAGGTCAGTTTGTGTCTCTACCATGGAGGTAGTCTCGCTGGTTTGCAGGGAGGCTGAACCTGTGACCTCCACAGAGCATCAAGATGGAGGTCACCCGCCGCAGCATCTTGGGTCACAAGCTCTAGTTTGCATGTCTTGCTCTACTTTCTAGAACATACGAATATTCACTTCGCCCCCTTGGTGTAGAGCTGATCTTGTTGCTGTTCTCCAACTGAACTCAAAGGGATAGCAGCTTGATGAGTCTGGGGGAGAGCTAGCCCCACAGTAGCTTCTTTTGATTATATTTCTGTTGGCTACTAGAATAGCAGCTGGTTATCCAGCTCTTTTCAAGACACTTCAATTTGAAACTGGCCTCGAGGAAGGAAACTGCTAATGCTGATTCATCTGTAACTTTCAGAAGCAGATTGGAACAATCTCTTTATGTCCGAGTTTTCCAGTGTGCGCTAATAGGTAAAGAATCCCATGTTCAAGGCAGTTCAGAATATGCTATGTTTAAAGACCTGAACAACTTTTTTTCCTGCAAGATTTTCAGAGCCTTTAACAGGATGATGGGAATTGTAAATCTGCAAGAAGGAACAGGGCCTGCGTATCTCCCAGACTTCCATCGCCTTGGAATCCATGTTTGTCAGACACGTTCTGGTACCATTTTACATAGGGCATCTTGATCTGCAGACAACGGATCCTGACTGTAAAATGCAGCTCTACCACTTACCATGGAAAAGAAACACCTGAACTAGGGAATAATATAGAGGCTTCGAGTTTGGGGAAGTAGTCAACAGAGTTTCTGCTTTAAACCATCTGTCTAGTCAGTATGGCCATGGTCATGATGAGATGAAAATGTTGACTTGAGTAACTGAAGGTAAAATAGAAAGACAAGGGAAAAGTGAACCATGGCAAGAATCATTCTTAGACTCATCTAATTGAGGCTAGGTTGAAATAGGAAATGTCAAGTAGTGTGTAGTGCCTAGCAGTAGACATCACTTTAAAATTCCGGCTTCCTGGATGTATGCTGTGGAAAGAATGAAGTTGGTTGCTGATGTCTAGCTGGGGAAGAAGGTGAGGAAGAGAAAGCCCTATGAAGAAGTGGCATAGGCAGTGGGTTAAGGTATTCATTCATTCATTCATTCATTCAGTGAAACAAGTAAATCTAGTTCATTCTCTAAGTTTTCATGTTCTCAGCAGTTTACAGTCAAATGGGGGACTAGACTGTAAACAACAAGCCCTAATAAGATAATCTTTAGGAGAGATGTACTAGCGTAGTGTTAGGGGATCTCAGAAAATGATTCCACTAAAAATGTAGGAAGTGAATCTTAGATTGGAAGCATGTCTCAGGGCTGGGGGGATCCTGAGTAAACTGTGTGATGCTCATTCACGAGAGAGAGAGGGAAAGAGAGAGAGAGAGTTGTGTGTGTGTACAGTACAGAAGGGAAGACTCTCTAGAGCAAGTGATTGAGTTTGGGAGGCTGTGAGTGAGCCACATTAAGTAAAAACGGGAGGCCTGATAGCTTGTCCTTCAACAGACCGGTCCAAAATGACTATATAAAGTAAATACCATAAATCACTGTTGTCAGGGCGCACACTCCACCTCCTCCCTCCCTTGCCCGCAGCCGTCCTCATTTCCACACCCCCTTTACGGTTCGGGGAGAGCTCGTGGTCTAAGTAAACGAGAGGACTTCTGACTGTAATCCTAGCACGTCACTTTGTTGAAGGCAAACACGTGGTTCCGAGAGAACTTATAAATCTCTCCTCCCAGGCAAGATCGTGATGTTATCTGCTGGCAGCAGAAGGTTTGCTCCGAGGGGAGCTCCAGAAGCCCCCGACGAGAGAGAGAGAGAGAAGAGAAGAGAGCAAGGCAGGAGAGGTAGACGAGCGAGCGAGAGACAGAGAGAGGAGCACAGAGAAGAGCAGGGGCGCCCGTGACGGAGACACGGGGAAGGGATGGAGAACAGTGTAACGGTCTAGGGAGCCGCTCGGCAGCGGAGTGAGGGGCTGCCCGGCTGCAGGAAGTCGGAGGAGAGGGTCTGCTGCAGGGTGCCAAGGGCCCACCTACCCGCCGCGAGAAAGTCCGAGTGGGAGAGGAGCCAGGAGAGGCTGGGAAAGGGTGGGAGTCCAAGGGACCCCCTCGTAGCCCCTTTAGGAGTAACACTGCCTAAGCAGCGCGTCCCCGGGGCTGACGGCAACGGCGGCAGCTGGTCGTCTGTTGCCGGGTTGGCGTCTGGAGCGAGAGCAGAAGGAGGAGCAGGAGAAGGAGGGAGGTGGAGGCTGGACGCGTCTGCGAGCGGCGGCACGACGTGGAGTAGCCGGGCGGGTCGGCGCGCGCCGGCCGGGCTGTCGGCCACCGCGCGCAGTCCGGGAGCAGGATCGTCGCCGCCGCCGCCGCCGCGGCCCGCGCAGGACCCGACCGAGTCCCGAGCGCGGTGCGGAGCGCACCCGCCTCCCCGCGGCGCGCCGGCTCGCCCCCAGCGCGCGCACAGGCGCGCGCGCACACACACTCGCTCACACACTCACACACTCACACACGTGTGCGCTCTCCGCTCCGGAGCCGCGGCTGCTCCTGCTCTCAGCGCCGCAGTGGAAGGCAGGGCCGAACCGCTCCTTCTTTAAATACTTAAATTACCGCCCGGCCAGCCTCGGCGGCCCCCCGCACAGCGCTCCCGGCGCCCCTCCCGCCAGCTCGCCTGCTGCCAGCCCCGGGACCTTTTCATCTCTTCCCTTTTGGCCGGAGGAGCCGAGTTCAGATCCGCCACTCCGCACCCGAAACTGACACACTGAACTCCGTTGCCTCCTCTTAAATTTATTCCTGCCTAATAGCCACTCGTCTCTTTTTTCCCCCTCATCTCGTCGCTCCAAGAAAACTTTTTCTTACTCCCCAAAGTTAGAGTTCCCCCTGCCCATCGTGTATTACTAATTCCACTTTTGGAACGACTTGCATTTTCTTTTTAAAGGAATTCAAGCAAGATACCTTTTTTCTATTGGACGTTGACTCTCGATTGTTTGCAAAAGTTTCGCATTAAAAAAAAAAGAAATCTACCTGATCTGTACTTGAGAGTTGTTGGGGTTTTTTTTTTCCCCTTAGTTTTTTTCTTTTCTTTTTTTTTTTTTTACCTTTTTTTTTTTTTTTTTAATTTTTTCCACCTTTAAAAAAATGCACTACTGTGTGCTGAGCGCTTTTCTGCTCCTGCATCTGGTCACGGCCGCGCTCAGCCTGTCTACCTGCAGCACGCTCGATATGGACCAGTTCATGCGCAAGAGGATCGAGGCGATCCGCGGGCAGATCCTGAGCAAGCTGAAGCTCACCAGCCCCCCAGAAGACTATCCCGAACCCGAGGAAGTGCCCCCGGAGGTGATTTCCATCTACAACAGCACCAGGGACTTGCTCCAGGAAAAGGCGAGCCGGAGGGCGGCCGCCTGCGAGCGCGAGAGGAGCGACGAGGAGTACTACGCCAAGGAGGTTTACAAAATAGACATGCCGCCCTTCTTCCCCTCGGAAAGTAAGTACTGTTCTTTCGCTTCCATTCCCTGAGGCTTAGCGCTGCCAGAGGCTCTCGGAGCCGCCACGACTCCAGGGACGGCCCTTCCCGCTCGGGGTCCGGGCTGCGCTCCCCTCCCCTCCCCGGTCCTGCGTCCCACCCACCTCCTTGCCAGTTGCGTGCCTGAGAGCGTTAGGCTTGCAGTCGGCGACTTTCGACTTGGTTTTCCCCACGTCTCCCGTCCCCCCACGCCTCGGTCCTGTACGAGGCGTTATGCTCTCCTTCGGGCCCCTGGAAGTCTCTTCCCGGCCACCAGCCAGGACTCAGCCCCCCTCCTCTGTCAAACGCGAGGCGCTCCCCAGGGCCGAGTTAGACCCGGACGTCTCCGTGGGCTTGTTTTCTTCGCGGCGGGCGGCGGGGACCCCACCGAACTGGCTGGCGCACGAAGGGTTAAAAAAAAAAGTGGCTCAAACCTAGCCTCTCCGGAAGGCGCCCCTTTCCGGGCCGACCTATCAGCGGGTTCCCCAAGTCTTCCCTATTGTCTGTAACGCCCCTAAAAATGTCAGCATCGCCAGGACAAAACCCGATTTGGAGACCCCTCCAAAAGCACCTCCGAACCCCCAGTTCTGGGACCTCCTGCCACAGCGGGGGGCTTCCACCACCCGCCCCCAGGCGAGATCTTGTCACCTCGTCCCCTCTTGATTTCACCTGGAGTGGCAGGAAGGACAACTTCGCTTCTGGCGACGTTAAAAAAGTGTTTTACTTCGCGTTATTTTTCAGAATTCCCTCAGACCTGTCTTCTTAAGATCGCTGGTGGAGCAGATCATTTTCCTGACGGGTTTACCGTTGATCTTTCTCACTCTCGAGCCCTCGGCTCCCTGAGCTTTCTGTGGCTTCCTTGCAGTTACTTCGGTGTGTTCCTAAATCTCACAGAGAGTAGAAGACAGCCGAGTTTTAAGTTTTTTTATTTTTTTAAACTGGCTTCTCCGAGGGCAGCGTCCTCAATACCAGGGGCAAACAGTAGCGACGGGCGTGAAGTGATTGATGGTGCGGTTCCTCTGGGGGGAAGGGAAGAGGACAGTTAGCAGAGAATGATTTCCAAGTTCTTAAGGGGGAAAAAAAAAAAAGAAGAAAGAAAGAAAGAAAAGAAGTATCCAGTGATACCTGAGAGGGTTAAATACCAGGAAGAAGAAGGAAAAAAAAAAAAAAGCTTCAACATTTGCCTATTCCAAATCCCAAGTCATAAACTTTTTCATTGGTTGCCCATTTCTCTCCTCCCCTTTCCATGCCCTATATACTTGCTGGCCGCCCTCACAATGTCTCTGTGTCTTGCCTAAATAGATAATATGGCCATCTTGGTAGTTTTCGCCTAAAGGTTCTAATTGCAGGGTGGGACTTTTCTTTTTTAATATTTATTTTTAGTTCGACAAGCCCTAGTTCTGTGACTTGCCATGTCTTGGACTTGACAGTCTGAGAATGTCAGCCTGTAGATCTCACGCCAGTCTTCCCCGCCACCTTTCTTTTCTGCTGCCCCTTCTTCTCTTCTAGTTCGGGAGCAGAGTAGATGCGGGAGATCCTGGCAGGCAGGATGGTTTTATTATTGTCATCAGGCACCGTCCACAACAGCACAGATAACTACACCGCCCTGGTTTTTCCCCTCAGGAAGTAAAACTTTCTACCTGGGGTGGAGCCAAGGAGATATTAAGAAAGCAAGTTCGCTGTAATTGGTCCAGAATGATTGAGACTAAACAGAGAGTTGAGTCAGTTTGCTTTCTCAAGCACGTGGATCCTTTCTTCTGGCACTTGGGCAGGCAGGCAAGTAAAGTAGGTTATATAGAACTTGAACCGTGTTTACCTGCGGAAGTTCAAATGAATTGCCAGCACTTTTACAGACAGGAGGTCTGATCTCTTCCTTCTCATTAGACAGGTGTGGAGAGAGCCAGTTACCTAAGAGCGTGTTGATTCTTTGTTCTTTCCCGCATACCTCAGTCCAAAGAGCCAAGATGATCCGACCTGGGACAATGATACTCCCCAAACCAGAAAAATTCTCAGAATGTTAGGATTTCAGAGGATGACATCTCAGATCAGTGTGTGGATTCTCCACGGCATCCTACCTCCAGCCACCAAATAGATTAAAAGCTCTGATAAGTGCAGTGAAAAAAAAAAAAAGTATACTGTCAGTTTTCATATACAAAGAATACCGGCTTCTGTGAAGTTTAGGGGCAGAAAAGCATATTAAGAGCAGATTGGATACGTGGATAATTTTATAGAAAGTAGGTTAACTGATTTTCCAGCACTTTCTAGTTTTACTGGAATATAGTGAACCCCCCCAAAAAAAAAAGGAAGAAAAGAAGAAATCATTCCACCATATTTTTAAGGAGCAAACTGAAAGTACAGCCTTAGCTTATATACCAGCTTTCCCTCTTTAGGACTTTTCCATCCAACTTTTAACTCAGGCGTCACTGAAGTGGCTGAAGGGAGGGAGTGTGCCTGTCATTTCTTGCAGTGAATCTGACAAGGGTCATAAGCCCCAGAGATGAAGGCATGGGAAAGATCACTGGTTCATTTTTTACCACCAACTTATTAGTGTTCAGGGAGTGACTTCAGCTCAAATATTACAAATATGCTCTAATTATACTCAATGAGCTATATATCATTACAGATCGCTGATAGCCCTTTGTGGGACATTTTATACAGTTCAGACTACGTATTTTTAGCAATGTGGAGATCTAAAAGTAAAAATATAAGAGATATTGTATATGCCCTCAGGCATATTTTGTTTTAAATATTATGCTTGGCCCAGTATACTGTATAAATACAGTAAATATGAATAGAACTGGCCAGGTGCCAATCACCAAGGATGAATTTTAGTCAAGAAGGTATTTATGGGATATAAATAATACTGTGTCAACATTTAAAGAAGGGGTCTGATTAGTTTTGAATTTATTCATATTGATCTTTTCACATGCTGTTAGTTTAAGGCTCAAAGTGGAGTTATGCTAAGGCTTACCGATAGTTTCCCCAGTGGGAATTAGTGGACGCCCTAGTCCTTTCGACATGCCGTCTGCAGTTGAAGGACATCTGTTTGAAAGACGCTGCCCAAAGCTTTAGAAATCTCGAGAGTGATTCCGTTCACTAGAGTAAGAATCCAGATGATTGATAGTTAAAATCCCTAGAGGCTTGGACTGTCAAAAAAAGAAAAAGAAGGAGAAAGTTTCCTTTTCTATCTTTCCTCTCACTTTTTTTTCCTTGTAGCAAACTGAGCAGTGTTGGGGTTCTAACAGGTGGTGATTTTGTCCCGCCCGCACCTGCGGGGGAACTTGGGGCCTTGTCTGGAGCCGGGTCTGACTGTCATGACTCATAGGGAATGTGTGCCACGGGCACTTCGTGGGTAGAGACCAGGGAAGGTTGCTAACCATTCTCGAACGTACAGGACAGGTTCCCCCCACCCCCTACGACCAGCACATACATCAAAGAATGGTCAGTAACATGCATGTTGAGAAGCCCTCACAATCAGAAAGTTATCTTCCTTAGATGGGAGTATGAATTAGACCATTTTGTGTGGTGGATACTTTATTGTTATGATCCCAAACCACCTAAATTGGAGACCTCAAAACTTCCCATTCATTTAGCCTAAAAAATGATGTTGCCTCACCCATCAGTAACTGCAGTCAGCAGCAACGTGATGTTAGAAGAGAGAAAAAAGAAGTGGGAAGGTGTCTTGGATTTTCCTTGCAAGGAAAATAAGCAGCTCCTTTTAACGAGGAGGGGCATCTCCAACCTAGACGAGAGAAGAACGTAAATAACTGTGTTGGTTTAATGTATCATATTGAATTAGATAAACCAAGATAATACAGCCTGAGACATCACAATGAGGTTTCCTTTGTAGTTGTTTCACACGAATGTTAGACCTTTAATAGCACACAATCCCTTTTCTATTTCTCCTGTAATTTTCCAAGTGAAATCGTGGAATGCACAATGAATACCAATAGCACTATGGTTCTGGGGAATTTGACTAAAGAGTCTCTTCATGGACATGGCCTTCTGTATACAGATTGCTGGACTATTGGCCAGTTGCCCAATGAAGGAAAATATTAGCCATTGTTGGAACATCACACTATTTTTGCTTTATATCCAGGAATTTTATTTTTTAAGAGTCTTTGTGTGAGGATGTGTGAGAAAGAAAGAGAAAGATCAAAGACCATCGGTTTTGACCCCCTTGATTTCTACAACGATTGAGTTATTAATACACAACAGAGCAAACGTCAGTTTCTGCATTTTTATTGTATTATTGCCTGTACTAACTCTCGTGCCTAACTGTGGTTCCAGTCTACTTGGGTCCCATTCCTCTTTCAGGATTTCCTCTCCCTTCCTTCTTTTACTTTTCAAAGACTCGGGGAAGGGGACTGCTGATAACTGAAGCAGCTGGGCAGGCTTTGTTGCCAAGTGAGAACAGCCCGCAGCAGGCCTCCCCCGAGGAGTCCCCGGCCCAGGGAGGCTGGGCTTCGCGAGGCCAGAGGGGGCAGGTGGGGACCCCCAGACCTGGCCGAGGGACCTGCAGCCCTCTGTGTCTCCGCAGCGACCCCTGGGGTCTGCTCACGGCGCTGCACTCTGTAAATTCCGGCTTCTCCCTGGTGGGAAGACGCTGATGTAACCCAGTCGCCGCATCTTTCATATAAAGATATGAAAGAATGACAGATCATTTTTCCTAGAGGAAACGGAGACGCGAAAAAAGGGCTAATGACTCACTGTTGATCCCACATCAAATCTGGGTTAGCACCGAGGAGGTCACCGACTCTTAGGCCTTCGCCCAGAGATTACAACACACTTCGGGCTGCATATTTAGAAGGTTAGGGAAACAGTGGAGGAGCCCGGCCCTGGGCGAGCGGGGGGCGAGCGACCTCCGGGTGGGCCGGGACGCCACCCGCCCCTGCCGCCGCCCCCCCCCTCCCCCCCCCCCGGGCCCCTCTCTGCTCTGGGGCGGTAAGGTGAGCAGCCTGGGGCAGAGGGGCGGCGCGCAGGAGCTCGGAAGGCAGCCCTTTGAGCTGTCTTGAGGCCGCATTTCCGGCACTGACGGATCCTGGAGAGGCTCGGGACTCGCCAGATGTGCTCGCTCTGCGCGGGGCCCCCCTTCGGCTGCGGGGTGCATTCCACTTTGCAGACTCGGAACAGCGTGATGAAATGCGCCTCTGGCCCAGATAAACAAATGTTTCCATGGTCCTTTTGGAACCATATGGCGTGCCTTTGTTTTTTAATACCCTTTAAACGAAGATAGTTTTAAACCTAGGAATTCAGTGTTCTCCAGGTATTTTAAATTTCATAACAGGCTAAGGATTCTTTGATGGGTCTGTTTAGACTGAAAGCTTGCCCCCGTCACTCGGCTCAGGAGAAACTCGCCTGCCGGGGAGGGGTTTTGCTGGTCATTTGTTCCTTTTCTAACCTCTGGTGCCCGGAAGTGGGTGTGGAGCGGCCCCGGCCGTGGCCGTGACCACCACCTTGCATCCTGGAGCGGCTCGGTGGCCTTGGCTACCCCCTTGACCTCTTCCCCCACAGCCTCGGAATTGCCTCCTTCTTCGCCTTTCTGGGATATCCGCATGCATGGCAGTCTGCCTCACTTCACCAGGCTTCACTTGCTTCTCCTCTGCAGATGAGGAAGGGAGCTGTTTCCTAGGGTGAGCCAGGACCAGAGGCGTAAGGACGCGCCTGGCCCGGTACATGGCGCTCAGTAGGCCTTCTTAGCAGCCATCGTTCACTGAATCTCAAGCATCATTGATTTTAAGATGCGCCATTATTCTGCGTGCCACCAAGCAAAGAGTAACCCTGACAATTAATTATGACATGCCATCCATTGTAAGACACAGTAAAGAGAGGTATGTTAGAGATAGTACAGCGTGATTAGAAAGTGTTGCTCTGGGAAACACTCCCACTAGCCCGGAATCTCAGGGCACTTCATTCTTTTCTTTGTAAGTTCTACTCAATGCATGTTTCTGTCGCTCGCTTGGATTGGTCTTTAGGTGACCTCTGCCACTTACGGGACTGGGAGCAGAGACTGGAAGTGCTGGTCACCCACCATGTGTAGTACTATCTGTGTTCCTTTAAGGAGGCCTTGAGAATTTAGACCTCTTGGGTAACATTCAGATTTCTTAAGAGAACATCCAAGATCTTTCAGGATCTGATCCCTCCTTCTTCAACCCTACCTCTTGCTAAATCCCAATCTTGCTGAGCTACACTCCAGCCACATCACCTTCCTGGCCTTTACCCTAATGGGTCATTTATTTTCATGCCTCCAGGCCTTTGTCTATGCTGTTTCTTCCATTGGAGATCCATCTTGTAATACCTCTAAACATCCTTTGAGGTTTCTTCAGATGCCAAACTTGATTTCTCCAGTCATGTGAATCAGTTCATCCTCTGTCTTCCCACAAGACTGACAGTCATCTCGAAAGCAGCCTCTTTTCTTTGGCTGATGGTAAAATCTAGCTGTGGTCCAGCTGTCTTCTTCGTTGATTTGTAAATTGTCTCAGAACAGGAGCTGACGCTTACAGAAACTAGCACATTAGGTTTGCCATTACGTGCCTCATAAATGAATGAGCATTTTCCTTTAGAGAATAAGATGGAACCAGGGGATGAAAGCTCTAGGCTCCTAAGCATCAGGACCAGCAGATGTAGAGAGAAGAAATCTACTCATCTTCATCATCAGGGAGAATGTGCCCGATGGGCCATATCACTGTGGATCAGCAACACTGGGTTTCTCATACCCGTGCATTTCCTGTTTCCATTTTTACAGCCAATGAGGAAAGTCCTGGTGAGACTGATGGTGGCGGCTGACCTACACTGGTTACTGATTGTGCCAAGCACAGTCTCGGGTATTCCACCTGCACGTCCTCACTGATTCTCACAAGCAACCCTGTAGAGTCTGTACTAGGATTTACTAGCATTTTCCCTGTGACCCACGAGGACATGGACATAGCTATTGCTATCCCGGATAGTGTATTGAGAGTAATGCTCTTAGTAACCACAAATAATCGAGACCCTAAAATAGAGACCCGGAAATGGAGAGCATGACTTTCCTTTTCCTCTGGCAAAATGATGTAGCCCATCCATTCAAGAGTGGTGTCTCTCCTCTCCTCCCAGAAATTACAACCTTAAGCTCTGAATTCTTTCTCTATGAAAAGCAGTGTACCTCTGAAGCCTGAGAGACAGCCCTGGGTCTTTTTCCCTGCCTTTAACACATTCAGCTTTTCTCACTACATTTGGTTGATACAAAATTTATGATTTATCAGGTCCCTGGTTTTGGTCGTTAACTACAACCATTTCTTCACAAGAGTTTTGATAAGTTTGATTGACGGAGGATTCCTTTGTCTCCCTCAGAGAACTAATTTACTGGGGAGGGCAGGCTGGTAGTGGCACCATGAGCATGGGCTTTGGAGCCACACAGACCCAATAAGGAAAAGAAGGAGTCTGAATAAAACGGAATTGCACCAAAAGAGTCTCAGAGACTGTACGGGAAGAGGTAGCACCAAGGGCGAGAAGCCCCGCTCCAGGCCTAGGGCAATTGTTAAAAAGTGATCTTGCTTTAGTTAGTGGAGAGGATCTGTATTTCAGTGATATGAAAACATGCATATGACTCACACAGCATTCACCTCTTTGTCTCTCTTGGTTATAAGGTCTGAAATCCAGCGAAGGAAGGAAGGGATGTTGTCCCTAAGAGGCTAACATGCAGAGACTGCTTCTGGGTAAACTTCTGGGCCTGGCTCAGTCCTTCCTCACAGGTTTTCTGTCTCCCTCCACCTTTCCCCCAACCTCTCCCAGTGAGAGTCTGTGGAGAAGGAAGTGAGGCCATTTGGAGTTAAGGCTGAGCCAGGTCAGGCAGCCCAAGTCAGACCGTGGTGGACCTCATTTCACCTCCCCGACCAAGAACCGGCCACAACAGTTTCTTAGCTGTCAGGTGATTCATTTTAGAAAAAAGGTCTCAGCGACAAAGTGACATGAGGGAGTAGAAGTCTCACAGAGGAAGATGAATGACAAGAAGTGGAGAACGTGGTCAAGTGTCCCCGCAAAGTGTTTGAGGAGGAAATGAAAACGTGGGAGGTGATAGCAGAGAGGAGAGACCACACTGGGCCGTGGGTGGTTGTTAACAGCAAGACATACTCCCAGTGAGGTAGTATCCAGCTTTCCTGGGGCAGCCCAGTGAGCCCATTCACTGGTGTGAGAAAACACTGCTGTCTAAGAGGAGTTGAGGTGACTGGATTTAGCATCTGTTAGAAGGAGGGAAAGCCCCCGGGTGCTGAGAAAGCTATGATTCGTGGGCCAGGACCATCCCTCCATTCTCTCAGATGAGTCCTTGGATACGTTACCCCCTGACAGGTTAGAAACGTGGGGCCTAGATATTCCTTGAAACCACAAGGATTTGAGGAACTCCAGGCAAATGGAAAATGCTTTCTGGAGATTGTGAAGCTCGAACCTTCTGAAAATAGTTCGAATGCATTTCCGAGCTCCCCAGGTAGCTGTTTGCCCTTCTGCTGGCGTGTTCCCTGCGTTTCCCTGGGACGGTGCCACTGTTTCTTCAGGCGGTCCTTGCTGCCTGCGTGTTGGTGATTGGGAAGCAGGCAGTTCCCCAAGCAGACTCATGGGGATTCTGAAAGAAGATCCCTAGAGCAGCTATTTGAGACTCCGACTGCTTTTTTGGGAGATGTTGTTTGTTTCAGGAAATACTGTAGCATCTTTCCAGTCTCCTGAAAGGAAAAGAAAAAATGTTGTGACTTAGACCTTGGCTCTGTTCATTTGGCTTTCCTTATCTAACCCACACCACACTGACAAGCAGCACATCTGTCTTGACAGGCTAGTTCACAAATAACTGCTCATTCATAACTTGAGCTGTTGTGAGAGTCCTCATTGGTTACTTCATCTTGTGAACAGGAATGCAGGGCTGGGTTTTGAGAAAGACCCTGAAATCACCGCCAATCCAGTGGCCTTTGCAAATCTATACGGAAGAACCATCTAGAAAAGAACACTGTGTGTTTTCTTTGTGTCTTTTGAAAGCACAAAACTACTGATGGTTGTCCAAACAAAAGTAGGAATTTGGGGGGAAAATATTTAATTTTTAAGTTTTGGACTAATTTCAGTGTTGGAAATTCAATGCTTTTTAATTTTTTTAAAGATTTATTTATTTATTTGACAGAGATCACAAGTAGGCAGAGAGGCAGGCGGGGGCAGGGCGGGGGAAGCAGGCTCCCCACTGAGCAGAGAGCCCGATGCGGGGCTCGATCCCAGGACCCTGGGATCATGACCTGAGCTGAAGGCAGAGGCTTAACCCACTGAGCCACCCAGGCGCCCCTCAATGCTTTTTTAGACCCAAATCATCAGAGATTATTTTCTCTATACCAGATGCAGCAGGGGCTTTGTCATTCCTTCCATTGGGGGGTTTGGTTCTTCTTTGGTCATTTATTTTCCTATCATCTATTGGCTTAATCTCATTTTCATTTCTGCTTTGACATCTTAGTGATAATACCATTGAAGTTGTTGCTACTTGCTTTATAATCAGCTCTTACAAGCAAGTTGCTGGCTGGCCAAGCACCCAAAAGAATGGGTGACTTATTCAGTTTCCACTTTAGAAGGAGAAATAAAAAATCACAGACAGAGGACTCCCCCCTCCCCCCTCCCCACCAAAGATCAGTGATTTGGTAAAGGAACGGCCCCTTCTGCCCTTCTGAGCCTGTTTGGGCTTTCTGGGGGGAAACGTTTCTACATCCAAGCTCATACCTCTGCATCTGGGGCTCTGGATGGTAATGAGAAAGGACAGAGGTGGGAGCGGGCCGGAGTTCCTGGCTTTAACTGGAAGTAGCTGAGCAGAACCAAAGCTGGATTTTGGCTGACTCCTCGGGTTCTGAAGCATCCATTCTCACCTGTAGATACGTCTGCTGAAAAATCATATTGATTTGAATAATAATTTAGTCATTCATTTGTCCCTCCTCACAGTAGAAAGCCTTGGGTTGTTAAGTGTGTTGATGGAAGTTACTGGTCAGACCTATGAACTACATCTGGAACTGGGGCTGTTTCATCCACTAAGCTCTTCTCCCCACCTAGAATGAGCCCTAGAATGAGGTGACTGGTGCTAACCTGTTTTGGAGAGAGACATGTTTCAGAAGAAATCCGCTGTCACAAAATATCACCATCAGCAGTGGAGCTTGTGGAGAGAGTCATGTCTAATTTCATTAATTCTTTGGCACTGGCATCCAGATTCTAGAAGGAGGGTCTTGACCCAAGCTGACCCTGGGTCATTATATGTTCAGGATCAGCAGCTTGCCCTTTCTCAGTAGCATTTGCTGGGAATTCTCTAAGTAAAGTAGAAGCTTATTTTTATTTGTATTTTTTTTTTTAAGTAGAAGCTTATTGTAGTTTGTGTTGGGAGGAAATGATGTCCACGGATGGACAGTCCCGAGAGAAATGTTTGTAGGGAAGGTTTGGAGGAGTTGAGGAGGGACTGATCTGACACTGAGTTTACTGGAGCATCGGTAATGGCATTTAATAATGTTTACGATATCACTGCAGTGAGGAAGCCTTTATCACTATCTTATAGACACTTTCACACGACACGAAACCCCTACTTACTCAGAACAATTGGGTAGCCTCGAGGTCAAGAGAGATTTTGTAAAAGGCCTTTTTAAAAAAAGTTTATTTTATCTTATTTAAATTTGATTAATTAGCATGTAGTGTCTTACTAATTTCAGAGGTAGATTCAGTGATTCATCAGTTGCGAATAATACCCAGTGCTCATTCCATCGAATGCCTTCCTTAATGCCCGTCACCCCGTTACCCCATTCCCCCACCATCTCCACCACCTCCCCTCCAGCAATACTCTGATGTTTCCTAAAGCTGAGTCTCTTGTGGTTTGTCTCCCTCTGATTTCATTTTAATAAAAGGCCTTTTTGAAACTGTAAGTCACAGAAGCCTATAACACAGGTTCTCAAATTTTACCATGCAAAAAATTCCCTGTATCACCAGTAGTGCTTATTATAAACGCGGATTCCCAAATCCTTGTCTCCTAGCCTCCATCCAGATTGTGATTCGGTCGTTTTCAGGTGAGCCGCAGAAACCTGCACCTTGATTGACAAGGCCAGGTGATTCTTAGGCAGGAGTTCAGAGAGACGCTCTAGAAACACTGTGCGTTTTTATTTTGTTTCATTGCTTTGTTTCTTAGCTGTGTCATCCCAGGCAAAATGAACCTCAGAACTTTTGCAGTTAATATCATAGTCTTTTAGACATTTTGTAAGTTACCCATACAAAATTTTAATTCCAGGGCCCTTTCTGTCTTACGACTTCTGCGAGTGGTCATCCTCCATGATCAGTTAGTGAATGTCCAAGTACTTCTAAAAAAAGGATTATTTCTTTAAAACGAATTGTCTTGGATTTTTGTAGCTTTTCACATTTTATCAAGCATTTCACATCCACCGAAGCCTACTGATCTACAGAAGTGTATTCCTACCATGATACCCCTTGACTCCTATAGACTGTTGAAATCCATCTGTGAAAAAAACGAAGGATTGCTTTCTTTGGCCTAAATAATCACTGTAGCATCACTAATATCTCTACCCTGTTCATGGTCTTTACTTGTGAGGCCTTGGGTCAGCACTGGGGCATCCTTTCTTGGCCCTGCTTAAACAAACAAACACCCCCCCCCCCCCACAAAAAAAAGGACGGAGAAAAAGGATTTAATACTGCAGCTTTATGGCATAGTAAAAGTAAACCAAAGGGGCATACTTGAGGCCTGCTTGGTGGAAATTGCAAATGACCATAGTTACCTGGCCTTGGTCCCACCCAGACTTCCTTTGACCTGGTGACCCCGAGCAAACTCAGGGATCTGGATTCTGTTACTAGAACCGTCCCTCCTCTGCACCACAACATCCACTGGCCTGAAGAAGGTGCTGTTTCCCAGGAAAAGGAGTGAAATCCCCCCAAGAACCGCACAGGGCCATAGTTTGAAGCAAAAGCTTTGCTCACAAAGCGGCTTCCTCTGCCTGTTTTGCCTTTCCCTGGTTGCATTCTTTGAGATTTTTATTTAAGATAACTTTCAGCGTCTCTTGTTAGAGGTCAGATATGAATGAGAAGATATTGTTTGACTTGCTAATCTTGTGACAAACAGTTTATACCCAGTGTAGCTTCCTGTCTTTGCTGACTTGTTCTTTGAGGGAATTTGCTCCGGGTTAAGGCTGTGGAGAGCCTCTAAAAATAAACAACATGGTCACTTCTTGGTGAGAACATATGTGAGCAGATGGCGGTTGGTAACAGCATATGGTGGCAATGTGAGAGCAGCATGGTACAGAAAGCCATGAGGGGACCTTCCTCGTCCACACCTCAGCAGGCCATCCAGGACCCCATGGTCCCAGTGACACAGACTTCTGACCAGGAGATGTGTCCCACTGAGGCATGAAAGCATGCCCCAGGGAAGGGGAGGGGATCTTGTTAGTGGACTCAATGTTGGAGACGGTAAGTTACAGGCTATGCAAAAGGGCTTCCTTGTCCATTTTCAAATTGAGAGATAAAAGACACAAATCTGCCCAAAAAGGAACAAACAGAGGACTCCACAAGGCCTTTTGTCTTTTGTCAAAAGAAGTTTTCAAGTCTGGTTTGCAGAGGGACGGGGCCACCTTTGGAAGACATGCCCTAGACAAATGGCAGGTGCATGGAGGTTAAATCCATGTAAGGCGCTAGGGAAGAAGTACATTCACCCCAGGCCTGGAAGCCAGTCAGGGGTGTGTCTATCAAATTAGTTACATAACTAATGTTATTACATCCCTTGATCACCTCTTATTTGCCAGTCTCTTAAATATATCATCTCACTGTGATTGTCTAAAAACCCCCAGGGGTAGCTTGATGTGTGCTTCGTGTAGAAACCAAGGGTTGGGTGAATCGAGGCCCTTGTTTCAAAGATTCACGGGAAGCCGGTGACGAGAGCAGGGGCTCCAACGTGCATCTTATTATGCAGAAATCCTGTATTTGTCATCGACTCAACCCCAGATAGAACACCCAGCAGTGTTTTCTCTTCCATTGCACGTATTTTTTGGTGTATTTTCTTTTTCTAAGAATATGGCAGGCAATATACAAGATGTCATTGCCATTATTTTAAAGAAAAAAAGTTCAAAATTTCACGGGGTAATAACTATGATGGGAGATAATGTTTAATCTATCCTGAGCAGACCTAGATGTTTAAACTGTAGCCCAGCAGCACCCAACTAAGATACACTTGTATTCTTGACCTATTCAAGGGGTTTTCATGTGAGGGTTCTGAAGGATGACAGGTGTTTTAAGGAAACCGAAATCTAGGCCAACCAAACGAAACTTGGGGGTTTCATCATCATTGGTAGGCTGTCTTTCGTCCAAGGAGGTCAAGGCCTGTTCATCTCTGACATAAGTCACGGTATTTATTTTACCATTTCTGTGTATAAATTGTACACTGCGATTTTGAGGCTAGAGCGTGTTAAAGGGAAAACGGAATTCAGGAGCCTGACTGGTGGTTAAGGGATGCTGAGAGATCTGGGAGCAGAATCCAGAATCCCTTCTAGATCCTTGGTCCCCGAGTAGGGGGGACCTTCTGTGTGTGGGGGAATGAGTGCCTTCGGAGAGCCAGCTTCGACTTTGAATCTTTGTATAGCTCTGTGCAAGGCATCACCTCAGTAAAATAGCTAATGACTGTGCTTTTTAAAACTCCTAGCTGTCTGCCCAGTTGTTACAACGCCCTCTGGCTCAGTGGGTAGCTTGTGCGCCAGGCCGTCCCAGGTGCTCTGTGGGTACCCTGGTGAGTACACTTGTCTGCTTTATACCTCATTTGACGTAGTGCTATCACGTCCATCTTCGGTGTCTGTCTCCTGTGGGGGAACTTGTCAGAGGCCAAAGAGAATTCGGGAATGCAGCCTTGGAGCTGAACAGTCATGAAGGTGCCCCAAATTTTTAGTCCGTAAATGACGATTTGATGGCCGTATGTGCAAGAAGGGGTTGCGGGTACATGAGATCTGTGTTCCGGGAGTGATGTGGGGTTTGAAATACGGATCTGCTGACCCCGCTCTCCCCCACCCACCCCATGGTCGATGATCTCTGGAGGGTTGAGCGAGTATGGCCAGATTGTCAGGGGTCCTTTCTGGCGTCTTTCTTTTTTAATATCTATGTTTTTATGCCTGGCATACAGTAGTTGCTCAATGAATGTTTCTCGTACTGAACCAAAGGGGGCGAAGGAGCTTTTCTTTCCTTTGAAGGTCTGGAGGGAGGCCTGTGGGAACGCTGCCATTATTTGTGACCTTCTGGGTGGTATGAGAATGGATTGCCACGGGGCAAGCCTTTGGCTGACTGGCCCTGGGAGCTCTCCACTGAGCCCTGAGTGCAAAGCCCTCGGAGCCAGTGCCACACGCCAGGCTGAGGAGCACTGAAGCCCGAGGTCTCCGTGCTTTCTGATTCGGAGCATTAATCAATTCAGTCAGCTATTATTGAGTCCCTACTGTATGCTGAGCAGTGAGATCACAGCAAAGATAGGACTTAGTGATCCTGATATGTAAGAATTCAGGGGTCCAGTTTTCCCTGATCCGTGTTCAAGAAGAAATGAAATAGACTCATAATCCCGGCCTTGTGGTTCACTCATATTTTTGAGACCCCAAGAAGGTTCACATCATACTGATGCTAAGTGTGGGCAAAGGTCCCAGATATGGACAAAAGAAAAGTTTTTATTACCTTAGTAGATATCTAGTTTACTGGGATAGCCTACTGTACAATTTACCATGCCTAACCTTGCTTTTTAGGAATCAAGGAACAAAGGATTAAAGTCATTTGTTTACAATGGTTTAAGCTGGGTTTCCTCAAAAAAGAACAGATTCTATTGGGAATATACATTTATTTTCATGTACAAAGTGGCTAGAAGTCGCTATGTGAATAAAGAGTAAAAGGTTTAATCTATGCTTTTAAATTTCCCTTTTGTGAGACAGATTATTATTTTGTTTTCAACCTCTACGTTTATATTTTATTTCACTATCTAAACCAAGGATTTAATTGTCTGGTGTTTTTCCCACTAGCTTTTTGGAAAAGAAAAGGGAAGGGAACAAGAGAAGGAAAACATTTGTTGAATCCCTCCTATGTCCCTGGCACGTACAGATGCAGCGTCCCGTCCTCCCCATGCTGGTGGTGGGTCGGGGACGGCTGGGATGACCATCCCCACGTGTCAGGAAACTGGGGCTTGGACAGGAAAATACCTTGTGCCCGGTCCTAGCACTCGAGGGGTGGAGGGTAGGGGGAGGACAGAGTCAGAATCCGAATTCAGATCTGGCCTCGATGCCCTCCACCAGACCACAGAGCCCCCAGGCTTTCTGGCTTTCCTTTTGCCTTCCCTTGGCAATCCCGTCTCATTAATTTTTATAATTGTCTTAGTGACTACTTTGGATTCATTTCCTTTTCATCTTTTCTTCCCCTAGTAAACAAGTTGAGAGGCCTACCGTCGTTCTCTGGGTGGTTTTTCTTCTCAGACACTCCTCGCTTGGGGTTATTTTCCGTCATTTCATGGTTGCAAGCCTCCTTCTTTCTTTGGTGAAAACACACTGGAAACCCACCATGCTCTTCAGTGAGTCTGGGAAAATCAGGAGTGTCTCTGAGGGCGTGGAAGGGAAAGAGAGCGCGAACTCCACGGGGATCCCGCATAGCGCCAGGCTCCTCCGCCCCACCCGGCCTCCAGGCCTGCGGACCCCTTTCAGCCCTTCCACAGAAGACCGTGGAGCGGTGGGGCTCTGCAATTTTTTTTTTTTTTTTGTCTCTGTTCTTAGAAATAGTAATTGAGTAAAAATGTAAGTGAGTGGATGCCAGGGGGCAAGTGTCCAGGGTCAGGGTGAATTTCTCCATGCTGAGTGTGATTCTGAGCACTCGTTAAGTGGAGGCTGGCCCGTGCCAAGCAGCTCGAGGGCCATCCCTGTCACCTTGTGTGAACCGCCTCTCCATTCCAAGGAGATGTTGGGAGCGGCTGGAAGGAGCACAGGGCCCGTGGCGCCTCTCGCTGTTCTCACTCTCTAACCTGGGAGTAGTTGATAATGCCGTGTCCTGACACCCGGGACCGGACTGGCACAGCTTTCGCGAAAGAAAATCCTCTGGAGGATGGAATGGTCCTTGCTCCGCACAGCGTATGTGGCTGCTGAATCATTTTTCTTTTTTTAAATCATTAGCCTCCAAAGTCTGGGTTAAGATAACGTTAGCTTGCCTGAAGCTTTTCCTACTGAGATCTAAGAACCTAGAAGATGGGCAGTGGAGGCAGTCTGTCTGCAAACATGGATTGAAGGTGGTGAAGATGAATTCAGATGGCTTGGGAGTTTGTGTTTTGTGTTTTTTCAAGTCTTTACTGAGTACGAGGCTTCGAAATAGCTGGGTGGAGGCTGAGAGATGGTGTTTCTCCAAGCGTGGCCTGCGCGTGTGTCTCCCGAGGTGTCCTGAAGAGCAGATCCCCGGCCCTGGCCCAGAACCTCAGAGTCCGAATAGCAGGGCGGTGGGGCGGAGTTGTGGAGCTGATGCTTGTGCACCTGGAAGCGGGCTGCGCAGGTTGCTCTGACCTCATTAGAGTCTGCGGCCGCTCAAGGCCAAGGATGCTCTGATCACGCAGGTCTGTTTAGTCACAGTCCTCCCGCATGGAAAGATTCAGATGAAGCGGGGCCTCTGTGAGATCAGCTGGTTCTGCAGGTGTGGGACCCTTCACCCGCAGCCAACAGTCTTGACGCCATGCTTTCCCTTTTCCCGGGTGCATACAGAGATCGAGGTAGACCTGTTGTCTGTAGGATCACACATCCTCCCCCCGCCCCCTCTGCAAGGTCGCTGTTCACCACGGAGGGAGCAGTGAGTGTGTAAGCAAACGAATTAGTCACGTGGGGTGATGGAGGCCTAGCTTAGCAATTATGCCTGGCAGTGAATTCTTCCACCCAGGTGCCTCGAGCTGGGCCCCTGGGAGTGGGAAGGAGATTTTGAAAACTAATATATGATGTGTAAGGGACACGTATAATGTATAAGTCGATGTAGAAGGTTTAATTCCCTGAGGTCGTGTTTGGTGGAAGCGCTGCCAACCTCTTCGTGGCCTGAATCCTGTTCTCAGACATTCCACGGGGTAAGGATCTGGCCGACGATGGAATGTAAACTCCACTCTCTCAGCCAGACTCCGCTTCGAGTAACAGCGGCTTTCTGCTTCCAAAGGATGTTTTTCTCAACCAGAGGTATTAGAGCAGGTGCAAATCTGATCAGCTTTTAGAAAGAAAAGTTGAGGATAAATTACTTGGCATTTGTGCAGTCCTATACCGGCTGCTATTCTGAGGCTCTGCTGGTTACTTTGGAACCATGACGATTTTGAATCCAGCCCCACGGTACGGATATCTTATACCTCCTGTAGGACTTTTGGCTGTCAGACTGTTTAGAGAAATATCCAGTTCTTCGTGGTCTGTATCACTAACCATACTCCTTGGCTATTGAAGTATGAAAAGGGGGAGTCGTGTCTGTTCTACTTCCCCAAAAGCCTTTAATGACAAGACCTCTACATTAATTACAAAATATAGATATAGGTTTAAGATGAATGTCAAATGCATGCAGAGATTGTGGGAGGACGCAGGTAGAAACAGGAAGCTGTCAGGAGACATTAGTTCATTCAGCGGTATTTACAGCGTGTCTAGGCACTAGTGATGGCATCAGGGAATAAAAGGCAAAAAATCGGGTCCTTAGAGAGGTCTACGCATTGGAGGAAGATGAAGAATTCTTTTAAAGATTTCAATAAGAATGGCAGGATTTGAAAATATTAGAGGGGAGAACATAGAGCAGGGTTGGGGATGGAGAGGGGAATTGCGATTTCAAAGAAGCTGGACGTGGGAGGGCGCAGGAGGAGGGTGGATTCAAAGCAGAGGCTTGAAGGAGGTCGGAGAGGAGCCTGGGGCTCTGTGGGAAAGAGCTTTTTTGGCAGAGGGAACAGCTGGTGCTGCTCCTGACCTGTTCAGGGATTATCAGAAATGTTCTGGGAGATGAGATCGCAGAGAGGTCATGTCGGATGGGTCAGATAGTGCCTTGTAGGCCAACATCAAGTCTGTGGCTTTTCCTCTACATAAAATAGGGAGAAGGGTGGGTTTAGTCAGGGTTGTTTTGGTGGCTGCCAAGGTGGGAACAGTACACAAGTCCAGCGAGGAGGTCTTTGTGATGTGTTGCAATGCATTTTGCAGCTGTCTTTCCAGGTGAAACTTCACTCTATCAAGAATTTCAAATGGTGCTGAGTTCTTTCTTTGGGAATAAGTTCATAGGCAAGCTTCAGTGGGTTCTGTATGTAGAATATGGTTTTCGAAAAAATTTTAAGTTAGTATTCCTGAGTTACTGTCCACTCACCCCCTTTCCTTTCTAGGAAGGAGCTATGTGTGTTTTAAAATAACCTCTGGGGTCTCCCATCTGTGCTGACAGGTGTCCTTGCTGTGATGCCTTCTCACAGCATCTCTGACTGGGTGAGCAGGGACATGTGCCCCTAAGCTCATTGGTGACCATGTGTTGGCCTAGAATGACAGACTACCACCTTCCCCTGTGGAAACTGGAAAGTCAGGCTTCAAGGAGTATGGCGAATCTGTCCAGATGTACCTAGTGCCTTTGCCTAAGTTCTGAAATGTGGTCAGAAGCCAGGGAATTTGTAAAACTGTGTCTCTTATTCGCGAGAAACATTTCTGTTGGACCAGAGTTTGCTTTCTAACTTTTAAGCTTTGAACAGGAAGACTGGAATGTGGATTTCAGTCCCTTATCTGTACAAGAAATATCTTTTGAGTCTCCTGGGTGGCAGGTATTATGTTAGGTCACTTGATAGATGGAGGCCTATAGCGCAGACCCTGTTTCCAGGGAGCCTGCTGCTGAGTGATGAAGTCAAGCACCCCGACCAACCAAGCAAAACCAAAAAAGCCAATATCGTGTGGTTGATTCTAAGTAAGAGTCCTGACGGGTTGGGAGTATTGCTGAACTTGTCCTGGAGAGGTACAGGAGGCCTTCCTGGGGGAGGTGATATCTGCTACTTGAAAGATAACCTTTGCCATTACACTTTGGCAGTCTTCAAGCAGCCAGAGGAAGCGGCTTATGCTTTCTGGAAGGAGATGTGTCCTTCGCATTGTTCCCTTCCTCTCTGAGCTTGCATGGCTACCATCTTGCTGAACCAAGAAACAGCAGAAGCCCTTAGAATTGATGTAATTCCTTCAGGAGACCCACTCTGAAATACTGAGGCCAGAGGGTAAGATCTTTATATCGAGGATTTGTTATTCAGAGCTGATACGTTCATAAGACATGATTTGTCTGTTGCGTATAAAATCCATTATACTGTGAGGGGCAGTGGTGTAATGGGACTCTGTGGAAAATGGCATTATTTCACAAGCTCAAGGTCACTATCTAGAGCATTCTTCTTCCTCTCAATGGCATACCACAAAAATTAATCTCTTGCTCGTATCATATGGGTCTGTGGGTTGGCTGTGGCTTTGTTCCACGACATCCTCATTCTGGGACCCAGTGAAAGGGGCAGCCTCTAACCCAGGCATGCTGAGCTCACCGCCACACAATGACATGGGGCCGTTTTCCCTGCCCACATTCCACTGGCCACACCTGGTTTCAACAGGACAGAAAGGGAGAACAAAGGTGAGGGTCAGGTGGCAATGGGCCCAGGAGAGAGGGATGGACATCTTGAACAGGTGATGCAGTCTACGACAGCACAGGTGGTGGATTTGGGGAAGGGAGAAAGATTTCATTCCTGTTAAAAACTTTCTATATTGTGTGTTTGGCATGCTTGGATCCTCTCTGTTGCTTCATCTTTGGAATTATGGGGAGCTTTGTAATGGATATTTACGAAATAATCAGTGGGTTGATTTTATAACAGACAGAAATGTCATTCTCCATTTTTATATTTGACTGGCTTTTCCAACGGAGCCAACTCTACCTGGTATAAATGGCCCCGTTGGTAGTACGGGGTTTCTGAAGGAAGCCCTCCTGTGTTGTGTGAAATGCATGTATGTCAGGGACACTCTGAAACCCAGGCTTAGCCCCCTTAGCTTTAGGGTCTCAGGTTGCCACTGTGATCCTGACACGCCCAGCACTATCTTATAGATGTCGTCCCCAGTAAGCCCCACGCTCCGTTCCCGGAGAGCAGAAGTGTACAGGTGCTCCACTGCTTGCTGGAGGGAACGCAGATTTCCCATTTCCTATTTCTCTCTCTTGTGTGAGGCCCCTGCCAGTTTAACAATCTAAACATCACGTGCCACGTGGTTCCCTAGAATCCAATCTAACCTGAACCTCGGTCGCCTGGCAATGACCTGCCGGGTCGGCTGCTTCGATTTCTGCTCCTTCCCGCTGTGTTCTGTGAGCGAATGGAGAGAAACCCTGCTGGCGTGGGGGCATCTCCGGTGGGACTCTGCATGCAGGGACAGCCACCCATCCTTTGCCCATTTGTCCTGAGCGGGCTCGGTGGCTTGGTCTGGCGAGCTCGCAGTCATCTCCGCAGCCTCTCCTTAGTCTCCTTAGGAGCTGCCCAGGCTGAGCTTTTCCACCCTGCCCTTGAGGTCAGTGGTGGGAAAGAGCAGCGAGAATGAGAGCGTTGTTTTGCACATGGCCGGACATCTGCGTTTCTGAATAGCCCCGCTGTGTGCGTGATGCAGCTGCTGGAGCTGCTTTGCTGAATGTGAACTTTGTCCACCGACGTGCGTCCAAATTGGTTTTGGATCCTCTGGAATCTAAATGGTCAGGCCACGTTTTTCTAATATGCCTGGATCGGACCTTTGCTCTGAAGTGGAGCTGACTCGTTGTGTTTGCGCGGCGGCCTGGCCGGCGACTGTTTTCCTGCTCCGTCTTGCTGGCCTTCCAAGGCTGCTCCTTACCTGGTCCACCGCCGCGTTCAGCGGCGCAGGAGGGCAGCTCCCTGTGGGACTGCCGCCCGGGAGGCTTCGGGGCTCGTTGACTTGAGTGTAAGTGTTAGGGAGAGAGACTTTTCAGAAACGAGTCGGGGGAGGCACCAAGAACGGCGAAGCTACAGGTGCGCTGGCGCGGCGTCAGGGACTTGAACTTGGGCTGCAGATGCCGCGGCGCGCAGACCCCTTACTGGAAGTGTGGACGGTCGGCGACAGGGTCCGTGGGCTCTAGTGCTGGGCTTCTCAGCCTCGCTGTGCACGGAGCCGCCTGGGGGGCATTTAACGTGCTGGGGGTCTCCTCCAGAATTTCCACTCAGTTGATGGAGAGTGTGGGGAGGTTGGGGAGAGAGGATGCGGTATCTTTGGTTTTCAGAAAAACCCCAGGTGATTCTAAT
Organism: Lutra lutra; assembly: GCF_902655055.1. Lineage (NCBI taxonomy): Eukaryota > Metazoa > Chordata > Mammalia > Carnivora > Mustelidae > Lutra > Lutra lutra. Next base: position 56,361,580 of record NC_062292.1, read on the forward strand.
GTTTGGTTTGAGTTAGAAGCTCTCTTTTGGGGGTTTCCTTAGCTTATGTTCAAACTATGATTTTCTGTCCAGCTATCCTTATTATAGTCTGAGCAAACTTCTGTATGAAGAAAAGGTGTATATTTGGGGGAGGGGTGTTGGGAGAGAGAGAGAGAGGGTGGATTCTGTCTTCAGTAATAATAAATTAAAAATGTTGAAAACGCTTGCTGTCAGTTATTGAATAGTTCTATTAGGAACTGTGTTAATCTCTATATTAGCCTTATAAGATAAATATAATTATTAGTCACTGTTTCATAGATAAGGAGACCAAGGCTTACCGACATCATGTAATTTCCCCATGGTCACGTTGCTCCTAAGTAGCAGAGCCAGAACTTGAACATGAAGTCTATCTGACTTCAAAGCTCATCCTACTAGTCGGGCCCCTAAGATGATAAACTGAAATCTGAAATATTGGATGAAGGGATGAGATAATCAGAAAAGGAGAACTTACTGAGAATAATATGTATCTGTATTATTAGGAAATTATTCTATTCTGAAAAAAGAAAACAACTGTATGTTTGGATATCTTTCTTTTTTTCTCTTAAATACAGTATTTTCACTTCCCAAAACCTAGGAAAGTTCAAGGTAGGCAGCAGAACCCAAGGGCTTGCACACAGATGTGGGAGTGAGGCGGCGACTTCTGATTTTAGCCCGTCTGGGTTCTGTGTTCCCCATTTGAGGAATGGAAATGGTTTCTTCTTATGGGAACTGACATGAGCTGTGGTGCCTCCTTGCGGTTTATTGTCTTGTTCGGATTGTGTAATCACTGGAGCGTGTAATACAAAATCGGGTGTTTCTCATTTTGTTCCCTGGAGAGGAACAGCCTTTTTGTCATTGTCGTTTGTTTTCCTGAAGGCTGGTAAATCTGCGTACTTACTCCAACTACCGCATTAATCCTTTAACGCCTGTTAAAAGTCCAGAATGGTGCCAGGCTCAGGCCCTAGAAATTCCACCACAGGTTCCTGGCAGTCCCATCTCGCCCCATACATTTGGAAGAATGCTGCAGATCGAGGCACCCGGTAAATATTTGTTAAGTGAGGGAGTGAATGAATTTTGCAAATGTGGGCCATGATTGAAACAGTGCCTTGCATGTTGCTAAGGATTTCTTGGGAACGGAGGAAGGTCTTAGTTTGTTGGTAAGCTCCCGGTTTCTGCCTGGGGCCACATCATATGTTCACCAACTCCTAATTGCCTACCTGGGAGACATTTCTGTACACGAAACAGCAGTATTAATAAGCTTTCAAAAAACGCCAGTCACCAGCCTCTGTTTATCTCTCGTAGCCTTGATGAAAGGATCCTGACTTTTTCTTCGTTCAAAGTAGCATCTTTAGTATTGTAAGTTAGAAAAAAGGGCAGAGTCCCCGGGGCACCTGAGGAGCAGGAAGGGAAGCTACTTGACAGCCCGTGTGACAGAGGAGACGCCCCACTTTGACACCTTCTGGCCGTGGATGGTCCTGGGGGACACCTGGATTGCTCCCTGCTCCTCTGTGAGTTCGAAGGGCTGTCACTGAAGGGTGAAAGGGACAGTTAGTCCTGTGTGCTCGGGTCTTTAGCTACACAGCATGAGCACTTTTAGGGCTCGTCTTGTGTCAATCTGATTTCTTCTTGAGGGTTGAACGCACGCAGCCTGCGCTGGAACGACTTTGAAACAACTCTCAGGGTAGTGTGGGAGGGTTGCGTCAGCACTAAAGCCTTCAAGCAGTGTTTTTTCTCTTTCTTTTTTTTCTTTCTTTCTTTCTTTCTTTTTTTTCTTTTTATTGCTAAATATCCAACAGGCTGAACGGAGGAAATTCAAATCTAACCCTGGAGGGACCCCTGTTTAGTCATCTGTCTAGACAGACGGGTTCATATAATGGGCCTCTCGGTTTCTTTTGCTTTGTTATAACAGACGGTGGTCCCTTCCTTTAAAGTTGTGAAGATGTCAGCTTTTGGTTTTTTGATCCTAACCTACTGTTGATAAGCCAAGAAAGTGACTCACACATGAGCCAAAGATGACTTTGGAGTGTGACACTCAGTCTATGATATAACAGAAAGAAAATACAGGCTTTGCCTGAAGAAGCCTCGGATAAAATCCTGACTGTAATATGGGGCAAGTCAGCTACCTTCCCTGAACCTCATCTTTCTCGTCTCTAAAATGAGAACTAATTAGGGGCATCTGGGTGGCTCAGTCGGTTAAGCGTCTGCCTTCTGCTCAGGTCATGATCCCAGGGTCCTGGGATAGAGCCCCACCTGCTTGCTCAGCGGGGAGCCTGCTTCTCCCTCTCCCTCTACCCTTCCCCCTACCCCCTCCCTCCTGCTCCTGCTCACATTCTGTTGCTCTCTCTCAAGTAAACAAAATATTTAAGACAAAAAATGAGGACTAATTTTTAAAAAATCTCCTGCTCAATGGTCCTTTCCAAGAGAGAAATTAATACGTACAAATGCCTGGCACATGCTAAGGGCTAAATAAACCATCATCCATCCATCCATCCATCCATCCATCCATCCATTCATTCATTTCAGGGAATTGATGAAGTCTTTAACTTTCTAGCTTTTGTATAGAGAATTACAAGGAAACCAGAAATTCCAGCCCATGTTTTGAAGATCAAATTTCCATACATTGAGAAAAGCAAGTATCATTTTTTTTTTAAGCCTAGGAAAATATTTAAAAAGTGCTACCGATTTTTTTAAGAGGAAATAATATCGGAGCTATTGTTTAAAAATCGATGGAAGAGTGTAAGGCAGAATAACATTCTTTGTCTTCTCTGGAGGGCTTAAAAACTCTCAGAACTGGCCTAAAAGGACTCTATGTGTTGGTAATTATTGCTACAATTAAGTGGGTCCCTCTGCCTCCCGTGTTATGTCTCTTGAATTCCTGCTGAGCTTGTCTGTGCAAATACTGATGTGGAAATTTTTATTTTATTCAGTTTAATAATATTTACTGAGCGGGGCGCCTGGGTGGCTCAGTGGGTTAAGCCACTGCCTTCGGCTCAGGTCATGATCCCAGGTCCTGGGTTCGAGCCCCACATCGGGCTTTCTGCTCGGCAGGGAGCCTGCTTCCTCCTCTCTCTTTGCCTGCCTCTCTGCTTACTTGTGATTTCTCTCTGTCAAATAAATAAATAAAATCTTTAAAAAATAATAATAATATTTACTGAGCATATATTGCCTCCAGGGTTTGGTGTCTGAACCACACAGGTGAATAAGAAATGAGATAAGTGGGGATGGGTCCCTCCTGGAAGAGGCAGTACAGATGGCCCAGAGAAAGGCACTAGGATCATACCAGCCCAGTATAGTCAAGGTGGTGCCATTTCTAGTTCCATGTGTGGGATTGGCTGTGTTTCCTCTTTAAGCCTCAGTTCCACTAAAATGGGATAATCCTGGTGGGGACAGTATGGATGATATGCCCCTCCAAACAAGTCCTGTTGACTTTGTTGTTGTAATTGTTGTATTGTTATGGTTATATAATGCCTGCTCTCAAGTAGTTTACAGCTTACTTGTAGAGACATATTTGTAAACTAATGACCCCGTACAAAGGAGGATCCTAGAAAATTGTCGAATGATATTCACAAGCAAAAGACGATGGGAGCACCAAGGCAAGGTGTTTGGTTCACAGAACCTTAACTTTTATGAGCAGCGACCCATAATGAACACAGAACAGTGTGCGTACCTGAGCAGTGAATGACCACGGCCTTCCAGTGGGAAGGGGAATAGAAAAGTCAGCCTGCTCTAGAGCTGCTGAAGGACGGAAGCAAATGGTGTCTATGTTGATAGCAAAACTTTTCACATTTCATAGTATGGTTTGACATTTCATAGTATGGTTCGTGACGTTCTCCTACACTGAAATTCCATTAGAGCCCAGTGCTATACGTGGCTTGGGATACGGTATGTCTGAATCATGTCTCTTTCAAGACAACTGTAATCAATAAAAACCCCAGTAAAATGTGGTTAACCACAAGGACATCCTTCCCTGCCAACCCCACCCCCCCAATCAGCGCTGTGATTCATTCACTTTGGTGCTCCTCCCCCTCACCTACTTAATACTGAGAGAGAGAGATTTAGGCTTCTCAAGTACAGAGAACAGGAGTCCTGTTCGGATGCTGGGTGCTTGCCCATTTGTGGCATAGCTTGCCCCTGCTGACCCCCAGAAAAGCCCCCCAGTCCTCTCCTGTACCTTGAGTGGTCTTGGCAGGGGGAGAAATTCTGCCCTAGGTCCTGGGGATGCAAGGTAGATGCCTCCAGAGGAAGCAGCGTGAGGCCCCAGAGGGTCTTACTTTATAAAAATTCTTTCTGTCTCTCTCACTGCTATGACTGGCTTCTTCTGGTACCTTCTGTAAAGGGAATCCTGGGACGAGCCCCCTGTTAGCTACCATCTCTGTAGTTATAATTCATTACGTATGTTGTAGTGCTTTTTCCTTCTTTTTCTGACAGAAAAGGGACCTGAGGGAACAGGCAGGTGTGGAGGAGGCAGGGGGTGGGGTGGGGAGAAGGGTAAGAGAGAAACAGGTGTAAAGCAGCACCAAGGTAGCCCTCACCTGCCTGCTGTCTGGGCCCACCGGCTGAAGCAGCACCTTCCAGGGCCGGTGAGCCGAGGGGTGCCTACCAGCCTGTTCTAGCTGTCATCCCGGCTGTCCTTGAAACATGACCTCCTGTCACCCGCAGGGGAAGTCGGGCCTCACTATTACCTTTAATTGTAAAAGCAGACCAAGAGAGTGTGCTGCATTTCCTTGATTCTTAGGAAAATGTGGCCCCATTCTTTTTTCCTACCTGCCCCTCCAAGTCCGCCCACCTGTGCTTTCTCATGGTGGCCTTCTGGGAGGAGGCGTCATTGAAAGGTTCTGAGGTTAGCTATCTGGAAGATAAGAGGAAGCCCATCGAAAATGGTATTATTGGGGCGCCTGGGTGGCTCAGTGGGTTAAAGCCTCTGCCTTCAGCTCGGGTCATGATCCCAGGGTTCTGGGATCGAGCCCCATATGGGCCTCTCTGCTCCGCGGGGAGCCTGCTTCCTCCTCTCTCTCTGCCTGCCTCTCTGCCTACTTGTGATTTCTATCTGTCAAATAAATAAATAAAATCTTAAAAAAAAAATGGTATTATTTATTTATTTTTTCCTGTTCTTACAACCAAAACAAGTTCAGTCCTGACATCTGAGTTGGTGAAGTCCGCATTTAAATCACTGACCGTGAGATAATCTAACTTTACCAGATTCCTCTCTCCTTGCTGTGAGTTCATGGAGAAAGGTGGGCCTAAGTAAGGCCAGTCACATTTAGCTTCTTCTACCAAAGGAACAAGTTATCCTTTGCTAAGGACCTTCGTCTACTGTCTTATTTACCCTTGGTATTTGGTCCATAACAACATTTGTTACTCATACTTGCGTCGTGCTGCTTAGACTCTAAAGACTTTTCTAAGCACTTCAGAGATCCTGGTTCATTTGATCCTGGCAATAATAGGTAGGTATGATTATTGTCTTTATTGCACAGATGAGGGAATCAAGGCACAGAGAGAGAATAGGAGCTTGCCCAAGGTCCATAGCTGTTAAGAGGTAGAGCCAGGACCCGTAGCCACGAGAGCTGTCACCGTCCCCCCTTCACGGGAAGCTCAGGTCAGTCACTGGTCCTGTGGCACAAAAGCAGCATTATGACCGACACAAACTCTGGAACGAAATTGCTGGGGTCTGTTTGTTTGGGGAACGGCAGTCCCCTCGCAAGGAGAGTCCACCTGGCCTAAAATAGATAAATCGTTTATGTGGATCAGAAACCCGTGCGGTGCATGGATAAGCAGTACTCCTTACGTTCTGAGCAGAGAAGAGCCCCCAGCATGCCACGTTCTCTTTAGATGGCTTAAAAAAAAAAAAAAAAAAAAAAAAAAAAAAAACAAACAAAAAAACAAAAAAAGAAAAACAACAACAAAAAAGCAAACCCTTTGATTAGCAAACAGTATAACTGTTTATAGACTTGGAGGATTTTTTAATATCTTTATTTGAATTGCACAAAGCAGCCAAATGTAGTTTGGCCCTGGGCTGCAGCGTGTATGTGTCTGGGCGCCAAGAAGCAATTGCACTCGCCTGAGATGCCAAGCATTCCAGACCTGTTACCTTGTAAGTGTAATATTTACCAGATTTTTGCTTCATCTGGAGATGAAGAGCAGAGCTGAGCAGAGCACGGGCGGGGCGGGTGGCCGGGAAGGGGGCTCGGTGCTCAGAGGAGTTGCTGGGTGAGTAGGTAGCTGGGAAGGTGAACAAACATTTGCCAGAAACAGCCCTTTCGCTGGCAACTTGGGATCCGGGAGGAGTAAGACTGGCCAACACGTTGGGGTGCCTGGCCCATGCCAGGCGCAGTGCCCCCTGCTCCCGCATTCCCCACCCTCTGTTCCCCCCAGAGCCCTCCGAGGGAGACGCTGGGTCGTCTCCGTTGTCAGATGGGCAAAGTGCGGTCTCAAGGCTGAAGTGGATTTCCTCAGGTCCTGTTCCAAGGTCTGTCTGGAATTTTACTTGACTGAGGCTGGGACAGAGCGAGGGGGGGCGCTGCCAAGGGGGTCCCGCAGCCGGAGCCCTCCCCGTCTCCCCTGTTGGCTCTCACTTCCTCTGACCCACGCAACCGCCCGGCCCTGGGGGCGCTAGTCCCATTTTATGAACAAGGAGACGGAGGCCCAACCAGGTGAAGAGCTTTTCCCCCCCCCGAGGCCAACTTTCCGGTGGCGGAGCCAGGAGTCGACCCAGGGCCCGCTGAATCGCAGCCCTGATGTCGCTCTCCGTTAAAGCAGGAGTCTCCCTTCGGCCCCGGGCCAAGATTGCAAACAAAACCAAACCCTGAAGCTCTGGGCCAGCACAGCTTTCTGGGATGTTCCTCAAAGAGAAGGGGCTTGAGGCAGAGCTCCAGACAGCCCGTACTGAACAGAGCTAGTCGATAGGTCAGTAAACAGAGCTGGTAAATGAGATACTGTTATTTGGAGCGTGTGTGTGTGTGTGTGTGTGTGTACACAAGTGGGGAGTTGAGGGCTGCAGCAGGAGACCACTATTCTCAGATCGAAGAAGCAACCATTGCCAGGGAAGTACATGGAGAACGTCCCATGCTTTCCCTCCGTTGTCTCTTCATCTGGTGGGTAAATGGTGACAAGATCCCCAAGGTCAGCGAGAGGAGATGGAGAAAGCTGACTCTAGTTCTTTCTGCCCTTACCAGATGGGGGCTGCCCTTAGAGCCCCCAAGAGAGCTATAATTTGGCAGGGGACGGCGGGGGGCGGGGTGGTCAATGTGTGTAAATTAAGCCATCCCATGGGAACAGCACCCCCCCCCCCCACATGGAGGTGCTCAGGGCTGTCTTCCAATGAGGCTGGAAAGAGAAACAGAGGAGGCTTCTTGCCCCGAGGCCCCTTGCAAGAGCCTTTATTCTGTCCCTGTGCCTGTGGGTTTGGGGGAATTATGCTTTGGTTGAAACTCACTCAGAAAGAAGTATTTTTAGCTGAACACAGAAGATTATAAAAGCAGAGGTCTGAACTAAAGCTCTCTGGTGCGTCTTGTCCATGCGAGAACGGTCACCCCCCAGCACAGAGAAACGGGGCTCAGAGATACATGCCGAGATTTAAGGAGGGGCCCGGATTCCTCGAGGTGCTTTGCTGATGCAGGACTCCTATGGGGACTGGCTGGAAGCACCTGGTTTCACTTCCAAGTTCAAGTAGGTAGTCAGGTTTTTTTTCTCTGTGGAAATTCAGATTTTATTTTTTTTCCCTTTACTGGCTTCCCGTACCACTGTGTCCTGCTGAACATCTGGGCACAGGAAAGTGAATCCATCATTTGAAATCTAAAAGCAGAAGAGGGTAGAGTAACTTGTCTGTAGTGAAATGGCCAGTGGTAAAGGAGTCAGGATTAGGGCAGGAAGGACTAGAGTAACCAAGCCCTGCTCCCCAAATGGAGGGTGGGTGAGGGGGCTGAGACCCTTTGCAAAGGCTTCCTCTGGTCCCCTGGGGAGCTCGTGTGGTTGTGGGCATTCCTTTCCAAGCACTGGAGGTGTGTGCGGGTGTGACGCGCTGTTTCTCTTTTGGTCCCTCACTCAGCTTTTGAAGAGAAATGTTTATGGGTCTGAGGACGTGGTTCTGTGACACAAACCGATTGTAAATTGCTTTTCAAGTCTTTGTGGAAATAATGGGGTTTTTAAATGAGATATTAGTTGGTAAGGAAGGGTGACAGGGAAGAATGAAAAGCAAAAGGAAAGGCAAGTCTCAGCCAGGAGGAAAGAGAACCATGACAGAGTCTTAAACTTTTGGGTCCTGCCCTTGGATATCACAGGAAAGCTGCAGAACTGGATTTATGGTGTAAACAGACGTTTAATTGGAACACCCTGAGCACAAATGAACCCAGATTTAGACAGAATCTGAAATCCCTGATTTTTCAATGTATAATCCTCCTGGGATTTGTAAGTGATCTTTAGGTGGTTCCAAAATGGGAAGCTGGAAAGCATGTGTCTTATTGAAAAACATATCATCTATTGTAGATATAAATCTACATGAGGGAAAACGCAAGAACATTTTGAAATGCACGAACGAGAGTGTTAATTTTGCCCTTCGGAGGGCCCTTTCCTTTTTGATGGGAGAGCAGGTGGCTTGTGGGAAGGGGAGTCATGGGCTCCTATTGGCTTCGTAAGCAACTCCGGAGTTCCTTGCCTGAACGGCTCATCTCTCTAACTGTGGTGTTTGGGAGTATTTTGACTGAAGAAATTTAACAAAACTACACGTCAGAAGACTCACAAAATTTGTTGATCTGTTCCATGAGTCAGATTTCAAGGAGTTAGAAATTGCAACAAAATTAACCACGAGCTTCTGAAGAACTTTCTGTGAAAGGCATTTTCAAGTAAGAAATGTTGCCTTTGGATTTCCCCACCTAAAAAGGTAGAGAGTTAACCCACACTGACAGGAAAGCACCACATTTTGGAGCTTCCTGAACGTTGTGAAATGACCAAAAATGCCTGCCCTCCACCCTTCCCCTCATTTTGGCACCACAGAGTTTTTGTCACCTGTGGCAGATTTGGTGGTGGTGTGACAGTCCTGTAGAGATGAGGTCTAGAGAAAGTTTATTTAAATAGTTACAAAGTAATTCACTGGGAATCCCCCCCCCACCCCGACCACTTCCAGAACATCTTAATTCATTAAAAAAATAAAGAAAGAAAGAAAAAAGGGATTAAATATCACTGGGTACTTCTCTCATTTTTGATGACTGTCTTGTCATTCATTAGTTTGTAGGATTCGAAGTTACAGTCTTTTTTGTGTAGATCATCGATGTCGCCGTGTGTGTGAGAACAGAATTAGAATAATCTGAGAATAACCTGAGAGGGAAAAGCATGGCAGGAATGTGGGATATTTGCAAAGCTGAGTAAAGCAAGTACATTAGCTACTCCATTCTGTGTTATGAGCAGGGTTGTGTGTCACCTGGGCTCATGTCGCGTTCTGACATGATGTACCGCACAGGGTCCACCGTAAGACACTTCCCCTCTGGCTCCACCCCTGATTACCTGGGCGACCACGGATACAGTATGTAATCTGCCTCAGCCTTAGTCTCCTCATCTGTAAAATGGGATTAAAATAAGATCTACCTGGTAGACACCTCATGAGGCTTAGAAGAGAGGATGCGGGGAAGGCTCTTCCTTGCCGGCATTATTATTGGCGCCTTCCACATTGAGAAGCTGACACTTGGGAGTGGATTTACCACGTGTTTGCTTCACCTTCTTCCTCCGTAAGCTCAGGGGCCATGAGTAGTCCATTCACGTGCCTATGGTCTGGTCAAAAATGGACAGAAGGAGAAAACAGATCTGCTGAGAAGGATGGTTACATTGACCTGTGACCTGCGCGGGTGACCTGTGGGGCTACTCAGTGAAACTGGGAGAACACACAAGGCTTGGCTGCGGGTGTGTGAGGCTGCCCAGGTGCATGCCAAGGCCGGGGCAAGTCTCATTCATGGCACTGAGGTCACAGAGATCGGGTCTAACCATCCCGAGGGGGGCCTGAGCTCTTTGCCTTAAAATGGGCATGATCCCTTCCCAAAGTGCTGAGTGGGCAGAACGTGTGTCAGGAGTCAGGATTTGGGTATGTTAAGGGCTTATTAGTACTCTCTGGTTCTGAACTCTGAGCCTCAGTTTCCTTTTCTGTAGAGTGAGGGGTCTCCCTCAAAAGTCATTTCCAGGGAATGAGATAAGGTAGGGCAAGCTATGCTTGTGATCTTTGAATGACTCCCCTGGGCTGTGGGGATGGTCTTCTTCTTCAAAGACAGTTGAGAATAAGTTTGTTTATCGCTTTGCATTGAACAAAACACTTTCGTGAACATCATCATGTTTGAGCCTGATTGTGGCCCTGTGAAGCACTCACGAGTAGACAAGGCACAGAGAGGTTATGGGGTCTTCCTCAAGGCAACACAGCTTCAGGGACAAATGGGACTTCTTACTAAGGAGTGATAGTCCTTGGCATAAACCATCCATCCCTGCACCCATAAGGCTTGGGAGTTTTTGCTGAAGGGTTTTAATAAAACCACATGTCAGGAGTAAGATCAAAGTCTCCTCACTTAACTACAACAGACAGCCCTGGATCACAGGCTAGCGAATCACACGCCAAATGTGTCATCGGCTGGTGGCAAAGAGCTGTAGCCCAGACCTTGTAACCTAAACGAGGCTTTTTATAAGTTCAGTCTCTGAACTCTTGGTGTGTCTGGCTCTTTCCCTCTCTGTCCTCTTTAGGAACATCAAAGATTCAAACTGCTAGACCCGGACTTGTTTGATAAGCTTCAGCACGGTGTCTAGGTCATAGGGAGGTGGCATTGTAAAGGACATCTGGTTTTGTGCTCTCTCCTTAAATCTGTCATAAGACTGCTCCCAAGTTACCAGCTTCTTCTGTGGATAGCTCTGGCCCAGAGAAGGCTTTACTGAGCTTGGGGTGTCCTGAGACTTTCCATTCCCTGGTCATTAAAGTACTGCAGAGCAAACCTCTATCGGTAGTGGGGGTGGGGTATGTAAAGAGTATGGATTTGGGGACAGAAAGACATGGTTTGCAATTTCCAGCCCTTTTCTCTGTTGTCTACACAAGGGACCTGCCCACTGTAAGCTTCAGTCCTTTCATGTATGCCTTGAGGGCTATAAGGAGAGGGGCTGATCTAGCACAGAGATAAAAACGAGATTCTGTTCGGGAAAGTGTTTTGTAGGTTGTATGGGCATGAGGGTACTTCTAATAATGAAATCACTCAAAGTCTGTTTTTGCACCTGGTTAATATGTGGGTAATGCTGTGGGTCAGCAAATCCAGTGGATCCAACACTGGTTTTCTAAGACACGTCCTTGAGAATCAGGCTCACTCATGCCCACTGGTTTCTGATTCTAGTAGTTGTGAATGGAGTAGGACAGGCAGATCCAAGGACTGTGCTCTGTGTGTGTGTGTGTGTGTGTGTGTGTGTGTGTGAGAGAGAGAGAGAGAGAGAGAGAGATTCTGAAGCTGGGAGAAGCATGGCTCCCATCTCCAGGGTTTCAGGCACTCTGGAGTTTTGACATATGGGACCTCTTCTTTGTTTGTAGGTAGAAGAGTCTTACTGACATCGGTTTTCTCCATGAGTAGGTGCAGCTTTCCCTGTTCCACTCCCAGCCGTCATTTATAATACGACCTTACACTTACTGAGTACTCATTGTGTTCATAGTCATTATTTTATCTAACCCTTCATAGCAATTCTTAGAGGCGAGAGTTGGCATTATCACATTTTATTTTATTTTTTATTTTTAAAAAAGATTTTATTTATTTATTTGAGAGAAAGAGAGAGAGAGCATGACTGGAGGGGAGGGGCAGAGGGAGAAGGAGAAACGGACTCCCCTCTGAGCAGGGAGCCTGACTCAGGGCCCGATTCCAGGACCTGAAATCATGACCTCAGCTAAAGGCAGACACGTAACCAGCTGAGCCCCCCAGGCGCCCCAGCATTATCACATTTTAAGCCCAGAAATGAGTGTGAGTCCTTGCTCTCCTTCTGTCCACGTCTATCAGGTAAACACGTTGAGAGGTGACAATAATATATATATATATAATACAGAAGTGCCCCTGGAACACAAAGAAGGGAGACAGTGCTTCTACTCTGGCAGAGCAGGAAATTCTGCAAAGAGGAGGCACTGAGGCAGGACTTTCCGGGACAAGTAGGACTTCCCTAGACTTTCCAGGACAAGGCCCCAGATGTGGCAGGGGCATGGGTGTGGTGGTGGGCCGGTGCCTGGCAAGTCTGGAAATAACAGGGTGCCCTGAGGGCAGGGTCCCCTGTGGCAGGAGCAGAGGGGAGGGGAGATGCCAGAGTACCCACGAAGCTGGGGTGTATGAAGTGTATGAAGCAAGACACATTATGAAGTTGTTTCTTTGAGGTGATGGAGAGTAACTGGAGACTTCACTGGTTGGAAGTTAAGAGACGGGAGAGGATGGGTAAGAACGGAAGTGGGCAGAGGGGAAGGGAAGGAAAAATAAAAGAAGATAAAGTCAGAGAGGGAGACAAACCATGAGAGAGCCCGCTGCAGGGAACAAGTGTAGGGCTGCTGGAGGGGACAGCGTCAGGGGATGGGGTCATGGGGAACGGACATTAAGGAGGACACTTGTAAGGAGCACTGGGTGTCCCAGGCAACTGATGAGTCACTACATTCTACCCCTGAGACTAATAAGACACTAGAGGTAAACTGAAGTGAACTTAAATAAAAAATGTAAAAAAATAGTAAATTTTTAAAAAGAGAAAGAATGGTAGTTGGGCTTGCTCTGCGGCAGGGCGCCTGACCTGCTCGAAGAGGGACGCTAAGCTCCAGCAGGGTCTGCGCTTTCTAACCGAAAGCCCCGGGCCACGGCCGGAGCCGAATGGCCACAGCCTGAGACCCTGTCCCACTTGACCTTTTCATGTCCCTTGACCCCCACCCCCACCCCGCCCCACCGACTTCTGGGAAAACATGGTGTGGTGGAAAATTGGGAGAGCAGCACTGACTCCACGCTGCCAGTCTCTCTCTCTCTCTCTGCCAAGTGCTTTCAGAGTTCAGGCATCCTTCTCTGAGATATTTAAGGTGCCAAACACACCATGAAGTTCAGAAGTCTCTGTCTCTGTCTGTCTGACCCACCCCCTGATGCCCGGCCTGATCACGGTGACTCTTCCTAGAAGTGGATGGAGCCTGCAAGGCCCCCTCTGGGAAGAACCATGCCTCTGTGTCTCCCGAAAGATTCGAATCTGTAGTTCGAGGATTCAGTGCGCCCAGAGAGCAGTGGGTGTGGGATTAGACACAGGTATAATTCTAGCAGAGCTCTGGAGAAGCCATGTTGGCCTCTTGGAGCCGCCCCTCACTGCCCGGCTTCCTTCCTATAATACAAGCACAATGTGCGGTCAGTCAGTTAAAAAAAAATAGCGAAGGGATCAGCTGGAGTTTGTAAAAGTCCATCTGTGTTTGGGCTGCACCGTGGCCTACCTGAACAGAATGACCTGGGTGAGGTCATCTTTGGGGGGAAGAGAGGTCGCAGCTACAGCTGGTTCTCCACAGCCAGAAGGAACATTCAAAAGTGCTGTCAACTCCCAGGTCATTGTGGACTGTCTCTGAATACCAAGCACTAAATGATGTCGTTCTTGAGGCTCATGATCAAAAAGCACCTTTGATCTTTGTTATGCCCATTGTGGAAGAAATCAGAGGGTTCTAAAGACATTGAGCATGTCCTGCTGAAACTGGGGAAGCTGGCTGTCCCTCAGCTTCTCTCTCATCTCTAGGTCATTCCTGAAGTACCAGTCACAGAGGTCATGGTAGACCACGGTCCCTGAGGCGGCTGCCTGGAATGACCATCAGTCCGGTTCTCCATCTTGGCCGCGTCTCTGTGCTGTCCCCCTTAGCTGGTCGTGCTTGTACGGGAAGATGTTTTTGCTCTTGGCATTAGAAATAGCTATTCTCAGTAACGGTGAGGAGAAAACCCCTTGCACTGGACATCAGAGCAGCTGAAAGGACAGCGTGTTTATTTCCATGTCGCTGTAGCTCTTCACGTGGGACGATCACAGAGGTCTCAAACTCAGTCTTCTCAGCCTGCTGTCCCTTCTCTTTAGGACCCGTGGCTGCTTTACATCGTAGAAGGGATGCAGCTCCTAAGCCTGGTGTCAGGAGATGAGCATTAGATTAACACTAAGAAGCCTGGAGAACCCTTTAAATAAAACATTAGGCCTCTCCGCGTGGTGGTTTCCCTTAAAGTATAATGGGGACAATTTTCCCTTAAAGTATAATGGGGACAATGCTACCTTGTTCGTAGGTTATTCAGCTCCAATGAAGTAATAGATGTGAAAGTGTGTTGTGCGATGCCAAATCCTGTGTGGATGTGATTAGCATTCATTGTCATCACGTGACTTAGCTTTTTGAGGAAAGAATGTACTTCCTTCTGCTTTGTGGTACTGAGCACCTATGACGTGCTAGGTGGTCCTGTCCTGGGTCTGGAGCTGGAACATAGGAGTGGGAAGGCAACGGATTTAGCCCCTGTGCTCGTGAAAGTTACAAAGACCCCTCCCCCAATATAGAGCCAGTGCTCCCAGTGCCCGTCCTCCCAGTGCCTGTCCTCCCAGTGCCTATGCTTCCAGTACTAGTGTGCCCAGTACCTGTCCTCCCTGTGCCTGTCCTCCTGGTGTCTGTGCTCCCAGTTCTAATGTGCCCAGTGCCTGTCTTCCTAGTGCTGGTGCTCCCAGGGCTGGTCCAGTGTGCATCCTGCTCAGGAAGGTCTAAAAGCAAACTCACCAGTGAGTTTCTTGGAGAGACAGATGTCTGCAGACCTCTTGCTGACTCTCAGCGATCTCTGATCTAGGGCTTCTGAGGTGCAAAGACATAGCTCCCTCCCTGCTAAAGAGAATTCTCAAGGGGTTTAAGAGCCCTTGAAAAGAATTATGAAGTTTCCCTTGTCCAGACTCCTCTGGCAGTGTCTGAACTCAAGCCAGTATCCTGTGGGTTCTCTGCTGCACAATGTGTGTGTTCTTCACTGGTGAACTTTCATTCATTTGTATACACAAAAGCTAAATTAATGTATTCAGATGAGATTACAGAAGTGATGGTTTTCTCACTTTTCTGACACAGGAATGCTTTTCAGATCTGTTGTCTAGCCTTTTAAAATGGTCTAATGAAACAGCTGAAATGAATAGAATACTGTATGTCCATTTTACCTCAATTTTAAAAAGTCTAATGAAATCAAAACAAAATGGCAAGAAATAGGCATCAAAAAGGCATCACTCAGTCACGTAACCTGGCAAAAGTAATTCTGCTGACTTTAAGGTCCACTAGGCTGTGCGTGTGTAAGCCCTCTGCTGCCTTCGTAGAAATTCCCATCTCTCTACCTTCGCCTGCTGCATGTTTTCTTCTGCTTCCGTACATGGGTGGATACCTCTCTGGTTCTCTGGGACTTCTGTTTGCTTTCATCCCAACACATCTGAGAAGCACTAGTGTTCTTCAAAGAGCTCTTCTTTACAGGGGACTTAGGCAATGCTTTTGAGGAAGTGGAGGAGAGCCACTGCTTGGGACTAAGTAAAAGGGTCTGTCCTGTGTCATCTGCTCACTGGCCATGAGGAAATAGAACTTCTGAAGGCAAAGCTTCAGAAATCACCTGAGTTTTGACCCTTGTCCAAAAGACTTCTGAGGGCGTCTGAGAAAAAACTTGAGAGAGCCGTAAGACAGAGCTTATGTTTTCCCAAAGAGGAGAAACTCCTTTTTTCCTTAAGAATTCTGTTTGTCCTCAAAATCTCCGTGCTTTCGGTCTTTGCGGGGATACAGGGGTAAGGGGGACAGGTTGGACTCACTCTTGGGATGTCCTGGCTGCTGTTGTCCTGTCAGTTTTCTAGCCCAGTGTCCCTAAGAGGAGGTGATATTGACACATTTTATATCCTCTCTGCACCCGACTCATGAGATTGATGCTACGCCACGGGCCTTGCTCTTGGATACTTAAATAAAACTAATCATACTCAAACGCTTGAAAGGACTCAGCTGTGGTCTAGTTCTGCCATGAAGATTTCTTTAAAGATTGTTTTTTTCTCTTCTCACAAATGGTGGCCCCACCTTGGCTTAGCACCCAAATGAACCTGATTTCTTAAAACAAGCAAAACACCGGAGGCTCCATTCCAGAACACGTTCATGCCACAGTTAATCTGGATTCCTATAATTCCTGTATGGCCCCATATCTTAATTGCCCATAGCCGTGTTGCCAGTACAAACAGGATGGGGGGAAGAGTACACGCCCTTTACTGAAATCAGGAAAGCACCATCCTCTGAAACTGGAATATTTTTTTTTTTTTTTTGAGGTACTGAGTGACCATCTACTGAAATGCTAATAAGATTATCTGCTAACTAAAAATTCCTTCCAAGCCATTCTTACTCCCTACCATCTTTATGTTTGAGATTCAGGGCTAGCATTCAGCACAAAGAACCATTCAGACCTTCCATTCAGCTTTTCAAGGAAGTGTGTTTGGAAACTAACCCTCAGAGTATCGATTCGTAGAGGATAGGCATTCTGGGGGGAGGTGGGTTCCGGAACCTTCCTCAACCTTGTCCTGTTGGCCATTTTCCTTGATGGTTGGCAGTAGGATATAGCTGTCCTGCTGACCTGCTTTAGAAAGAAGGCCACTGGGCAAACAGCAACCCTATGGCACTATGTGTAACTAGGGGCCCCTTCCCCTGGTCTTGGCTGTCCCCACGGAGCTGATTGGCACATAGGGGTGCCTGGCAGAGTGGAAACAGCTCAGAGGAAGAAGCTGTAGCATGGATTCAGGTCTGTATTCACCCAACAAAATTTAGAAACTTGGTTCATGATCTAGGGTATTGTAGGAAATACATGCTAAGTGGCTTTCTGATTTTCAGATTCGGTCCTCTGCAATGTCATTTAACAAATGAATGCCGATGCGTACTAAATCAGATTACAAATCCATCTCAGCATATCTGAAATGAGGAATGAGGTCAAATAAGTAGAGGCATTTGAACAGGGGTTGATCATTGTAAAATCTGCACCCCAAAAAAGCCTCAGGGTATAAGGCCTAAGATAGTAGCATCTGTAAAATAGTTTGTGTGAAAAAGACCTCAGACTTGAAATGTATTATGCATTCAAAAGACACAGAAAATATGAGTGCAAAGGTGAGAAAAAAGAGTGAGAATGACGTACCATTGGGATGCATTAATAAAAGTATAAGTCCCGCAGGAAGGGAGGTGATAGTGCTACTCTCTTCTGCCTTGAGAATTATGTTCAGACTTGAGGGTCTGATTTTAAGATTGGAACAACGAGGATAACATGGAAGTAAAAGGCTTTCATGAAAAATAATGAAAGGAAGTAAGGATGTTTGCTTAAGAAATAAATAGGGGTGGGGAGACATAAGAACTGGTTTCTAATTTCTGAGCAGGGTCAAGCAGAAGTAGAGTAAATAAAAAACTAGACCAAGTGGGAAGGGCTGCAAAGCCAATCTCAGAGCAGCATACGGAAGCGATTTTGTGCCACCTGAGCTGTTAGACATTGTAGGATACCTGAATTTTGAGTTCTCTGTCAGTGAGGAGTTCTGGGAGAGACGATGGGGTCTTCTCTTGTGTAGAGAAAACTGCAGTAAGAAGAATTAGATGCCAATGACCTTGAGAGAGCACGTGGGAAGTGCCAGGCAATGCCTTGAAGTGCAACCCAGAGTTTCAGGGAGACGGAATGTGGGCTGTATTCACTTTCCTTCTCTCAAACTGGATAATCCAGACCATCTCTTCCTCTTTGTCTTTACTCACTCCCAAGTTTTGAGATTAATACGTGCATAATAATAGCCCCTGCCCCTCGGTTAAGTTGGTGAATCGCTTGCAATCCTAGCAGGGTGTGCCTCCCTGCTCATTAGTTTAGCTTTAGGGCAGAGCAACAGCCGATCGGTACAGCCCAAGTAATTAGGCAATCGCCTGACAAAGAAGTTAGACCACAAGCAAGAAACTTATAGCAAACACAGGGAGAAGCTCACAGTACCAGACACACAGTGGCCATTATGTGCATCACTGCCTTAATGTCGGGAGGAGTAGAGGAAGATTTTCAGCCTGGTAAAGAGCACTGTGCCCATTAATCACGTCTAGAATCCACACCAGTCCTTCTAGAGGTGCAGGGAAAAGGCGGTCGTTTCTGGAAAGGGGGATTATTGAAGTTTGGAGATCTAAATGCTCTCTTCGCAGGGGTGAGCTAGAAGGTCTCAGATTGTGCATTTGAAGCCTCCTTTTGCCGGTGTTTGGTGTAATCCTGGGGAGGTTTTCCTCCTCAGTTTCTCAGTCTGTAGAAAGAGATTAAAATGAAGCGTGCTTCTAGTCCATTAAGAGATTACGGATGACATCCTAATGTCCAAGTTTAACTTGTCGGCGAAGTCAATGCATGTTTCCTTTTTTTTTCCTACTGACCTTGTTGGGAGCCGTTGCTGAATTCTAGAGTAGTTGTATGGGTAACTACGTCGTGGGGTCGTTGGCCTCTTTAAATGCCATTAGTGGCCCCAAATTGTGACTGTTTTGCCCCATTAGGTATCATAGAGAGAATAAAGCACAAATTGAAGAGAAGAGAAAGAAAATGGAGCAAGGAAGGAAAGAAGATAAGAATGGGAGAGAGAGAGGGAGAGAGTGAGAAAAAACCCAAGCCAGGAGCTTTATGTGCTTTAAAGAATGAGACAGTGACAGAGTGACAGAGTGCCTTCAAAGGCCTGTTCCAACATGGAGAAGACACCACCACGGGGAGGCCACTGGAAGGGAGACACCACATTCATGGGACACCCGTCCGGGGGCCCTCACAGTGGCGCTCATGGCCTGTGACCTTTCTCAGTTAACCACTGGCCTCCTAGTAGCAGGACTTGGCCTGCCCCTTTCCACAGCCACAGATTTTGCTGCTAAAACCCAGCACGCCCTACACACATCGCCGACCTAGCCCTGAGCCTGATGAGGGAGACACGTTAGAGGAATTGAACCAGAAGGCGTGTTTCCATGTAGGTGGGGTTTTATGAGCCCGATGGAAACTTGGGAGCAGACACTAGAAACCCCGTGTCTGTCACAGTTCAAGAAGGCCGACTGCCAGGGGCCGGCCCCACTGTTATTTTCCTGCGTGTGCTCTGTGCGGGAAGGGGCCCAGACACTCCTGCTGACACTACGCACGGACTCAAATAGCAGCGAGAGGAAGGCCAAGTCACATAAGCCAATGCTGACACACTTAGCCTCGCAGATGCCAACAGCACGTCAAGTTCGACACTGTCCCCGACTTGGAGACGCCCCCCTCCCCCTTAAATGGCAGATGCGCCGGTGCCGTGTTACATTTAATAGGAGGGACGGCCGGAGAGAACATCAGAAACCACGGATGCACTGTTTATTTCTCAGTCATTTTGGGTTAAATTGCTGTGACTTGAATGTCAGCCGTGTTTGGGATGTGGTAGTGAAATAAAATCCATAGCCCGTGGGCCAAGACAAATTTCAGAAAACCCCAAAACACAATTGTCTTGGTTTCTCGCTGGCCGTGTCTCTGCACACACAAATACAAGGTAGTTTATTGCCCTCCGGCCGTTCAGTGGGTTGCTTGCCTTGCCGCACTCTGGGGACTGTCTAATGAACCCCAAATTACTTCCCTCAGAGCTGGGGATGGCAGGAATGAGGGGCCGCGACACCCATTAGGGATGTCAAAAGTCTATGCCGGTTACGTGGAGCTGCATGGGAGGTGGTCTTTTCTGGGGCGGGAGGTGAGAAGTTAGCTCTGTTCATTCGAGGAGCACGGGGTAGGAGCCTGTGGATGCCATGGGGATGACGGCCACCAGGCACATCCGTGGCGGGGGGCGGGGCTTAGGGTTCTGGACCATGCTGATGTTGGCAAAGTGTGTCTCATGGGGAAACATTCACACTGAGCAAGCCCCAGGTCTCCAAATCGGGGTCATTCTTTCCAGAAGTATCAGTGAAAATACTTGATCTCACATTGAACTCTCTTGAGCTTTAAGGCAAGGTCATGCTGATCCCTAGTTGAGAATGAACCACTTCTCCGTGTTGGGTTTTGTGGCAGTGCTCCAGTGCCTGGGTCAGCATTTCTGCCTGGGGTGATGGTCATGCCTTCTTGTTCAAGGGACTTCCTTGTGCAGAAGGCAGGCATTAGAGTAAAAAGCCAGAACTGATGGAAGAGCCAGGCTTGCCTTGACCTTAGCCAAGAGCTAGTTCACTCTCCTTGCTCTTGATTTCTTTGTCTGTGAAATGGGGATGAAAAACACCCTCTGAGCAGAAATGACGTATAAGAAGCTGGAATAAAATGGGAGGTGGTCATGGAGTAGAATTCTGAGCTGCAGTGATCCAGGCCATTCTTTTTCAGGGTGTGGATGGTGGATGGACATATTTTCTTCATCCCTGGCTAGTTCATGACCCCGAGTAGCGGGAAGGGAAGCCTGGCCAACTTCGTTGTGGTTGGACCATGGGCTAGGGCAGACACTCTCCGACCTGAGTGTAAAACAGAATCATCTGAAATCCTCCCTGTAGGTCTGGAATGGAGCCAGGTGATAAGCACATTAATAAGTTCTCCCACCCCACCCCCAGGTAATTCCCATATAGGTAGTGAGTGACAATCATCTAATGTGGGATTTAGGGGAGAAAACCATTTTTTGGAGGTTCATGAATGGAGAACATCAAAATGAGAAAGATGAGCTCACAATTGAGCTGGGTGGCTACCTAGTTCCTCCCGCCCCCAGCTTCAGGACACCCCATTGCATCTTTGGTCTTGAAACTACACGAATTCTTTGTGAGGTGAGCACTCCCAACCCTGAAAGACAGTGCATTTTAAAAACTCTTCTAAATTATAAAATGTTATATGTGAGCCATATGACTCTTTGGCCCTTTTGGAAAATAAGAAACTTTCCATATGCAAGACCCTGAAATATTTGGGGTCTCTCTGTTGTCTCCTTCTTCAAGTTAAGTGTTATCAATTCCTTTTTAAGGGATTGGGTTCTCTGTTCTGTCTCTGCTTGAGAATCTGCTGAGGGGCTTAAGAAAGTCACTCTCAGTCCAATTAATTAAACAGTTTCTGGGACTGGGACCCAGGCATTCATATTTTCAAAGTTCTCTAGTTTGAAATGTGGAGTCAAGGGAGACAATTAGTACAAGTCATGGGGGAATTCTGTTTATCCATTATCAGTCTTGTGTTGCTGTCATTTCACGTTTTCTCTGTCCTCTCTTTTTTTCTTCTCTTCTTTCTTTCTTTCCTCTTTTAAAAAAAGATTTTATTTATTTATTTGACAGAGAGAGAGCAGAAGTAGGCAGAGGGAGAAGCAGGCTCTCCACTGAGCAGGGAGCCCGACGTGGGGCTCTATCCCCGGACCCTGGGATCATGACTTGAGCCAAAGGCTGATACTTAACTGACTGAACGACACAGGCACCCTGTCCTACTCTTTTTTTTTTCATGTGTAATGCCTGATCAAAAGTTTGGATGCTCCCAATAGATTACTTTCTTTCTTACAAAAAAAAAAAAAGTTTAGATACTCCTTTGATTAAAAAAAAAATAATTCAAAACTATTTTAATGAATGACTACTATGTTCTATGTGCTTTCCTAGATACTTAGGATACTTCATTGAATAAACAAAGCTCTCTCCATGGAGTTTATATTCTAGCAGCAGGAGATGGACAAAAAGAAAGACTAATAATTAGTATTTTCAATTAAGTAGTATGTGATGATCGTGCTTTCAAAAAAAAAAATCTCTCTTAGGTGCTCCCTTTGTCTTCTTGGTGGATTTCTTTTTTTCTGTCTTTAATTTCAGTGGTTGTTAAGCTTTAGGGAATGTACGAGTTGCCCAGGGAATTTGACGAAATGCGGATCACCCCTACCCCACACCCACACTTTGAGAACCTCCACTATGGAGGGCCCACAGCTCCCCTTATCACCAGGAGCCTGGACTACTTGCTAAGGCCTGCGCATCCCGTCCCCAGGAAGGGAGACTACCTTGTATTTAAGGTTCAGGTGAATGGTGAGTGCCTCGGGCAAGAAGACGACCGTATTAGCAAGTAAGCTCCAGATGGTTGAGTGACTCCTTGCCTTTCTAAAGGCTGAGCCCTGCACATTCTCCGGGGTATTTCTTGCAGACCCCCGTCCACATTCTTTGTCAGAGCTCATCATACTGGTCATGCTGTCAGACTTTCCTCAGGTGGTGTTTTTTGCTGCCTTTTTGGGTAAGTAGTCCTACTATGTAGTCCTCCTCCTCCTCCTACTACTAAGTAGTCCTACTATGAGCGTCAGAGGGGGCGGTGGAATAGCTTGACCCAGAGAAGTCCAGTGAGAAGAAAGATGTCTCTCGTCCCCTTTCTGAGGCAGGAGGCTGAAGGCGGGCGGCGGGGATTCTGAGGAAACTTACGTTGACTCCTAGGGACTCAGAGGTAGAGTCGTTTTAAACTGCCCCAGTCCACTTAGCAGCTCCTGGTCCTTCTCTTCTCCGCTTCTAATTAAGTTAGTAGGCAGTAGGAGAGTTTTCTCTCCCCCAGGGTATTCAAGGAAGCCCTGAGGAGCATGTGGCAGCTTTGCTGCAGAATGAGGAGGGGGACAGGAAGGGACGTTTCTGCGGGGAAATTAGTGCCAAACCAGGGCTCCAATGTTCCATCTGCTTCGTTATGCATCCTGACCACATGACTCAATGCATATCAGATAGGGAATTATTTAAATCATTGCATAGATGGAGAAACAGGCTCCGAAAAGCCCAATAATGTCCCCGTTGCCATTAGCTAGCACCGGATGATTTGGGATTAAAATTCAGATGGCCTTGAAGGTCCCACATGGCATTAAGATCCTGTAGCTTTCACCGGGGTGAGGCTGGCTTTAAAACTGTGTGGATGCTTTTCCAAATGAAAATGTGGGGCCTCTTGTTTAAAAAGCAGGGAACATGTGCTGTCCAAGATTCTAAAATACAAAGCTCTTCTTGGCTCCATGATCCCTTTCTCTCTCCTCTCTCTTGACCCGTTGCGGTGATGTCATGGGCTCCTTGATGTCGTGCTCCCATGGGTACGGGGATGCTCCCAGAGCAGGAGCAGACGCGTAGCCCCAGGGCTCTGCCCTCTACCCTGGACTGTGCAGCTGGGCGCCTGCTGCTTCCAGCCACCAGACTGTTGCCGTGTTGAGCCTGGCCTCTCCGGACCGCCACTCCAGCCCATAGGATTACAAACCTGCAGGGTGCTTGGTAACCTGGGTCACAGTGGGCAAGAGTTACCCTCCGAATGCATGGCAATGCTGTGAGCCTCAGGTGGAAACGGCTGCTGGGCTGCCCTGGGAGGGTTCAACGGTGTGTGCCTGACCCCGACTCTCCCAGTGGAGGCTGGGGCCCTAGAGGGTGTGAGGGCTAGTGGGCTGAGGACGATCTTAGGAAGGTCCGCAGGTAACGAGAGATGGAATAGCTCACGAGCCAAGGCTTTACGCCCCCTGTGCACATCTCATTTGTCCCATCAGACTTCCCTTCTAAAGCTTCAATTCAAAGATGAAATTATTAAGGATTTCAAGATGGCAACTATAGAGCATTAAACTCGAGTATGACACTTTTCTGAGCATGGGAACTCTGTGTGACTGCCTGGTCACACGTCCATGCCACGGGCCCTGGGCTGTGATGAATCAAAGAACTGTATGTAAAGATTCCTGGACTGGAGGCGTTTACTTCAGGAGAAGATAATACATAATAAGCTATTATTAAATCATTGGAACAGATAACAAGTCAGTATACATTGCTTATATAAGCAGCTTGTGATTAAATGCATAATTAGTCTTCCTGTTCACTGTTACTTTGTAAAGTGATAACTAGTTAGATTTCCTCATTTCCCCCCCTCTTGTCCATTCCCCCAAATTTGATTCAGCAGGGAGATATGGCCAGTGTTGAGATGAGGGAAACACCACTCACTTGATGTCATTCTGGAATCTCCCATGTGCAAGATTTTCCCTGAGAAGCAGGCCGGCGGGAGAGAGCATGGGAGGAGGCAGAGAATCAGCCTGGAGGTCTGATCCAAAGGGTTGCAGGAAAATCAATTTGATTGACCAAAAAAAAAAAAAAAAGTGGGTCAGAAATGGAGAGGCAGGAGCCAACCAGGATGTGAGTGTGGGTAAGCTGGCAAAGGTCAAGCCCAAGTACCTGACCACCTGGCCAGGGAGTAGGAGCTGGGATTGGAATTACAGAGGACTTCGGGGAGAACTCCCATTCCAAGGGGGGAAATGAGTTCTTGGAGAAGGTAGAGGAAAAAGCTCCATCCCTCCAAGGCGAAGTGGGTGGATTAGGGCTGCATAAGCCATTACATCCCTACCCCGCTGCTTTGGCGCCCCGAACCCGGGGAGTGAGCCGGCCCCATCCCCCGGCTGGGTGTCGATGGCCTGCTGTCGGCCCTGCCCACACTGTGCCTGCAGAAGCTTTTATGAGGCAAGGGGAAGGGTCACAGCCCAGGCCGGAGCATTTGCTGTGACTCTTTCTCCCCTGTCCCCCAATGCAGAAACATTTGCCAAGTCACTCAGTTCCTCTGCCAGGCAGGGGGCTGGTGACCCAGAGCAGATGACAGCAGGGGACAGCTGCAACCGGCCCTTGGAAGCAGTCGTCAGTTTTTTCTGGTCAACAGTCTTTATCGAGGGATCTCCTGGCCTCGTGTCCAGGAGCAGGGGTGTGGGGGAGGCTGCGGCTTCCTCCTGGCCTGGTCCCTTCGCTGTGGTTAGAGACCAAAGCAGAGTTGCTTGTGGGGGCTGCTCTGGGGGCCTCTCCTGGTGTCTGAGCTCCTTCTGCTTCTAAAGCAAGACACCCCCCCCCCAATGCAGATCTGTTTTATCAGGTCTTGAAACAGAACTAGCGGAAGGGGTTCTAAGAGCCAGAGGGGCGGAGGGCCGTTCACCAGTGTATAGGGAGCCGAGCAGAACAGCTGCACTTAACCATCAAGCTGCTCCTGTAAATATTTGCAAACGCCCCTTCAGAGCTCAAAAGCCTCGGACAGGATCATTGGACAATTTGCTTAGAAGAAGAAGAAACAAAATTGACCTCGTGGTCTGAAGCAGCCATAAAAAGAGAGAGTGAGCTTGGGCAGAAGACCAGAAAGGGGGGGAAAAATTGCTCCAAGTTTAATAAACACGAAAGAGAATAAAAATAAATCTCAAGAGCACTTATTTACAAACTCGATGGAGGGATGAAATGGGGCGGGTGGGTCGTGAACGATGGGTGTTTGGGGAAGGAAGAGGAACCGGCCTGTGGGGCTTCCGCCGAATGGGAGGGGAAAACGCGCCGACTGGCTTTGCTCCTCCGGATGCTTCTTCAGAGCGTGTCTGAAGCATCTGCTGTCTCATGGCGGGGGGGGGGGGGGGGGGGGGGCATGGGAGACGAATTCAGCACTAGGCCTGTGGAAGGTTCTGGCCAGCCTGGAGGGTGTAGGGAAGACGTGAGAACCTGGCTCCAGCCTGGCTCCAGCTTCTGGGCTGGGCCTCGCCTGTTTGCGGATGAGCTGGTCAGGCCATGACCGCTGGTCCAATCACTGGCCGGGGTGAGGGGGCGGCATGTTCCAGACGAGAGAAAGATCGATTTCTTCCCAGCAGCCCAGCGGTGACCTTTTCAAATTGCAGCGCTGGGGGTCCAGAAAACCCGGTTGCTTGTAGGCATGTCCGTCCTCCTGAACACCGTCCCCCGACTCCCTCACAGTTGTAGCGCGCTGAGCCATCACTGTGTCCGCATGAATACTTTCTTTTCTCCGACACCTGGATGCTTTAGATTTTTGGGGGTTTTTATTTTGTTTGTTTGTTTGTTTGTTTCGGAGATTTCTGGCTCACGGGCTACAAAGCTTCCATTCACAAGGTCGTTTGGCAGTCATGGTGCGGAGCGTGGCTGGGAATTCACCCCTTCCCCAAAAGTGGCTTTTTGGGAGTCCCAGGACGCGGGGAGAGGGATGGGGTAAGCTCCCTTGAGGGAAAAGAGTGCCGAGCTCTTACAATCAGCAAACCGTCGCATGTTCTCGCTTTTTTTTTTTTTTCCCCAGTCTCATCGTCAGGGCACGGGTTTCCCAAGAAATCATGAAAGGTATTTATTTCTATTTTAAGATCGGCAAGATGGCTCGTTTATTTAATAAGAAGTTAGTCTTGCCAATAGCCAGATGGCTGAGTCTTTTCAAGACTCCTACTGATTGACCAACTATGCCAACAGGGGATGGTTGGTGAATTCCAAGTGTGCAGGGGGCCCTGTCCTAGGGTTGTGGGTTTTGCAGGGGTAGGGAGGAAGACCTGGCAAATCTGGTCTCTGCCCTCAAGATTCTTAAAATTTCCATGGGGGAAAACAAAATAAACAAACATAATGCAGAAGTAATAAAAACACTTGTAAAAAGCCATAAACAACTGTGAATGATTATGTTGTAACGAAGCTACACATTTGAGAAGAGGGTAGGAAGGACTGGAGCTACCCAATTTGGATGGAACATTCTGGAATAATAAAGGAAAGTTTGCAGAAGATCTGGAGGAGAATTGTAGAAAATCTGGAACAAGTGGCCTGTGCAGTGTACAGGCTCCATAAACAGAGGCATGTCTGAACTGCGTGTCCGGGATGGGGACCCGCTTGGTTTTGTTGGAGAAGCTCAGGTGCTTGCTCAAAGGCAGTGGCAAATGACTGTAAAATAACAGCAAAACCTCTAGCAACCCGTGAACTTGAAATTGTTGTGTACTATCTGCTCTGTGTGTTTCAGCTTAGAACTGAAGGCGTTGGGGCTGACTCTTCCTCTCTTTCTCCTCATTAGACCAGATAACCCGTATTGGATGTTATTATTATTTTTTTTTAATTCAAATTTTCTCACCCTAGCTTAACTAGAGGGTACATTTGGTCATATGTGTGTGAAAAAAACAAACTATTGAAGCCAAAAAAGATGCAATGCACGAACCTGGATAGAGCAGAGGATTCGGATGCCAAAACTTCAAGGAAAAAAAATCCACGGGCAGACTGCTTGCCATTAGGAGCTATTTTCTTGGCACATCTGATTAAAGTGTATGTAAGCCCGACAGCTCTCTCCAGGCATCAACTGTCACGAGCTTGCTCCAGTTCACAACCATCTAGGATTTTCCACGGCTCTGTCACTTTCAAAGGATGGGGTTAACAGCATGCCCTCGAACGGAGTTGGAAGTGGTTTGTTAATCTCTATTAATCTGCGACTGCGGTAACCAAATGCACATGTTTATTTATTTTTTCCCCCTCTGGTTAAATTGTTAATGGTATTAAATTGGCCCTTGGAAACGAAATCCTTCTGTAGATATTTCCCATATGTTTTCTTGAGACGATCTCGTGCCGCAGGGTCCTTTTTGAGAGAATAATGGATTTTATCATTTTCAATGATTGCCCTTTTTACAGATGCCATCCCGCCCACTTTCTACAGACCCTACTTCAGAATCGTCCGCTTTGACGTCTCGGCGATGGAGAAGAATGCATCCAACTTGGTGAAAGCAGAGTTCAGAGTCTTTCGTTTTACAGAACCCGAAAGCCAGAGTGCCCGAACAACGGATCGAACTCTACCAGGTAACTTTCGTGTAGGTTGTTTGGTGAACAGTTAGTTTGAAGTCTTAGGGTAAATCCTTTCTGCTGTTGTGACAGAAACCATTCTGGACACTCACAATCATGAGGAAGACTCTCATTTGTTATACCTTTGCTCTCGGTATCTCATTCCTCAATCAGTCGGAAGGAAGAACCTTTAGAAGGAAGTGGTGAAGGTCTGAGCACACTTCTCCCATGGCATAAATGGCTGGGGCACCCCCCCCCCCCCGGGAGGGATGGTGCCAGAAGTCCACCTCCCCAACCTGGAAAGTCAGACAGTGTTGGCCTTTCTATTGTCCTCTCTCTTCCTATAATTTTCCCTCTTTTTGTCCCCTCTTTCCTATCTCCTGCCCCTTCGCTAACCTCCTTCTCTGTCCAGCTCCCCCCACCTCCATTTCCTGTCTCCCTCTGCCCTGCATTATTTCAGGCAGCCCCGACATCACTTTCATCTCTCTAAGTACAGGTGCTGGGCACCTGTGTTAAAAGATGATGATGACGGGGCACCTGGTGGTTTAGTGGGTTAAAGACTCTGCCTGCAGCTCAGGTCATGATCTCAGGGTCCTGGGATCAAGGCCTGCATCAGGCTCTCTGCTCGGCAGGGAGTCTGCTTCTCTTCCTCTCTCTCTGCCTGCCTCTCTGCCTACTTGTGATCTCTGTCTGTCAAATAAATAAATAAAATCTTTAAAAAAAAAAGATGATGATGAGGAGGAGGATGAAGAAGAAGTGCCAAGTCACTGACATTTCTGAAAGGCTCTTAAGAGCTTCTCAAGTGGATTACAGAGCAGTAGATTGCATTTTCTAAAAGCTGAGGGAGATGCAGAACATCCTGTGCCATCCCAGACTCACTGAGTCAGAACGCATACAATTTAGAGCAGAATCTACTGTTTCCACAAGACCTTTGGGTGATTCGAATGCACTTGGAAACACTGCTCAAAAAGCCCTGAGTCTGAGGAGGGAAGCAGACCTGTGCACGATTGACTTCTGCGTGTCGTAGGGTGATAGGAACGGTGTGGTAGAGGGCAGAGTGAAGAGATTTCACCAGGGAGTTGACATCTGACCAGGGCCTTGAGAAGCATCGGTTAAAACAGGATGAGGGACGATCATTCTTGACAGAGGAGCAACCCATTCAAAAACACAGCCTTGAAGGGACCTGTCGAGGGCACCATGTAGATTGTGCTTGGGAGAGACTGGAGGTGAGAGATGACTGGGAGAAGCTTGTCCTCCAGAGAGAGTATTTAGAGGGAAACCAAAGGTCAAGAAACACACCAGAGAACCATGATGCTAAGGAGGAGACATGGGTGACTGTATGACTAAAACGGGGCTTACTTGAGGAAAAGAAAGATATTGACATCTGTAGGCAGAAACTTCTAGTTGTTCTGGATTCTAAACACTTGGAAACGTCGATACTTTGGATGAGAATTTTCTTTGTGTTTGTTATGAGAATGAGGAATTACCACACTAATAAATGTTGTGTATGAGATTGCAGAGAGTAGGTTTTAAAAGTTCTAAAAAGAGTCTTCAAGTACTAATGTGTGTTCATGAAAGCTAATGCTTACTTATTAAAATGAATCCCCAAGGACCTCTTCTTGGAGGACCTCAAATCTTGGTGCATGTTCTGAGAGCACTATGAGGAGCCATTCCTTCCAGTCACCTAGGATAGCGTCAGCGTGGGCTTCCTGAGTACCAGAGACTTGTTAGGCGTGTTATAAGTACTGTCTCCATTAATACTCCCAGCTCTACTGTGAGGCTGGCATGATGAGGTATTCTTTTCTTTTATAGAAATGACTGAAATATAATAGCAGTATAACATGATACTAGTTTAAGGGGTACAATGTAGTGATTTGACATATGTCTGTATTGCAAAACGTCTACCACAGTAAGTTCAGTTTACATCGATCACTTCCCATAGTTACACAAATTTTCCCCCCTGTGGTGAGGACTTTCAAGATGTACTCTCTGAGCAACTTTCAAATACATGCTACAGCGTGGTTGGCTACAGTCCCATGCTGTACCTTGTACCCCCCAGGACTTATCTATCTTATTACTGGAAGTTTCGACATTTTTGATCATATTGCCCATTGAAGGTATTCTTTTGACTACTGTGTCTTCCTCCTTTTCACAGAGGAAGATGCTGAGTCAAAGAGAAAGTAAGTCCCTTGGCCAGGATCAACACAGCTAGGAAGGGGCAGGGTGGCCACCCCAGTTCAGCTGTGACTCCCAGGTGCCCGCTTCTCACTACACCTTGTGCATTCCCTTCCTCTTTGCCTCGGTATCAGCCAGAAGAGAAGGAAAACAAGAGAAACCACACCAGCCAGAGAGTGGATTGGTATCTGGAGGGAAAACAAAGACTGGGTTCTCTGAAAAAGAAGCTAGGGCAAAGGTAGCCAGATAGATAATTCAAGGTAATTAAAAAAATAATAAAAACAAAACATGATTCCTTGTTCTCTCTTTCCTTCTTTCTCAATTAATTGCCTTTATATGGGCGCAGGGGTGGCTCAGTAGGTTAAGCCTCTCTCAGGTCATGATCTTCAGGATCCTGGGATCGAGCCCTGCAAGGGGCTTTCTGCTCAGCAGGGAGCCTGCTTCCCCTTCTCTTTCTGCTGCTGCTCTGCCTACTTGTGATCTCTCTCTCTCTGTCAAATTAATGAATAAAATCTTTAAAAAAGTTACCTTTATATGTCTTGTGTATGGAGGATAGCATCATGGATTATCCTCCCTGGCTCCATTTCAGTGGTCTGACTTCAATCAGTTGAAGGCAGGATCTCTACATCTTGTTGCTCTAAGCTAAGCTGCCAAGTCATTGTTACTCTTAGGCCCCGGACCCTATGCTCCAAGGGGCGGCCTCTGGTAAGGGCAGAATTAACTTGAGCACTTGCCTTACTCTCGGAGACCATCTCATCGCCAGGAAGGGATGTGTCCCTCGAGGCTGGTCATTTAGAGGACCTTTAGTAAATTCTTCCTCAGTGACTTCTTAGTGGCTGTGTACCTTCTGGGAGGTTACTGCCACATGGGCTCTCCCATCACTGGAGCAGTAAGATCTGCACAGATCGGAGTCCCTAGTTGGAAGAGGAACAGCGCAAGATGGAAGCATGTTGTGTGAAGAGGGTGAGCATGGGCTTGTTCACTGTCCCTGAACACAGGAACTGGAAGGAGGTGCTTTTAGAGGGCAAGGAAGGAAGGAAACAATTCCTCATCTATGGAGAGCTCAACGAGGCAGCAGTCTCACCTCCTGAAACACGGCTAGGAAGTAAGTCAGAGACCCCTGACCACTGTCACAGAAGACACAAAGCACACACACAGCTGAGTTCATGGAAAGGCAGCCTTTGGCCCTTTATTCACTTGTGACCAGGGGTGTCGTCTCTAGGACCACAAGAAATCAGAAGCGCTGAATTAGAAGGGGAGGGCTGGGGGTGGATGCTTTGGCAGAAGCAGATGATCCTTCAGACTTGGAATTTTGCCCACATACCTCGATGATACTGGCCCCCTAAAATCAGATCATAGAATGAACACGGTGCTTGCTGCGGGCACTTTTTCCAATTCTTACCCTGTTTTTAGCTAACCCAGCCCTGACAGCTATGGCATCCCACCTGGCTCCTGACGTCTGCTGTGGTGTCTTTATTTGGAGTCCCATTTTTGGCTTGTTCTCTGACTTTCCACTTGCCTTCAGCAGCCATGTGGCCGTCTCTGCAGCCTTCAGGAATAAACTCCCTCTTCTAGAGGGAGTTTATTTATTTTTTTCCCCTCTTCTAGCCCCGGTACGGAAATTGGTGCTTATGATAAGAGCCTTGAATTAGAAGGTGAGGTTAGATGATATTCAGGAAACTGAATACATGTAATAAAATTTCAGAGTTTCAAGTCTAAAACTGCTGACATGTTACCTTGTGGGGGTGGGGGCAAGGCTTGGTGCTTACATGAGGAGATCTTTTGCTATTTGGAGAGCTCCACTATTCAGAAGGACAAAGCCTCTGAAGTTTCCAGATGCCCTTTGATTACTGTATACTTGACACGCAACTGGCATTCTAGTCCCTAGAAAAAGAAGGGTAGGAGGATTATGAATAGGTTCTCAGGCTGTTCAGAGGGTTGAATGGATAATTTATTAGAATTCCTCAGGGCATTTGTTTTAAGCAGGGGGGAGAATGTGTGTGTCTAAGTATGCGCACATGCAAGTTCATGGGTAGGTGCTGGTGCCCCTGGAGTATGAAAGCCCTGTGGGAGCTTTTATAAGGCCGCCCATAGTCCCTTTCTCTAGATTCCATATTCTCCCTAGAGGGAAAAAAAAAATTAAAAAACCTGTGTTTGGACAGGTGTGGTTTTGCAAAGGCTCTCAGATCTCTGGATATGCGCATTCTTCATTCTCCATTTGGGAATCCCAGATTTCAAGGCAGGGTTGGGGGTCGTTCTGTCCCATAGGTTCTATACAGGTATCCTTCTAGAGTCAGAATACCAGGCTGGATAAGATAGCTTTTCTGTGAGTGAGTTCACAGTTTGTCTTGTCCGGGGCTGTGTGTGTGTCGATTCCTCCTCGCCTGGGAGGCTTTAGGACACCCCGAGCTTCCGTGGAAGTCACATTTAGCTTGGTGAGGGGACTCGGAGTTCTCACGGCTCTCATCTCTCTACAGAATAGTCTGTCAGAACTTTGATGAATGGTGGTAAAATAAAGCTTACTGTCCTCCTGCTCTGATTTTGGTGATGTCGACAGACTGTAAATAGCATATACTGGTGGGATCGTGCAATACTCAAGTCTACACCAATGCTGGAGGGAATATGAGGGGGATAAAGCACTTTGATAGATGAAGAAAAAGAAGAGGGGAAAAAAGACACAAACTGAACCTTTTCCAAATGGGAATGACCCTTACCATGTTTTTAAAGCTTTATGCCAAAGGCAGCCTTTATTGGAATACGATCAGATCAAGCTCCAGTAATCTGGGAATGCCTTCAAACCTACAATCTTGAAAATAGCTCTCAGCTCATTTGGAAATTTGAACACATCTTTCTCTGATTAACCTGCTCCTACATTTACGATTAAAATCATGCCCAGAGTTATAAGAGAGAGAATAGATAGGGAAGAGAAACATTCTTCAAAATGAATATCACCAACTTGAACAAAGGCACCTGCCATCTTGGACTGGGGAAAATTCCCAATTTTACAAGTGAAGAAATGAGGCCCCAAGAAATTAATAACTTATTTAAGGGCAGTCATGACTTCATGGCCCCATGAGACCACCAACCAATACTTAACGTTCGCTATACTGACCTCAAAGGACCTTGTAGCTTTCAGATATTTCTAGCTTCCCCTCACTAACTCACACCCTTTCCAAACTAACTGCTCATTTCAAACTTTACCACCTCTAGGATAGTAAGACTTGTACTTTCATGACTGTTTTGACAATCTAGTCACTGAATAACAAGCTACCCCAAAATTTCATGGCCTCAAATAACAAATATCTGACACTGTGTCTCAGAAGTACACACTTTCCACTAATAGAGATATTCCCAAAGTACTGTTCAAGCAAAAGCTGGGAGGATCCAGAGAAATGCCTCAGAATTCATTTTTTTTCCCCCAGAGGGGGAGTTGTGACAGTTTGGGGTGGAGGGCAGCCTGGCATCTAGGTTGGACTCCTTGGGGGAAGCCATCTGTCTGAATCAAGAGATTCCTTTGAGCCCAGCAATATTTACAGCAGGGATATCTGAATAAATCAGACTGAGATCAGAGCAGATTTGGTTAATTAATATGCACAGCGATTTCTTTAATCATGTTGGGACTCCTTTGACTGCGTTTCAGTGTGTGTGCTAATACCCTGGGATTCGATGGCTCCATCTATGCTCTCTTTTCACCCTTTACGAGGCAACATGGTGGCAGGTTCAATGGCAAGAGTATTGTGACCTCAGTTTCCTTAACAATTCCTGATTAGCTTGGTGTTTATTGGAAGGGTAAGTTAAACAATGTCTTTACCTCCCAGATGGAGAGTGGGCACTCAACATGTCCTGGTTCAATTCCTTCCATGTCATCTCTTCGATTTTGGCTTCAAAACCTTTGATTCCTTGAAGAGGAAGAGCCCTAACAGAATTACCCGCCCAAGTCAGTTGCCAGATTATTTTTAAGATTAATTTCTTAGCTTCAGGCCACTAATAAAATCATGCAAAATCACTCCTTGGGAGACAAGGTGATGTCATGAGCTCATACATCATAAAACATTGGGAGAAAAAGGTCATCTTCTTGCATGGCGCTGGTATGAGACCATTAGTGTTGGCGGCAGATAACTTGGGAGAGTACAGTCTGCTGATGGGTGCCTGTTGGTTGGTAGAAGATAAATGTGCTGAGATGAAATAAACTCAAGTGGATTTCAGAGGAATTCTGAATCTTATATATGTAATATATAGAATACATATATATATTTTAAATATAGATATGTGTGTATACATAATTTTATATATACATATAACATCTCTGCAAAATATTTTATTTTATTTTATTTTATTTATTTATTTTTTAAAGATTTTATTTATTTATTTGACAGAGAGAGATCACAAGTAGACGGAGAGGCAGGCAGAGAGAGAGAGAGAGGGAAGCAGGCTTCTCGCCAAGCAGAGAGCCCGATGCGGGACTCGATCCCAGGACTCTGGGATCATGACCTGAGCCGAAGGCAGCGGCTTAACCAACTGAGCCACCCAGGGGTCCCTCTGCAAAATATTTTAAACTATGCACATCCTGAGGCTTTACAGTGAAAATGCAAGGTTAATGGCTTGAGCCTGCTTTTGAAGGGACTCTAAGGTGGCAAAACAAAGGGTGAGGTTCCATCACTGTGGGGAGCATGGCACTGATGGTGTTAATAAGAATTGCCCCCTTTTCCGAACCCCAACCACATGCACATGCACGTGTTCCTATGCACACACACACACACACACACACACACACATCAGTTTTCATTTCTCATATTGCCCAAGGGTGTGTAAAATAAAAAGAGGTCAGCCAAAAAAACCGACTGTCTGTTGTTAGACTTGCAAAAAGTGCTACTGAAAAAAAAGTTATACTGTGCTTCTGTTATACAGAATTTTACAGCATACAATCCCCTTAATGCTGATCCTGACTCTGGTGCCACATTGGAGACACACAGTAGAGTAACCTGCTTAAAAAAAAAAGCCATGAGGTATATATAATAAACACTTTGTTTGCACAAGGCTATTAATATCTCTGGTTTTTTCAAACTGATCGAATGACAGGCTTGCCTCATGAGGAAATCGGATTGTTATCATTCGGGTTAAGTCACGACGTTACTCAATGTTAACCTTGAGAGCAGACGGGACCCCAAAAGTTGTGCGAATAGTAGTCCTCCCCACTGTATTGAAAAAAACATGGATAGTCATGCAATAGTTACTAATAATTCCATGGTCCTTTTGTGGAATATGATTGTGTAATGATATTGATAATTATCACCAACACACGGGGCGCACTGTATGCTAGGCACGATTTAAGTGTTTTATATAGATGGAGTCATTCAATCCTTTTATAAGCCTCTGAGGTGGGTTCTTATCCTCATTTTACAAAAGAGGAAACTGAGGCACAGAGAAGTCGAGTAACTTGCCCAGGCCCTTGCAGAGGTAGAATTTGAACCCGGG
Organism: Lutra lutra; assembly: GCF_902655055.1. Lineage (NCBI taxonomy): Eukaryota > Metazoa > Chordata > Mammalia > Carnivora > Mustelidae > Lutra > Lutra lutra. The sequence continues at coordinate 56,396,696 of NC_062292.1, forward strand.
CAGTCTGGCCCCACAGGCCATGCTCTGGACCACTTGCCCACACTCGCAGGAAGAACGCAGGCTCTGGGTTGGGGCCAGTGGGAGTTCAAGGTGTGGTTTCGCCCCTCCGGAGAGTCTGAGGAAGTCACATCACTGAGCCAATTTCCACATCAGTAAAATGTGAGTAAAAACACCTCCTTGGCCAGGACTTCGTAAAGCGAACACGGAATGCATGGAAACTCCTAGCACAATGTACTTCGACTCAATGGTCACTCTCATATTATTACTATAGTTGCCAAAGCATCGAGTCTGAACTTTTGTACGAAACAGCCTCTTCAATTTTTGATCTGTTCACAGTCTCGTAAAAATGAAAACTCCCTCCGGTCTCTACTACTGCAGGGTCAGGCTCTTGGTGGCTGTCCCGGGAGTTCGCTTCAGAGCCTCCTGAAATACTATTTTCAACTCAGTTCCACTCCTGGCGGTCTCACTCAGTCGCTGATGAGCAGCTCTAGGCAGGAAAGAAGAGAATCTTTGTGGAGGGGTTTTGGGGGGGGCGGGGTGAGGGGGTTGGGTTCATCTTCTGCCTCTTCTTATTTATTAGCGTTTTGGTCTTACAAACCACTCATGTCTCCGAGCCTCAGTTTTTCATCATAAAATGGAGATCATAGTTCTAATGAGTCATGGGGAGGAGAAGCACGTGAAGGGTCTGGCACGTTGGATGCACGGAGAGTGCATTATTATCAGGGTTTGCTTATCATCCAGAACATGGTTTATATTTCCCCTAGACATGGCTTGTGATTATGACACCACTGTGTGATTTTGTCACTCATGTCTGGTCGGATGAGGGCTCATCAGACCGACTTCCTGTTATCAGGGGGGCAGGGCGGGCTCGTGGGGAGCAGCTCCTTGTTTGCTTCATAAGGCTCTGTTTTAAAAAATCTTCTTAGTGTCTGCCAACTGTTGGACAACCTTCACTAGGGCAAAAGATGGTTCCGAGGGAGGATGTATGTTTATTTCTTGATATTCACAATGCTCGGGATTTTTTCTTTTTCTTTTTTTTTTTCTTTTTTAAAACCTCTCCTCTAGAACTGGATTCAGAGCCTACAAATACATAATTGGAAATTCCTTCAATGGAAACACATCTGAACCTCTGAAAGGTGGTGTTAATTTTTGGAAACTGCCAAAGTTCTGGTGACGAGGAAATTGAAAAGTAATTAATTTTCCTACATGATAGCTGGTTTTCAAAGACAGATCTGAAATCCAGCCCCTTCTCCTCTTTGCGGCTGATACTCTCATCCAAGGGGTTTTTGACTCTCGCCTTTGCAGTACGGTCCTGGCCGGACCAGGTGTGTCCCCCGGCCTGGCTCTTGCCCCTGACCTCCTTAGAGTGTGTGTGTGTGTAGTTAAGAGTGATTTCCACTGAGATGTGGGTCAGATCTCAATCCCCTGTGATGGCTTCTCACCTCACTTCACCAAGGAGCCAAAGCCCTTACTGTGCCTGGGCCTGTTTCTCGCTAGGCCTCCAGCCCTCCAGCCACCCCCCCCCCCCCCCCGGCTTTCTGCTCTCACTCAGTCCCCTCCCCCCGCACCTCCTCCTCCTGGCTACACCTCAGACACCTGCCTTTACTCCCTCCTAAACTCTGGCCACTGTGCCCTCCTCCCACATGGTCCTTCCTGCCTCTCTTCCTTCCCTGCTTCCTCAGATGTCACTGGCTTACAGAGGCCTTCGTGGCCACCCTAACATCTCAGGGCCCCTCTTCCCAACATTTCCTACCCCCACTCTCCACTGCATTCTTCCTCTCCAGGCCCTTCATCATTTGTCTGTACTTGATCTTCTGCCCTTCCTCTATCTGCTTTACCTTCACCCCTGGGGACAGATTCCCGGAACGATACGTGGTATGCGGTGGGTGTTCAACAAATGTTTTCCAAGGAATTGAAGATGTATTTCAAAATGAGATTCAAGTGCAAGGAAATGTTGTGAAATAAGTGTGTAATATCATGAGGGGACTCTTCTGAGAAATATTTTTCCTTTATTTGGATTTGGAAATTCTGCTACATTTGTTTTAAAGATATCTGTCTAACTATCGAGAAAGAAACATATACCTACCCATTTTTTTGTTATTTACTCAGAGCTAGTGCTGGTTAAGTGGATAATAATGATGTAGGTTAAAAAAAATATTACATAAGAGATTCGTGAAACTGATATTCTTAGGTAACCCATAAACTCTATGTCTGCAGAAAAACCGGAGTCATTATTTTATTTTTCGACTCATTGCTTTATAATCTCACCCCCTAAATTAAAGTTCTCAACTGAATGTAAGAAGGGACTTAAATTGTAATGTAGGCCATATGTGTTGTTGGGAGCCAGGAAGTAGGAAAGGGTGTTAGAAGTATGGTTTTCAAGTGTGTGTGTGTTGGTGTCAAGTCAGAGTGGACTTGGAAAGGGAGATCAATCAAAAAAAAATCAGAAGATATGGCCCCAGAGAGCTTGCAGTCTTGTTGGGGAGACTCCTTCCCACAGCAGGAAACAACTGGAATTATCAAAATCCGCAGTCCTAGGCTGTGTGGTCCAGCCTCAAGGATAGACGTGACTTGAGGTCTTGACCTAGTTTCCCTTCAGATGCTGTTGCTAACTGTTGGCCTGCACATATCTCTTTCTAGCCTGCACCGATGTGACTTTTGCCCAGCTGAATCTTTTTTTTCCTCTGCTGTGTGATTCATAGGTGATGGTCTTCTGAATGCTATTGAGCTGTGACATCTGAGAGACTTTGTGTTCACACAAAGGACTCCTTCATCCCTCAGACCTGTGGAAATGAATTTACTTGTTTATGCATACAGGCAGTCAGCACAAAGGCCCATCTGTAGAGAATGAAAAAAAAATGGAAGGAAACAATAGAGAATTAATAAGGTGTGTTCATCATAGAGGCAAGGCTTTCCTGTGTGTGTGCGCGTGTATGTGTGCGCGTGTATATGTGTTTGTGTGTGTATGTGTAGCTTGAAGACCTCTCTGGCGACATTTCCATAAAGGCCATTAGAGATCTATATATGCCCTTCTTTATCCTAATTGTACACGGATATGTATAATACAGGAACTCTGTGCCTTACAGAGAAAGACTTACTATAGTGACACAATAATGTAGATATCCAAGACCCAGAGACACTGTATTTTATGTGTGTCTTTCTTTTGAAGCTGATCTGTACTCCATGGGAGTCTACTCTCCAGGCCCTCTCGAAGCTCTTGTGAGGTATACATTACCACCTCCTCTTAGAGGGATGCAATTTCAAAGGAGCCAGGGCAATTACAAGACAGGGCGATGGGAGAAGCAAGATAAGTATTGGGTCCGTTAAGCCACTTCTGAAGGATCATCAGGTGGTCTGTCTGTGTATTAAGCACCCTAAAGTGACCCAGCGTTGTTCAAGAAGCCTGCAGGCGAGCAGGAACAGAGAGCTACATTTATGCCTCAGGGGAAGAAAAGAAGCCATTTCCCTACTTCTGAAAAAGCCCTACTTTCTATTACTTGAAAATTCCCTTTCTTGCTTTTTCTCCTTTATTTTCATTCCACAGTGAAATATATTAAATAGAAAAGGAAAAGATAGTATAAAGTTGCTTACACTGATAATTCTTTCTGTCCTCCTTGTCATATACATAAATATGGTATATAGATACACATACACATAATCTCTGTGATGTGTGTGCATAAAATTCCAAATTTATAGCATAAAAGATGGATTGTTCAAGGGCTTATTTATCACTTGATTGTGTGTGTCTTTCTAATGAAGTCTGCTAGTCAACAAGCATTTGCCAAGAACGGACTGTGCAAATTCAGTGGCATAATTTGTGGAAGAATAAGAAAGAGCCAGAACGTCCTTTGTTTTGAAGGACTTCATGGTCAGAGCATTTGGAACGTACTCAGCCCAGTGTAACATTTGAACACTTACTGTGATAGTTTAATTGTGTTCCCTCGAAAAAAGACATGTTGAAGTCCTAATCCCTGGGATCTCAGAAGGTGACCTTTCTTGGAAATAGAGTCATTATAGATATAATCGGTTAGGTCAAAATGAGGTCCTACTGTGGTAGGGGGTAGACCCCTCATTCTGTATGATCAGTGTTCTTATAAGAAGATGACCATGTAAAGACAGAGACACACAGAGACAATGCCATGTGAAGACAAAGGCAGAGATCGAAGTTAGGTAGCTTCAAACCAACAAATGCCAAAGATTGCCAACAAAACACCAGGTACTGAGAGAGGTAAGAAAGGATCCCCTTCTGGAGGTGTCCCAGGAGACACGGCCCAGCCAACACCTTGATTTCTGACTTCTGATCCCCAGGACCACGAGAGAGGTCATTTCTGCTCTTTTAAACCACCCAGTTTGTAGTGCTCTGTTCCAAGAGCTAATGTACCAAGTACATTAATGTACTTCCGGGGCAAATTCTCCCTGAGTTCAAGCTTCCGGTGCTTAGGATGGGTGAAGGAGCCCTGCAGAGAAAGGAAGGTGACATTTATTTGTTCTCTTTTGTAATGAGCCAGGACGTCTCTATGATGTGGCCTGTGTTCTCACAGTGCCCAGGGTTCTTGCCAGCCTTTCCGACGTTAGTAGTTACCTGTCACTTTGGTGACGGTTATCTCCCTGCTCCCGGTCATGCCCTGCATCATGACCTCACTGTGGCCTGTGAAGGCAGGGCTTTCAGTTGTTGTTGGGAGACCTCATTCCCATACTAGAGTGCAGACTCTTTTAGGAGCGGGGACCATCTTACTGTCCTGGACAGAAGGGTAATGCTTTGCTCACAACAAGTGCTTCAGAGCGGTTGAACTAGCCTGGAGAAGTGAGCTATGAAATTACATTGGAACAGATGAATAAATGAAGACTCATGCACGTATAAGGTGCCCAGCAATTATTCAACAAATGAATCAATAACCAAACTAATGAACTGATCATATAAAATATTACAGAACTTATAGGTTGCTTTTTTTTTTTTTTTCATGTGGACAAACATCTCCTCCACAGTCATTGCAAAGGGTATATCAGAGAATCACCTGTTCCTCCTGCAGAAAAGCCAAGAAACACCTTCAGGAGTGGGCTCTGTTTGTCTGTTTGCAGGAGAGGAAAGGTTGATGGAAGCAAGATTTCAATCCAGAGAGTCAGATCTCTAAAATTAAATAAATGAATATGAATTCTTCAAGCCTCCAGGGTCAGCAAACTAGAGCACAGGGATTATGGGGATGTAAATAAGTGCATGTTTCCCTCTCTGTTTTAGTAGCTGGTTATTCCCTTGGAAGAAATGGACATTTATGCACAGGCAGGATTACCCTTGAGGCCGGTGCGCAAGGGGCTGAATACTTGGCACACACAGTGATTGCTGAGGGGCTCAGATGAGAAAAGGGATTTCAGAGTGAAAATGACCATTTCATTGAAAAGCTGAGCTGAAGAGTAAGAAGGTTTTTGTGATTGTTAAGCTTGTTTTTGTTTTTAAGTTATAACTGGGAGAGTGGGGAAGGCATACTGATAGGGATTCTAGTCTAAACGCAGAGCTGGGACATGGAATATACATTTTAGGGATAGGGTTTAGATTAGTTTTCTAGGGATGAGAGGCAAGTCTAGGCTGATAGATTGGTAGCAAGTTATGTCTTAAATACTAAACTACGGGATCTGGAGTTTATTCACTAGACAGTAGTAGCCTCTGGAAGATTTTGACCAGAAAAGGAACATAATTATAATAACTCACGTTTATTGAATACCAGCAATGTGATAGATGCTTTCCCTACTCATGTGTTATTTAATGCTATTAACAACCATAGAAGGTGGGTTTTATTAACCCATTCCATAAATAAGAAAATCACAAATCCAGTAAGTGCTAGTTTATGTTTGCCTGACTTCAAAGCCTATGAAACTTTTTGTTGCATTAACGATTTCCAAAGACACTTGGCAAGCCCTATGGGAATCTTCAAAGAAACCTAATGGACCACCGGATTCGATTGTCAGCGGCAAAATGGGCAAGACTCCTGAACTAAACTGGGCCTCACACCTCACAGTAGTGAACTACATTTTTCTGCTGTATATAAGGAGTGTTGATTAAACCACAGAGTGTTGATTAAAGAAACAGGGCCAACCAGGAAAGAAGGACCCAAGGATCCAGCAAGAAGTTATGGTTTTGGCTCTAGGTGATTTAATGACGTTACCATCACCCTGATGAATAGCATATATGTTGAATAGCAAACAGGATTCAGAGAGCTCCCAAGAGGCTAAAAACCAAGGTCAAGGTTAAATAAGGAGTTCAAAATTAACTGAGATAATGTGCAATTTGCATTTAGGTTCAAGAATGAATCGCATAAATGTAGACTAGAGCTCTGGTTCTCAGAGTCGACCAGCAGCTTGTGCATTGCCTAGGAATAGGTCAGAAATGCAAATGCTTGGGCCCCAATCTCATCTCTATTAGATCAGAAAGTCTGGGGGGTTAGGGCTTAGCAATCTGTGTTTTATTTAGTAAGCCCTCCAGATGTTTCTAATGTAGGCTGAAGTTAGAGAACCATGCAGCTAGATAAACCAACCTTCTCTTCCCTTTTTGCCCCCCTTCATTTCTGTCTCTTTATTCCGTGTCATTCCAGAAAGGATTGGGGATGGAAAATCTGACTTAACGGTTTGTGTCAGGACAAAGGTTTTATTTTATAAAAAGTTTACTATGACTCAATGGTGTCATGTGGCTGTGCCAAAAGTAAATAGTTTGCATTAAAAATAGTGACCAGAACAAGGGAAGCAATCGCCCCTCTTTTCCACATGTGGCGCATTCTGTAATATTCTCCGCATCCTGCTAGATGGCCTCCGAGTGCGCTGAAGAAGTGATTATAAGAGGAACATCGAGGTGGGGGCTTAACAAGGATGGTGAAGGACCTCAAACCTCATCCTTCAGGAAGCCGTTGAGAGAGGCACCTCCTATGACTGGGGCCTGACATAGAAAAGAAAGAGAATTTCATGTCTTTTTCCAGAGAACAAAACACAATATGGAGAAACCCTCTCTGCTGGAATGAAGAGGCCAGGATGTTAGTCCAGACTTTTCTTACAGGGCTGTGATCACCCAGGTAAGTACTTCAGGCTTCTTTCCCTTTGGCTGTGTACCTTGGATGGTAAGGGCCATGATATCCACACCACAGGGTTTTTGTGAAGACCAAAAAACATGAACCTGTGGAAATACTTGAAAAACCGGAAATGACAGTACCCATATGAAGCAATGATATTATTATTAAGTAAGACTAGTTGGTGGAGATTTCGCATCCAAAAGAAGGAAGGATTACAACATACAAATTATTCAGAAGCAAGAGGGCCTTCCTCAAGAAGTCGTGAGTCCGCCATCATGAGAAGTCTTCAGAGACTGAGATGTCAATGAACGAATTGTATGGGTTGGAGCTGATGGCCTTCTGGGAACTTTCTGATACTGATAGTTCATGGTAGGGAAGTTAAAGAGTGTGAGGTCAGGCACCTCTGAGAGACTGCTCTTGAGCAGCAGAGGAAATTCTTCATTCAGCATTTGCTAATCACTCTGTGCCAGTAACTGCAAACATTTAAATGCTTTTAAATGTTAAGTACATTAAAAACATTAAATGCATTTAAAACAACAGCAACAACTAGTTACCCTAGTGTTGGGAATTTTCTCTACAGCCCTATTGTTAAATTTACCTTTGCATTAGAAGTCTGGGTTGAATTGGCTCCCTAGTTCTCCTGTAGGTCCATTGATGTCTGAATATGTAAAGTAAAATAGAATTTTTAATGTTTGCTTTCTCTCTTTCCAGTGTCTAATAGGAGAGGAATAGGTATTGCCCTTGGTGTCTAAGCCAAATCCTGAGTTGATTTATACTGTTATTCCTTTAAGACTAAGATTTCCTCTGGCTGTAATTTTGCATCTAGTCTTCTATTTCTTCCTTTCTTCCTTTTTTTTTTTTTTCCCTGAACTATTGGGTAACATCAGTGACTTTTGCCTCGATCCACTCCTGATTGGCTGCTTTCCAGTGCCAAAGAGATGAATGGATCCTTTTGTGTAGGGAGTTTTGTAATTCAGTGTAGAGTTTAGAGCCTTGCCAAAGGCGGTATGTGGGTATTTTGCACATATTATAGATAATGTGTGTATATCAATAATGTAATGAAGGTAACATTCATACCACTGTGGGTGGTAGCTAAGTGAGAGGCAGCTAAATTTCATTTTCAGTATGCTTTCTAATTCAATCAGAAACAGTTGTTGGTTTGTTATTTTAAAAAAAAGTCAAAGCAGGGGTTTTATAGAAACAGGAGCGAGTGGGTGAGAGAGGATAAATAGATATTTTAACTTAAAACATATATATGTATATGCATATACATACCCAAAGACACACACACACACACACACACACACACACACACACACACACACACACACTTTACATGCTTTGTGTTTTATAAAAAGACAAGGACATTTCCATGGCTCTGCCTACTGCCAATCCATGTTGTATTTTTTTTTCATGAACCACATCCATTATGCATCACCTACAATTTCTAGTTTTTCATTTCTTTGAAGAAGAAAGAAATTTCAGGGCAATGGGTTGAGCAACACAAGTACAGGATTCTTTTAGGGTTTTTCGCTTGTTTGTTTATTAAGATATTTATTTATTTATTTATTTATTTATTTCAGAGAGTGAGCTGGGGGAGGAGCAGAGGGAGAGGGAGAGAATCCCAGGCAGACTCCATGCTGAACGTGGAGCCTGATGTGAGACTCGATCTCAGGACCCTGAGGTCATGACCTGAGCCAAAATCAGGAGTTACACACTTAACCAACTGAGCCACTGAGGTGCCCCAGACTCCTTCTAGGTTTTTATTATATTATTCCTTTTGTTATTTCTTCTATAGCTGTCTCTCTTACATCTGAAATTAGAGAAAGACTTTGTTGTGGTAAAATACACATAAGTTTAACCTTTTAACCATTTTTTAGGTATGCAATTCAGTGGCATTAAGTACATTTACAATGTCATATATTGTACTACCACTCACTATTTTCAGAAATTTCCCATCATCCCAAACAGAAACTCTGCACCCATTAACCAGTAACTCCCCATTTTCCCTACCCAACAAGCCTGGTGACTTCTATTCTACTTTTATCTCTATGAATTCGCCTATCCTAGGTGCCTCATGGAAGTGAAATCATCTTTATTCATCCTTTGGTGTCTGGCTTAGTTTACTTAGCATAATGTTTTCAAGATTCATCTGTGTTGTTGTAATATGTCAGAATTTTGTTCATTTTCATGGCTAAATAACATGTGTCTACGGTATATTTTATTTATATTGTTTGTTTATCTGTTGATGAATACTTGGGTTGTTTTCACTTTTCAATGATTGTGAGTAATGTTGCTTGAACATTGGGATGTAAGTATCTGTTTGAGTGCCTGCTTTCAGTTCTTTTGGTTATATACCTAGGAGTGGAATCACTGAGTCAAATGGTAATTCTATGTCTACCTTTATGAGGAACCACCAAACTGGTGTTTTGTTTTGTTTTGTTTTTAAGTGTTTTTAAAGCAACTTTTCTGTACTGAAGACTTTCCTAAGCATTCACCTTGGTTTTCACAGAAGCAACAGCTCTCTTAACTTTGGGGCCTGAATTTCATCCTTTCTAGACCATTCGATTCCCCTGGATAATTAAAATATCAAGCCCAACTGTCATACACTGGTTTAGAAACATGTACAGTTGATATTTGCTAAGCATATGACTCAACGGGTAAGACCAGAAGTTCTCGGAACATACTAGAGAGGAGTTTTCCAGCAATGAACCCCAGCATACGCCAATATGCATTACAGAACAAATGGAGAATACTGGTGAATCTGGCTAGTTGAGTGGAAGCCAGTTCAGAGAGCTCCTAGTATTCATCTGAACTATCTTTGTCACAATACTATGTATAGAGGAATTTAGAAGCGACTCTGGCTCTAGAAAAAAACAACAGCTGCATATCCAGTCCTTTTCACGTTCAATACACTCATCGGGAGACTGGGAAAGATGATGGCCAAGGCTAAAATGGAATGAGAGGTTGACTGATCTAGTCATTTTTGTATAAACTCTTGAATTTGAGGAAGTCCTAATCGATAATAGCAGTAGGTTGATTTTCTTCCCTTCCTGTTTAATTTTGTGTGCTTGTTAAATGAAAGATAACCAGGGAATAGAGAGGTTGTGTCTATTCTTAGAAAGAAGATACCTTTTAAGTTAAGATTTCAGACTTTCAGATGTGATTAGAAGGTTTTCTAGCCAGTTCTGAAACAACACCACAAAGCTGGAGGAGGAATACTTTTATAGACCATCATTCATCCCAGTTAGTGACCCAAGTGATTAAAGGTTTGGGAAATTGCCCCTCTAAATATGGGCTAAGGGAACAGGGTTTATTTAGCTTAGAGAGAGAGAGAGCGGGCATGCTGAGGGGGACTTAATAATAGTCTCCAAGAATATGAGGGATAGTCTATGAGTGATGGAAAGCAGCTGTTTCCTGTTTCCATGGAGGACTTGGTAAGAAAGAATGGAGTTCAGTTGCAACCAGTGAGTTTAAGAACCTCTTGGCCATAAAGTTTGAGACAGCAAATCCACAATACCAAAGTATCCAAAATACAACACCTCTCTGTTTCAGAATTGTGTAGCTAAGTAGCTGTCATTCTTGGGTGGCTTAAATGGGCTTGTTCTTGAACCAGTGAAAAGACACAGAGGACCTATCAGTCAGGTGAGAATATGAAGCTGTCCACCATCAGAAGCTACTGGTGTTTTGTGGCTGATGAAACACTTATTAGAGGATGAGATTTAAAAAAGAAAAAAGTTTCAGAATCTTTTGATCTCTTTTGGTCTTCTTTGAAAGAAAGATCCTCTAGATTTACTCCTTCTCTCTGAGGTGAAGAATTTCCGTAGATTTGCTGGTTTGTGTTTTTTTCTGTCCATTTGATCAATACAGTCATTAAAAAAAAAATTCTGTGTCTTCAGTGATACTTATATCAGAGATCGATATCATAGATATTTGATATATTTTATATATATATATATATAATATGTAATTACTACAACAATGAAAGCAATGTTTTATTCTAGACATTGTGTCTAAGTGTTAGGGATATGAAGATGAATAAGACATACACTGTGCTGATTAGGAACAAAGCAAATATAAAAACATTACGAAATAATGTATCAGTATAGGCTATCCACTAGGGGAAGAAATTTAAAATTAGAAAAATGCGTTCTGAATTTGCTACTAATTTTAAGATGGAAATGCCTGAACACATCTCAACCATTGTTTTATCATTTTAATCCTAGGTTAGTTTAATTAGACCATTTGTTATGAATTGGAATCGTGGTGTCTTATTTACCCGCCTGGGAGTGTTTTCAAGGCAAGGTTTGGTTTCCAGAGGATTGGGCTGCTGGAAGGCTGTATCTTTAAAGGCAGAGGTTTACATCAGGATTAACTGTGTATACATTCCACATGTTTTATTTCTGTTTTGTATCAACATTTATTTTAATCTTATTTAAAAATCTTTACTCCGATCACTGAATGTTTCTTGGTCATCTGGAAGGGGGTAAGGATGAATGGCGATTCAAATCTGACCCCATAACTCTTTGGTCTTCAAAATCCAGCACCAGAGTGAGGAAGTTAGGAGATTGCTTTGAATCCTCTCTCCCTACATGCTCACCATGAAGCACTGAATGAGTTCTTGAACTTCCCCAAATCTCAGTTTCCTTAATCCACTTTACAGGAACATCTTGAGGATTCAATGAAAGGAAATAATGTGTGCCAAGCCCAAAGCCCAGTGCACCCAGCCCTCAAACCATGTTTACTTGTTTCCTTTAATTTACCAAGAACATCTCTTGCCTGTGGTTGAATCACAAATGCCTCTAGATTGTCTTCACTTAGTGGGGTGTGTCGACCCTCAGGGGCAAGACCAGTAGAGTAGATTTTGTCTAAAATTTTTGAGGGCCCCCCAAAGTTCCATTATGAGAATCTCTTTCCTTTCCTAAACTTACTTCGTCCTGAAAAAAAAAAAAAAAAAAAAAAGTCTACCCTAATGCCAAATATTTTAGGAAGCATTTGTTGGTAAATTAGTTATCTGAACAAGTCATGTACACATACGGAAGAAAAGTGCCTTTTAAAATCAGCAGGAAGATTATGCATTTTTGTTTTTGCAAGGTTGAAAGAGTAAGTAAGGCTTCTGGATATTCGAACAGTCCTTTAATAGACACTGATTAAATTGAATGCTGTGCCTGGAAATGGCATCAAATTGAAGATGTGATCACTGCCCTGGGGAAGCATATGAACTTGTTGGAGAGACCAACCCACATGTATGAACCAAGCCCAGGAGAGTTAGACTCAACATCAGGGAGGGCAGGCAGTATAAGCCCCTGCATACTAAGGGAAGGCAAGATACAGGTTTGGGTAGGGATTTAATAGAGCTCTAAGAGAATGAGATCTTGGTTTGACTGGTTCATAAGACATCATTTAAATTTTTTTTTAATTTAAAAAGACAGAATTTTTAAAAAACCACCTGAAGCGTTCACTTCCTATAGAAATCCAAGAACCTCCTTCAGTGGCTCTTTACGTCTTTGAACTAAATGAATCCTTCTGAAGTCTCAGTGTTCAGTCTGGTTGGCTTTCAGAGTCTCACACTGGGCCAGACTGCTCCTGCCCCAATTCATTCTTTGTCTGCAGGATATGGAATATCTTTATCAATTATAACAAGTCACACCTGGAGAGTAAAAATCCCAGCCAGAGACTTACCTCAAAAGCTGAGGCATGCCACATATGTTAATGTGGGTGGATTTAAGAACCAAGGTTGGGAACTTTTTCTCTTTATTAGAAGGAGATTTATATAATTCAGGGCCGTTAGAGGGTGAGCACGGGTCCTCTGGAATGGCCCACTCTTCCTGTCCCCCACACCTCTCAGCTCCCCAAATTAAAAAGCAGAACAACAAAACTGTTAACTTAATAGCATAGAATTTATGGCTGGAATCTCACAAAGCTTATGTCAGCAAAGTAAAATAATTACTGTCACTTTCTCTTAGACACTTGGCTTTACGGTTCCTGTCACCTTTATCATAATACACAGCTGACTTAGTAGCTCTATTTTTCATGGCACACGGCCTGGTGTCATGCTTTTATGCACACATGCCATTCGATGACAATACATGGGTGTACTAGAGCGGAGCTGAGTTTAGATAATGAATTGGAATACTGTTCATGGCTTTGGGTTAGTCATGCTGACCGGATGCCAACTGAGCTTGTTCCCTCTCTCTCTCCTCCAGATTCTCAAATCCAAAGATTTAACATCTCCAACCCAGCGCTACATTGACAGCAAAGTCGTCAAGACCAGAGCAGAAGGCGAATGGCTTTCCTTTGACGTGACGGATGCCGTCCATGAATGGCTCCACCATAAAGGTTACAGCCGCCCTCTGTCCTCGTCCCTAGATGCTCAGTGACCCCACATTATTGTAAGTTGATTGCAGATTTAAGGGTATTATCACACATCCAAATGACCTCCTTGACTTAATGTTTTCCAGACAGAAACCTGGGATTTAAAATAAGTTTACACTGTCCCTGCTGCACCTTTGTGCCATCTAATAATTACATCATTCCCAATAAAAGTGAAGAGCTAGAAGCAAGATTTGCAGGTAACCAATCTTGGTCATATGAGGTGGGGGAGGGGAGGGTCTATGTTGATAATCTCATGGGGGATCAAGCCTGTTTGCATGTGAAAATGGAATTGTTTGCTGAGGCCTGAGGAGTTATAATTGTTTGGTAAAGATAAGGCTGGAGAAAGATAAATGAAGGTAGATAGGATTGGGACCAAGCAATTGGCTCCCAGTTTATTCTGCTCCATGCTCCATGACTTGGCAATACTAACTGACTGATTCATCAGCTTTCCAAACTATTAGTCAGGTAAGCCCTGTACTCTTCATTTAAGTGAGCCAGCTTTCCAGCAATGCTAGTATTATAGCAGAAGATAGCATACATTCAAGGACATCCATCGATAATGCCCCAAGTGCAATGTCAGGAGGCCTACAACCATACTTCACTTGAGAAGCCCCTCATACCATAGCCTCTTGACCTCACCTTACATGAATCAGAACACTCCACCGTTTCTAGCTGGCACCCAGTATTTCTAGTGGCTGCCTGATCAGACTTCTGGAATAATTTATAAAGACATAATGAAGTTTTAGTTTCTCCCTGTTCCTCCTCACCTCTTAGTGATTAGCCAAAGGTCAGGGAGAAGGAGGAGATGCCAACAGTTGGACTTGCTTCCCTTGTTAGCCAGCCAGTTTGGATGATGAGAGGCGGGAGGCAAGTGTTCTGTGTGCTCGGGCCACAGTGACTCCACAGCGGCATGCCAGGGAGCTGATTCCCCTGCCCCAGCTACCACCACCCGGGACCCCCGTCCACTTGCAGAAGGCTCCAGTGGCCCTCGCTCATGGAAAACTACTCCCGGAGGTCGAGAGATTTATTTCAGTCTCTAACGTAGCTATGATTCTCTGGAGTGTGGAGATTAAATGCTTAAACTGGCAGTCTCTTGAGCATGCTTTGGGGAGCTCGAGTTTCTGAATCTCAGATGGAATCAGGAAAGTGTTGAAGACGCCATAAAATAAATGAAAAAGCCCTTTCTTCACAGCTTCCCCAAATAGCATTAGGTAAGGGTGACTTCTGTTTCACTTGAACTTAATTCACTGCAATTTCTCGTGAGTCTCGGGTTGTGTTCATGAGGAAAGTCTTTTGAGTTTGTAGTCTGAGGGAGAGAGTGAACTGGTGGGGGACAAGCCGTGTTCTTTTGCTGTGCTCTTCAGTCGCTGAGGGGCTGGACATGGCCTGAACTGAAGGTTCAGTTCAAATAAACTAGCTAGGTCGCCCTTGGACTATGGTCAAAGTCTTCTTCTGTAGTGACCTTCATAACCAACAAGCCCTGCCTTGGACACTGAACTGTCTCCTGCCATGAGCCTCAGTGAGAAGTGTCCATTGTTGCCTGTGATTGTCTCCTCGTGCCGTATCGATTTCCGTGGGGAATGACGGTAGCCAGCCGGTGATGCCATTGTGAGATCATCATGGCTGCTTGTGACAAGATGCAAAGGAAAGAAAGAATGGCTGATTGTATTTGATGAAGGTAAAGCTAAATGTTTGTTACCCAAATGCATTTTTTCAAGGTATTGATGGCGCCTCCACATATACCAGTGGTGATCAGAAAACTATAAAGTCCACTAGGAAAAAAAACAGTGGGAAGACCCCACACCTCCTGCTAATGTTGTTGCCCTCCTACAGACTTGAGTCACAACAGTCCAACCGGCGGAAGAAGCGTGCTTTGGATGCAGCATATTGTTTTAGGTAAAGGAAATAAAAATAAAACAAAGTAATCACATCTGTTGACTCTCACACTGCCTTTGTCTTTTCTTACAAATAGACCTAAACTCCACTCATGGCTTAAGGCCAGGTATAGGACAGGATAGCCACCCTACCTCCTAACAGCCTTCTTCCCAGAGGCTCCAAACTGTTTTCTGTGTAGTCTTCCACGACCCCTTGCAAGGAACCAAGTGTGAAGTCAAAAAATTAGTCCCCTGAAGTTTTTCCCAGATCCCCCTGAAGCACTTTGGGGCTGAAGAAGAAAATGAGCTCCCTGCTCCCCAGAGCAAATATAAGGTTACTTGAGGGGTATGATGGCTGATCCTTAATTGGAAAGACTCACTGTCTGTATGAAGCCCTCCCTACCCCCACTGCCCACGGTAGAGCGCCCATGGCCATACCCTTTTTCACAGAGATGAGAGAAATAGAAGAAGAATGCTACTGCGTCATTAGCTACTGAATCTGAGAGAAGTGAAGGCAACACAGATTTATTTCCCACTCCTGTAAGAGTTCATGGAGGGGAGGTTGTGAGTGTTCTCCTGTGGTTTCTTATCAAGCCTCCTGAGAGGAAGGTTCTTTATTTTGAGAGATATGGGGCAGTAAGGGGTCCTCACTGATAGATGCTCAGAGAGTTCATGAGTAAAATGGCTTGTATTGGTCGCCAGAATCAGTGGTTACACTCAGCGAGGCTCCATGTGTCTTGATTTCTGGCTCATTCCCTGGCCTAGGGACATGAGATGAAATTATGGATTCATTCTCAAAGGAAAATGCCTTAGGTGGTTCTTTGTACTTGGATCATTTTATATTTGAAAGGACCTTTGAGGCTGATCTGGCAAAACTGCCCAGTGTTGGTTGGAAAGGGGGGATTGGTCTCTTCAGCCACCTCTCTGCTTCTATTTAGTCATTCAAGGGAAAGGTTTGACTTTCAAGGTCATAGCCAACCAAGGGACTTGAGGTTTAGAATTCGTAAGGGGAAGTAGTCCATCAGGTCACCATGACATTCCATCATGAAAGTCATTTGAGATTCCCATAAAACCATTCAGACCTAGCCCATGGTACTTGCTCATTGGATGCTGTTTGCATGAGTGAAGGAGTCATTTTTCTGGCTTGGAATGGAGTTGGGGGGAAATCAGCTGTAAAATCTCCACTGCTCTTTCTTCTAACAGAAATGTACAGGATAATTGCTGCCTACGTCCACTTTACATTGATTTCAAGAGGGATCTTGGATGGAAATGGATACATGAACCTAAAGGGTACAATGCCAACTTCTGTGCTGGAGCGTGCCCATATTTATGGAGTTCAGACACTCAGCACAGTAGGGTAAGTATTTGGCTCCATTTCTTCTATTGTTGGGTCGCTAATGTGTACCTACAGGTAATATGTCCAGTGAATTCTAAATAGCCTGGTTCCCATTCATCGCACATGAATGGGTACTGGAACGATCTTCTTGAATGGCCAGGAAGAATGTAAGGGGTAGGTGAAGTCAGAAGTGACACTGATCAGTTTCAAGTGTAAGTTTTGCCTTCCCAATTCAATGATAAACATCCAGGAGACAGTTTTGTTCATTTTTTTTCTTTATTTTATATTACAAGTGACTGGTAGCTATAAAAAATCTTTTGGAATCAATTTATCATGTGGGGTCATGCATAGCTTGGATGTGAAGGGACCCAAGTCCCCATCTAAAAAAAGGAACTGTCATCATCTGTATCAAGGACTGTCACATTGGAAAGAACTTTGAGGACCTCAGTTGATGCTTTGGCATAGTGACTCACTAGTGCATGACAATTAAAAAGTCACTTGACTTCTCTAAACCTCAATCCCTCAATTTCTCATCAGTAAAAAGGAATGTTTATGTTAAAAATGATCTTTTAAGGGGCGCCTGGGTGGCTCAGTGGGTTAAGCGCTGCCTTCGGCTCAGGTCATGATCTCAGAGTCCTGGGATCGAGCCCCGAATGGGGCTCTCTGCTCAGCAGGGAGCCTGCTTCCTCCTCTCTCTGCCTGCTTGTGATCTCTCTGTCAAATAAATAAATAAATCTTTTTTTTTTTTAAAGATTTTATTGATTTATTTGACAGAGAGAGATCACAAGTAGACGGAGAGGCAGGCAGAGAGAGAGAGAGAGAGAGGGAAGCAGGCTTCTTGCTGAGCAGAGAGCCCGATGTGGGACTCGATCCCAGGACCCTGAGATCATGACCTGAGCCGAAGGCAGCGGCTTAACCCACTGAGTCACCCAGGCGCCCCAATAAATAAAATCTTTTAAAAAAAAAAATGATCTTTTAAAATAACAAAGCCAAACTCCAGAGTAGATATAAAGAGCAAATTGATGAAATTAGAGAAAGCTATGGGAAAATTAGGATCTCCAAGTCTTTTTGAATATACCCAAAGTACACGAGAATCTAAATATTCTGTCAGATCACTTCATTGAGGTTAGAAGGCTAATTCAGAGGGCCAGTCCTTGATGGGAGGCCATGGATGAGTAGCCCAGATCAGCAAAGACTTTTTCTATGGAATAATGAAGCTTCTCCTAATGCTTTTTCCTCGTACCTCATAATGTAGGATTTCAGAGAAGGGAAGGACTTCATAAATTATCTCATCTGGACATTTCACTTTACTTACAGAAATTGGGGTCTAGATCGTGTAGATGACTTGCCCAGGATCAAACAGTTGGTGACAAACCAAAACTTGGAACGCAGACATCCTTGTTTTATAACCAGGCCTCGGTTTGCTCTGCCTTACTGAGTCTAATTCCTGAAATGTGGCTACACATTGGGGTTATGCCTCTGTAAATCTCCTTATTAAAGAAGCATTAGAAAAATTGCCTTCACTGCAGGGTAGGAGAACGGACTTGCTGCCAAGAGGCTCACATAAGGCACTCGACTCAATTCAAGAGTTTGGGGGTTATCGATGATTTGAGACAATCTGTGTTATAAAATTCCTCTTTAATTCATATGAAAAATCACGTGCTAGTAGAACATGAAGTCTATTTATTTATAAATGCCTACATGTGCTGGGCTTTCAATTGACAAATAGGACTCTCCTTCCTTCAGCTGTTTTCCCAACCCCCCTGTAGGTTTTGGCACTCCAGGCTGACCATGTGCTTGGCCATGTGAGGAAAGCTTGCTCATGCCTGTCCCTTTGTCTGAGCTCTCTGGCCAGGCTGTTTCAACTGGGCTGTGGCAACAGTAGCTATAATGTGGGCAAGGCCCCATTGCCAAGTAGAAATAGAATTCCCCTCCCTGATACACAGAGGGAGTGTGTGAAGGCTGAGACCATGCTTGTTTTTCAAGGAGAGAGGAAGAATAACTGTCATGGTCACAAATATGTGGTTTGGACAGTTACCCAAGAAGCCAGAGGTAGCTTAATAAAGTACTCAGTGTTGCTGCACTGAACAGATCTTCTGTCTTAGGCTGAAAAAATCGCAGTGAATCTCGAGGAAAAGGTCACTTGCTGTTTGACTAACACATTAATGGCATCCTTGGAAATGTCTCTTTATCATCACTGGGGAACCTACGTACTTCCATTGGTAAAAGGCCCATCCCCCGTGGATATGAAATGGAGTTAAGGGTATGGGACTAACTCTGGAACTTTCTTTTCATTCCACTGTGGGACTGGCTAAAGCCCTCCCACTTAGACATGCCCATTTACCACATGGAATCTAATGGAGGGCTGATTATTATTACTATTGTTGTTTTAAGCAAAATGTAAGAAAGTGACTAATTAAAAAATAGAGCTTGCTTTTCATGTCATTCTTTTTTTTTTCTTTTTTAAAGATTTTTATTTATTTATTTTTGAGAGGGAGAGAACATGTGCGAGAGAGTGTGAGCAAGGGGGTGAGGCAGAGGGAAAAGCAGACTCCCCGGGAGCTAATGCGGAGCTCGATCCCAGGACCCTGAGATCGTGACCTGAGCCAAAGGCAGACACTTAACACACTGAGCCACCCAGGCGCCCTAGTGTCATTCTTAAGTAACTCTTAACTGTTTAATTCTTGATCGTGTTTATGAAGCAATATTAAATGAAAAAACATATCTTTTTTTCTTTAAAACAAAAATGTAGGTGACATTAAATTGGCCTGCCAAGACACAGCACAGAGAGGTATCACAGGCAGACAGGTGTTTTTTTCTATATGTAAGGGTAGATTAAAGCGCTGGTGGAAGTTTTCATCCAGCCTGTGATTCTTCTACTTCTCCCCGCATTTGCTTCCTCACGGAGCCCAGCAGTCTCATTCTGCTTACTCGGGCTATGAGGTCAAAACAAAGTTCATAGAGTCTCTGAGTCAAAGGTTGTGCTAACCTAGGTGGGAATTAGAAATAGACACTTGGTTACAAGGAAGTGTAGACACCAAAGCAAATACTAAGAGCACCAAATTTTTTGACGGCCTGGCAAGTGTGTGTACAGCGATGCAGTGATCAAAGTCAAGAATTACTGGGGAAACTGTAAAATTTGTTGAATGAGCGATTTTGTGCAATCTCAGCTTTTACAAAATCATTTGTTTACCACGCATGAGGAAAGGATTCTGTAGGAAAATGATGAATTCAGCGATTACTAGGAACACATACCAGGTTGACCGTAACTGGGGGCTTAAGAGAAGGAAATAGTAAACCAGTACATTTAAATTGTCTCCTGAGTACCGTGACTGATAAGGTCACACTATAGCACTATGGAATTGTTCTTTTTAAAGTAACCCCCCCCCCCTTTTTTTTTCTTGGTCTTTTCCTATGTTCTCTTTCCTCTCCTATGTTCTTTCAGGTTCTCAGCCTATATAATACCATAAATCCAGAAGCATCTGCTTCTCCTTGCTGTGTGTCCCAGGATTTAGAACCGCTCACCATTCTCTACTACATCGGCAAGACACCCAAGATTGAACAACTCTCTAATATGATCGTAAAGTCTTGCAAATGCAGCTAAGATTCTTGGAAAAGTGGCAAGATGATAATCCCATGGTGATGAGGATAAGCAGGAGGGCAACGACAAGAACAAAGACAATGTTTATAACAAGAAAATCCAAGAGAGCCTTGCTTCGACAGTGTTAAAAAAAATTTGAAAAAAAAAAAAACAAAAAAAAAACAAAAACGGTACTAGTTCAAACACTTTGGAAGTCTGTGTTCTGTTTGTTAAAACTGGCATCTGAAACAAAACAAAATGAAACAAATTGAAGGCTTTATTCTACATTTCACCTACTCTGTGAGAGAGACAAGAAGCGAAACCTTTTTTTTTTTTAAGAAAAAAATAAACACTGGAAGAATTTGTTAGTGTTAATTATGTGAAAGGAAAAACAAACAAACAAACAGGAAAATCCCATTAAGTGGAGTTGCTGTACATACCATTCCTATCCCATGCCTCACCTGATATTTCTGTATTGCTATGCGATAGGCACCCTTCCCTTTCTTACCTTTTGAGTTAACAGTGAGTTATTTATTGTGTGTTACTACATAATGAACGTTTCATTGCCCTTGGAAAATAAAACAGGTGTATAAAGTGGAGACCAAATACTTTGCCAGGAACTCATGGATGGCTTAAGGAACTTGAACTCAAATGAGCCAGAAAAAAAAGAGGTCATATTAACGGGATGAAAACGCAGGCGAGTTATTTTGTGACCAAGCAAGTCTGCATTAAGATAAAGACCCTGAAAACACATGCTATGTACCAACTGCCTAAGGAAGCTTCTTGTAAGGTTCAAAACCGAAAAGCCTGTTAATAAAGGAAACTTTCAGTCAGAATAAGTCTGTAAGATTTTTTTTTCCTTTTAATTGTAAATGGCTCTTTGTCAGTTAGGTAACCAGTAACATGTTGAAATGTTTTGATATGTACCGGTCTAATTTCAGACCTTCAAGTATTGCTGTATGGCTATGCTATAGGTTTTTCTTCGTTTCCATATATGTA
Organism: Lutra lutra; assembly: GCF_902655055.1. NCBI lineage: Eukaryota > Metazoa > Chordata > Mammalia > Carnivora > Mustelidae > Lutra > Lutra lutra. The sequence goes on from NC_062292.1 coordinate 56,417,912, forward strand.
ACCGTACCTACATTCTTACAATAGATGGGTAGAGAAGCCAGCATAATTGGAAACACATCTGCAGATCTCTTTTGCAAACTATTAAATCAGAACGTTAACTACTTTACATGTAATGTGTAAATTTTTACCATATTTTTAATGTTCTGTAATAATGTCAATTATGATTTAGATTGGACTTACACTGGGGCTCTTTTTAATAATCACTCAGACCTGTGTGTTTCCTTTAGCCGGCCAGGACTTTGGAGGAAAGGCCCTGCAGTTTGACTTGCACTACAAATATGTGTTTTATAGTATTTCTCCCTATGCGCTTTGTGTATTGTCCAATATTATGACATAAGCTATCTGAGTCCACTTGTCCTTTCGTTTTCCTTTTATTAAAAGGATCGATTCAAGTTCAAAAGTCTTCCTTCATCTCCTAAGCATCATTACTAATCAATTCCAATGTTAACCATCTTTTGTGTTAGGAAAATTTGGGAATATGATAGATATACATAGATCACTGAGCTTGAAGTATTTTCATTTCCGTCAGGATCTGACTGGAACTCAGAATCTTTGTGGCTGAGTGGAGACAGCTTTCTGCAACTTGGTTTAATCGGTATGTTCACAGAACTCTATGGTTCTTGAGATAAGACAGTTCATAGGAGACATCTTTTCCTTTAGTCAGGTTTTTAGTGTTCAGGGAGAAATGGAAAGACTGACATTTTTGTTGATTTTTTTTTTTAAGGGAGAAAAAAGCCCCATTTAGCGCGAGTCACTTAGTTGATTTCACTAAAGTTAAGGTCTTCATAGATGTTCTTTGATGGTCATTAGAGGTACAAGCCAAATATGCCCACGATCAAAAAATTCTGTTTATCCCCCTGAATGAGAGTTATCTAGATCTGAGGCTAGAATTTACCTTGCTTTAATAAGTGAATGATTTGCCATATTGTTGCAGAGAAGGTAACGTTCCGTCAAGGTTGGTAGGTCAGTTTACCAGTTGTCTCTTCCTTAGCTAGAGAAGAAAAATTAATAAGTAAAACAATGGAGTATATGCAGGGTCCCCGAAAGTGTAGCCTGGTGAGGTGTGAATCCAAGTGAAGTTGCGTGTGTGATCCAGTGGACTTCTTGTTTGCCGTTTTCTGGCCATTAATGAGATGACGAATTGGATTCACAGATTTGCAAACTGGAAAAGCAAGAGAAGAGACACCATGGTAGTAGAGGACCCTGGTGTTGGGTGTGACCTGACCTCAGAAATGAGTGTGTTGATTTTTTTCCTTCCATTTTCTATTAATTCTATGTAAATCACTTTTATTTCTGCAGGTGTTCTCCTCTCAGAATGACATTTTGTTTTGTATTATTTTGTCTTTCCTTATGAATGCACTGATAATATTTTAAATGCTCTATTTTAAGATCTCTTGAATCCTTTTTTTTTTTTTTTTTTTTTTAGTTTGGAGGTTCTGTAAGGTCTTTATCTCCCATAAGTAAATATTGTGGTGGGCAGGGAGGGAGGCGGGTGGGAATGGGAAGATGTTAGTCTATGGGTGGAGGGTGGGAAGGCGGTTTTTATGTTAAGCAGCAGTACAATTTCATGGTCGGCATGGTTTAAAAAAATGGAATATAAGAATAGCTGTTTTGTATTTTGATGACCGATTACGCTGTATTTTAAACATGATGTATGTCTGTTTTGTGGTGCTCTAGTGGTAAATAAATTATTTCAATTGGATGTTGATGTGTTTTTCCTCTCACGGGATTATCACTGAGACTAGAGAACACATTTACTACCCTGAGAATCATCTCGAGCTGGAAAAGTCCTACATCTTTAAGGTTGGGCTTTTATTTTCAAGGATATTCTCTCCAGAAATGTCATGTTTTACAGCTCATGAGCTAGGATGTGTCGACCAAGGACCAGAGAAAGCCCTGTGCAGTCTTTTTATTCTCTTGTTTATTGCCATTTGGTAATTGTTTGAGATTCGGTTTCCATCCAGCTTGACTGTCTACCAGAAAAAATGCAGAGTTGTTTGAACCATGCCTTGGCTTTCTGGTTCTATGTTCTGCCAACCCCAGGGCCAAAAGAACTGGTCTAGACAGTATCCCCTGTAGCCCCATAACTTGGGTAGCTGCTGAGCCAGCCAGATAGAACGAGAGCCACGTGCTCTCTGGGATTGGTGTCGGGAGCACCTACTCCTCTCTCCCTCCCCGGTCCACTGCCCCGAAAAACCCCTATTCCCACAAAGTGCTTTGGCCTTTTCCCTTCAAGGCCAGGCTTCACGAGTGAGTTGCCAATCTCATAAGAAATGGAACTAATAAAAAAGTAGTGGTGGCTCAATCTGGTTGTCTTGCTTTCTCCAATGAAAAAAACGGTTGGTGCCCACCATCGAAACCTCACATGGGAACAGACCCTCAACGCAAGTGTTTAGGTGTAATAAAAAAAAAAAAAACGGTCCCTTTTCTATGATCATCTGTGTTTCATCTTCTACCCTCAACTCACAATTAAAGGAAGTGTTTCGCTTGAACACAGTTATTTCCTGCTTCTCTGTAGAGTGGCCAGTGTGGGGCCTATCATCGAAGCCCGCATCACCTTCCTGTGATGAGTAAGAAAAGGAGGGTAGCAGGGGAATGAAGAGAGTCACCTAACATTAACTTTGGCAAGTTTGTCAACCCCTCTGAGACCTGTTTCTTTATTTTGTAAATGAGGACTAGACTACCTGATTTACAGGGCTTTGCAGGTTTATTTTTGTGTTCCTGTGGTTCAGTGAATCTACGTCTGACAAGTATTTCCCTTGGCGTTTGGACTATAGTGGATAATCAGTAAACTGCAGTCTTAATATATTTCTCAACTTGTTCTGTTTTGGACTCTTGGCAATTCTATTGTAACAAACTGTTTATATTCAGACTGTAACCTGGGCCCGTACTTCCCTGTCTTGAGAGTGAGTGTGTAAATGCTCCAGACTCTATTTCTCATAAATGGACCAAGCCATGAGTTATTTCTGAGAATACTCTGTAATTATGTTAAAGAGACAAAGTGGCCAACTGAATGACCTACTTCCTAAGATGATGATAGAACTGTGGTTTGCTGAGCACCTACCAGCTCCTGTTCTCTGTTAACCTAGTTAACCTCACATATTACCTTATGATATAGTTTTTTTTTTTAATAGCTCCGTTATGCAGGGAAGTGATTAGACAGAGCTTGGTTAAATCATGTGTCCAAGATCCCTCAGTTTGTAAGGGAAGGGTCTAGAATTTCATTGTCCAGTAAGTACACTAGCTGCTAGGCATATGTGGTTTTCAAGCAGTTGAAATATGTCTAATCTGAACTGAGAAATAACAAAGTGTAAAATACACATCAAATTTCAAAGACAGTACCAAAATAAGAATGTAAAATGTCTCATTAATTTTTGATCTTGATAACAGGTCTGAATAATACTATTTTGGATATATGGGATTAAATAAAGTACATTATTAAAATTCATTTCACCTGTTTCTTTTACTTTTTGAATACTATTATCATAAAGTTAAAATTACCCATGTGGCTCACATTCCATTTCTCTAGCATTACTTTTTGGTTCTTTCTTAGGATTTCCATCTCTCTGCTTACATTTCCCATCTATCTGTTCTTGCATGCTGTCTACTTTATCCTTTAGAGCCCTTAGCATGTTAATCAAAATTGTTTTAAATTCCCAATTTAGTCATTTCAATATCCCTGCCAGGTCTGATTCTGATGCTTGCTGTGTCTCTTCAAATTGTGTTTTTGCCTTTTAGTATGCCTTGTAATTTTTTTCTTGATAGCTAAACATGACATATTGGGTGAAAGAAACTGCTGTAAATAGGCCTTACTGGCTTGGTGTTGAGGTGGGAGGGGAAGCATTCTGTACTACAGTCTCCTGGTGAGGTCTCGGTTTCAGTATGCCTCTGCCCCTGGACTCAACTTCATAAGAGTTTCTCAGTTTTTCTTCTCCACCACCATTAGGTAGCACAGCATGGCTAGAGTGGGCTGGAGTTGGTATTTCCTTCCCTTCTCTAGGTCAGTTAGGCTCTGATACTCTGGCTAGTTAGCCTTCGGTTAATTAGTTTCCCCTGAGAGGTGGCCATGCTAAGAACAGAGTGCTTAGATATATTTCAAAATGGCTCTTTGCCCCTCTCCCTGACGGGTGTACTATGAAATTGTTCTCCAATATCTACTCTGGGAATGTGGTAGAGCTCCAGGAGGTAAATCTTAACAGTATTGTGGGGCCTCCCCTGTAACTGGGTCCTCCTAGAGTTCCTTAACTTTCAGAGCTGTTTGCACTGAGCCTTCCGCCATTCATCGATGATGCTTCCAGTTTTTCTAGCCCTGCAATGCTTCCTCCACTGGTTCCGGCTTGTGAGACTCTGGTCTTGGAAGCTGTGATGGCCTGTGTTTGCCTGTCTCTTTCTCCAGTTCTGGAAGCTGCAGTTTTCTCCTCTCCTAGGATTCCAAGAAGACTTCCAGATTTTTCAGTCTGCTCAGTTGACAGTACTAGTTGTTAAGATGAAGTGGCCACTTTCCAGTTCTTTATATGCAGAACCAGAAACTGGAAGTTCTATTTCTTATTCGACAGCTCTAATGTAGAATTTGGAAGCTGCTCTCTTTAGAAACAAAGGCTAAACTACCCCCATCAGCTACTGACCAGCTTTTGTTTTTATAATTAACATACCATTGAACAATATTAGGCCAAACCCTCTGAAACTGGTTTTGTAGCTCACGATTTCTTGTATGTTGACAATTCCTTAGGGTTCAACCTAACAGTTGGCACTGGCTGACTAATACAGTAAGGAAAATGCAAGTATTATCCAAGCCCCACCGACAAAACTCTTGACAAAATTAATTGCTACATACCAGCAAAGCCACTGTGTGGGGCAGTACCACCCACTTCTAGAGTCATTGGACTATCGTATTAAATGTTTTCAGTCCATAAAAATCTTCATTGATACACCTGTGACAACTTTTTCTGTTGTATTTAGGGAGGAAACAAAATATTCATTGTGCTCATTTGAGTTACTGGGCTGGAGAAGACATTGCTTTTCTTTCTTTTTTCTTTTTTAAGTATTTTATTTATTTATTTGAGAGAGAGACAGCGAGAGAGAACAAGTGCGAGGAGAAGGTCAGAGGGAGAAGCAGACTTTCTGTGGAGCTGGGAGCCCGATGTGGGATTCGATCCTGGGACTCCGGGTCATGACCTGAGCTGAAGGCAGTCACTTAACCAACTGAGCCACCCAGGTGCCTGACCTTGCATTTCTATCTGTAAGTAGGTTGTGCTGAATTTCCAGGGTTGGAGGCCTTAGATAGCTGCTTCTAGGCTTTGGGTTCCAGAAATTTACAGAAGGGAGGAGTTGTGTTTTTGAAATTATCTATGAATCTATCATCTATCTATCTATCTATCTATCTATATCTATCTATCTTTTTAAAACAGAATAAAAATTACACATACAGAATTAGATTCAGAGCCTTAGAAAGGGCCCATAACAATGGGAAAAGCCAGGGCATCGTAAATTTTAAGAGCTTCACTGCAAACCTACTTCTGGTCTTGAAGCTAACACATGCTTTTGTTTCTATCAAAGGCTGTTACCTTGTAATTCTAGCTATAACTGGATTTCATCTCTTTGTTGCTAATCTGCTAAAAATCAGTTTTAAATCAGTTTAAATCAGTTGCTCTGTTCTCTGTCCTCCCCTTGTCTCTGCAACTGCATTTTACATGCTGAACAAAGGAAAATAAGACTCTGGTTTCACTAATATTCCAAGTCAGAGACAATAAAGGAAATGTTAGTTTTATACCTCTTTTGAAACATCAAACTAGATCCTATGAGATTGGAGAAATTGTTAAGATACATATTTGAGGGTGCCTGGGTGGCTCAGTGGGTTAAGCCGCTGCCTTCGGCTCAGGTCATGATCTCGGGGTCCTGGGTTCGAGCCCCGCATCGGGCTCTCTGCTCAGCAGGGAGCCTGCTTCCCTCTCTCTCTGCCTGCCTCTCTGCCTACTTGTGATTTCTCTCTGTCAGATAAATAAATAAAATCTTAAAAAAAAAAAGATACATATTTGATCATTGTATTGATAGATATGAGTAACTTATTGAAATTATTTCACAAAATGATTAAAAAAATGCTTTCCAGTGGCCTTCTTTAAATGAAAGAATTGCTTCAGGTTTTTTCCTCATGGCGTCTTCATTTCCCTGAAATACTTTGAGTTGGTTTCTTTATTTCAAGCAAGTAATGGCTGTTTGAAGAAGAGATGAGTGTGTTCCTGTAACTGGGCAGAGACCTAGTGAAAGGAACAGAATGTACGGAGGGAGACTCTGTACTGTGTGATCAAAACGAGGGAAATCAGTCAGCCTGAGCGAACAGACATAATTAAAGAGCAAGGCAAGAAATTAGTGGTAAAGGAAAAAGCCCAATATAATCTCTCAGGCTTTTCCCCCAAAGTAGGATTTTCTCTCTTATAGATGCCAACCCAACTGAAAGAACACAGATGTGTTACTCAGGTGACATCATAAAGGTCTGGCCAGCCCCAGAGATGGAAACCCTCTCCTCAGGCCCAAATCTCCATTCTGAATCATATAGAAAATTCCAAATCTCAGGATGTTGGGAGCAAACAAGCTAAGAAGTTATGTAATCCAATACAACTCTAAAGGCGATGTGAAGTCATGCAGTTTGGCTTGTCCTCAAATATGGGTGTAACACTAATTTCTTTATTTGAGACAAAATTAAATTAAACAGTACAGAAAACTGAGAACTTTAAATCAAGCACTGGTCGTTCATTTTGCAATGTTTCGAATGTCACATCAGCATGTGTGTACATCTTCCCCTCGCTCATGTCCTGGTGGTCCAAGAAACCACTGGCCATGTTCAGATTCCTACAGAGGTGAAGTAGATAGGAGCTGCTGTGGGAGGCACACTGGAGCCCTGGGAAGGTTGGGCAGTCCCCCTGAATACTGCCTACTTGGTACAGCCTCTGGTGGTCAAAAATGAAGAATTATTCCCGCATGATCTTTCCCAAAGTGTGTGTGTGTGGATGTGTGTGTGTGTGTGTTTCAACATCGTCAGTGGTGTAGCACCAGAACCAATTGCAACCTAGAGGTACTAGGACCGATTTTGATTTATTTACTCTTGATCAGGGATTTGGAGTTAGTGGTATCAGGGATCACTTCAGGGCGCAATGGAAGGAAAAGGAAGGAGGGAACATGGGTAAGGGAGGGCCATGGAGCTCTAACTTCATGTGCGGCTCACATGTAGTCCAAGAGTTTGCTGTCTGTGTGTAATATCAAAGCAACCGAACAAATGTATTGAAAAATACAGAACAAATTGGTCAGCTGGGCTTAACTTGAAGCAGAAGATTCAAAGGAGGAATCCCACAGTGCTCTTGTCTTTCACTAGGAGTCTTAAAAGCCAACCTGCTGCTTGTATAAATGATGTGACTAGAAGAAGGGGCCCTTTGTTCTCTGTCTCTGTCCTGGTGCACTGGGTTTGGGGAATGGTCACATCCCACCCCCAGGGGTCTCTCTCAGAATAGTTAGCCATCCCAATCCTGTGTTTCCTATGTTTGACCAGTCCTTATTTATATTGTGTTCCAGCACAATTTAACTCATGGAAATTTAGTGAATGTTTGTTAATTTGAGGAAAGGCCTGGGATAGGTGCAGAGTCCCAACTCAGCTGCTGAGGCACTGTCTAGGACCCCAAGAAATCAGCATTCTCAGTATGTCCTTCTTTAATAAAACAAAAGCATTGGATTAGATGATCTATAAAGTATTTGTATTTTTTTTCCCCTGATTTGTAGGTTGCCCTCATGTGTTTTTCTATGATTGGTACCAGCAAGCAGGAAGCATCATTCACTTGACAAGTAATTACTGAATTTATCCTATGGATCAGATTTTGTTTCAGGTTTTAAGTTCACAAAAGTGAACAACATAGGCCAAATCAGTAAACTCTGCTCTGATCATATTCTGTTTGAGCAGGGATTTCACTCCAGTGAAAACCTGAAATAAGATGCTAGAATGTGAGCTCACACTGTACCTTCCTTGTTGCTAACACAGAGACATTGTTTCCATCTTTGAAGGAAGCAGAATCATCATCCACTTCCCAGGCATGATTTGGTAGGTATAGGAGAAGGAAGAGCTCCTACTTCTCCATCAGAGCCTGTCAATGGGCAAAGCCTTTCAAATGCCAACCAGAGATAAGGCTGGAAAATAAGCTTTCGTGGGAGATAACCCAACTCTGCAAATTCACACAAGAGAATTGATAAACAGCTTTTCATAATGAAGGAAGACTGGAACAATGTTATCTCTGAAGATGAAGGACCAGCAAACAGGGCTTCTGATGTTCATTCCATCACCTAGAACTCTTGAAAGTCAACAGTAACTAGTTCAGCACCCCAAGAGCTCACAGCTTGGAATGCACCAAATTACCATTATCATAGCTTTGTTGCCTGCCATGCCATCATCTCCAAAATCATCACTACGACTTACAAGTGTGTGTGTCTTGATTGATAGCCCCCATGGGTAACTTGTTCCATCTAATCCCAGTTCCAGGGACTCTGAGCCAGGGACACTTTTGCCCCCTTGTTCCTGAGACATTTGACAAGATCTGGAGACACTTTTGGTTGTTACAGTTCAGGAAGTTCTACTTGATTCTGGTGGGTAAAGGCCAAGGACACAACTAAACATCCTACAGTGGGCAGGATGGCCTCCCTCAATAAAGAAGTAGATAGCCAAAGAATGTCAGTATTGCTATAATTGAGAAACTCTGATCTCGACTAAAACTTCCTCAACATTGGTTAGTTATCAAGGGTTTCATGAGGCTGTGAAGAATTATTAAATAGTGTGAATAACTGTGGTGAGTTTCTAAAATGACCCTCTAGTTGCACAGTAGCAAAAGAGAGAATATTTCCAAAATTTACTTCAACCAGAGGGTCTCTTCAGGTGAATTCTGCATTAATTTGTGTCTATCATAAAGGCTCCAGTGATGACTGCATTTGGAATGTGATATCATTCCCCATGTGCTCCGAAGTCTATAGTCTGTGGGAAAGCAAGATTTAATGACTTCTTTTTTACGTTCATATTTCCAGCATTTCCCTCAATGTCTTTAAAGAAATTTGTTTTGGGCTCTGTACTTGACCATGGAAGAAAGGAAATTGGGTTGTCATCTTTATTAACAGGAGCATTTATTGGAGGGTATAGATCCAAATGATCAAATTGCTCAAGTCCTTAAGGAAGGCCACATCTGGACCCGCAATTTATGCTGTCATAAAAAGACAAACATGTCTCACTGTCTCTTATCTTGTTCCCTCTGAAACTTTCTTCCCAGTTCAGCCAGAGGATCTTTCTCAAGCAATGATCAAATATGTCAGCCCCTGAAAGAAACCTAACAGAGCATTGCCATTGCATAGAAGGCAAATCTAAAATCCTTGACATGGTAGATGTTTGTTTTAAGACTATGTGTTCAGATGTGAAGGAAGGAATTTTCTGTTTCTATGACTGAATCCACTTAACTTATAAGCCTCTTGTTTTGTTCAAGTAGTGGAACAATTAAGCCTGCCAAGTGAAGAAAACTACGTTGCTACAGTTTAAAAGCTGTTTCTTTTGGCTAATTATTCAGCATTGGATTTGCTCGGCCCACTCCTCCTTTTCCTCTGTTCTCAGTAGCATGCGGGTCCTGGTGGAGGCTTATGGGGTCTATAGGAGTTACATATTTGGTCTGCGGTTCTCTTTTCACTGATCCCTGGAGTATATCATAACCCATCGTGGACATGGGCCTTCTATATCAGAGGAGGTCAAAACAGGAAAATAAAAAAAACACTGGTGTTTGAAATAGAAATTTGGTATGCAGAACTGGTTACCTGGGGATGGAAGAGATGAGGAAACACATAGGAGACTTTAAGGCAACCCAAAGGCTAGCAACAGCAGAAAGCTAATACCACCCAGAAGGACAAGTGAGGATGCAGTATTATGAATTCAGGGGCTGCATTGGAGTGGCCTCTCTGTTGGGGGCTGGAGCTTTGAAGTGCACACAGTCTTTGCTGGAAATGTTGTCTGAAGCAAAATAGGATAGAAGTCCCCTAGATTCTTTCTTCCCCTTGCCCTGTGTCCTGTCAACATCTCCTCTGGTTACACTCATTGGGAAGCCAGGTGAGATGGGAGTCCGAGTAATGCAACCTGTAAGAATTAGCTTCTCCATGTCGGAGAACAGAGTAGGGGGACAGTGAGGAATGGATCTCAGGGCAAACTGGCTCAGGCCCACTATACCCTCTATGTTTGCTTTATGTGCTCCTGAGGCCAGGGGACCCGCTGTGTCCTTCTTGCTGTTAAGAAGATATGCTTTATATTGTCCACATCCCAATCCCCTGTCTCTGGTGGTTGGCTAACTTTCCCATTTCTGTGTCTTTTTCAGAGGTATTGGATGTTCTTGCCTGTTTTTCTTGACTCATGCTGAGTTCATAGAACTCACTGATGCTGCTTTAGGTAATCCTTTCAAACACCTCCTTCAGTCATTGTTTTTCTGCAGTTCATTGCCCCATGAGGCTTACTGTCTGGGAAAGTGTGGACACGGATATTCCTTAAACTTGACCAAAGTACAGGATCATGGTCCTCTTCTCATCTTCTACACCCTAATCAAGTTGGCTCCAATCTCTTTCCTATAGTTGTGAAACTTTTATTTCCTTTGTGGTGGGAGGGGGAACCATATTCTTCCTGTATTATGTTGGCACTGAGTTTATAGTTCTTCAGATCAAGAGAAACAGTACCTAGGATGATGTACTTAAGAATTTTCACCTGAGTTTCAACCATATTTGGATCTGATTTAAATGACAGAATCTTAGACTTCAAACTTATGGCATGAGACATGGAAGTTTTGAGGGAGGAGGTTGAGTGTATGTGGCATTTTGAGAGGGATGTGAATCACTGTAGTCAGAGGGCAAACTCTGGTGGATTATATTTTTTCAAAATGGCTGCCACGATATATCCCATCCCACATGCCCATTTTACATCATGAAATGGATACTCTTCCAATTCCTTTTGGAATACAGGTCTTGTCCCATTGGATCTGGCTGGACTTGGGACTGTAATGAAGGTGATACTACATGATATCCAAGGGTTGATCATAAAAGGTAACATAGATTTTATCTGGTTCTTTTCAGGAACTTGTTCTTGGAAACTGGTTATCATGCAGTAAAGAAATCCAAACCACATGCACAGACCATTTTTAAGTGGTCCAGCCAACAGCCTCAGCTGAGATCCTAGCTGATGGTCAACATCAACTGTCACACAGGTGAGTGAAGAAGGCTTCAGATTGTTCCAGTCACAGTCACTGACTTTTTCTGCACAAAGAATCTCAGGCAAATATTGCTCAGCTGAGCTCAACAATACTCATAACCATGAAAGGTAATAAAAATGATTATTGCCATTTTAAGCCATCAGTTAAGTTGATTGGTTATATAGCAATGATAACAGTAATAATTACTATTTCTGCCTTTGAAATTAAGAAGTTAGCCACAGGACTTTTAAGTTATTGATAAAACTAAGAGGGCCTATAAGTAAAAAAAAAAAAAAAAAAAGATGATTTGCATGGATCCTTTCTTATTGAAAAAATATTATTTTTAGTGAGTTCAGTTATTCAACAACATCTTATATCACCGGGAAATGTATAAATTACTGGAGATTCAGAGATGGTAAATTCATAATCTCTGGCCACAAGGTTCTCAGAGTCTCCTGAAAGAGACACAAACTGAAAGTCAAAAGTGACCAAATCATTAAATATTTATTGAGCACCTATGATGTGATAAGCACTCTACAGGTATTGGGAATATAGTGGTATTGGGAAGACAGGCACCTGGAAATTATATTAGTGGGTCATAATGATGAATGTGTGAGAAGCATTAGAAGTGCATTGAGGTTCTTAGCAACAAACAACAGAAAATGACTCTGGCAAAATTATTAGGTTGAACCATATGAAACTGGCTGTTTTGTAGGGTCAAAAAAAGGCTGACTATTGATAATCTCATCTGATGCTCCAAAAACAGGACTCAGGGGGCACCTAGTTAGCTCAGTTAAAAGTGTCTGACTCTTGGTTTCAGCTCAGGTCATGATCTCAGAATTGTGAGATCGAGCCTGGAGTTGGGCTCCTCGCTGGGCATGGAGTCTGGCTTCAGAATCTCTCTCTCCCTCTCCCTCTACCCCGCCCGTCTCTAAAAACAACAACAAGGACAACAGAACAGGATTCAGGGAGACCAGACTGGGGGATTAGCAGGGACCGAGGAAGCTCTGGAAGGACCGGAAGCAGGAAGGAGAAATCAACATTCTGTTTGCAGGAATAGCCAGTGGAGGTGCTACAGAGCTTCCTCAGGTTCTCTCCATCTGTGCTTCCCTCTTTCAAGATGGAAAGTCCCAGAAGACAACATCCAGTGGGCTGAACTTGGGTCATAGGCCAATTCCTTTGCTAGAACATGGGAATTTAGAAGAAAAATCTGGTTCCCTTGGCTACTATAGTAGGGTAGCAAAAGGGAATTACCCTCCCAGCAAGACTCCCTATACTAGGAAAACATTAATTACACCGGAGAAATATTACATTTATTAAGAAGGTAGATGGAGGCTGGGTCACCAAATATTGACTGATGTTTATGTATTCTTTTCCCAAGGCTTCTGTAAGAAAGCACCACAAACTGGGTGACTTAACAACATAAATTTATTATGTTAACAACATTAATTTATGTTGGCAGGGGTGGTTCATTCTGAGGGCTGTAAGGGAAGTATCTATTCTAAGCAGGCCTCCCTCTTTGGTTTATGGATGGCCATCTTTTTCCTGTGTCTCTTCACATTATCTTTCCTCTAGCATGTCTATCTCTGTGTCCAAATATACCCTTTTAACAAAGACCCCAGTCATATTGGGTTAGGACCCACCCTGATGACCTCATTTTAATTAGTTCTGTAAAGACCTTGTCTCCCAATAAGGTCTTATTTGGAGATACTTGGAATTAGGATTCCCACAGATCTTTTTTTGAGGGAACACAACTCAACCTATAGCCATTTAACTCAGAAGTACAGAGAAAAAGACTATTTATTCCTGAGAACGTTCAAGGGATAATAAACTATATATACAAAATGGGCTTCAACGATCTGATCGTGGCTGGATACTTCTGCTGAAAATAGAGAAAGATTTGGACCAACTAGACCAAACTCTGCTATTCAGTCTTCTTTATAAGACAGTTTGAAAAATCTACTATTGTGGGGTAAAGTAAAAGTCTGACACTCCCTTGTGCACAGGCATTCCACCTGCCCCCATAGGTCTCAAGCCAGGGTACACAACAGAAGCACCCAGAGTTTTTAAAATTAAAGATTCCTAGGTGCACCCCTGACCTACTGACTCAGGTCACTTTGGGGAAGGGGAAGGGAATTTTATAGCTAAAAAAAAAAAATCTTCCAGGTAAATTTGATGCAACATCTAATGCCAGCTTTTGTCACTGACCATCTGGCACAGGCGATTCCATTTATGAAAAAGTGTTCATAAAACCAGAACCATTTCAGGGACATACAGTTTCCAGACACTATAAATATTTGAAAGACTACCAGTTTGAAGATTCAGTATCAATAATATCAGGTGGTAACAGACTCACACTCACTTCTCTGGGGATCTTGATTGTTTTGAACCCACTCTCTGCTGGGAGATGCTTGCTTATCTTCCTAGCCCTCCCAAAGCAGCATTGTCCTCTAAAAAAAGCATCTTTATCTCCATTCCATTGCACCATGAGGGTAGGGTTGGGTCTCTTGGGAAAATGTCAAATATCAAATACGAAATGTTTAGAAGACCACAGTTTGTCACTTCCCAAAAAAGATGTATCCCAGGACGAAAAGGAGAATTGTTTCTTCACATGATGGTGGCTGCCAAAAAAGATGTATCCCAGGACGAAAAGGAGAATTGTTTCTTCACATGATGGTGGCTGCAAGAGGTTGAAATGGGAGTTTGGCAAGTGGGGTGGTCTGCGATCCATCAACTCAACTAGACGTTTCCTGTGGGTCTGAGTTTTTCTATGGGAACTTTCTGGAAAGTTTCTCTTGTAGAAAGTCCTTCCCTGGTGGGAGCTCTTGATCATATCTTTCCAACGGATGTAGAGTTCTGGCTTTGCTACTAGTCTCCATTCAACTCACTCTCTCGTGACAAAAGAGAAACTCAATTTTGCTAATTTTTCAAAAACTTCAGTCAGTCAACCAATAGATTGGTTTTAGGTAAAGAAAGCTATTTTGCTAGGTTCTTTATCGTCAACAATGCTTTGGTGTCTGCCTAGGTGCCTTAATGAGGTATATTTCTGAGGCAAGAGGAATAGTATCTGGGCTTATGACATGGGAAGTGAATGTTTTCCTGCCTATGTGGTAGTATTGGGTTCAAGCATCTGTTTTTCTAGCCCAGCACCTGTCTGCCAGGTGCAGAGGGAAACAGAGTGAATAAGCAAAGCACTGATTTTTCTGCGTGGCCTGATATTTACCGCTTAATTGGTTCACAGGAAGCAGATTGCCACTATTTATTTCTAAAGAAAACAGACCCTGCGAGAGAATGTGAGGGCTTGACCTTCAGAGTCTTCAGATTATATTGGCAAAAATGCCAACTCACTGTGCCTGGCACCTCACAGATGCTCCCTCGATGTTGCTGTTGTTTCTTCATCTCCCTAATCACATTATAGCCTGAACTCATGGCATCTCTCTTAGTGGCCAGTCTCCCCATGAAGACAGCTTCCATGCTTCCTTCGAACTTGTTCCAGTGAGCTTTGCCTGACTTTGCCAGCTCTTACCTGCCCATCAGGCCATGTTTGTGTAAGCTGCTGATCATTTAGGAGGCTCACCCCAAAGCCAAGCCCAGGTGTATAGGTGCCTCATCTGTTTTTCTTTGCTGCTCTCCAATTACCCACTTTTAGAAAGCTGGCCTTGGCGATGACCGTACTAGAGCGCCCCCCAATGCAATTGGCCATTGTCTGATATCCTGAGAGGGAAGAGGAAGTCTGCTTTTTTAGGGGCCCAGGGAGGTAAAAGCATCTTGACACGTGTGGAGACTCAGGCCTCCTGGCAAGTCGCTCAGCTGGTAAAGGTTATCCGCCCCTTACTATGGCAGAACACAATTGCTTTTAAGGAATGTTTGGATAAAACATTTTCCAGGCCACATTTCTTCCTCTGCAGGACTATGTTATATGTGACAACATTCCAATTTTGAGGCATGACTTGTGCCAATCCACACAGGCAATTAGAGCTGACACATTCCATGGGCTATTGGTCAAGTCCTCAATAGACCAGAAAGAAAACCCACAAAGCAAAACTTTACCAATAAAGGGAACCAATTGGAGCCATGCACGGAGCCTCAGAGCAGAAATTTCTTCCTCAACTGTACACTGGGCTCTTTTACTGGGTCACCATTTCTCCTGCCTCAGTCCACACCCCCTTCCCAGGCTGGGTGTGCTGGGTGCTATGTGATGTGGCTGATATTGGACATGGCCTCCTGAAGTTGAACCTCCAAAGCTCTAGGACTGTTCTTGAAGAGCTGAGGAGTTTAGAACTTTAAGTCATCTCCAGTACCCTCATAGTGAGCCCCAAAAGCCCTCACACCATGGAAGTGGGCTGCAGGTGGCGTGAAAAGGACCTCCCTGTTCCCACTCCCATGACTAGACAACACTATCAGAAACACCATTCAGTGCACAAATTACAAAGTAAATCCACACTCCTCCTTGGAAAGTTGTGATGTAATTTCCTAACTATGGATCTTGTTAACTCTTACTCACAAGTCTCATACACAAAGAAAAGGCTATCTTGAGCTTTCTGTGATCTTTGCAACATAAACCAGCTGTTCAAAAAGGAAGCCTGTTCCATGGATGGTTTTGGAACTTTCTGTCATTCTAGGGGCCTGGTTCTGATCACTGAGCTGTTTTTATCCTCTCGGTATCTACACAGCTTTAATTACAGAGACACATTAATAGAGCCATTTGGATTAATAGAAAATCTAAATGTGAGATGTCATTTAAAAATGCAGCATTAATGTTTTCAAGTATTCAGGGCTTGGTAATTCTGGAAGGAAAGTGTTATGTACAGAGACATGGGGGACTTAATACAACAACCATACAGATAAGACACAGAAGAGATATTTTTAGTTGTTGTCAGTTTGGGGTCCATAGAGAGCTTATGAAGAGTTTTCAACTATTCTTAAGCATATTAAATGAGTTCAGTGCAATCTTGTTTTCAATTCTTTTTTTAAAAGTTTTGTAAAAAGATATTGGTTTTGATGCCATAGTCAACATACTATATTCACCCTATTTTTAAATTCATGTTCTCTTCTCAAGGGGAGCAAATTTCATGCATGATCTCTGTTAAAGGAACCAGAATGAGCCCAAGATGGAATCCCTTATGCTAAGCCCCATATCAGCAAACCCAAGCTTACCCATCATTGTATGCTTGGCTTTCCCAGAAAAGGAAACTTAGGTCAACCAATGAGTGCTTGCCTGTAGAAGTTACCTGACAGGGCTCTTTGGTCATATAAGAAAAGTAATTTTACAGTAAGAACCTGTTTGCTTTTTTCCCAGAATAACATCCTTGTTCTTGCTCACTTTGCTCTATAAAACCCTCTTGAGCTGTACAACTCTTTGGAGCTTGGTTCTGTCTGGTGCCCTGTTGGGTGCTGCCCGATTGGTGAATCACTACACAAAGTCAAAAAGGTCTTTAAATCTCACCCAGTTGAATGTTGTTCATTAACCTTTCTATCAAGAACCTGTAAGCAGGGGGGCGCCTGGGTGGCTCAGTGGGTTAAAGCCTCTGCCTTCAGCTCAGGTCATGGTCCCAGGGTCCTGGGATGGAGCCCCACATTGGGCTCTCTGCTCAGTGGGGAGCCTGCTTCCCTTCCTTTCTCTCTCTGCCTGCCTCTCGGCCTGCTAGTGTTCTCTGTCAAATTAAAACAAACAAACAAACAAAACAAACAAACAAACCTTAAAAAAAAAGAACCCGTAAGTAGGAAATATATACAGCAGTAAAACGAAAGATTGTATTAAACCATATAGATTTATGATAAAACAATGAAAGGCTGCAAAGTCAAGGATAATCTGATATTTGGGAGGGTGATTTAAGTTTGTTTTTATAGATATTATTCAATTTTAAAAGCAAGTAATTACATACTTGGAGAGCATGAAGAGAAGATATAAGATGATTGCCAGAAACATCTGTGTTTTGGTAAATATTTAAAATATAATCCCTACTATGTTCTTTTTGGTCCCACATGTAAAAGACCATACAATAATTCCTCTTAGAGTCAACTGCTAATAGAATACAAATCTTTCCTGATATAATGGGAAGCTTTCTTTAATGAGATGATGAGAGAATATGATGCCTCAATAATCTATTCTTATTCTGTCTGCCAACGAGCTCAGAGCTCAATTTTATAATCAATCACAGTTTGCACAGGTTTCCAGACAGAATTTCTCCTCTTTCAACTCTGCTCTCAAGTACTGAGCCCCTATCTGCTATCTCTTTTTGGGCTGAAGCACACCATTTCTGAGGATTAGTCTTTACAATATCCCTATGATTACTTCTGTTGTAGTCCCCATTTTTCAGGTGAGGAACGTGGGATGATGAGAAGTCAAATAGGTTGGCCAAAGTCACCTAAGTGTCTAATGGAGGAGCTAATATTAAAGCAAGCCACTGTCTTCAAGCCTATGCTCTTAATCCCTGTGCAATTCAGCAGAAAAATGTACCCAAATGCTCATCATTCTTACGCTCAAGGAGTCGGATAAGAGTTCTTATCTCTATGTTGTTGTTGTTGTTGTTGTTTTACCTTAAAATGTTCATGTAGTAAACAGATATTACTGTTGTATTGACAAATAATTCTAATTCAAAGGCAGAATAACTAAACAGCACCAAAAACCTAGGGCTAATGAACACTGTCTATTTTGCTGTGTGTGGTAAGGATTTGATGTAATGTGCAAGGCCCTCACTTTGTAAGGTGATGTAGCAGTTCTGCTAGGATTGTTGTCCAGTGCAGGCCCTTGATTTTTTTGCTGACTTTCTGAGGAGCCACAGAGTGGAGTGGATGAGGTCTGAAAGGAAAGCGTGTGGAGCTTACCTAGGCAGTTGGCCAAAATGGCGGCTTGGCCAGTGCTGTAGCAACGGACACGAGAGGAAAGTGGATCCAGGACGTTTGGGGATAGGGCCCAATCTTTCGAAGTCCCTTGTGTTGGGCCGTCGGTCTAGTTCCCTTCCTGTCTATTGCCTGTCATCCAAGAAGGATCTCATTCTGAAAACCTTTTATTCGTTAAAATGAGCCCCTGTCTCAAGTCTTACTAAAAAGCGGTCTCTGACTCTCTCCCCTCTTTCCCTGGAAGCCCCCTGGGCCAGATAGGGGTGAACGCTGTTTGTGATCCCATGGCAGCAAAGGTGACCTTGTCTGTACATTGCACAGGTCCTTCCTGGTCACAGAAATGGGATTTCAAACCAGACCCAGTAAAAGCCAGTTGAGGAGTTTCACAAAATCAAAGCAGGATTTTTAGCTTCATACATAGTTTTGAGATGACTCACTACCAAATGCTTCCTAAAAGAGACTCATTAAGTTACGGTAACATTTTAGAATGCTATTTATAGTGCCAATAGAAAATGGGAGGGGCAAGTTATTTGGACATCGCCTCTTTCTGTGCACTACCACCCCAGCGATTCTCTCTTTTTCAGTTTTCAAATCCTCTTTGTTCCTTGACCCAAGGCAGAGCCTGCCAGAGACTGCCTTCTGATGCCCAGGGGGACTCTGCCACTGACCGACTCTCTGGGACTCAAGCGTCCCCATTGTATCTGCCCTCTCGAGCCCTCGCCCCAGCCCCTCAAGCCCGACCCTCCAATCTACCAACGTTCCTTCCAACAGTTCTGTTCTCTGTTTATGAACAATTCAGATGTACTGTCCTGAAATGAGTGGAAATGCCAGAGGTTATTTGTTCTGGTTTCCTTCCACTGTGTATGCTCCGTTTCCGCGGCTGTCTGTTGGTTACCTAGGATATGGACAGGGGAGGCAATGGATTGGCTGGGAGCTTGGATGGATTCCCTGGGAGGCTGTGGAGCAGGGTTTAGTGGTCAGTAGGATGCCTAATTGAGTGCCTGATTAACCACTCGATGACCCCTCATGGGCTAAGCCCACAGCGTATTCTCCAGAGCTCCTGGAGTTCCGCATGCATATGCCTATTTTGACTTGCCCCTAACTGGCTGTATCAATTTATATATCTGCCTTCTACTTAGCTATGGAATCTTCTAGAACTATGATCCTCTATTATTCTGTGTTGTGCCCAGCATGGTTCAAATCACACGGAAGATACTTAATATATGGAGGTCAAATATGCTGAAATGAACACTTGTTCTGTTTCTTTTGCGTCTGACATAAAGTCAGCATTTTATATTGCATTAATGGTTTTGTTGAAAAATAAAACTGACATTTATCAATCACCTATCATGGCAGGATCCCTTTAGATGTATTAATTTCTTTAAACTTCATAGCAATTCTATGATAATGTAGGTATTACTGTCTACAATTCAGATGTGATATTACCGAATTCAGGGAGAGCCAGCAATTTTGCCTGAAATCTCTTTGCTAGTAAGTAATGAAACAAGGATCTGGGATTCTGGGTGTCTTACTGTTTGCACGACTTCATAATACCCCAAACTAGGTTGCTAGCTCCATGGGGGCTTTCACTGTGTAAGTTAAACTGGGAAAATGTGCTTTTATGCAAGAGTCACTCAAAGAGTTGATATGAAAAATACCTTTTTAAAATAAATGAATATATTTATTAAAATAAAATTTTAAGAAGCTTTTTATTATGGAAAATTTCAGACATCACAAAAGTAACACGAATAGTCCCATAAACCTTCATGTACAAGGGTTCTCTCTACCTCGACCTGTCAGCATTTTCTCTATACTTCCCCTCACTTTCTTCTTCCCTTCACTGGACTATTTTGAAACAAATCCCAGATATTGTATCAGTTGACTAAGATTATGAAAATCATTAGCATAATGATATTCCTTCCCTAGAACATAAACAGACAATTTGGGTCAAGCCAGCTAGAAAAGTTGATTCCGTCCAGGTGCCAGGATCCATACAGCTGCTGTATTTCCCCAAGAATCAGGCAAACAGTTCCCATTATCCTCTGATCTCATTAGTTCTTAGAGGATGACATGTGTCCTAGATTAATGGAAAACAAAAGATCCATTAATGTGTACTCTGTCTTGTAGAGAGATTCACAGTTTGGGAATAAGCATGTGATTCTTCATGTTCTCTATGAAAACTCCAAAGAGTGCACAATGATCAGCACAAATGAGTTAAACTTTCAAGTGCTGTTACTTTTTTTTTTCATTGCAGATTTTATATGCCATATCACGTAAGGGAGCTTTTTCCATTCTTTTCAATGGTCCCTCTGTCCACTTCTCAGAGACTGTTTCTTGGTAGGAACGGCAGGAAGGATACCATCCGCAGCATTTTCCCATTACACTCTCAAGAGTTTGTGACTGGTTTGTAGGAAGAACTCACATTTAAAGGCTGACAGAAAAACTTACAGCTACCTCAGCATTTTGGAAAAAAAAAAAGTTTTGGGAGGAAGCCTCAGTAAAAGTGGTCTTTTGTCTGCAGGAAACAATAGTTCAATATTTCTAGTCCTCATCACAGTTTGGGTTATGATCAAGACTAGAGATTATGGCAATGGGGTTTTATGAAGAGGTCTGAGGATGTGTGTGTGTGTGTGTGTGTGTGTGTGTGTGTGTGTGTGTCTGTGTGTTTGCATGTGTGCATACAGTGCACCAGACCAAGGGGAGAGCGGACTGTGAAGGTGACAGGAAGGGCGGGTGGCATATCCACCAGGATGAGGAACATTTTGGTATCTGTAGCTTTATACACTTTGGAATCTCAGGTCTAAAAATAACCCCCATTTGGAACCCATGTTGTTTATCTGTATCCTGGGTTTTCCCATTCTTAAAAATACCCTGACATGCATATAAAGACTGCGTTCCAAAGGTTAATGCTCCTTAATCCTGAAGGGAGTGGTGACTGAATTCCTTATATATCAATCTAAGAATAGGTCTTGGTGCTATTCTAGTGTATGTCATAATATGAGTGGTTTCTTCTTTTTTTAAAGGAAGCAATAGTAATGGATGGAGAAGGAGAGGTTTAAAAGGAAGAGATGAATTTCTTTGGGCAAAATAAAAACCATCTCAAAAGACCTTAAAAGAATCATTGCATAGAAATGATTTTATCAGAGAGTAGAGGGGGAAAAAGAAATTGTATGACAACAACCCGCCCCCCCCCCCCGCCCCCAACCCTACTGTGGCGGTTTCCAGTTGATGCCTACCCAAAAACTCTGGAAATCAGAGGAAACTGAGTACTTTTTTGTTTGTTTGTTTGTTTAAATGAATTCTTCTTTCCACTCTGATTTCTTTGACCCGAGAGAGTTTCTGATCATTTCCTCTGCAGGCAGGCGGGCAGGGGCAACAGCCTTCGCCATGTCCTGCCTGCCTTCTCTACACAGAGTCTAAGTCTTCGTCTTTCTGTTTCTGACAGAATGTTTGGCAACCAGACTTTCTGAATCAGCGTTGTTTCTGCCCTGCTTGCTCCCGAGGTGCTAGCGTCCAGGAAAAGAGTGAAATAGAAAGCATGGAAGCTGACTTAACCAGGCTGGGGAAAGTTCCAGATAGATCCTGGTTTCTTCTCCCCTCTGATGGCCTTTCACTGTGCCCCAGCACCCCCATCACCTCTGACTGACCCCCAACTATATTTCCTCACTGTAGCTGGTTTGGGGTGAGTTACAAACAAGCACAATTTTAAGACACAAGTTGGAAAGGTCAACTGGGTTTTTGCTTTTTTTTTTTTTTTTTAAAGGACGGATCCTGCGGGCCTCCTGGCACCTCCTCGCTTCCTGCTTGAATGATTACAAAATGAATCCAGGAGACAATGAGGCTGTGGAAGATATGATGGAATCGTCACAGGCCTTCTCTAGTCTCAGGTGTCCCTTTGCCTTTCCCGGGTCCCTTCCCCCTCCCCCCAGGTCACCAGCATGTGGCCATTTCTGGCTCTGAGCTGGCTTGTCCATGGGGCATTTCAGGAAAGCTAGTGGCTGCGGATGAGTGAGACCTTTGCTCCTATGTAGCCCTAATAGAAAGATAGCTCTCTGGAAAGGCATTATAGAATGAACGGTAATGATACTGCTTAGGGTGGTGGTTATTTTGAAATGTGTCCTGGAGTAATCATATATTTCAGCACTCAGTTTAGGTTTCACATTCTCAAGCAGAACCGTGTAGAGTAAGGAGGGAGCTCTGTGCTCCGAAAAGCTCTCCTGATGTCATGCCTACAGTCCTATCTGTTCCTCTAGGTTATTTAAATGTCTCCTGAGATAACTGGCTGCATGTAGCCAACCCATCTTTTTATTTGAGGTTTTTATTATTGTTTTAAAGATGAATATATATGTCGCCCCAATAAAAGAAAATCACCAATTCAGAAAAAAGGCAGGAACATTTTAAACATTTTTGAAAAATCAGTTTAAGGGTAAAAGGGAAATTTTGTGACTTCAGTTATGTATTATCCTACATCCAGTCCAGGCCCGTAGCTCTTAGATTGCCCCCAACTCTTCTTGCCTCCCTGATCTTAACCTGTTCACAGCTTTGCGCTGCTGGCTCTTATTCTGGATCTGTAGCTCTAACCTCTCTCCCCCCGCTGGGCACTGGTGGGCACTGGTCACCCATCTCTAAGGGTCAGTTGGATATTTCACTTAGATGAGTGGTCACCTTAACCCTCTGGTTCCCAGTAGAGGGGATTTGGCATTTCAAGGGCTGTTTGACAATGTGCGGGGGAATTTTGGTTGTCACATTTGGTGGGAGGATGCTACTGACCCATGGGACAGAAGACAGGGCTATGCCATACACCCTACGATGCATGGCAAGGGTCCTCACACAACATCAGTAGTGCCTAGACGGAGAAAGCCTGCCTTACCCTGGGATCCATATACGGTTTTCCTCCGAAATTCTACTCCTTCCATGAAACCCTCTCTGAACGACCCTGTTTTCCCCTTTCTTTGAACTCCACTACATGTTTGGCATGAAGCCATGTACTGCCCTGCATTGTTCTTTAGAATTTGTGTGTGGATAGTTCATCTTCCTAATTGGATGTGAGGTTTCCTGACAGCAGGAGCTCATCTCCTCTTCCTTTTGTGCCTTTAACTGTACCAAACCCGGTTCTCTGCACTTAGCATTTCCTCAATACATTCCAGATAAATGAGCATATCTTCAGTGGATGATTGAATCCTGAAGTCTGAAGTTGATACATTGGGATAATGGCAAGGATTCTCCAAGAAACTTAGAGAGGGGGTAAAACAAAATAAAACAAAACAAAAAGATGCTCATAGAGATTTAGAGAAATTAAATAAGCACATAACGGAAGTGGACAGCATACTTTCTGATGCCCACAGAAATGGTCATTTGATAATTGGTTAATAATAATCTTAACACTTTTAAATAAAGACGTACAGCAGAGAAGAAAAGGAGTGAGTGTGTTAATGATTTATGTTAAGTCTTAGCTGGAGGATTCAAATGACTGAATTTGGGAGACATAGATATCTGTAGAGTGTTTCCTGTGAGATGATGGGAGTTTCATTAAACCTTATCTTAGCTTAGATGACATGATTCTCAAGACATTCCCCACCCATTTGTTTCAGCTCCACGCCAACCAAGCAACATTCAGATTAATAACCCAGCCTCCTAGCTGTTCAGTACATGGAAAGGGAGGTCTTAGATGGGAGGGGCAAGCACTCGGGACACTGGACATAGATATCAACCATAATAAATTAGTAAATTGACCTTTGGTTTACACATTAATCTCCTGTGAACTGAGGGTGTGGGTCTCTCCCCAAGATTCTGACTATGTCTGGAATTATTGATAAGGTCCAGTTGCTGACTGAAAAGGCAGGGGGCCAGACTCTGGTCTGTGACTCATTCACCAAAGCAGTGCCATGTTGGAAACGGCTTGACCAATAGCTAGCTGGCTTTTCCCCTGTGACATCCCTATTTTGCCTCAAGACTTTCTTTCCAGCTCCAACATATCTTAACATTGTAAGATTTCAAGTCCCATTCCTGATTCTGGAATTACAACTTTTTTTTTTTTTCCCCCAAAGCCCCTTGAAAATACCATTTATACTTTATTTAGAAATATTCTGATTGGAAAAAAATAAAACAAAAAAACCCACATGCGGCTTCTTTTTAATAAAGGAAACTAAGTGGGAAGGTCAAATTGCTCTTAGAACTTTTTATAGGCCTGGTAGCACTGGAAACATTTCATCATTAAAGAACGTGTGACAAGTCACTGGTACCATTTACTGAGGGTTTCTCAGGGACAGACCAAGAATAGCAAAAGGGATCTTTTCTAAAAGACTCCATGATTTGATTCGGTTTTCCTGAGAACAGCTAGGACTAATTAGAAATAACTCGCAGCTTGTATTGGTTACATTTGAGTATTTGTTAACAAGCTCTTGTGTGCAAAACAAAGATGGATTTTAACTTGATTCATCCATCCAGTCCTTTTTCTATGCCTGCCTCCATCTTTTCACTGAAATGCAAGCGTTTCTTGTTTAATGTCATTAATTAACAGAGGAAGTTGGGATGAAAATATCTTGAATGCTCCACCTAATTATAATCCCAGTCATGAATGCTGGAGAAAATGTGGCGTCTTAATAAAAAGAAAACAGTCTAGAACAATATTATGCAGTTTATAAATTCCACTGAACCACTGTACAAATAAACAATGCTACTGAATCACACAACAAATCATCTTACAATTAGGCCACACAAGACCAGCTGCTCTACAAAGGAGCCCGTGAGCCAAGGAGGAAAACTTTGAAGATAAATATTGCCATATGTGAAGAGAAAAAAAAAATCCCAACAAACCTTAATTGCATGGAGCATCATTTTCCAATGTTATTTGCCGTGGGAATAAAGGATTTCGTGTTGTGACCCATGACTGTTGTAAGCATCTTCTTCGGTACAGGGTATAGAATTTCAGATCAGACTGGTAGCAGCATGAGCGCGGATACATGTGAAATGTGCCTCCTTCTTGCTCCATCCCTATGTCTTTCTTTCCCTCACCTTGCTGGCATCTCTTACCACTCCACATACAAAATCAATTCTCCACGAATCTACGTGGGGTGTCTACTTTCTACCTCAGCTGAAGAAAAATGTTAAACATAGGCTAGCCTCCCAGAACTCTGAGTTGGTGGATATCCCCAGGGCACAGAATCATTTTAGCGTTTGTTAGAGTTCAGCAAGAAGGCTCCCTAAATTTGATGATCCATTCCCAAGCCAAGCATTAATGCTCCTTGGCTTAACTGCAATTCTTATGATTATCCTTACATTTGACAGTAACTACAGTTCTTGGATTATCCTTGTCACCACTTACCAACCCCCTTTTTCTAAAGCCTTGACAGTGACTGCATTTTCAACATCATTTATCATTTATGTCCAATAGTAACCAGGGCGAGACAATCATCCCAGGAAAAACGAGTCAAATTCCCAGGGTGCCAACACTAGTAGTCCTCAGCCACCATGGTGAAGTCCAGAGAGTAAAAGTCACCCAAAGACTGGAAGGAAAATTCTCGCCCAAATTTCTAGGGGTGATTCGTTCTAGTGCTTTTAATTGAAATCATTGGAAACACAATACTTGGAGAGCTCTTTGGAAAAAAAATCACCGTCTTATTATTATTTGTAAGATATTGATAAACTAATAGCTCTTTCTTCATAGATGCACCATCTTTCCGCTTACGTGAAGCCTTCCTTTGGTCTGTGATGAGGAAAGTAGTAATATGGACATCAAAGCCACGCTTTTACCGTATCGTGTTTGCACTCTCTTTCCCAAGATAAGATATTTTCCCCCCTCCTGCTTCACAAAGGAAGTGCTTCTTTTTCCTTTTACCTTCTCCTTCTTTGTGGAGCCCAGAATCAAGTTTGCTTGAGTCAGATTAGAACCTCCCAAAGGGACATCCAAGCTTATGGGTTGGTTATCATTATAACACTTGTCAAAATGGGATGCAAAATGTTTCAAGTTTGACGGTGGATTAATGTTAACATTTTTGAACAATTATTGTAGTTTATGTAATGTTTTATTTTAGAAAATCTGAGAGGAAAATTTAAGAGTTCAGAGGAGGCTGAATACTTTGTTCTTGGCACTGGGAGTGCATCATTAACAGCAACAACAAAAAACTGGAAGCCCCCATTTCCTTAAAAAGATATTTGGAACTTAAATTATATAGGGGCACCTGGGTGACTCAGTCGGTTGAGCATCTGACTCTTAATTTAGGCTCAGGTCATGATCTCAGGCTCATGAGATTAAGCTCCACATGGGTTCCACACTCAGCAAGGATTCTGCTTGAGTCTTTTCCTCTGGCCCCCCTCCCTTACCCCTGTTTTCTTTCTCTGAACTAAATATTTTTTTATTAGCATATAATGCATTATTTGCTTCAGGGGTACAGGTTTGTGACTCATCAATCTTACACAATTCACAGCATTCACCATAGCACATACCCTCCCCAATGTCCATCACCCAGCCACCCTCTCCCTCCCCTCCACCCCCCAGCAACCCTCAGTTTGTTTCCTGAGACTAAGAGTCTCTTATGCTTTGTCTCCCTCCCTGGCCCCATCTTGTTTAAATAAATAAATCTTAAGAGATAACATTAAAAAAAAAAGAACTTAAATTATATATAATTTGGGAGATCTTTTCTCCTGTATACTTACTGCTTACAGGTCATTATCTTCAAGATTGTAAATCAAGCATCCTCCATTATCCTTTCCCCAGGGGTTGCTTGGGTTTGGCTCTTCCGTTAAACCTGCTTTGTATTTGAAATCAGCAATGTTAACACAAATAATGTCTGCAGTGATGTTGAAAAGAATGGTGGTTGCCTGAAGTCTCCTTCTACACCCAATATCATGGTTCCTGTTTGTTATGAATTCCAATCGTAAGATGACACAATAGTTAAGGTCAAGGAGACACACACGGACTTGGGTCATCAAGTTGTATATGTGGAGAAGTACTCCTTTATTAAA
Organism: Lutra lutra; assembly: GCF_902655055.1. NCBI lineage: Eukaryota > Metazoa > Chordata > Mammalia > Carnivora > Mustelidae > Lutra > Lutra lutra. Next base: position 56,444,956 of record NC_062292.1, read on the forward strand.
TGGGAGTGTTACAAATGAGATCAGCTTAGAGCAGTTTCTGAAGGCGAAAGGAAGTTGTGTATGCAAAAGCAGAAATGCTCATGGGACATTCTCTTGCTACAACGCTCCTTCCATCTTGGCACAGGCATATGGCCTCATGGAGGTTCCCTATGATCAGTTGATGGAAGAAACAATCATCTACGCCTGATTTAAGGGTAGTTCTGGATGGCATGCTGGCACTATGCCAAAGAAAATTGTTGTAGTTCTATAGCTTCACTCTGGGGTGCCCTAAAGACACCGCAGGTAAGGAAAAGTCTATCAGTGTGCAAAACTTTAAGCAGTGTAATTAAAAGTCATTCATTTTGCTTAGAAAGAGAGGGTAAGAGATGTAGATGTACAATGACTCATGGCTGTGGCTATGGTTTCCCAGATGGTCAGAGACTTAGAAGGAGCTCAATTGGAAAATTAGTGACAAAAAGGACTGGGGAAGAAGTATGTGGATGGATCTCTGAATGTGCGTCCAAAACCAAATGAAGCAGAGGAAGATCTTAATGATCAATATACAAGATGATCTGTCTTATTGACAGAAGTCAATATTTCTCCCTAGGTGTCCCTTGACTTGCTCAATGGGTTCTTCAAACAATATGGACAGAGAAGTGGGAGTGGAGGTTGTACATGTGCACAGAAACATAGTCTTATACTCACTAAGGCTGGTTTGGCTTCAGCCACTGCTGAAGATCTGTCCTTCCAGCAGCAGAGAACAAGACTGAGCCCCTAAGATAGCACCATTGCCCGAAGGTTTAGGCAGAAATCTGGTGGCAAGTTGATTGCATTGGGTCATTTCCTTCTTGGAAGAGGAAAGCACCATCATTTTGTTCTCACTGGAATAGACATTTACTCTAGATGTAGATTTCACTTCACCTTCCTGTAGTTCTTCTGCTAACACTACCATCAATGGACTTCTAGAATGCCATGATCACCACACAGTATTGTTTTTAACAAAGGACTTCATTCTACAGGAAATTAAATCCTGCAGTTCAGTGCTCTTCCTGGGTTCCCCCATTGCTCTGAAGGATTAGGCAGGATAGAATGGTAGCATGGAGGGGTCCATGGGTGGCTCAGTTGGTTAAGAGACTGCATTCAGCTCAGGTCATGATCCCAGGGTCCTAGGATTGAGTCCCACATATGGCTCCCTGATCAGTGAGGAGAATGCCTCTCCATCTCCCACTCCCCTGATTGTGCTCTCTCTCTCTGTCAAACAAATAAATAAAATCTTAAAAAAAAAATAATGGTAGCATGGCTTCATGAAGACTTGTTACAGTGCCAACTGGATGTAAATAGAATAGATTACTAAAGTCATAGCCTCCAAGAGGCTTTATCTGCTCTAAACTAGTGAGCAGATGATGGTCTTCTTTCTCTCATAGATAGGATTTATCAATCTCATAGATAGAGGTAGACATGTTGAATGGTTTCTCTTATCTCACTCCTAGTGATAAACTAGTGGAATTTTTTCTTCATGTCCATGCTCTGTTGGTCTAGAGGTCTTAGTCCCCAAAAAGAGCAGAAAGAGCAATGGTTACATGAAAGGCGAAGCTGAGAACCTGGAGAGGTTGGCGTGCAATATTGTGACAGAGGGCACAGCTCAGGGGGTATAACTCAGGGGTAGAACATTTGACTGCAGAGGGCACAGCTCACTGGCAGGTTACATGAATTATTGGAGTTGGAGACTTGGAGGCAGTGAGAGGCTCACATGGTTTCCAGTTGACCCTCGTAGATTCTAGCTTACCCTCATGGATTTCATTTGTCCCTGCTTTCTCTTATTTTGTGTCCATCTTTCCTTTCCTGAAACCCTGTCCTTCTGACTTCAGGCCCAGTGGTACATAAACTGCTGAGCTTATGATTGTGTAAAGTCAAATATATATCTCTTCCTGGTGATCTTGCTTCTTGGATTGAACTCTAACAAACCGATTAAGTTGGAATCCAATATGTGCCTCTAGCTCTAAACGTGATCTTAGACAAAGCTCTTTGTGCAGATCTTCTCATCTATAAAATGGGGATAATATTAGCCATCTTTTGGGTTGTTGGGAGTGTTTATGAGCTAAGAACTAAACACTCTGCAAGACACAGGAAGCTCTCAGTAAATCGTCACTACTACCCACAAAACTTGACTTTAATTCCAGATGATTCTACACAGTATTAGGGAGTTTAGAGGCTGGGAAAGATTTTGAGATGTCATCTGGACCAGTAGTTTGCCTTAAAAAGATCAAACTTCCCAGTCTTTTTAGGGTAGAAATCTTACCCTTGTTAGTGTAAATAACACTATACCCAGTGTTATTTATAAGCTATATTCTGGAGAGAATTCCTTCAGTGTTTATTATTACTGAGAGAAGGGTTTTAAAACTAAATATTAGATTTTACAATCCAAATGAATGCTAGTCTTCAAAATAGTCTTTCTGGGTCTATTTTTTCTTTTTCTTCTGTAAATGAAGGAAGTTGGAAAAATTTATCTTCAAAGTCCCTTCTAATTCTAGAATGTTACAAAGCTTAGTCAACTGGGAGGCTATTCATTTATCCTGGAATATTTCTTTTCTTTTGGGGAACAGGAGTAGGTATCTCTGCTTGGACATTTTCTTCACAATTGGTTTTTTGAGATCAATCCAGACAGAAAGTCTCATCACATTATAGCTAACCCTTGTTTGTCACTCAAACTAAGCTTGTGTTCAATGAAACTTGGCATTGAAGGATTTGGGGCTCTTACCAAAAGTCATATCATTGTCTAAGGAAGATGTATTGTCATTCAAAATAGACCATTCAAAAATAAGATTACAAGAATCTTTGGGATAGTACCAACACCATCTTGGAATATTATTAACATTTGACTATTTACCTGGGCAAACCAGAGGAGGCAGAGACTTCCCCTATAGGCCCCCTGTTGGAGTGTTTGAGGAGTTAGGAAGTTCAGGGTTAAGTCTTGGTGCCAGTATTTACTAGCTTTTCCCTCATGAAGCTACTCTATTTTTGGAAGTCTTAGGAGGCTCATCTATAATCCAGGAATGATATAGCTATCTAGACTTCTCATAGAAATACTGGGAAGCACAAGTAAGATGGTAGGTATGAGACTCACTTGAAAGCACGTAAGACTATAAGGCAGAGGATGGCAAACTCTGGCTCCTAGATCAAGTTCAGTCTGTTGCCTATTTTTATAGCCAGCGAGCCAGGAATGCTACAGATGAACGTGTGTCCCACTTGGATGATAGGGAACACCAGCTCTGAACCCCAACTACGAAAAATGTTACCACCCCTCCCAATAACTTCTTTCTTCTTCTTAGTAGATCTATATTACAAAAAACTATACTCAATTGTATTATTACATTTTGAACTATATTAATAAAAATTTTGTGGAAAATTTGTCTTTTTTGTTATATAAATACTTTTTAGTTAAATGACTACAGTATCTTCTATTTCGCCTCCACAAAGCCTAAAATATTTACTATCTGAGTTGCCAGGAAAAGCTTGTCGATCCTTGTTTCAGACTATCGTGCAAAGGACTTTGTATTATTAACATACACAGAGCTATTGCTCATAAGCAAAGGTTGCCATAAACTATTCGTTTGCTTTTCTTCCTGGTTAGATTACATTTCTTTGTTTATACTTGAATGGGCATAACACAACACTTTCTAACAGGTAGCAAATAGAGAGAGAGAGAAATCTCTTATCTAGCTGAATTCTAATCTTAATTTAAAAATATGAATTGCAAAACTGTGAAGTTCTAAATATGTGAAAATGGGGAGGAAAAAAAAAAGATTAAATCATAAAAAAGAATCTGAAGAACCAAACCAAGAGTGGGGGTGTTGGCTTGTCTTATGTTACCCCCCAAAGTCCTCGGAGGGCTTCTGTGATTGGTGGACTGTTGGGGGGCGTGGCTCAGAAGAAGAGACTGGTGTTGAGAAAATGCACCAGGGGGCTTCGCGCAGGCAGGTATGAAGCCTGCCTCAGATGGAAAGCCTGGCAGTTCCAGTTATGACAGTAATAACATCTTTATGGGTAGGGAAATCTTAAAAACGAAGCAAAGTCAGTTCTGTGTGAGAATGATTTTAGATGTGGATGTCTTTATTAGAAATACAAAATACTAAAGACATCCTCATGGACCTGGGCTTTCCTTGTGTGTTTTCACGACATGCTTCGGTATCTTCATTCCAGAAACAAACTAAATAAATAAAAGAATAGGTGAGGAGGGAAGGGCTAGGGATTTTCAGACACATACCCCCTGCTCTTACTGTCGTTTCAAATGCTTGTCTCCTATAAAGCCAGGAGGGCCTCTGTTAGAGATCAGTTAGGCGACTTAGATTTTCTGGATGGTAGAAGCCAGGATAGCAAAGGTGGTGTTTCTCTCCTGTGAGGGGAAGTCAGGGGTAGATGAAAGAGAGAATAACCTTTACCTCATAATTTTCCTTCCCCTCCTCTCTGTGAGAGCCACATTCGTCTCTCAGTGAAGGTACTTGGAGAAACTTGCTAAAATTTTCCCTCATGCTTGAAATTTACTTACCCTGGGTAACAGGAAATGTGGAGTCTTGTGATGTAGATTGTTATACCAGATGGTAATCTTAGCCCATTATGTAGATCGGCCATGTGCGTGAGTCATCCATTTGGGGCTGACCTCAGCCACTAAGAAATTGGGTTCCACACCACTGTTGTTAATAAATAACAATAATAATAATAATAATAAACAACGGTACTGATTATGTATTATTTGGACGCATGTGTATGAGGCTATTAGTCTCACATGACATGAAGTATGGAACTGTTTTCTTTTTCTAAATAATACATCATTTATGCCTGACCGTATTGCTAGATTGCTGTTTCTTAACTGGCAGGGGCAAACACAAAATTGAACTCCATTAAATTAGGTCATTCAGACATCTGCCCCTTGCGCTGTACGGTTCGTTGACCACTCTGATTGCATTGTCCTTCCTTAGCAGCCAGTTTCTATTCTTTCTCAGACGACCCTTTTCCAGGCTTTGTGATTGGAGTCACCTGTTTAAGGCTGAAGATGACCTTGGGTGGAGGGACCTACACTCTTCACTCTTTCACCTTTCCTCCATTTTAACTTTAACTGGAGACTTCAGCAGTGGAAAACATTTTCATATTTATTATAATTTGGAGGATTTGGTGGTTGCAAATAAGCCAGGAAGGAAAGGGCTGCATAGAGATAACCACTTCAAGGTCCGGAAGTGTGTTTTCTTTGCTTCCCACTGTCTGTCCACTCAGCCCCTCCTTTACTTCTCCCCTGCCTCCCTTCCCTCCTGCCTCCTTTGCTGGCACTTGTCCTTTATGAGGGCCTACAACTGTGCTTTGCCCATAAAGGCCAACATCCTTTTGGCTTTGGAGCTGTCTGCTGGCGGGCGTTCTCCAATGTGGCCCTTGGCTGTTCCTCTCATCCCGCAGCTCCCCCCCCCCGCCCCCGAGGCCTCTCCTTGACATCTGATGCCACTCTCAGGCATATCCGACTCCCCCTCACAGTTCACAGCACCTGGATAAATGTGTCTCTCCTTTCTTTTCTTCCTCTTCCTTTCCAGCTGTTGTTTACTTCTAAATTTGGTCAGATATTGGGCCTCCGGGAAGTGCAAAACTGAGATTCACGCTCTCTGACATTTCCTTCACCCAGCCTTGTTGTTCTTGGGCTCCTTTCGCTCTGCCACGTTCTTGCTCAAACTTTCTTCTGGCAGGAGGTGATCGGGAAGGCCCTCCTTCCTTCTTCCTGCCTCTTTTTCTCAGGAGGCCTTCAGAACCGGATCTGGAACCAGTGCTGTCTACACAGGCAACTCCTGCGTTTCTGATTGTTTCCTGCTTGTCTCTTTGAGAGAGATGCCATCATCTCTTTTTTGCTTGGTTTCCTTTACTTCAAGATAACATTTCTGACCCAACATTGTAAGGATAAGAACTCTAGGGTCTAATGGTAATGAGTTTATATTCATTTTTTCCCCCCCTTGGTCTCTGATTGTGACTACAGTCCTTCATTTTTGGACTAAATTTGGATCAGAACACAGAGATAGCAAGTCCATAAAGGGTTTTAATCTGCACGGAGCTCGATTGGAACACCCTAATGACTAAGGTACAAAAGAAGCAAGTTTCCGTGGGAAATAGGAGGCACTGGTTTTCCTCTTTCTAGGGGCAGTTAGAGAGTGAACTGTTACTGAAATTGTGCAGCCCTAATTTTAGGTAATTCGGGGGGGCGGTTGGTGTGCTTGTTTTGGTTACCTTACCGTTTGAGGCACAGAACTCTGAGGTCCCTAGGATTCTTTGGAGTGGGGTCCTTTATCATCCAGAACTCTCTAGGCACAGCCTCCCTCACAAGGATCCAAATTGCATCTTGGCAATTCAGCCGCCCTCTCTCCTACTCTCAGAGGAAGCAACTCTTCACAGTCTATGAAGGTCTCAGCAGGGACTCCTCTGAGACCCGCTTGGCTCCCAGCTGGGAAGAACTCTCTCTCCTCAGTCAGTACAGGAAGCAGGCTTCAGATCAATGGAATGGGATCAATGTAGGACGGAGCTCCAACCCCAGGGACTGTAACAACTGACAAGTAGCAGATACTCTCTTGCCTGAGATTCCTCATGGATGACATCGGGATATTACAGCACCCATCTCATAAAGGGACAGTGAGGATAAAATGAGAGAATCCTGTGAAGTACCTGGCACCAGTAGATGGCCGCTATTTTTATCTATGACCCAGTGGGTAGAACATTTCTGTGCTCTTCCCTGCCTGAAATGGAGATGCCTTTACATCATCCTTCATGGCTATTCTTAATTACTCTTGTCATTTGACTTCTAAGTGCCCGTCACAAACTTCCTAACAGGCCAAATGCCTGTAAAACAATATGAATGCCAATTATATAAAAAGTCCCTGCAGGACTCTGGGATCCTGAAATTTGGTCAGAATTTTTAGATCGTCATGGATCAAGGCCACTGAAAAGCAGAGCATTTCGAGTCAAGGATGAGCATTAATGCTAACTACTATCCCCTCCTGCCATAAAAGACTAAGCCCTTACAATCGTACAAGATACCTAGGTAGTAACGTTCAGGTGGAACGTAAGAGGTCAAGACCAGAGTTAGGAGATGTAGGTTTCAGAGTTGGTGTCTTCAGATCTAATGTCCTCTGATCCATGATTGTGAGCTTCATGGTTAGAGGATAAACTCCTTTAAGAGCTTATTGATTTCTGAAGGCAGGTACGTGGGGGTTAGAATTGACAGTGATCTGAGATAGCATCAGTTCCTATATTGCTTTCTGGGCTTATCTGAATATTCCACTCTTCTCTGAGAAGTAACTTGCCTCCCCAAATAATGAGCATTACTGTAATCTGTCCATGCAACAAGCATCTGTCTATGCTTCACAAATCTCTTGTCCAAAGCTCACACTTCATACAAGGGACTAGCATGCTGATTTCAAAGGGACATAATTATCCAGTTAAGGAGATAAAAGTTTAACCTTGAAACAGGAAGATGGCTGATTACTTGTTCCCCTCATAGGGGACTGTACTTGTTCCCCTCAGTTTTCCTAACACACAGGGTTAAATACTCGAGGTTGAGCTCTTTTGCTCTTTTCTGAAGCTTTTTCCCCAATCACTAACCAAACTACTAGACATTATCTCTGTAAGATACTGTAGGAAATAAGAAAAAACAATTCTTGAATTAAAAGTGCCTCTTATAAAGGATGATAAACGTTAGTTCAAGATTCTGTGACTACAGATATCAACAGGATGGCTGATCAACATGATGGCTCTAATAGAAAATGCCAAGAATCCAAGGACACTTGTGTGATGAGTCATTGCCATTCAGTTTCTTCCACAAATGGTCTTAACCTAAGCAGGACTCTTAAATCAACAAATGATAGTTGCTAGAAAGGCATTTTTCAAATTAGCAATGAAGTGTTAATTATTTTTCAGTTTCTATTGGCAGTTTTTTAATCCAGAGCATGAAATGCAGAGTCCCAAGGATATAGAGAGGACCCAGTCCTCACCCAATGTGTAAACTCACTCCACATTGTGTGGAGATGATTTACATTCAAGTTTTTCCTACCAAGTCTTCAAAAATTCAGTGTATTTGACAAAGCACTTCTTAACTTGGATGAGGCACACTTTCAATGTTCAGTGTCCCATGCAATTAGTGGCTACCATATTGGATAGATCTATACAGTCACAAAGGAAAAAATCACTTCAGTACCCTCTAAGCCTCTTCTAGACGGCCAATAAATTTTCCAACAATGTATATATCAAAAATTTCTTCTTTGTTTTGCATTGAGATATGCATGCTTTTAATTTCTACCCTTCATCTGTTCTACCATCTCAATCATACTTTTAATACTAGTGAGATGTGACATTGGCTTTCAGAAGTAGCAGCAGTATACATGGAAAAGAGTTCTATCAACTAATCAGGTATTCCTTTCTGGTTCATGTTGTCCCTATAAAGTATCATCATTTCAGTAGCACCCTCCCTGAATTCAGTGAGAAATGAGTTAATTTCGGGCATCCATAGCTTGCTGTGAGAATCTTCTTTCCAAGTTAGGTGCCCTCCATGGCCACCTTACTTAGGTTATAGTCATTTTAAGTTATAAAGTCACCAACCAGCTGGTCAGTTCGGTTCACATTTCTTCATTTTCCCCACCAGGACATCATGACTCACCTTGTCAAGTGTCCTTCCAAGACAGTCAAAGTTCTCAGCTGTCAGAACAGGAAATAAGTTAATATTTCTTGCTTAGTTCAGTGAACCCAGAGTGAGCTTGGTCCAGAACCACTCTTTTCTCTCCCCAGGCTACTGTCACCTCTCATGTTCCTCAGAGTTCTTCAAAATAATTGACAGTGGCTCATGGTTCTCATTTTTTGGCTTCCTCATCCCAAGGATCTTAGATAAGATAAGCAGTTTGTCTTTCTTCATTTTCAGTGTTCACTCTTTCCTAAATTTTTAAATGTTCCTAATTTCCTAAATTTTAAATGTAAGCTAAACATAGCTTATATGCCTATTAATTTTTAAGGTTAACTTACTGAAATAAGCTAGAGAGAATTTTCCTATCAGGGCAATTTCTGAAGTCAGAAAGGTCTTTTAATTAGGGTGATGAGAAGATATTTACTTCTTGGATCAGAGAAGAGGGAGAACAAGTTTTTTTTTTTTTCCCCATAGAAAGCATGATTTCCAAGGGTCTACTGATACCACTTTATTTTTCCTTTTATCTTTTCCCCCTACTGATTCACTGTTTTTGGCAGTACTGCTTGTTCTACTATTCTCTTCTTGTTATTCCAACTTGCTGCGTCTCTTTAAATTAAAGGGGTAGGCATTATTTTCTTTTCCAGTAATATAAATGATAGATCTGAAGGTTTTGTTTTGTTTCAGAAGCACAGAAAAGCAACCAATCACAAGTCCTGTGGAAGATAAATATTTCTCCAGCTCCTTATAAAGTCATGTTTTATGTACGGCCCAAATTTGGGTCATGTAGTCAGCTCATCATTGACTATATCGCATCTTAATTTTGTTTCTAGATGTGGCTTATTTGCTATTCTGTGAATTACTGTATGTTAGGGGCTATATCTTATTAGTCTCTGCATTATTAGCACCTTATGTCTAAAAGTCTTTCCATGAATACCATGCCATCCATGAATAAATTAATGAATGAGTCACTTATATGGTGCTTAAATACAACTTCTACCTGAGTGTTTCCTGTTCGGAAATGCTACTCTACATTTAATCTATTACTATGTTGGATAGCTTTAACGATAAAAAGCTTCTTTTGTGTTAAGTTAAAAGTGACCCTCAGAACTACCGTTTTCCCATAGAAAGCATCTTTCCCATGTATTTATTCTACATATTACACGGAAGGTTTCAGGCCTGATGAAGATAGCAATTTTGTTTTTGACAGGAAGTACTGTGCTTATTCCTCTGCTTGTTCAACCATCTCCATTCCAGTGGCATTCCAGTGGCAAACTTCTGGCATGCCAACCACACAGGTCATTTAGGGAGAAATCCAAATTCCATTTAGACACATTTTGAACTCCTCTAAATATTGTACTTTCTCAGGCTTCCAGGGAGCCAGTGTTTATCACTGGATGAGTACAGTTACAGAGAGATCAAGGACTTAGTTTATTCTGGGTCACATCCATTATAATGGCCTAGTTTAGGCCAAAGAGTCCTCTTGTTCCCAACCACTTTCCTTCATCTTAGCCTGAAATTGTCGGCAACGTTGCCCTCCTTTCCGGGATGAACCTGACCTGAAGCCCAGGCTGAGACTGCTCTTTCTTTATTTCAGATTGGCAGTGCTTACTCTTACTCTCACAGCTCTTCCTCTCTCCTAGACGCACTGCCAGACAATATAGTATGAAGAACCCAGGATCTGACACTCGTCTTTGGCTCAGGGCTGGTTTGTGAATCACATGTCGGATCAGAACTTTAAATCGCATGTCCAACACAAAGAGAGATGACGCCAGTGCTTTGAAATGTCTTTTAACACAAAAGATGTCAATTCAGTGACCACCCTGCCACTCCCCCACCGCTCCCCGGCCCAGCTCCCTTCTTTCTTCTGCATTTTCTTGGAGGTATTTAGAAGTCATGTCATCTTTGTGAAATACGACTTTAGGATAAAGGTATGTCAATATTGTGAATGTGCACTAAATATTGCAAGAAACATGAGACCATGGTTATGTCGGCTTTGATCACACCGATTCCCCTAATTAAAAATTCCACTGAGGAGAGTGCTGTGGAATCATGTAAATGCTGTGAATTACTTAATAATAATAGAAATATTCAAAGCATTAGTGATTAATGAACAGATGTGAAGAGGCAATGCAAACTTGTGGGAAACCATTTCTAATGGTGATGTCATCAAGGAACAATTTGCAGACATAATTACTAAAAAATTATCAGAGACTTCCTTGTCAAGTATTTTGTATGTTTATAAAGCTGTTGGTGACTCATTTTAGAAGTCTGGGAGACTTATTTGATTTGGAATCAGGATTTTATTATAGCTTAGCTGTTATGTAATAGTTTACTCAGACTGATGGGGAGATATTCTTCCATGTCAACATAACTTCTATGTGTGCAGTGAGATTTCCTTGTAGTTATTTCAGCAATTCATATCTGAATGCTTTCCCATATTTTCATGCCTGAGTATATTCTCAGTTTGTAAGGTGGAGCTCTAGAGCCGCCATGGGATTAATTATTCAATAGATTACCACTGGCTTAGGACACTGGAACAAAGTTGCTTTAGATGGTGAAGTTGGTAATGCCATGTGAAGTGACTGTTTCTGGCATGCCATAGACTCAGGATACGGGTTTTTTGTCTTACATATGTCATGCTACTTAGCAAAGCCAAAGTCTTCTATGGCTTTGCTAAGGTCGGTACCATGATTAATCAAGCTTTACACACATGCCCTCAAAATTCCAATGTTTGAGTGCAAAGTCATCTGGGTACATCCAGTTTTTAGGTTGGCTGGGAAACTATTGTTTGATCAACACCTCCAGTTGCTAACTAGAAAGAAGCATTTCATTTGGAGTTTCCAAAACACTAATAGCAACCAGATAGACATTATGTCTGTCCTTTGCCTCAAATTTTAATGATGTTGTTGTCTCCAAAACAACTCCAAAAGAAACATAGCCTGAAAAATGTGGTGCTTTCCAAGAAAGGTTGGGTGTTATCTTTGCTCTAAAGGGGACAGTGTGGAGAAATAATGAAAGAATGAGCAGGGAGGGCTCCTGTATTCTGTTCCCGGCTCTTCAACTGCCTAGCTGCTACTGTACCATTGATAATTTTTCTGGTTTCTTTTTCTATAAGTTTCTTTATCTGTTGACTCAGGGAAGCAGAATTTAACCATGCAGCCACATAATTAGTCTGAATATTTGCCTACATGGGCTTATATGTAGATGTGAGATCTTATTTAAACCCTTGTAAATGGATTTATTTTATTACTTGATATCCTATTTAATAGTCCTTTTTGCCTCAGCAATGTGTATTAAAATGGAGAGGAGCAAGGAAGGAAGAATAGGATAATGAAAAAGAATTTGAAACAACAGCTGAAAAGGACTAGACTTGCTCCTTTGGGTAAATGAAGGCCAATAATATATTCTGGACGTGAGCTGCATCATTCTTCAACACGAACAACAGAAATGCCTGTTTTGTAGTCATGAATAAAACGAAGCACATTTTATGATCCAGAAAAGTCACAGAAAGTCACTGTATAAAGGCGCCACTTCCTTTTGGCTAGTTTTTCATTTACAATAAACAAAGCTTCTATTTTAATTCCTGAAGCATACATTGTCACGCAAGATGGTCCCAAGAGGAAGGAATGGAGCTTCCTTTTGGCATCTTCTGGAAGTTCTCTAAAGCAATGATGTAGCTCTGTCATTTCATGGGGAGGGTCCATACATCCATGGAATACATTGTGGGATAAGGCTGAGTAAGAACAGGGACCTGCAGATGCTTCCTCCTCTGGCCCCATCTATTTTCAGGTCTGGTCTCTGGCTTCTTCCATATTCTCACGTCCAGTCAGCCTGTGGTACTGGAAAAGCCACACACACCGTGCTCTGTGTAATTGTTGATGCTCTGCTCTCTACCTCTATCCATCAGACCCCTGTGCCTGGGCTAATCTTCACCCACATTTCATCTTCTTGAATCCTACTAACCTGCTAACTTCCTTAACCCTACTCAATTGCCATGTTTCCTCCCTCCTCTGGATTTGAAGGACTTCATGCTTGACTTTACCTCTTTCCCTGCTCTACTCCCAGGGGGCCTGGAGCAGAAAGTGTCTGGCATTGTTAGTGTTGGACCTGAAGTATTGTAAAGGAATGAATGAATGGGATGCACCTAGTGTGTCCCTCTTGTGTTTCCTGGGACAATGTCTATGATATGTTCATCTATGCCCCCTATAGTGTCCAGCAAGTTCTGTGCATGCATAGATGCTTAATCATCAAATGAGTTGATCTGGGTCTTCTGGCTTTCCTTGAGTGCAGGAACCTATGAGTTTGTTATAATTTAAGCTAAAATTACAATGACAGTTATTTGGATCATTGCGCAACTAATGTTGCTCAATTGATGCTGTATAGGAGGTCTGAAATGGTAGGATTAAATGCTAATGTTGCAGGCTATCTAAACCTATGTTATGACAGAGCTGCATGGGATTTCTGTGGTCTCTGGATTTGACCATTTAATTTTGTGGACAAGAGAACAGGGTCAGGGAGGTGCCTCCTATTATCATACTACTGTTAGAACAGGCTCTGGGTGGCAAGTTTTCATACTCTGAATTCAGGGCTCATTTCCTATAACTTGCTGCCATGACTTTCCCAGAACAGGCAGATCAGATTAAAAAATTACAATAGTAAATCTCTGACCAGATTTAAGTACTTGTTTGCATCTGGTTTGGGAAAATTGGGTGCTGTTCAGCAAAACTAGTTTCCTTTTTATTTAGCTACAACTTTTCAAGAGCCCTTAATTCAATGTCACTTGCATTAATGTGGCTATTTGCATCTGAAAGCGTGTCCCTGATTTCTTCAAGGTACTTCAAAGGTCACATTTCACTTCTAAACTACACTTCCTTCAAAATATACTTTTAGGTGCCAGAGATTCCTTCTAGCTGAGTAATGAACATTTCTTTAGTATTAAATAATCACAGTCATTGGAGGTTAGAAAAGATCTTAAGACTATCGACTCTACCGATATTTTTATATTATTTTATATTTTATATTCAAGGAAACTGAAGTTTAGGGAGGTCCTAACTTTCTAAAGTTCCCTCTCCCCAGCCCCGCCCCACCCCCTAGCAGTCAAGACCAGGAATAAGAAGTCTTTCTAAGACAGCAGGTAACTATCATCATCTGTGTATAAAGGCTGAACAAAATGAAGGAACCCTGAGTCTTGCCCTCAGGAAGGCTATATGATAATGCTACAGCTGTTGGGAAATTCATTTGCTAATGATCATTGAAGAGATATTTCCAAAGTTAAACAAACAGGATTCGGGCACTGACTTGACCTGAATGATTCAATGAGGAGTGTTAGAGACATCAAGGAGGGTGGTGATGGAGGAGTGGGCCCTTGTTAAAATAACCCCGTGCTTTGTCATGGCCACAGCCTCTAGCCAGTGAGCTCACAGATGTCTGGCACCTTCTTTCCCTGAGTATCTCCAGTATTTAGGACACTGGTCTAGCTCATATTAGTGAATGTGTGTTGAATGAATAAATGGCCTGATAAGAGAGTGTTGGCTAGCCAAGTCTAGATCCTTGTTAAAAAGGAAAGAAAAGGAACAAAACGATGAATAGCACACTAAAAAAAAACACCAACTATATCTCTAGTATTGGGTTATAAACATTTGAGCATCAGTAAAGCCTTTGTTAACTAAATCTGGCTTGAGAAATTGGACTTCAGTGACTTAGGTATGAAAAACAAGGGAAAGATAAATAAATCATGCTGTAGAAACCACAAAAGCAATGTGCAAGAGGTCAGAGATGATTCAAGGCTGGCCTCTCAGTGTTTGCTCATCCATTTATTTATTCATCCATCGAATACCTGCCTGAGTGCCATTTGGTGGGATACAAAAACATCAAGGCAATTGCCTTTAAAGAGCTCAGAAATCTACTCCGATTTTTCCCCTTCTTACCCCAAATTTGTATGTTCTATTGTATAAAATAAAATGTGAAAATGCTGAATGGAAAATATTTTAAAGGAAGTTGGGTATTATTCTTCATGTGTTCTTAATAGGAGTTTGATGAGGGTACTTAATTTTTCATTTTATCTCCATACCTGGGAATTTGAAAATGATTCTGGAATTTCCTCCAAACAAGATACCTTTCCTTCAAAGGCATTTGTGCTTCTTGGGAATGTAGCTGGAGTTGTGGCTGCCCTTCCAGCAGGTCTAATGTCATAAACCCTGTAGAAATCCTCCCTGTGGTTGGGCACGGTCTGGGTTTTCAGTCCACACACATTTGCTCTGTGCCTGCATCACCCACAGATTAGCGAAGCAAAACCACAGTGTTTTGGGAATGAGATATCATTCTACTTGGAGTGCCTTACTATTTCTAAAAATGCCCCTATCAAGCAACTCTGAAGGAGTACCCAAAATGTAGACAGACTAAGACAGGCATGTGTTTTATCTAAAACCAACCAATTATCAGAAAATTGCTACCCTGCGCTTAGTGTGCTAAAACTGATATATATGTATTTTTAAATTTCATTGTTGGTGACCTCTATTGAAAAGCTAAGATTCTTAGGAAATTATGATTGTGTACACAATGACTATGTATCATATAATGAAAGATCCCAAGCAGGGATGATCAACAAAAGGTTTAACAACTAGAATTACATCAAACAATCAGAATAGTGACCACAGACAACTGCTACGTTTGCACTGGTACAGATTGGTTAGATATTAGTTCTGCTTCTGTGTTGCATTCACTGAGCTGTCACATGGAAATGACAGCTGAAATGTACCTGTGCACCTTGTACAGGTAGAGATCAACGTTACACAAAACCACTGCAGTATACTAATGTTTGTTATATAGATGGTTATCAATTGCAAATGCAAATATATTTATTCTTTGTCTCACTTCATCAGTTTTTCCTTCTCTAATGTATTATTTCTATTAGGATGAAAGCATATTGTATTTTATCTTCCTACTTAAAATGCAAACAAACACCCATTCTTTAGGCTATGTTATCATGTATCTACCCTGTTCTATCTCTTTTCCTTTTAGCAAAGTTCCTGGCAGGAGTTCTTCCACAATCAGGAAATATTTTCTTTTCTTTCCTTCACTTGCTCTTACATCCCCTTCAATCAAGCCTCCTTCCCTTTTCTGGAAAGGCCACTGTCAAAGTCACCAAGAACATGCTCGCTGCCAAAACTGATGGGCACCTCTCAGAACTCTTCCAGGTGAATGGTAATAACATTTAGTGCACTTGGCCTCACTCTCTTTATTGAAACACTTTCCCTACTTGGTCCTTGACATCACTATCTCATGTGCCTCCTACCCCAATGGCCATCCCCCTCTCAGTATTTGCTGGATCTTTCACTTCTTAGCTTTGGAATGTTGGAAGACTGCAGGTTTTGGTCCTTGGATCTCTTCTTTTTTCAAAATGTATGTACTCTGTATGTGATTGTAGCCCCCAGACTTCGAGAACTATCTAGTACCCCAATCTCCCCATCAGGGAGACTGTCCCTGACCACAGCTCACCAGTAGCAGCCAAGGTCAAGTTTAAATCCTTGTCCTACTCTATTTCTCTTCCTTACACTTACCACCACTTGACAGTCTATAGATAGCCAGCAAATCCTTATGGATTGCGTATTGTCTTCTTTCTTCCACTAGAACGTAGCTCCGGGAGGGTAGAAATTATCTGGCTCGCTAATGTCTCCTTAAGGCTAAAAAAGACCTAGCCCAGAGTGTGCGCTCAATATATTTGGTTGAAAAAATAAATGAATATGTACAAACTGAAACTAAAAAAGACCAATAAGGGAAATCTGTTTCATACTGTGTAATTTATGAAACGTAATCCTTTTTTTATTTGCAATGACAGCTTATGTCAAGGGTTGGTCAGGCCTGCCATGGGTCACATCTGACCATTCTCCTTTGTTTACATGTTGTCAGTGGCTGCTGTCACATTGCAACAGTGAAGTAATAGAGACAGAGATGGGGTATGGCCTGCAAAGCTGCAAATATTTGCTATCTGGGCCTTTCTGGAAAACGTTTGCTGACTCCTGGTTTAAGTATATTGCGGAGATCGTTTCATGTAAAGGGTAAGAGTATGCCAGATGTCCTGGCTTTAAATCCCTATCCCCTCCTGATCTTCTATGGCCTTGGCTAAGTCACCTGTCCTGTCTGTGCCTCAGTTTTCTCAAATGTCAAATGGTGATTAATACCAGTACTAACCACATAGGGTGGTTGGGAAGAGAAAATGAGTTAATACATTTGGAGTACCTCAAATCTGCCAGAAACACACTTATTAACATGACTGTGTGGTAAGAAAGCAATTGCAACTGGTTTGAAATACAAACACAGCTAAGCGTAGGGATGTGTGCTTCATTTATACCCAGAGATACAGCACAATTGACTAAATGTATTCCCCTTCTTCACTGGCTCATTCTCTTGAGTCTTGGATGAGTTGGTAGGAACAGATCTATTTTCCTTCTGTTGCAGATGGAGAACTTCACATGCAAACTGTGTCTTTGCTAAACTAACCTTTGCGGCATACATACACAAAGCAGATACATTGGTGTGTGTTGTCTACTCTTTGTTTTGATGGAACTTAGGGAAAAAACTCCATTGAAATAGGTTACATGGGCAATTGTGTGGGTGTTTATATGGATATTTGTCTGACATTCCTCTTTTCATTTGATTTTACACTATCAGGTAGGTCCTGTTGGAGGCATCTTAGGATCCTTGCAAATTTCCTCCTCTGGTCTACATACTTGGAAAATTCTGGGTAATTTGCCCTGCTCTTCAGTGTTCTGTCAAGTTCTTCCTCTTCTGGGTTAGCTTCCTGGCTCTCCCAGCTTCCCAAATGCAGAGAGCTCTCCCATTCTTGGAATATCTGTCACTCATTCTCTTGGTCCTTAGCAGGATGCCACAGTCCCTCCAGTGCCTTCTCACTGTCTGTGCTCCAGCTACCATAATCTTCTTTCAAAATCTCCTCCCACCTGCCATGCTCCATTCCATCTCATGCTACTCCTTGTATTGAAATTGCTTTTTTTCCATATTTGCCTGATTGGCTACCACTCACCTTCTGGGTATTAGTTCAACAGTCACTGCCATAGGGAAGCTTCTGGAACAGCCCTTCTCACTCTTGACTAGGACCAAGATCAGGCCTCTTTTCACATTGCTCTACCTTTTCCTTCATGGTCTGTACCATCATTTCTATTCATACAGGGCATTGTTATGTGGTTGTCTGGCTAATGTCTATCTCTTCTACTGGAGTAGGCTCTTCGTAAGGAGGAACAATGTCTGTTTAGATCACATCTTATTCCCAGCAACTAGTGCAGTGATTGACTCATAGTTTTTTTTGAATGAATGAATAGTGAGTAACTGATAAAAATGAAAAAGATAAAAGGATGATAACACACCTGTTTAGGGTCCAAATGTATTCAATAAATTTTGTTGAGTGTTCTCTCTGTGTTAGCACTGTGCTAAGTACTGGAGGCTCAGCAGAGAAAAAGGCAGGTGGGGGAAGAGGTGAGATTCGAATGGGCGGCTTTCCACTCTGTATCTATGCTTAGTCCAGTGAACACTAGGGTCTCACGGTGAGCCTGGTCTTGCTTTTCAGATGGAGGGAAAGTGACTAATTGTGTCTCCAATTTCCTAACATGGTATCCCAATATAGTTATTAGTGAAAAGATATTGAATCCACAAAACTGAGATGCCAGACTCAGTACCCCTCAAAGTTACTGCAGCCAATTAGTAGCTTTGTAACCAAGATTTTCTGTTACATTTTCAAATTGGTTTATAACTTTCTTCCCTCCACTATGCCAATCAATTCAATATCAAATGCCAGCCATCTTGTCACCCTCTTCCCATTATCCGCACTTTGCTAATCCTTTGCCTTCATACTATTAATTACAAGTTTTATGAATTTAGTGCTTCCTGTTTAATTTTGTGTGTATGGTATTCTTAATTTTTCCCTCTCAAGCTATCATTTTTTTAAAAACATGAACAATTCAGACTAACAGTTATTAACTAATGGCAATTCATTTGATTTCCGTTTCTGTTTTTTTTTTGTTGTTGTTTTTGTAGTTTGATTGCATTGACTATCATTACAGGTGAAGGAGGGAATCCTTGTAGTATCTGGATCCATATCTGTTCAGTCCAAGTGTGATGCTGTCCAGAATAGTTCCATTGCAGGTGGGTGCCAATATTTGATAACTAAGTCTCATAAAGCACA
Organism: Lutra lutra; assembly: GCF_902655055.1. NCBI lineage: Eukaryota > Metazoa > Chordata > Mammalia > Carnivora > Mustelidae > Lutra > Lutra lutra. The sequence goes on from NC_062292.1 coordinate 56,463,828, forward strand.
GGAGACTTGGGGACCATCAGGTCTAATCCTCATACTTTCCAGTTGAGAAAACAGACCTGATGAGATCACATGATGTGTCTCCCGGGGTTGGGACAAGAGCTCCGCTCTCCCATTTCCCATTCCAGGGGCCCTTCCCACTTTTTTCATACTATCAGACTCCTTTTCATAATCTTCATGAAGCTAACAGATTGTCCCTTTTCTAGCAAGAGTAGAACTTTGACCAAAAAGAGAAAGTCCCATGCAAACCCCTCCATGCTTCCGGCCATAGGGCTCTTTTTGTGTCATTTGGAGAAAGAATATCTCATTCAGGTTGCTCCTTTGTGTCATTTAGGAATTATTTCTCCATGAAAACCAGGCCCTCAGCGGAGCTGTTGATAGCCTGGTGTATTGTGATTGATGGATATCCATTTCTATTTCCATATCCCTGCTCCCTGATATCGTCCTTTGGAGATATTGCTCCAAACTCATGAGGTTGTCCGAGGGAGAGAAAGACACTTATCAGCCCAGCTCACTGACTAAATAGCTATTATATTCTCCGGACTGAGGTATTCTTGCTCCCCTGAGCTTTTTCTCAGGTTGCTACCCTCCACCCGGTCTGACGGCACTGTGAGCTCATTGGCTTTACTATTTGAGCTTGATCCATAACAAGCTCAGAGTTTTGTTAGTGGCCTATGGACTTCCCAGCACAGAGCAAATGAAAGCTTCCTGAATGGAGCATAGTGAAAGCCCAGGACCTGCTCTGCCTTGCTATTCTCCTCTCCAGCACCCTGGGGATAACTGCTCTGCAAAACAGGGGCTGGTCTGTGCTGGAAGCCAACTGGAAAACCCTGATTAGAATAATGCCCAGCAGGTTTCTGCTTTCTCTTCTCCTTTCCCTAGCCTTTCCCACCCTCACACAAAGTAGGGGATGGCTGTTGCTAAGGGCCAAAATGACAAGACCTGAGTGCTTTTAATTGTTATTTTTACAATTAAATTAATGGCTTTTAATTATTATTTCAAAGACTGGGAGCCAGCGTCTACAGGAAGGAAAACTCAAGACACTGGGAAGGCTATTGTAGCCTTCTCAATGGGTGAGAAGGATTTTATTCAAAGATGAATGAATAAAGGTTAAATGAAATGTATGGACAAATTTATATTTGGGATGAAACATTCTCTATTTAATTATTATTGGCCATATTAAAAAAAATATTGGCTATATCAGGCGATGAGTGAGTGTGTTCAGGACCCTGGTCAAAGTGAATGGTTTAGAAGGCAGGTGGCGACCATTTCAGTTAGGATTTGAAGTTGGACTAGGCAGGGCTTCAATTATTTTACTATCTTCAATTTGGCTTATTAAAATAGATGGGAGAGTTCCTCCCCACCTCCCAGCCCAACCAACCTCTCCCTTCTCTTTCTTTTCCTTCCTATTACAGTCTCTTTTTTCTTCTGAGGCTTGAGTGGATCCTGAATTGAGAATGAAGAACAACCATTGGTTCTCTTGTTGAGTCCACTGACAATAGTTCCTGAACAAAATCTTTCCTCACTGATGAGACAGGGTCTGTACCAATTTGGGTATGTAATATGTGTCAGCTGAAATTGGTTCTTACCCTAAAGTTCCAATGACAAAGACTTTATGAATCCTTGCCAAAAAAGTAAAGGTATATTAGATGGAATGGTCTGTTGTTCTGTCTATAGTTTCTATTTCTCCACTTTTTCTTGTGGTATTGTTGAAAAGAGAAAAACTTTCCCTTAGAACACAATTTGATCGGGTCTGGATAGAATAGAATGGGATAGAGAAATGGAGGCTTTAGGATGTTTGGAGATATTGCAGGACCCAAGAGCTTTAAAAAAATTTGGGTTTCCCTATCCCTGAAAGAGAAAGAGAGGGAATCTCATCAGTAAGGAAGAAGTCCTGCTCAGTGTGAATCAGTTCAAGTCAATATGAATGATGACTTATGTTCTGAGCATTTAGGGGAGGCTGGCACTCCGCAGAGCCCTGTTGGTTTTCTTGGGAGGCTTGTGCTCACAGTGATTGTCTGTTGAGGTAGTTACAGGCTCACTGTGGTTGGAGTAATGGTGATGACACATGTAAGTCACTAAAATTTGTCTTCTGAAATGATCCTTTCTGAAATGGAGTGTTGCAGTACAGGAAGTTGTGAATTACTGAGTGGAGTTTCCTGTTGGAATCTTTAGAGAAGAGGGAAACACGGGTATGTGTCCTTGGTAGATCATCCAACTTGTAGAGCACTGATGATATCTGATTCAAAAGAAAAAAAAGTGTATATGTATGCACATGTATACAATATCAATGTGTGTGTAGTGTGTATATATATATATATATATATATACACACACACATACACATATATATACACACGTATATATGTGTGTGTTTATAAATATTTTTATACTTTGTGTGAATACAAATATTTTTGTAAAATTTATTAATGAAATTGAGGTAGCTGTCTCTTGCATGCTTCTCCCAAATCCATATATGCATACCACAATTAATAATGGCATGATTTTCTACTTTGTAAAACAATTGCTTTCCTTCACAAAATGAATCTTTATCAGGCTGTAAATGTATAAAGTAGGAAGTTCCCATAGTTTCTTTAAAATAAAATTTCCTATAATAATAATAATAATAATAATAAGCATTTATTAACCTTATCTCTTGTGCCAGGTGCTGAGCTAAAAGCTTTTTTGAAATATCTCATTTAAATCTTCCAATCACCCTAAAATGTGAGGTACTATCATTATCCCCTGCTTTTCAGATATCGAGGCTTAGAAAGTTGAGTCGCTTGTCCAAAGTCACATCATTGATAAGATCTGCAGCTGGAATTTGATCCTAAACAGTGTAACCCTAGAGCCTGTCCCCTCTCCTCAACTGTATAATTTGGGGGCCCGTAGGTCTTATGTGAAACAACACATCTGCTTGGGATGAAGCAATGGACATGACTAAGGTGTGACTAAAATAAAAATATTGAGCCTTGGTGTGGATCCAGTGTCATTCATTTTGACCAATGTTTTCCTTTCCACCTTTAGGGATTTTTTTTCTTCTTTTTTTCTTTTTAATTTGGGAAAATCTGATATCAAATAAATTCACTGAGTTCTTGCTGTGTAACCATGTGGCAAATGCCAGTTCTGGGCATGGAAAGACAGGCAAAGTATTAAAATATAGAATGTAGAGAAACTGCCAATCTAAATTTGTCTCTGTAGAAGAAAGCACAGTTGACTTGATACAGAATGAACTATGCAGGGACCAAAGCATTTGACTATTGGGCAAGAAACTGTGTTGATTTTGAGGTGATGAATGACTCTTCATGCACAGATCTTGTGGAAATAAAGCCAATTCTGGCATTTCGTGATGTTGCCCAAAGATAATTCAGTTGTACCCGAGTGCTTGGGAAATCCATCGGACCCCTGCCCTCTCCCATATCCTCTCCCTGCACACACATCTCGTCTAGAGACCGTCATGCATCAGTGAGGGAGCCGGAGGAATGCCTGGTAGTTAGTCAGTTAATAAAATACAGAATCGCTTTCCTAGAAACACCAGTGAGACAAAGGAAGATGGAGAGAGAAATCCTGGTCCTACCAGCTGGATGAATGGGTGTGAGAAAATGTGAGGGAGACTTCTTGTATAAACACGACTGAGGTTAAAGATCACTACGGCTGAGGCAGGCTAAAATATGGACAAGGGGAACGTGCCAGGCTGGGCGAGCAGGGTGCTGTCTATCAGGGGAAGTGAGGAGTGGGTAGGAGAGGGGTCCATGGCCTGTGTTTATCTATTAGCTGAAGTTTTGATCTCGAGGCTGGGAAGGCCATGGCCAGAAATAAATGTTTAGGGCATGACATTCTTTCCATGTTAGGACATTGCATTCTTGCTATTTGGTGGCAAATGACTGAACAGCGAGCTCGGTCCCATTTATGATCTAATTCCGTAGAAATGAAACCCCGGGCATCTGGTTCAGAGCATTCCAGGAAAGAGTTAACGCTGAATATCGCTGCCTCACTCTTTTCTTCCTTTTTGGTGAATGACAGGCTGGGGCGCTGCTCTGGCTGTCTCCCAGAGGGGCATTCTCTTCTTTTCCATGGGGTTTGTTGTCTGTCCTTCTGCGGCACAGAACAGCTCTCTTGCCCTTCCTCTTCCCCTTGGCGTGAAAGCCTCTTACTGAGCATACACCTTCTATCTGCAGACTGCGGAAGAGAGGGTAAAAGAAATGGAAAATCATTCCCACTTTGAAAACGCTGAGAGCGAGTGAGTGTGTGGGTGTGTCTGGGAGTGTGTGTTCCGTGTAGGAAGCGTCTGAGAGGGGTCCGGCTAGGAGAACTTGGAGCAGTAACTCTCTAACCAACTGAACAAAGCTTCCAATAATACATGGTGACATTTACACAAATATTTGTGGTTATGCTTTCCATTTCTTCTTATAGGAAACACGTAAGGTTTTTAAATGCTTTGGTGATGTGATCAGTAGACAGTAGTGGGAAAGAATTTCCCTGAAACTTGACTTGCAATCAAAATAAGGAAGATCTGGAAGAACGCAGATGATTTCAGCTAATCAGGATACGGCCCTTTCCGACATCTGGATGTCCAAACAAGTGTTTTGAATTCAACACTATTAACATGTGTCACTTTAATGAATATTTTCCTTTGGAGTCGATGGGGTGGTTACAGTTTTGGCCATGATCTCGTGGTCTGTTGCCTACATTACCTGACCCACACAGTCCATTTTCCTTGTGTTGGCTGTGGGAAAGAAAAAAAAGTGGAAAATATCTCAGAACCTGGAAAATAGTCCTGAGAATGTGACTCATCTTTTAATTGAACCACTTCAAATAGAAGCTCTCTAAGGATTGTCTTCTCACTGTCTGTGACATCATGTGTAACAAAAGAAGTAAGTTCTCTCTGTAACAAAAAGATAGGGAAAAAATTCCACAGAATGAGATGGGACTTTTTTTTTTTTTTTTTTTTTTTAAAGCCTGGCATAGAGGGTCAGGTCTCTGCACACTCATCCTTTTGACTTTCAACAAGACTAACAAAATGACAAGTAACTTCTTTGGATCTGAACGTGTTTCTAAGAGGTCAATATGAGCTATCTTAATTGTTCATTTACAAAATCCCATACAGGAATATTATTTCATGCTTTAAAAAGTCTTTTTAGGCCTCTGTTATTTGCAGACCCTTCAAACACATGGTATTTTCTGTAAGGGAGAGTTCTTGGCTAACTCAGAAGGCCTTTATAAGGAGCAGAGGGGAAGGAAAAGGGCAGCCCTAGACTGGGTGCTATGTGTGTGTGTGTGTGTGTGTGTGTGTGTGTGTGTGTGTGTATGTGTTGTGTGAGCGTGGATGTATACATCTCCATCTCTATCCATGAGTGGATATGCACATGTGTATGTGTGTGTGCATGTGTGTGTTTCCTGTTAGACACTAGGCTCTTTGAGAGAGTTATCGGAGTGAGTAAAGGCATAGATTTTGGAATCACAGACCAAGGGTTCTATCCAGAAGCCATAATTCTCAACCTCCAACAGGTTGCTTCACCTTCTGAGCCCAAGCTTCTCCATCTGCGAATGAAGGTTATGGTAGCGCCCATCTCACACAGTTGTGGTGAGAGAGCATGTGCAAAGTGCTTTGCATGGAGTCTGTTATAAAAAGCACTCAAGAGAAACCTTAGATATCAGTGACTGGATATCTGTCCCCTTCATAGCTCCTGGAGGAATTTTTTTCTTTGTTTTTAAATAAAGTGGGTGTTCCATCTGTGTTGTGGGTTCTCCTACTCATAGCAGTGTGTGGGCTCTTGAGGCAGAGAAGCCGTCCACTCACTCTGTTGAGAGAGGCCCTGCCACCTTCCCCCCTCCATCTGCACCACTTCCCACCCGAAGGCCCCAGGAACACATGGTGCACAGCTCTGCGGACTTTCCCATTAGAGTCGTGTATGTGGAGAGCAGGATCCCACCTCCCTACACACTATCCAGTCAGGCGCCCCGAGAATCCTCCACTGACGGGAAGGAAGGAAGCCAAACCTACAGAATACAACAGACTCCAAATCTAGGGGATGATCTTGTTTCGAACTGACTTTGACTTCCTTTGAGCAGTTGCATACTTTCCCACGTGTTGCACTGAGTGTAAGAGAGACACTGAGGAAGCCTACTGCCTTCCCATTCGAGATGTTGTTACCATACCATGTTTTTTGGTGAAAAACTTTCTGGTGGAATGTTCCCCCTGGTGCTCCTGACAGTTGTTTTCCAGCCACCACTCATATGATCGCATGCCATGTTTCCTAAACTCTCTGCAGCAAAATATCCTATTCAGAAAGCTGTTTGGTTAGTTATGGTTTCAGAATTGTTTACTTATGCATTCAGCAAATACTCACTGAATGTCCTCTGGGGATAGGTGCTGGGCTGTGAACTGGGAAGAGAAAGCCATTGAAGATACTGGCTCTAATTCCAAAATGTTCACGGCACAGTTGAGGAGAGAGACAAGTATGTTGGTGACTCCTGTGCAATGTGCTAAGTGCTGTGATGAATGTGGTAGCACGGGATTTATGGGATGGCAGGCAGCGAGAGGAGAGGTGAAGTCATGTGTCCTGGGTCACAGAGTTTGTAAAGGGTGGAGGCAGGACTCAAGCCCGATTTCTATGGCTATGAAACGTGTGTGCTTACTTACTTTCTAAGATATGTCTCTCTCTTTCTCTTTTTTAAGATCTTATTTATTCATTTGATAGACAGAGGGAGAGGGAGAGAGAGCACAAGCAGGGGAGCAGCACGCAGGGGAGAAGGAGAAGCAGGGTCCCCACTGAACAGGGAGTCCAATGCTGGGCTCAATGTCAGGATCCCCGGATCATGAGATGAGCTGAAGGCAGATGCTTAACTGATGGAGCCACCCAGGCACCCCTAAGATATGCCTCTTTATTTAGTTGTCCACATCATAGATTTTACTAGATAACTGAAAAATGATACTTAGATTTTGGGAGATGACAATAATTCTACAATCATATGAAGGTGGGCTATGTCAGTGAAAAATTTTAAAGTCTACATTATTTTTAAGAAACAAAATTTTTACATGAACCAGCCAGGGAGAGTGGTAAAGGCTAACTCACACATAGAAAATATAGCAGAAAAGAAGAATGCGTCTGAAAAATCTACATCAAACGACACATTCCTGGAGCTTCAAAAGTTCCTTCCGTCAGGTAGGCATTAGGCTACGTGGACCCAGACCACGGTGACTTCCTCAAGGTCCAAAGTGGTCATTCAAGGCTGGTGTAGCCACTCACAGAAACCGCTGGGAGCCTAAACTTTTCCTAACTTCCTGTCCCACCATTCTTACCATGTGCTTTTCGTCCTCAGGGGCACAAGATGACTCCTTCAACCTCCAGCCATTGCCTTCACCTTCAAGCCAGAAAAAGCAAGAAGGAGTGAGGGCAAGAGATGCCTGGCAGCTGAGTTTGACCCTTTTCATTAGAAAAATAACCCTATGACCTTCCGCGTCGCTCTCATTGTCCCATGCTGGGTAATATGACCACCTTGAGCTGCAAGGATTCTGGAGAGGTGAATGCTCTCAACTAGGCTAAACTGCTACCCTACACAAACTCTGGGCTCCGGTAACGAGGGATGAAACGATGCCCTCTGAGCTGGGAGCCAGCTCGCTCGGCCACATTCCATTGAGTAGGTTAACTCTTTGCTTAAACTTGGCTAAATCATTTGTTCTCTCACCCAAGGAAATATATCCAGGACAAGAATACAATTCAATTTAGACTCATTTGAATGATCACATGGTCTCATTTGTGTCTAAATGACAGAATTTGTTAAAGGAGCAAACACCGTCTTCCCTTCCCTGTGCTGCTGCAGCCCCCAAGTGTTCTTTTTCGGTGCCGGTGAACCACGTTCTCAGCTCTGTTAGGCTTTCAGGTGAACTATTGCTAGGTTTGTTATATTATCTGGTTTTTCTTTTATTCCTAATTTGTGCCATGAGTTATTTTCTTTGGATTGTAATGAAAGTTTTTATAAAATATGCCTTGGATTTAGAAGAAAAATTAGCAGAAGAAGAACTGAGTAAACGTGTGAATACAGAAACCAAAGAGTACAATAATGAATCACTCAACACATATTTATTGAGTGTTTTCCACGGCCAACGTAATTACGTTATAACACAAAACTTTATTATTCCCCTTGGCACCTGGCACTCTGCACTATGCATGATGGTCAGTAAATGATGCTGAGTGACAAAACGGTGTCTATGCAGATGGAAATGGTCAGAGAAGTAATGTCAGTTCACCAAGCATCATTGTCAACGTCGTCACCATTCGGGTCTTGATTGGTAGAGGTTAGTTTTCAAGTGAAGGGATCCTGAGCTGGGACAGCAGGTGGGAGAGTGAGTTCTGGGATGGTCAGGAGTCCTGGAAAAGGGGACTAGGAAGGAGACTCTCACCACGAAGACCCAGAGAACCATCTTCCAGACATTGGGGCGCTGTCGGTGTTGTTGCTGTCGACGTTGAGGAGGTCTCTTGAAAAACCGCAGAGCCTCGCTTCAGACAAAACAATGCACAGATCTACAAACATTGTGCATTTAGACTTGCACAAAGGATCGGCTCTCTTTGTGAGAGACCGGGACAGACACCTGCCCGTTTGCCGATTGAAGCACTTCACGGAAGGCTGTGTGAATCCAGCCCAAAGCTAGAGGTGTGCTTGGAATCAGTCAAGGAGGACTGAAACGTCAACACATTTTGAAAAAAGACATTGTAATACAAATGTCAATTGATCCATTCATTCACTCTTTTATTCATTCAACAAATATTTATTGAAGACCTGCCACTTGCCTGGTATTATGTTATTTGCTATGAATACAGCAGTGAACAAATACCAAGTCCTTGGTCTCAATAGATCTTCAACTTTGGTGAGAAGAGCCAGCTCATTGGCAATAAATAAATAGACGCGGACGGACAGATGGACCTACACACACACATACACACACACCTCACATAGTGCTAAGTGCACAGAAGTCCAATCAATCAGCTGTCAGGACAGAGTGCTGAAATGGTGGTGGGAGCGGGGTTCTGGGCCAGATAGGCTGGTTAGGGATGGATCTGTCTGAGGGGGATTCTGAGTAGAAACCTGAAGGAACTTAAGGTAGGGAATATTTGTCTCTCTGGGAAAAGACACTTCCATAGAGGAAGGTAAAAACACATGAGCTGCTCGGCTTGTCTGAAAAGCAGCGTGAGGAGGAGATTGAGCAGGAAGACAAGCCAAGACGGGGTGCTCAGAAGACTGTTGCTGGAGTCCAGCTAATGACGCATGGGACCATTTGGGAGAACAAAAGAAAACGTCATCCGATAAGCTGATTCTTGAACCATTTCATAAATTCTGGAACACAAGGTGTAACGTGTTACCTGGTCAACAGGAGCCCCACCCTGCAAAGCTTTGAGATTCCATCAAGGACTTTTCCCCCCTAGTTCTACTGGAATATAACTGGCCTACGTCACTGTGTAAGGCTAAGGTGAACAGCATAATGGATTCACTTATGTATATTGTGAAATGATTATTGCAGTAAGTTTAATTCACACCCATCATCTTGTAGAGCTATAACAAAAACATGTTTTTCCTAGTGATGAGAACTCTTAGGATTTACTCTCTGAACAACTTTTGTATCTCATACAGCAGTTTTAGCTTCTGTCATCATGCTGGATATTATGGCACAGTACTTACTTATCTTATAACTAGGAATTTATAGCTTTTGACCACTTTCCTCCAATCAATTCCCTCTCCCACAACCACCTGCTTTTTATAACTACAAATATGATGTCTTTTTCATATATATATATATATATATATATATATATATATATATATTCTACATTTAAGTGAGATCCTACAGTATCTGTCCTTCTCTGTCTGAATTATTTCACTTAGCATATGCCCTTAAGGTCCATCCATGTTGTTGCAAATGTTGGGATTTCCTCCCTTTTTTATGGCTGAATAATATTCCATTGTATATATACCACAACTTCTTTATCCATTCATCCATTTATAGATACTTAGGTTGTTTCCAAAAGAGCCTTTTAGGGATTTTGGTCTTCATCCTAAGAGCAATGAGAAACCCCTGAATTGTTTTAAGCCAGAAGGTGACTTCATCCAATCTGTGATTCAAAGGTTCACTTTAGAAAAAAGGTCATAACAGAAAGAGATGCCTGATGAAATCAACTAGAGAAGTAAGAAATACACACTCATGAATGCAAATACTATACCACGTAAGACAGTAGTTTTTCATAAGAAAACAAAATGTGTGGGTCTCTCAAGTTAACACTTAAGAAGCAAGAGGGATCACAGCACAAAAATGTCCACTAATGAACTGACAACAGACAAAATGATACCATTCTCAGATCTCTCAAAACAACCCTGGACTTCTGTCAGTCACTCCTACTCTACACCAGACCACCTCCTGTTTTTCTTTCATTGCCTGTCGGTTGTTCATAATGCCGTGTCCATACAGAGGGACTTTGAAAACGTGGTGAGATATGAAGGGCTTCGGAGAGTCAATGACAGTGATGTTGGGGAACTTCTCTGACGAGCATTGTGGACACTGATGGTGAAAGATCCGTCAGACTCTGACCAGCACAGTGATCACTGAGGCTGACTCATCAACTTTTTCCACCACCAATGATTAGTCTAAACCTATCCTGGTAATCTATTCCTCTTACCACTTATTTACCTAGGAATGACTTGAATTAAGTAAGATTTAAAGGATGAATTTATGAAGCAGTATATATTTTTTTAAGAATTTATTTATTTATTTATTTATTTATTTATTTATTTGAGTGAGTGAGAGAGAGAGAGAGAGTAGATGCAGAGAGGGACAAAGCAGGAGGGAGAGGGAGAGAGAATCTAAAACAGAATTCTTGATGACTGCAGAGCCTGATGCAGGGCTCCATCTAAGGACTGTGAGATCATGACCTGAACTGAAACCAAGAGTCAGACACTTAACCGAAGGAGACACCCTGGTGCCCCAGGGAGTATCTTTTTGAGATTTTTAAGTTTTGAACACTTTGCTTGGATGCGTAGAGGCAGAAAAAAATTGTGATACTAATTTATACTCAAGACAGGTCAGTGTGCATTCAGCTTAGTTCAATTACAAACTAGTAACGTTAGTGGGGATGAATTACCCTATATATTTTCAAGACTGGGATCTATTACTATAGGTAAGCTGTAGCTGATTTATCTATACAGTTAGGTACCCGCTAAGTTTTAGGTGGTCCAGAGCATGGAAGAGCACAGTCACTGAGGAAAATACCACTGGAATACCAATTCCAAGTCAGAGGTCAGAGATGAGAAGGTAACCATCACTTGAAAAGACGGGGAAGAAAACTAGGATACTGCTTGGTAATCCTCAATCCAACTGAAGGTGAGGGAAGGAAGAGAATAATGCAGGAATTCAGATTTAAGTACTGATAAGAAACCACTGAATTAGATATCATCCTTGAGGGTCTGCCTCTGTCTTTCATTCTCATTCACTGATCTCCCCTTTCTTTGAGCCCTAATCCACTCTCTTTTTCTCATATATCACAGAGCAGTGGTCCACCAGTGTCCACATTGGCTTGTCTGTTCTGTCTATAGTCTCTTAGAAACATACCTTTTAACACAGCTTGATGGATCCCTGTAATTTTTACTTCCCATTTCCATCTTTTGCCCTAAATTCCCATCTTTTCCTTCCCACCACACTTAATCTACTTTGAAAATTCTTGCAACCAACTAACTAAACATGTCCATCAGAGACTTCTAATCTTAGCCAATGTCATACTTCTTTATCCTTGTCCCTGGAACTAGTGTTTTAGGCTAGGGGCTTTTAATTCTGGCTGTACCGTAGAAATGTTGGAAGCACTTTTAAAAGGTGCCAATGTCTTGTCAGCTTGGAGAGATTAAAACTTAATTGGTCTGGGTTGGATATTTGATGATTCTCTAGTGTAGACAGGGTTGAGGAATCCTCACCACACCCTGGGTGCTGGCAACTTTTCCACTCAGTCTTTGTCCTTGTTCTCTGTGCTGTTTCTTCCATTTTCTTGACCTTGCCTCTAACTCCATAACCACAAAGCAAGACGGGAGCCCTTGCACTCTCAGCATTACTGGGAAGTGAGAAGTCCTCCTGAGCCATAATTTCCATCATGGCATTATTCTTTCCAGAAGTTTGCTTTGGTTTCTGGATATAGACTTTATTTTTATTTTTCCTTCACATTTTTATTTAAATTCTAGTTAGTTAACATGCAGTGCAATATTGGTTTCAGGGGTAGAACTCAGTGATTTGTCACTTATGTACAATACCCAGTGCTCAACATGACAAGTGCCTTCTTTAATGCTCACCACCCATCCAGTCCATTCCCCCCACCCACCTCGCTCCATCAACCTTTTGTTTCTTCTCTGTCTTTAAGAGTCTCATGGTTTCCCTGTCTCTCTATTTTTTCTCCCTCCCATATGTCCATTTGTATTGTTTCTTAAATTCCACATATGAGTGAAATCATATGGTATTTGTTTTTCTCTGACTGACTTATTTTGCTTAGCATAATATGTTCTAGCACCATCCACATCAACGAATGACAAGATTTCATTCTTTTTGATGGCTGACTAATAGTCCATTATATATATACAGGCCACATCGCCACAGCTTCTTTACCCCTTCATCAGTCAATGGAACCTGGGCTCTTTCCATAGTTTGGGTACTGTTGATAATACTGCTATAAACATCAGGGTGCATGTACCCCATCAAATCTATATTTTTGCATCCTTTGGGTAAATATCTAGTAGTGCAATTGCTGGATCATAGGGTAGTTGAATGTAGACTTTAAAGAAACAGAGTTAAGTTTCTAGACAATAGATCTCAAGGCCCCCCTACTCACTGACCTTCTCAGGACCATCTTCCTTTCCAAGGTGGTCCATGTTTTTATTCTCAAGAAAATCAGTGCTTTTGATCTTCTTTATATCCTTTGTTCCTGTTGCCTCCAGCCATCATCCATTCTATTTTCCTTTCCTTAAAGTTCAATCTTTGCCCTCTGTTCCTTTTCCATACTTGAGTTTCATTTTTGTTTGCTAAGAGTGCCTGCTTCTAGTCACTCCTTGGACAACCCTGCTCAGTAAAGACAGTTCAGTCTGTATTTACATGATTCTGCTTTTGTGCTTTTCCATTGTTTATTTGTTGGGTTTTTTTTCTTGGCATTTCTATGACATTTTTTTAACTTCTCAAAAGTGGGTACTGTTTCAACCACCTATAGCCAATGTATCGTATATACAGAAGACACTCTGAATGGTTAATTGACAGCCACTTCTCTGCTGACCAATTGTGACACCTCAATCCTTTCTGGTTGGGCCAAATCCAAAATACAACTCTCTGATCTACTACACTGACTGGTCTGCACAGCCATCTGCCCAGACTCTGTGATTGGAATCCTTTAATGTGGAGATTACTATCTGTGGGCACAAGTAGGGCTTGATGCATGAGCAAAAGTACTTCCCATGCTGAGCACGCAAGCCTTTGGTTTCCAGCCAGAGGCAATTATGTGTAGAATCTGGAACTGTTTGTGATTCTGTTTTGTGTCCTTTATGCTTTTCTCCAAGAGCCACCCCATTTCTAAGGGATCAGCATCAGGCCAGCCGTTGGCTGTTACAGTTGGTTAGCAATCCACAGATCTTTTGCATTGTTTGAAGTGGTGTTTGAGTATGCATTTTCTCTGCTCACCTGAATTATAATTGGCTGATCTCTGCTAACCATATGTAACAGCCACATGGTTCTCTCTAGGCGTCTGAACTACACAATGCAGCATGATATTATGTACTAACTCAAATTGTTCAGTATTTGCTTCATGTCTGTATTTAACTCCTTGAGGGTGGAGAAGATTCTTTTATTGTTCTACAGAATCTGGGACGACTGGGGATTGTTCAATTTTTGTTGCTTAGCTGATCGATTGGACCCATGAGCAATGGAATTCTCAAGGTACAAGAGGGAAGCTCGGTGGTTCTCAAACTCTGATGTGCCTTAGAATCACCATTTTTTGTTAAAACACAGACTTCCCATCTCTACCCTTAGTTTTTGATTCAGTACTTCTGGCATTGGCTGAAAATGTGCATTTCTAGCAAGATCCCAGAGGCTGCTGCGGCTGCTCTAAGGATCACATTTTGAGAATCACTGCCCAGGACTACCAGCAATCCAGCTTCTCCACTGGGAGGTTGGCAGGCAGGGTGGGATCTTGTCTATCTTCAATCTTCTGAGCATAGTTCATGCCTGGAGAGTGGTGGTCCAATCTTCCTTCCATAAGTCTGTGGGAATGAACAGCCTGCTTGGTCTGTTTTGTGAGCATTTTTATTAGTTCACCTCTGAGTCATGCTTATTATACTTGATTACAGTGTTAGGATAGAAACACCCAGCTCGGAGTCCAGGAATGTTTCCAAATATGTCAGTGCTGAAAAAGCACCAACCCATGCAACTGGTCTAGGACGGTCCATCTAGCTGGACATTTTATCTGTGAGTCTTGAAGGTGTTTGCAGCATATGAAGGAGAGGAGAATATGATGTAGAAAGACTGAAGGCTTTTGGAGTCAGTAGTTGTATCCTCAAATTGAACACTATAAATTTCCATTTTCTCTTCTTAAAACCATACATTAACACTTCACAGAGAAGATATAAGTTAAATAGGTATATAATTCTACCATTAGTGGGACACACAGTGCTCCTTGATGAGTGGTGACTAGGTTCCTGTCTTCATAACTTTGCATCTCTCCAGTCTCTATTCTGCCTGGTGCTTCCCTGGGGTCTCTCTCTGCTCTGCGGAGAGAGCTCTACTTGCACATCTGTGAAGGTAGGGTGGCTGCTCCTTTGGGTTTTGTCAGATCCACTTTGGAATAGAACACCCCATGATTTGAACAATTAGGATAAAAGTACTAACAAAGAGTCTCCATAGTTTATCAACTGCCCCAACCCTGCACTAGCACCACACAGAAGAGTTTTTGCTTTTCGCCCTCGAGAGAGTCAACCTTGGGCAAGATTATGCAGTCTTCCAAGTTTATCTACAGTGCTCTTGACTGCCTCATTCTATGGCTCCTTTTCCCTTGTGTCTATCCTTCTATGAACTCTTATTCTTTTGAAAAGGAATTTATTTTTAATTTTAATTTTAATGAAAAGGAGTTCATTTTGAAAAGGTTTCATTTTTAATTTTTTAGTTTTTTTAGAGAGAGAGAGAGCACTCGTGAGTGGAGAGAAGGGCAGAGGGGGAGAGAGAGAGAGAGAGAGAGAGAGAGAAAATCTTAAGTAGGCTCCATGTGCTCTCTGTGGAGTCAGACGTGGGGCTCAGTCTCATGACCCTGAGATGATGACCTCAGCCCAAATCAAGAGTTGGATGTTTAACCAGCTAAGCCACCCAGGCACCCCAGTGTTATTGATTCTTTTTTTCTTTTTTTAAGATTTTATTCTTTTATTTGAGAGAGAGAGAGAGAGAGATAGTGAGAGAGAGCACTACTGGGGAGGAGAGGGAGAAGAAAGTTCACTGTGAGCAGGAGGTCCAACATGATCCCAGGACCTTGGGATCATGACCTGAGTTGAAGGCAGACGTTTAACCAACTGAGTCACCCAGGCACCTAGGTGTCATTGATTCTTAAAGCCTTCTGGTCCCCGAACCTCAGCTTAATGAGAGCAACTATTGATGAGAGCCACTGTTATATTGGTGTGTGACATATCCTTTGGGTGTACTGTGATAGAAATAGATCAGGTAGGGAACCACATTTTATACAAGGTGTGGCTTTACTCCATTGCATGTTTATGTCAATCCTGACTCTTAATTAGTGGTAGAAAAGCTTTCTCCTTGGGGCATCTGGGTGGCTCAGTTGGTTAAGTGTCTGACTCTTGGTTTAGCTTCAGGTGGTGATCTCAAGGTCATGAGATTGGGCCCCAAGTGAGGCTCTGCACTGGGTGTGGAGTCTACTTTACTTTAATACTTTACTTTGTCACTCTCGCTCTTCCTCTGCCTCTCCTCCTCTGCCTGTGCAAACATGTTCTCTTGAAGAAAGAAAGAAGAAAGAAAGAAAGAAAGAAAGAAAGAAAGAAAGAAAGAAAGAAAGAAAGGAAGGAAGGAAGAAAAGCTCTTTCCTTTACAGACGTAGTATCAGCCTCCAACAAGCGGGTCAAGAAGTGTCTTGGGCAGCCCTCTAGTCCATATGTAGACAAGATTGGTCCTGGCTTCAAATTAATACTAAAACTGTCACTATGTTCTGTTGATATGTAGCATCAGAAGCAGCAAAATGGACACACACATGACTTCCATTTTAAAATGATTTTTCTCATTATAGAAAGTTACAGTGTAATCCCTTTTATTTGTCAGGATAAAAATGCTCTTAGAGCCCCAATTAGAGGAAATAATTCCTTTGTTTTTACCATTTTAACCTCAGAGAAGAGACAAAAAAACACCTCAGGAAAGAAAAAGGACCCCTCCAACTCTCCTGGGATTCTACATTATGGCCCCAGCATGTCTAGGGATCTCAAACCTGATGCTAAGACCATTGAGCAAGGAAGGAACAAATATCCGTCTCATGATAAGGAGGATGCTTAAAATAGTCAGAACAAAGGAGAGCTTATACAGTCCATAGAATATGAAGTGATGACAAGTACAGCAAAATGAAGTTGAGAGTGAAAAGGAAATTACACAAGAGGGTAGGCTAAAGAAATCCTAAATACCCCTGGTTTCAGTTTCTAGGAGAAGAAAAAATTCAAAGAATATCCCTACCTTTCAAAGGTGTTTGTTTAAACACAACGGCCCCACTTAGCCAACGTGAGCCCTTTATCTCCGCTATCTAAACCACTTGGATTTGCTCAGGAGAGCTGGAAATCTCAGAGACTCTCCTGGTGAGGTTTGCAAAAGACTCAGGAGCAGGCTTGAGGGGAAGATCATAGCTCTCTGCTCAGTTACCTCTGGCATGGGTGGCTAGGTGTTGTTTCTTTTAGCTTTACAGTAAATAGGAGCTTCTTATCACATTTTTTCGCAGCAGTCTTATGGGGAGATACCCCCAAGAGGAAAGACAGGGAGAGCTGAACCATATTTGGTGAATCTAAACCACCTAAGGTATTTACTTTAGATAATGCACTCTCTCCTCAGATAAATGGTGCAGGCTTTAAGCAGATAACATCCTCTATTCTCTGCTTAGTTTTATCTTTATGGGTACTCTGGAGAGACGTCTTTACGTTTGAAAGTGACAGAGCTGGGATATAAACCAAGACCTATCTCTGCCAGACACTGAGCTAGAGGCTATATATAATTAACTCATTATATTCTCATAAAAGAAGAATGTTTGGAGTCCTTTTTGGAGTTTTGAAGTGAGAGAATTGAGGCAAAAAGTAGTTAATTTGTTCAGCCCAAGGACACAAATCCTGTAAGAGCAGGATCCGTCCTGTGGTATGTAAGTTTCCTGGTGGCAGAGAGATGTGGGTGATGTAGTCAGCCAAGGGCTCCGAGGGAAAATAGAAAATTAGACACTTGTTGAGATCTGGTTATTAATCAGAGCCCTGTCTTCCTCTGTATTCTAAGCCAGATAGACAGGGGGATGAGATCAATGGGTATAGACATCAGGATTGGAGATAAAAGATTGGAAAACAGGACTTAAAGGAGAGGTTGGAATCAGGTTTGTTTCATTGTTTCCCCATAAGTTGGACCAATTTACAAGGTGAAGAGGCACAGTTTGAGTGTTGCAGGCTGTGCCTGGCAGGGCGAATCCTGCCCGAGTTTGCCTGCCACGTGGAGGAACGGAGATGGAGAGAGCTCTTAAATCTGTTGGAAGGGGCTAGGGTACACATGTTCCCTCTCCTCTTCCATTCTTGCCAATCTGATAATCGCTCTTGTGCTCTTAGGGAGTGAGTGAGAGAGAGAGAAGACAAAAAACGTTTCTCTCATTTTTCCCTTCCTGGGAGTGAAATGGAATTTTCCTCCCTTCCAAGGAAATATGAAGAACTAGGGCTTAAGTGTACCCCTCAAAGTAATGCAACTATCTTTTCAGAAGTTTCTGTTTTGAACTTGAAGGAAAGATTCAAGATTGTTTCTGGTTGAGCTGAGTTGATTATGAATCATAAGCAATGTTCTAGCTTCTGAATTGTGAAATTAATTTCAGCTCCTCTGCTCAAAGCGAGGTAACTCTACACTTAAGGTAATTGAGTGAAATGACCAGTCATTTCGTGGAGGAAAGCAGTGAAGCCAATCAGTTGACTAGGTTGGCCAAAAACAAAGGGCAGGGATGGATTTCCAATGTAAGTCACTTGTTTCAGTTCCAAGGTGGAAAGAACTCAGTCAGGAACAGCTGGTTGAGAATGAGGGTTTGAATACTAATTTAGGTGAATACAAAAGGCTAGTAAAGGAGAAAGACGTAAACATGCAAAAAAGATGATGTAATGGCCACAGACAGATACACAAGGTGAAGAAGATAAGATGGTTTTGATATTGGTGGAGAATGAAGACTAATTTGGTTGAGTCCCTGATGATAGGATGAGCTCATAAGTTCAGACTGCACAGAACATTGTGTATGAGCCAGCTGTATTGTCTTTGCATTTAACACAAAGCTCGCTTAAGCAAGGGAAGACATTATGGCAGAGTTTCAAGTTGACACTTTTTTTTTTTTTTAAAAGCACATGATGGCTAATATTTAAATGACACAATATGATGTATTTTTCATGATGGAGCTGTAGTTTCCACCAGGGTAACGTCAAGAATGTGACGTTAGCGTATTCTGAACGGTTTGGTGATCTATCCCACATACGTCCAGTGAGTTTTCACATTTCGTGGATTAATATGTACTGTGAGTCCTTCTCGTACTCCTAGTTGTTCAGAACATCCTCTGACCTGGTTGCTGTTCTTTATCATCTTGAAAACACAAGACCTCCATCCAACCACATGAACTATCAGTCTTTTACTAAAATTAGAGACCACATTCTAGTTCCGGGTCTGAACCTCTCTGTGATGTTGGGAAGTCACTTCATTTATGTTGGGAAGTCACTTCATTTAAATATTTATTTAATATCTCAACAAATATTTGGTAGGTGCCTAACCTTGGGCATGATTTCTGCCTTCACAGAATTTAAAGCTTGAGTGGAGAAGACAGACCATTAAACCAGTAGTTACGATCAAGTGCAGTAAGTGTTATTCGGGAGGACAGGTAGGAGCCTGTGGCCATCCAGAGAGGCATGTGCCTCTGCCCTCCAGGGTCAGATAAAGCTTTCTCAGCCTTTCAGCTGAGACTTCAAAGGTTAAGTGAATATTTGAGGAAAGAGCATGTTGCAGAGAAGGAACTGCATCTCACTAGTCAGGAAGAGGAGAGATTGCTGGCACAGCATTTTACTGGAGAGAATTTCAGTTTGCTGGCAACATGGAGTATGGGTGAGACAGTGGGAGCCTGGGGAGATTGGGGGCCCGTGGGAAGAGGGGAAGGTGTGGTGGGAAGGAGCCTGGTAAGACTTTACTTTCTTTCAATACCAAGTAGGAACAATAGTGTCTACCTCACATACATATTCTGTGAATCCAAGGAGAAAATGGATACCAAGCAGTCTGTTATTAGAGGAAACTCATTACTGGTATGTTGGTGGTGGACTTTGACTTACTTTTCCAGGAGAACCCTTTCACACGGATCTAGGCTCTGGGGATCTGTTTGACCAAAGTTGCCATGTGACAAGAATCTTGAAAGAAGACATAAATTGGCCATGATATATTTGAAAATTCGTTTTCTACTTTTTATGTATGTTCATAGATGTCCTTATTGATTAATATTGGCAACATCAGTCATACAAATCAGACCAGCCTGAGAGAGATTTCCCAGAACTTTCCAATCACATCTTATGGGCAATCATTGCTCATTGCCAGGTCTTCAAACCTGCAATCTGCACTGTCACCAGTCTGCACTTGGTCCCTTTGGTGGAGAGTTGAATCAAGCTTATATATATTTTTTTAATGTCCTAGTTCAGTTCACTCTTTCTGATTTTCTTTCCAAGAAGAACCAAATTTAGTAATGTATTGTGAGCAGTTTTCTTCAGAATAACCAGTCAGTATCTTCCTCTGTTGGATAAACTGAGAGCATAGGTTTTTGTATCCAGCGTGTGACTCATGTCACTGAGTAAGCCTATGATTCTTTATTTTCATGTTTTCTCCCACTGATAAGAGAGAACCAAGACAGGTAACTATTCAGAGCTTATGTAAACGCTGCAATCCATCTCACTTCAAATGGACTTTGTGTTTTCCAAAGAAAGGTATGTATAGTGGGTGGACGACTTCTCGGGCTTTTCGTTACCTGGTTTCCCAGATGTCGAGCTTCTTGAGTAGAAAATGTCAGTGAAGTTCAAAGTTGGAGGGAGGATGTGAATTGACTGACTTTCAACTCTGTTACTTCTAATTCCCATACTTCTCTTAAGGATACAGAATGAGAGATGCTTCAATAATATGTTATGCTCAGGACGGATACTCCGGTATTTATTAAGATTTATCTGCTCTGTATCTTTTGGCATCGACTCATCTTTTTTTTTTTTTTTTTGGATTCAAGAATGTCGTTTTAAGTTTTCAAACACTTTTGAAGTGTTTCCCTTTATACCTGAAGGACTGGGGAGCTCAGGGAGGTGCAGGAGTTTATGGAGGTTTCTGGATTCGAAGGCAAGTTGGAAAGAACAGTGCTGAACATGGGACAGCTACTTCAGAGAGTATGGTGTGGGGGGGCTGCAAATGGTATATTTTCTGCTTTTGAAAAGTCTAATTAGCTTTGATTTTTGAGAACGTCACTCTGGGAATGAGTGTGTGGGGTGTGCAGCAAAAAAGGGGGCATGGCAATGGATTTGAAAAGAGGTTTTGAAATAAGCCCCTACCACCAGAATTGTCAGCACTTCAGTTCCCAAATATCTACTCCCCCTCCTTTGGCAGGATACCTGGGAGGCTCAGATGTCCTTCTTGGAAGCTGATAAAATTCTTTCATTATGGCAGCTGAGACCAGTGTCTGATCAGCTGCTTTGTAGCCATAGCTGTTGCTTCTGTCACTCTGGTTGGTAGCCTTGGGGCCTCCCTGGACGCCAGTGACCTGGCCTGGCTGGCTGGTCGGTCTTGTCCCTACTGAGATTGGCTTATGCAGATCTGATGGTTATACAGTCCCCCATCCTGCCCATCATCATGTGGTCCTAACTGCTCTTTGCTGTGTGGCAGGGAAGACACAGTTGTGAGGCCTTCTCCTCCTTTTTTTTTTTTTTAAACCAAGGATTAGAGACCTTTATTTAATTCGCAGAATGGCCTTCTGCTGTTTCTTTGTATGCCCCTTAGTGTTGGTACACTTTGATTGGATGATCTCTTCTTCCTGCTTTTTGAAGTTCAAAGTTGTACACAACAAGGAGAGAATCACCTAGAATTGTCACACTTGCAAGTAAATATAAAGAACAGCCAATTTTATTTGAATATTAGATCACCAGTGAAGAATGTTTTAACATAAGTATGTCCCATGCGATGTTTGGGACATACTTATGCTAAAACATTCTTCTTTGGTGATCTACAATTCAAATTGAACTGGGTGTCCTGTATTTTATCTAGCAACTGGATAAGTATGAAATCCTTTTTTTTTTTTTTTTAAGATTTTATTTATTTATTTGACAGAGAGAGATCACAAGTAGACAGAGAGGCAGGCAGAGAGAGAGAGAGAGGGAAACAGGCGCCCCGCCGAGCAGAGAACCCGATGCGGGACTCGATCCCAGGACCCTGAGATCATGACCTGAGCCGAAGGCAGCGGCTTAACCCACTGAGCTACCCAGGCGCCCCTAAGTATGAAATCCTAATTACAGATCTTGCAACCTCCCAGGCCCCTTATCACTTACAGTGTAACTAGGGTATTAGGTGACACAGGGGGAAGAAAGAAATCACTCCTTTTCTTAGGTACCTCAGCAGCCACAAAAGGTGCCTTCCCAAGAGAATGGACTCAGGGGCAGTACAGGGCTGGACCAGGACTGAATTAATATACTTATAAAAAGAATGTTTTCTTTCAAATTTGGCATCCTGAAGCTAGCTCCACAGTGTTTCAGCATGGATTCCTAGAAGGAAAAGAACTTGAGTTTGGTCTACAGATACATACTCAGGGTTCTAATCACTTTTTGCTTAAGTCAAATGGCTGATAAAATATAATGACTTAGACACCTAAATTTTGAAAAGTTAAAATATTTATATATTGCTTGGGTCTGGCAAGATCATTTTGTGAGAAATGCTGAGTAAGCAGTTATACCCTTAACCCCCTCCCCTCCCTTCCCCTTTCATTTATTTCAGGGGAAGGAGAGAATATGTCTACGTAGTCACAACAGATTAGTAAACATCTTGGCAAAAATCTGCCAAAATGGAGAAATAAAATGTAATTATCCATACAATGGAATATTATTCAGCCTTAAAAAGGAAGAAGATTCTGACACATGCTATAATGTGAGTGAAACTTCAGATTATACTAAATGAAATAAGTAATTCGCAATAGAAAATACTCTATGATTCCACTTATAGGCAGTATCTAGAGTAGCCAAATTCATAGAAACAAGGATTAGAACGGTTGCCAGACTAGGGTAAGGGGAGTTGCTTAATGTGTATGAAAGTGTTCTGGGGACACCTGGGTGGCTCAGTTGGTTAAGCATCTGACTCTTGATTTCTGCTCAGGTCATGATCTCAGGGTTGTGAGATTGAGCCCTGCGTCAGGGTCCATGCTCAACGAGGAGTCTGCCTGGGATTCTTTCTGTCCCTCTCCCTCTGCCCGTACACCCTGCTCATTCTCTCTCTCGAAATTAAGTAAAGTCTTTTTTAAAATGTTAGAAAATGTTCTCAAGATCTGTTGCACAACAATGTGAATATAATTAACCCTATTGAACTATCCACTTAAAAATGATCGATATGTTATGTGTCTTCAAAATTAAAGCTAAATTATAAAGAAAATATCTTAGCTTATTGATTTTGGTTTTCTAACCCGATCTAAAAGGTTTATTAATTCATCTGCTCAAAATTTATTTGGTCGGATAAATTTCCCAGATTATTCAGTTAAGTAGGAAACTCAGTCTACTGGGAATTTTTCAATTCCTTCCTACTGGATTTTTACCTCATGTTTTCCTAGGTGGTTGGATTTATTGTCTCAGTGTCAAATACTACAAAGGGTTGCTTTGATAGTTTGAATGCAGAGAGAGAGAAAATGTTTTTCCCTTACACATAATTTTGAAGCAAAAGTTTGGTAAATTATAGTAATAAGTAGATGTGTGGATAAGAATTCCTGAAACCATATGACTGATCATCTTAGAAGGAGCTCCACAAAGTGAAACTGGCCCATATTCCTTGTGCATTCAGTGATTTTTGCTTACATGCATTCTTCTTTTTTCTTTTTAAAAATATTTTATTTATTTATTTGAGATAGAGAGAGTTAGCAAGTGAGAGAGAGGGAGAGAGAGAGAAAGACCAGTCAGGGGAGGGACGGAGAAGCAGACCCCCCGCTGAGCAGGGACTCTGCCTAACCGACTGAACCATGCAGGCGTCCTACATGCATTATTCTTAAAATGCAAAGTTATTTCTAAATGGTGAAAAGAATAGGGTGAGAAAAATCTGACTCCACATATAACCATCTTTCAGAGCAAAGATAAAATGTTATTTAAAATTAAAGAATACTTCATTATTGTAATTTTAATAGATCAACATACCATTTCCCTAAACATTGTCTTTCACATGATGTGATGGTCCCTTTCCAGTAAATTGTTCTCCAGTTAATTCCCATCTATTATTTTTCTCCAACAGATAATTTTAGTCCCCAGAAAAAATTCAATTTTGATCATTTTTGCAACCAAAGACTGGGTGATTCTTTGGCTAGCACCATAATTTCAAGAAGTGGTTTTACTCTTGCAAAAATGCAATAGCATACAATAGGCTGTGAGTGTCTAAGTGGCTGGCAGCTTTTAGAATTTTTGTAAAATTCTTGAGGAATAAATATAAAATGTTTACGATAAAATGTTTCAGGTCAGGTGCTGATGTGCTGTTGATTTAGTCAAAATAGAGAGTGAAATAGAAACTTACAATTGGCTCAGCTTACTTTTCCACTCATTCACTGATTCACTGGGCAGATATAAACCAAATATTTAATATGTGAGGCAGTATTTTTCAATTTGATTTGGATTGGTGAGCAATCACGTTATACTTTGAATGTAAATACTATGAAATTTCTGTTTTCCTGGTAGGTTTTCTTCAGTAAGAATTATTTAGACAATTGTCTAAACTTTTGTATTAACATTGCTGGTGGCATGAAGCAGACAGCCTAACACTGGAATTGTATTCTAGAACACTCCAGGTCACTGAGAAGGAAGACAGTAATGTTTTTGGTCCTTAATGCCATAGCATCCTCCCCACAAGAGGATCCTTGGGCATCGCTTCCATTCCCTGTCCTTCTGGCTCCCCAAGATTCCTCCGTCTTCTCTCTGGCCTTGCACCCAACTTGTTCTAGTTCATTGGTGTGACCACACAACCAGCAATATGTCCATCTTCTCCTTCATTTGGGCAGAGGAAATGCTCCTCTGCCTTTCAGAATTCAGTATTTATTCTCAGCTTTCCTACTTAAAAATTCCGGTAAACATGTTTATTATCATTCTCATATTTTTTTTTCTCTCAACAAATTTTCCTGGGGTGCTATTAAAATTCTGGAAGTCATGGCAAAGCTATTGGAACAAAGCCACCAGAAATAGGAGAGAGGACAAGGACATGTCCAGGGCAGGCAAGTTAAACCACGGTGTGGCCAATAAACAAAGATGAACAAGAAGAAGCCAATTGAGCGCCATGTTGGTCGAAAGAAAGAAGCAACCTAGTATTCCAGAAACAGGAAATAACATGCATAAAGAAAATGTTTCCTGCTCTGCTCCATCACTAATAAAATCTTGTCACATGAATTTTAATCAGTCTGTAACTTTATCCACATGACGCTTCAGCCTTTGTTCTGTCTCTTTCTTTTCTTCTGCCTGGTTATAGCCTGGGAAGACTTTATAGGTCCACCGGGAGAGAGGGGGAGAAAAAGATATGCTTGGTACTATTTAAGCTTTTAAAGAGCACTTACTTTATTTTTCCTTTCCTACAGACCTCAGCCAAATGCTGTTCCCTTTTGAAAGAAACTTTGGGTGTACCTGCTCTTTCATCTCCTGTGTGGAAAAACGTCTATCGGCTTGAAGCCCTAGGAGTCTTAATTTTCAAGGATTTTTGTTGTAAGCCGTTCAAGGCATGAGCTAAGGTTTCAGGCAAAGGTAACTTTAGTAGTTGAGCCTGATTTCTACCCCTGCCTCCACCCTCGAGGGCTGTACGGGTAGCTTTCTCTGAGTGGGTAAGCTCCTTAACTAAGATGTAAACTTATGTTCCCCGGTATCTGATAAAGGTTGCTGGAGACTGACACTTAAGGAAAAAAAAAAAAAAAAGAAGAAACTGAATCCAAAGGCTTACAAAGGGATTAGAAAAGTACACTCCAGATGGAAAATTTTATGGGAGCTGGAGAAAATGTATAAGTGAAATATCAGTATCATAAAATAACAGGAAATAGTGTAATCTACCTGATGGAGAAAATTGTCACTTTAAAAAACTATCCTAATTTCCTTCAAAATTGTTCTTGTTTTTGAGCCAATAAAGTGCAGCTAAGCTGACCACGGGCCTTTCTTCTGCCAAACTCATATTTGCCCACAGAACCTCTGTGTGTTTACAATTGAAACTTTTCCATTCTGTTTTTTTTTTTTCTAATTAAAATCAAGCCACCCAGGGGCAGACAGAAATCATGTAATAAAGGAAGAAAATTGCTAATGATCTGGGTGAATTATGATCCAGAAGTTTAGAGAAAAATCAGAGTGAGTGTTAGAGCAATGGACTCAGAGCAAATTTGGGTCAACCAGGAAAAAATGTTTGAGGAGGAAATCCTGTGTTTTCCTTTTGTAAGTAAAAATAATAATATAATTTGTCTTAAGTATGTGCATGGTAGAAGATAAATCAGCAGATGAATGCCTAAGGTAATTATTTTGGGGAAATATGATATTGATGTAATTTTTGCCTGGGTTTCCCCCTACCCCAAACCTTTAGGATGGATTACATGACTTAGTAGACATTATTGCTCAACATATGAGGAAATCTTTGTTTTCTTCTTTAGACAGGACATTATCAGGATTAATTTCCTGTTATCTATGCATATTGTTTTGATTGAGATAATTATGGCATCTCCAAAGATAATTGCTTGAATTGATTTTATAAACCAGGATACACACACACACACCCACACACACACACATACACATGCACACATTGCGTGTACACACACACACTTCCTCTTCAACAACATGAAGGTTGGTCAGGTATTGTGCAAGGCACAGTGGAGAATAAGAAGATCTAAGTGCAAGTGAAATATGCTTTTGGGGAGAAAGGAATAAATGTCATAAGAGATGGGCTGATAAAATAGTACTGAAGTTCAAAGGATGGAGGATAATTTAGGGATGGAATGGAGTCCAAGACAGTCCTCTTAGAGGGGTAGCATTTGCAATGAACTTTCAGGGTTTGCTTGGATTCAGGCACGATCCTGACTGGATTTGCATGAATCTTAAATATAGTTTCACATGTCTTCTTGTTCATTTATTCATTTGACAAATGTGTATTGTGCTGTAAGTGTTCTATGTTCTGAGGATAGAGCAGTGAACCAAATAGTCGAATAGCCCCTGTTAAGCTGCTATTCTGGCAGGAGGAGGTGGTGGTGGTTGTATTTCAACATTTTATTTTCTTTGAACATTTGTTGCCTTTGAACTACTGGTATTTGCGGCAAGTTGAGAAAAACTGTTTTTCCAGCTAATCCGTTTGTGCCTACTGGAAGATTTTAGACAGGTGTCAAGAAAGACACTGAGATAAAAGTGAAGTATGCATATGTAATAATTCAAATGCAAATTATAGAATTGTTTTGCATTTCCTAAGGAAATCATTTGAAAAGTCGTACAGATTATGCATAGTTTGGCAAGAAGTGGAGGAGAAAGGCAGATAATAGTGGTTTGAGAACTCTGCAACTACCAGAAGCAAAGGAAAGAAATGGCCCCTATCATTTATAAGGAAGGATGTAGAGCAGAAGGAATATCACATGGATGGGATTAGTTCAGGAAGCAGAAATTTAGTTTTGGAAGAAAAACATTCCTCATGGCCACTTTATGATGAATGTGTAAGAATTTGTCTCTTCTTACTTTGAAAATAATGTTCAGGTTTTTTGTTTTATACAATCCTTGAGTCTACCCAAGAAGAAGATGAATAGTGTTATAAAAGACAGCTAGCAACAGCTTCTATATAATATGAAGAGCTAGGACTTGTTCATGAATATGCCATGAACAGACTAATTCCACTTACCAGAAAATGGATAAACATATTATCATTCAAGGTTCTATAATCACTAGAAAACAGCTTGTCAGTATTTAAATAATAGTGTTTTTAATCTGTAGAATAAACAAACAGGATTTTTTTTTATTTTTTTTTTAAAGATTTTTTATTTATTTATTTGACAGAGAGAGATCACAAGCAGGCAGAGAGGCAGGCAGAGAGAGAGGAGGAAGCAGGCTCCCTGCTGAGCAGAGAGCCCGACTTGGGGCTCAATCCCAGGACCCTGAGATCATGACCTGAGCCGAAGGCAGCGGCTTAACCCACTGAGCCACCCAGGCGCCCCGAATTTCTTTTTTTTTTAATTGAAATATATTTGACATATAACCTTGAGTAAATTTAAGGTATATAAGGTGTTAATTTGATACATTTATATATTGTGATATGATTGTCATTGTATCAATAATTAGCACCTCTGCCAAGCTTTATAATTATCCTTTCTTTGCAGTAGTTGGAACAATTAAGTTCTAGTCTCTTAGCAAGTTTTATGATTATAATACCATATTGTTGTCCATATTTACTATATTTTGCATTGCCTGTCTAGGGCTTATTTACTATGTGTTGTAAGTTTGTACCCTTAAACAATATCTGCCTTATTTCCCCATTCCCTATCCCCCAGTAACCAGCCTTCTATTGCCCATTTTTATAAGTGTGGTTTCTTAAAATTCCACATAAAAGTGATATCATAAAGTGCTTGTTTTTCTCTATCTGACTTATTTCACTTAACATAATGAGCTCAAGGTCCATCCATGTTGTTCTAAGTAGCAGGATGTACTCCTTTCTCATGTACAAATAATCTTCTGCTCTCTCTGTACATACCACATTTTCTTTTTTTTTTTAAAGATTTTATTTATTTATTTATTTATTTGACAGAGAGAGAAAGAGAGATCACAAGTAGGCAGAAAGACAGGCAGAGAGAGAGGGGAAGCGGGCTCCCTGCTGAGCAGAGAGCCCGATGCAGAACTCGATCCCAGAATCCTGAGATCATGACCTGAGCTGAAGACAGAAGCTTAACCCACTGAGCCACCCAGGAGCCCAATACCACATTTTCTTTATCCAGTCACCCATCAACAGACCCTTAACACAGTAACCAAGATATGCAAACAAGAATTCAAAGAGAAGGTAATCCAGTTTTCTTTCTCCCTCTCAAAAATTCTTTTCTCACTGTGGAAGAATCATCAGGTATTCACAAATCCAGCCATCATATTCTTGCTCTTTTAGGAAGCAGAGCCTGAGACAAGGATTAAAATGTCAACAATTGATTTCAGAGGTGCAAGCCTAAGATGGTGGGACTGAGGGGGAAAAAGGGACCTTGAGACAAGGAATAATGGGAAGTCATGTGATGTGCTGGGTTACTTCGTTGGCCACTGCTTCACAATGAGTTGAAAAAAACAATAACTTAGTAAAAACCTGTGTCACTTCATGGTGAAGAAATTTCTGGGAGGTTTATAAGGAGAATCACAGCTCAGAGGATTCCATGGAGAAGACAGCAGAGCTGAGTTCCCTCTGATCTCTTGTTTCCCATTAGCCAAGATTCAACCTCTGGGAGTTAATTTTCCTGAAGTTCTAAGTTGCGACATCTGCCTCTTTATAGCCTCTCAGGAAGCCAGACCCCGTAATGCTCCATAGCATCACATTCCTACCAAGTTAGGAAGGGAAGAGGCAGCTTGGAACATGGCTAGGTGGCTTGGCACTAAGAAAGAATGAGGAAGGCAGTGGAGGGGCTCTGAGAAATTATATGAGTTTTGTGTTCAAAACACCCACCAAAGGTTGGACAACAAATGTCCATCTCCGGGCATTTGTCTCTCCTGTTTGGATCTTCTGGCTTTTATAATACACTTCCCTCCAGTGGTAATTAGGCCATGCCAGGGAAGCACCTTACCTAAATGTTTGCCCATTAAGTGAATTATTTATATATGTTCTTGTTTCCCTATCCAGATCTTCATGAGCTTCGCAGGAACGAAGCCCCATTTATTTCTTTTTCTCCACCACTTAGCAGAAGTCATGACGTACAGCTTTCCTTCAAAATTACCAAGAAAGAAGGGTAGATGGAAAAAAAAAAAGAAGGAAACAAGAAGTTAGATTGAACAACAAAAAAATATTATTATTTTACTTATCTTTCTCTCTACTAAATGTGTAAAAACATCAACTCTGTCAGTAGTTACTTGGTACTTTATAAACCAGGGTTCCCAGTGTGGGTGGGCAGGAAGTATAGAGGAAAAAAGTACATGTATTTGGAAAATTCTCCCGGTGTCAGACCCCAACCCACTCCCCAGAGATTTTGACTGACATTCCTGGCAGAATAGCATACCCAAAGTCATGGAAGTGGGAAAGTGTAGTGTTCTGGGAAAACCTCAAGTAGCCAGGTTTACCTGGCCCTGTTTCCATTTTTACTCTTGAACTCTTAGTTATGTTCATTAGATCGACTCTGCCAGAACAAGGCAGAAAAGGTCTTCTGGATGGCATCTAGATTTTTCCATGACCCGGATTTTTTTTTTTTTTAAGATTTTATTTATTTATTTGAGAGAGAGAGAGAGAGAGAGAGAGAGAGCTAGCACGCATAGGCAGAGAGAAGGAGAAACAGACTCCCTGCTGAGCAGAGAGCCCCATGGAGCTCTGGGAGGATTGGGGGGTGGAGTGAGGCTCCATCCCAGGATCCCAAGATCACAACCTGAGGCAAAGGCAGCTGCTTCGTGGCCTGAGCCACCCAGGAGGCCCTCACCTGGAATTTCTTGACTCTGCTTGGGTGCATTTCCATTATAAGCCACGTGAAGAAGGCCAGATGAGGTCTCTTTCCCCCTCACATAATTTTAGAAAGTAAGCATTCCAAAAAGAAGTTTTTAGTTCCCTAAATTGGAAATGGGAGGAGGAAAACCATAAATGACTTCACAGAAATAGAGACGGGCCCATGCTGCATGACAGCCAGTCTATGGGCTTTTCTTCCCGACCCAGCCAGCGTTTCCAGCTTTCTTGGGGTTAAACATAGCCCAGAAGCATGTTGCTACAAAACAGAATGAAAAACAGAGGACCCAGTTTAACTCGATTTCTCTGGCCCAGGGTGGGTCACTGTTACCCCGAAATAGCCTGTGAACAGCACAGTTCTCTAAGTCCTTCTACCATATTAAATTACCAAAATAAATAGCAGCTATGATTTATCTGTGGTATCAGCAAGATCATATAACACAATGTAGGCTGGTATCACTTAACAAGCTGGGCTTAAAAAAAAAAAAAAACACCAAATCCATAGTGGAATATTGGAAAGAGTCGGGCGCTGATGCATACCACAACATGCTCACTCATTACTGTATTAGGATGAATTAAAGCCTTAGATCTGACTAATTGATTCAGAATCCCCACGCTCTGCAATGTGATGCCCGCTTTTATAAACCAAACGTAAAGGCTGATTTTTACAGCTGAATGCAGCAAAGTGGCCTGTTCTTGTGGAACGATTATACTCCTCTGGGTCGACATAGGATGCGTCCAACAGTCTTCTTTTTTTCGAAAGAGGGTGAAGGAAGTTCGGGTGTTACTTTACTGGGTGACCCAAGAGAAGAAAGGAGAGGACACATCCTACATGAAAACATGAAAATGTTTTAAGATTTTCATCTTATCATCACCTGTAGATTGCAAATGGAGCCGAATCTCCACACTAGAAATTCTGAACTCACTATTGGGGGGCACATTTAGTTTAGTGAAAAATGTGTAGATTAGTTTAATGCAAGACAGTTTTATTACTTTTAAGGATGTATGTTACTTTCACTGAAATGTCAACAAAGTGCTCGCAAATTCTAGCAGGCCTGCTAACTAGACAATTCTTTTTAATCTCTGTTGGTCTATTATCAAACTGTTCATGTTTTAAAAAATTATTTACTTTAAGGTTTAACAGCTTACTTTAAGGTTTAATCTTATTTATAATATATTATAAACATATTCTAAGTTGAGAAGATAAAAATCTAAAGAAATGAGTTTAAGTTTTTGTGCTTAGCTAAAAGTAAAAAAATAATAATATAAAAGCCCCCCAGCTGCCACAATCTCTTGATTAGATGATATAAAAAAATTGTTCTTTTAGGGGCGCCTGGGTGGCTCAGTGGGTTAAGCCGCTGCCTTCGGCTCAGGTCATGATCCCAGGTCCTGGGTTCGAGCCACATGTCAGGCTTTCTGCTCAGCAGGGAGCCTGCTTCCTCCTCTCTCTCTGCCTGCCTCTCTGCCTACTTGTGATTTCTCTCTGTCAAATAAATAAATAAAATCTTAAAAAAAAATTGTTCTTTTAAAGAAATTTCTATTCTCATTTACATGGTAGTTAATATTAAAAGTGGTAGAAAGTAATACATTTATTAAAGAAATTATTGTGGGGTGCCTGGGGGGCTCAGTGTATTAAGTGTTTGGCTTCAGCTCAGGTCATGATCCCAGGGTCCTGGGATCGAGTCCTGCATCAGGCTCTCTGCTCAGGAGGGAGCTTGTTTCTCCCTCTCCCTCTGCCCTCCCCCCCGGCTCATTCTCTCTCTCTCTCTCTCTTCCTCGTTCTCTCTTAAATAAATAAATCAGATCCTAAAAAAAAAAAAAAAAAAATGTTACTGTGAACCCAGGTTCTCAGGACAAAGAATCGTGGCATTTGAGGAGACGTTCAAAGTCATCCAGTTAACCCAGTACAGGAAGCCCTTCTTTCTACAACTTCCCAACAGCAGACTATTTATACTCTTTAACTCCATTAGTGGCGGGAATCTCACTATGTGAGGCAACCCATTCCCTCTTTGGATAGCTGAGACAGTTAAAAAGTTCTTTCTTCAGATGAGCTAAATTCTGCCAACCTGTAACTTTCCATCTGCTTGCCCTACTTTTTCCTCTTGGAAAAATATAAACTAAACATTATTCTTTTTCTATATGTTAACTGTTCAGATATTTAAAGACAGCTGTCTTATTCCCTTTCATGTAATCTATTATCAAGTGACATTTCTCCATGCTATGTTCTCCTTATTTTTGAGTTTTGGGGCTACAAGTGTAAAAGTATATATTTTTAAGTTTCATTTTGTCAGAGGAAATACAAATACAAACAGATGATAAAGTAGAAGACATAATTCTGCCTCACAAACAATGCAAAAACTAAGTCAAAACAGTTGAGATACCACATGTAACCGAGAGAGAGACAAAGATTTTTCAAAGATGGAACCAGGAATTTTGGCAAAGGAACAGGGAAACAGGGACCCGCCACACCTCTGATGGGAAAGTGAATTGATACAGGCTTTTTGGAGAGCGAGTTCTCTGTGTATATGGCAACAATCAAATTGAAGGAGTTATTGTCAAGAATTAAGGATTTGGACAAACTTTTTTTTTTAGGAATTATGACAACAACGTCCAAAGTAACAAAGTTGAAAACAATCTTGTAATAGTTCAATAAATTGGGGCGCCTGGGTGGCTCAGTGGATTAAGCCGCTGCCTTCGGCTCAGGTCATGATCTCAGGGTCCTGGGATCGAGTCCCACATCGGGCTCTCTGCTCAGCAGGGTGCCTGCTTCCCTCTCTCTCTCTCTCTCTGTCTGCCTCTCCATCTACTTGTGATCTCTCTCTGTCAAATAAATAAATAAAATCTTTAAAAAAAATAATAGTTCAATAAATTACAGAATACCTCCTGTGGTACTAGAAAATTGTGTTTCAGAAGAAAATTTAATGGTGTGGTATTGACTAGAAAAAAAAGCAAGTACACAAGGTCATGTGCCAAGTGATTTCCATTCTTTAAACAATAAAAGTGTAAACAAGTTTGTTTCTCTCCATACACACATATATCTGCATAAGAGAGGATAGATGGATAGGTATGAATAACAATGATAGCAACAAAACTGGAAGAATTTTCACCAAAGTGAAGCCAGTGGTCATTTAAATGAAGGCTGTTTTGGTTTTATGTAATCATTTTATGTCATCATTGAAGATCATTGCGAGTCATTTTTCTGGTTCATACTCCATTAGTTTCTTCCACATTCCTTCAGCTTTATTTCATCTTAAAATTTGACGAATACGCTGCCTTTGCTTCTAGGTAAATCATTTTGTAAGACGTACAACAGGATGGACCCCAGGACTGAGGATTACACTGTTAAGGCAATGGGTCAAGGCTCCCCAGTTTGCGTGCTGATATCGAAGATGAAAGTTCATTAATTCAATCATGTACTTTTTTTTTTTTAAAGATTTTATTTATTTGACAGAGATCACAAGTAGGCAGAGAGGCAGGCAGAGAGAGGTGGGGGGGATGCAGGCTCCCTGTTGAGCAGAGAGCCCGATATGGGGCTCGATCCCAGAATCCTGGGATCATGACCTGAGCCGAAGGCAGAGACTTTAACCCACTGAGCCACCCAGGCGCCCCTTAATCATGTACTTTTAAAATCAAATGTTTATGAAACACCTAGTATATGTCAGACCTGTGCTAGATATTGGGCTTCTCAGGCATGTATAAATCAGCATCTTGTTCTGCTTTATGGACACTTAAACCTGGGCTGGGGACTCTTCATCCACTCATTCAGCCCCAGTGGTCCTGCGTCCCCCTCCAGGGCCTATGCTGTCCCCTTTCCAGTGTGTCCCCTTAGGGGTGCTCTAACATATAGAGTGAATGGCCCCAGGCCTCAGGGTGGCCTAGGAGGTTGTGAAGAAAGCTTGCAGGGCTCAGACATAAATTCTGGGTGCCCATGTGTCTCCACAGGGTCCCTTGCAGGTGGGATGGGATGAGAGGGAGTATGCAAATAAGGACATGGGCTTCAAGGAGAGGGAGGATTTCTCATTTGAACCCTGCTCTCTGAGTCCTTGGGAAGGTATGTTTGTTAAGGTAGGAGAATAGAACTATTTTGCCTGACAGTTCACTTACTTTATTCATACCTTTCAAATATTTAGACATATTGTATGTTGGGCTCTTGCCCTGGACCCCGCAAATGTTAGGGGAACACATGTATTTGAGAATTATGTAAGGGGTAAAACCAACAGGTTCTGGGGATTGGGAATGGGTGTTGAGGTGGAGGGGAGTCTACATAGTTGTTGGGTTTAGCTCTTAAAGGAGGTGGATAGTGACAGCATTTCCTGGGAGGGAAAGCATGGGGAAGCCTCAAAATTGAGGACATGGCAGGAGTTTATGTCTGATATGTTAATTTTTTGGTATCTTTGAAAAATCTAAGAGATGTCGAATAGAACTCATTAATTTGAAACTCAGTCTGACTATATCCTCCAGCATCAAAAGAGACAGAAAACCACAGGAGCTTTCTGCTTGGTTAGCATGGATAGATGAGGGTAGGGCTATGGGAGGAAGAGAAAACCTTGCAAAGGATTGGATCCATTTATACTCTGCTGAGTGATACAGCACTGAATAATGATAAGACTAGTCCATGGCAGGGGTACTGGTAGTTGAATATGAGCAGTGGGTCTCCTGGGACCTCATTCTAGAATTATTAGGACCTTTATACTGTTGCTTGTATATCAGAATTGTAGTATTGGAAGCTGAAGTGTTAGCCTCTCCTTGACCTAGCATTGCATGCACACTGTTTCGGTGAGTTGTCATTGCCCTCCTCCCTGTCCTCCCCCTCTTCCTCTAGCTCCTTCTCCTCCTCCATCTTCCTAAGGCAAGGTACTAGAAGCCATACAAGGGAGAAGCAAGTTCATTTGACTAGCGCCTTTTCAATTATTTATTTATTTTAAAAGATTTTATTTATTTATTTGACACAGAGAGACACAGCGAGAGAGGGAACACAAGCAGGGGGAGTCGGAGAGGGAGAAGCAGGCTTCTTGTGGAGCAGGGACCCCCAAGTGGGGCTCGATCCCAGGATCCTGGGATCATGACCCGAGCTGAAGGCAGATGTTAAATGACTGAGACACCCAGGTGCCCCAAATGGTGCCTTTTTAAGGAGTATTTTCTTGGCTCGGTTTATATTTTAAAAGCATCAAGGTAGAAGAGGCTACATCCTTCATCACTGAACAAACTGTTCCAGGGTTTGAGATCAATAAATCTCAGAGCAGATGGGTTCTTCACAGTCGAATGAAGACCTGAATGTTCTCCTGAAGTGGTCAGGAGAACAGTCTCCTTAACTTCTGGTAAATATATGGTTCCTATCTCTGAATTAGGGTGCAGAAGATTTGGTCCCTTGGTCATCAGTGGGACTAAACAGCATGAGACTAGAAGGTTTGAACTCCATTTTTACTGAATATGTGGTTCAATGGTATCCAGAAGGATTTGCTATAATAACGTCAAGTTCAATGGGAAGACACCTTCCCAATGCCTGAGATCACATATAGAATGAGTAGCTAAACCAGGGGGAGAACCTGTAGCTTCTTTTTCCCCCCTTTCAGACATCCAAATGAGAACTGCTCATCTTAAAGATAAAAGTAGTCTCTTCCACATCTAAAACTGTTCAAGCCTATGTACATGTAATATTTATTTATGTCTCCCATATGGTGATTGAAGTACACATGATTCTGGAACATATGGAGTACTTTTCCTTTTAAAGTAAACAGAGATTGTTAATATTCAGAAAGAACCAATGGCAAAATGAGTGTTGGTGCGTCTAAAGCCCCAAGAGTTTGAGAAAGTTACTAACTTCAGGTCACACACACACACACACACACACAGGTCACCTTTCCTGTGATAATAGCAGTTTCTGAGCTAAGTTTGGCCTCCATGAGGACTAACATGAGGCTTGTTTTCAAGTTCCTTGAGTGTCATAGTGGGTGATGGGATAATGTAATCTCTGTTCAAGGTGGTACGGTACTGGATTTTAGACCAGAAGCCAATCCTGTTACATACATGAGTGGTCCTTGCTCAGTCCAGTTAAATGAGTTAGCTCAGTCTGAGGTTAGTGGGACCATGGACTAGGTTCACACTCAGGTTTGAGCCTATTAGATTAATTTTAATCCCTGACCATAGACTGTGTGCTTAACCTTAATTTTACATGGCATAAACTACAGCTGAACTTTATTTATGTAACTCACTACTGTTTAATTACTATTGTAAAGGAGGAAAAAGCTTTCTCTACCCTCTTAGTTTAAGTGACTGCAGCTTGTGAATTAAACTGACAAAAGGAAGACTAAGAGGGGGGAAAGGCACACATGCTTTATTTGATGTTAATATTTTAATATTTTTCTGTGCATGGAGACTTTCATAGAAAAGAAACAAATATGCAAAGAGGTGGTTAGACCTGGGGGCTGATATGCCATTTTCACAAAGAGGTTTAAGCTTCTAGGGGTGGTTTGTTGTGGCAAGGTAAATATATGGGGGGCAGGGGACTAATGGAAGATAAGGGATATTTCACTAAGGTTTGTTTGCAGACTTATCTCAGTGCTGACTTTGCCTCCAGTGAAGAGTTATTCTCTTCCTGGTTCTGTCTAGAGGAGGGGAAAGATCTTCACAAAGGGAAATTCGTGTCCTGCATTTTGGACCATAAAAGGAGGGCACAGAGCTCTTTCTACATTTGTTACTTAATTGTCTTCAGCTCAACATCCTCCTTATGTCAAAGTATGCTATTTGGGAATGGGATATATGGATTATGGACAATATCAACAGAGATTCAGGGAAAGATGAATAAAACATTATTTTGTGACTTTGAAGATCCCATTGGCTACTGAGAAAGGCATGCACACGCATAATCACCATAATGCAGGTGATACTAAAATGTTTGGGCTCCAAGTCCAAAGTTGGTGCAGAGGAGGGGGTGATGACTTTCCTTTGGAGAAGCCAGGGGAAGGTCAGAGGAGTGATGGCTGATCAGAATTTGGAGGGCTGGATAGGTGCAGTGGCTGGGGTTGTGAGCAGAACTTTCAGGTAGAGGGGAAAGTATGCTTAAGGCATTGTGGCAAGAAAGAAAAGTGTGCTGGGTGTAATGCAATATTACAGCAGCTTAAAGTGCAACTGGCAGGGGTCCCAGTATGGGGATGGGGGGTTGTGGAAGAGGAGGGTGGAGGGTAAGAAGGGCAGTTGAGTAGATTACTGGCCTTCAAGAGTGGGTCAAGGGAAGGAGGACAGTTGGGTAACACACTCTTCTCCAAGGGATCAGAAACATGACTCCATGTTTTGTGGGAGCAAAAGTTATAGAAGATTTAGGAGTCTCCTAGTGAAGTTCAAAACTACAAATATAAAATTTGGTGTGAAAGTTAATATTTGTTTAGCATGAAAAATAAATCACCACAAATTAAAATGTGTTTAAAAACTTGAAAAATATTGTAATAAAAAAGCCAGAAAAGAACATGATTTTAAAAATTAACTAATAATTCATTTTAATTAATTTTTGATTGCATAATAATTCAATGTCTCTTCACATAATGATTTTGTAATACTTTTTTTTTCTACACCAGACATAGAAAGATAGTTCAATCCTTCATCTTTTATGGTTGATCCAAAATTATTTTTAATATTGATAATTTTTTTTTTTTACTGAAGTATAATTAACATACAGTATTATATTAGTTTGGGATACACAATTTAATACTGACAATTTAATGAGGTTTCTTTCAAACAACTCATTTGTAATGTTGCAAATTTTTAGAATTGCTGCCAAATTTGGGAAAAGCATCAAGTTTCTTTCCTATTTGATCTATAAAACTTAGAAGAACTTTCCATGAGTAAATTTTGGATTCCATCCATTTTAGACCTACTTCTTCTACTCACACACTTCTTGTGCTGGGTGCTCTAGTATGTGTTTCTATTGTGGCCCTGCTCATTCTGTCACAACTTAGGGTGGAGTTTTAATGGGGCCAATAGGAATGTTCTTGGAAACCATTCTTACACTAATACCGCCAGCAAGAATTTACCTATGCAAGGAAGTGTCTATGAGCCACACAAATATATTCCACTAAAACAAACTAAATTGATCCCAAACTTAATTTCTTTTATTGGGATTTCAAAAATGCCTCCAGCTACCTCATGGTGGCCTGACAGAAGGAAAAGATAGAGCAGATGGAATATCTTAGTTGCATACATTAAAAAAAAAATATTTGATCATATAAGACACTTTGTTGGGGCACGTGGGTGCCTCAGTCAGTTAAGTGTCTGCTCTGGTGAAGGAATTTGCTTTTGTTTAGAATTTTTTGGCAACAGTTGTCTCTCCCGCTATAGGTTATGGTGGAGGAAATAGCATGTAGGCGTTGGTGAGAATAATGACTTTAGACTTACTGTCTTCCAACAGCAGGCATGGCTGTCTTGCTACTTCTGAGAAGGTTGCTAAGCACGGACTTTAACCCAGACTTTCAGGGTTTGTTCATTACATTACTCAAGAATGAGGAAATAGAAAAATAAACATGAGCCTTTGAAAATCTTTTGTGGCATAAGAGAACAAAGCATTAGTTACTCAGAAAAAATGGACAGATTTATTTCATGAGGTGTAAGAAATATTTACAGAACATCTTGTTCTCAATGAGAATATTATTTCTATTTAAGGCAGGGTGAGATAAGAATTTTCAAAACAAAAACAGTAATCAAAATAAATTCTGTTTTAAAATACTAAAATGTGGACTCCATGTCACAGAACACTTTAAGAATGAAATAGACAATAAGCTGAGAAACTATCCCAGATTTCAGAACCAATTAATATAAAGATACAAATACGAGAGAATTAGCAACAGGAAGGTCAATTCATGGAGACACAGGTCTTGAAGAGTAAGTATTCTCACTTAGAAATAACAAAAACAAAGGGGTGTCTGGGTGGCTCAGTCGGTTAATCATTCGACTCTTGATTTCGACTCAGTTCATGATCTCGGGGTTGAAGGATGAAGCCCCACACTGGGCTGAGGGCTCAGCACAGGGTCTGCTTGTCCCTCTTCCTCTGTTCCTCTCTCCCCACCTTGTGCTTTCTCTCTGTTTATTTCTTTAAATAAATAAATAAATAAATAAATAAGGAAAATCTTTTTAAAAAAGGAAAGAACAAAAACAAAGATGAAGAAAACTCCCCAGATACAAAAAATTATGATACCAATAGATTTGCCCTTTTCCAGTTTGTATTAGTGTTCACACAATAAAATGCATTGGACACTGTTCAGAAGCTTCAAGAATAAAGGGAGATCCTAGCCACTCTAGAGCAAAAAACAATACCATAAATACCAAACAAAACACAATGGTCTGAAGAGACTGTAGGCATCTTTCCTGAAGCAAAAAATTTGCTGACGTAGCTGCAGAACCTTTTTTCCAAAAACCAACTGATCTTAGAGTTTTACAAATTAACCCTCTTATTTCTATGAAATTAGATGAACTTTATCAGCTGACTGCCACAAAACTGTTAAAAAATATCCTCAAGGTGACTAAGGGATGAGTTGAAATGAGCACTGAAAGAGAAATGCCAGGTAGTTGACCTCCTCTGTACTTAATGCCACAAAATTCGGAGGTTCCCCTATTTGAGCAGACTCATCACCTTTGCATTTTCTTGTATTTTTTCCTCTATATTTTGGAAAGTTATCTTGAGAGGACTGCTTTCTATCACAGCATTATGCGATTAGGGAATACTGAATAAAAGTCACTTAGAAAGGCAGAATTTTCTTGTTGGAGTTTTA
Source organism: Lutra lutra (assembly GCF_902655055.1). Taxonomy (NCBI): domain Eukaryota; kingdom Metazoa; phylum Chordata; class Mammalia; order Carnivora; family Mustelidae; genus Lutra; species Lutra lutra. The sequence goes on from NC_062292.1 coordinate 56,503,704, forward strand.
CTGGTGATAAACATGTGTACGTGTGTGTTCATCTGTGTGTGTATACTTGTGAAAGGCAGGAGTATGAATTTGTTGCTGGAACTAGATTTTCTGTGAACTAGACAAAAGCATAGTTTTATTGATACCACTAAAGGAGATAACTTATATTTGATCTGGGTAACAGTTAAGATGTAATGAAAGGTAGATCCTGAGTAAATCAGGATGGTTATTTTAAGATTAATTTAAATACATATAAATACATCTAATTTAAGTGCCGTTTTTAATATGATAAAAAGATAAACCAGTGACTATGTGTAGCAACAAAAAAAAATCATTTTACCTGTATTTTTTGTTAATATAAACCATACTATTTTACATGTAAGCTTTCAAAAGTCAGAAATCATGGTCTTACCAACTCTGCATGCCTGAATTTCTATTAGAGCTGAAATATTTTGTAAAACACTAAATTGGAAATTAACATCATCATTGGGCTTAAACGGTTGTTATTTCAAAATATAAAAATAAACCCATGCCCCACTTCTGTAATTTAAAAACATTAAAAACTGAATTCACAAATTATGGCTACCACATAATTTAAAGTTAAGACCCTCAGTTATATGAATCACAGTAAATATAATGTAATTCATTGCATGCCAATTGAATAGGAATTTCAAACTATAAGTGAATTTCAACCATCTGAGTTCCAGCTTGCCAAACACAAATTGAAATTGATTTATCTCCCTTAGATTGTCTTTTATGTGACCATAAGGAAAGACAACGAGTTATATTGCCAGTTTTAAAAGTAAAATTTCTGGCAAATGTTATAGTTCAGAGAAGGAAAATAAGAGAATAGAATAGAGTCAGGGAAGGCTCCATGGTGGAAGTTAAGCCTTTTGTAGATTAGTAAAGTCTTATTTTAAAAAATAGCCTTTTCAGGGACGCCTGGGTGGCTCAGTTGTTTAAGCTTCTGCTCCGGGCTCAAGTCATGATTCCAGGGTCCTGGGATCAAGTTCCACATCCGGCTCCTTACTCAACCGGGAGCCCGTTTCTTCCTCTGCCTGCCACTCCTCCTGCTCCTGCTCTCTCTCTCTCTCTCTCTGACAGATATATAAATAAAAGCTTAAAAGAAAAAAAAAAGACTTTTCAGTTTCTCCTCTTCTCTCCCCTAGAGGAGCATAACTGAGGAGGAATCTACCTACTTTCAGCCTGAAATCAGGTGACCCTCCAGGAGTGTTTACTGGACCCCAGCCCTCTCCCAGGTTTCTGGTGGCCCAGGCTTGAGAAATGTCCTCTTTAGAATTAAACCTGGTAAAGGATAGCTACATTAATTAGTTTGATGGTGGTAGTCATTTCTCCAAGTGTATGTGTATGTATGTATATATATGTATGTATATATATCATAATATCACATTGTATGCTTTAAATATATACAATATTTATTTGTCAAAAAATAAAGTTAGACCTGAGTGTGTCCATAAACACAAAAGCAAGCCTGACATAAACCTTTGCCGAAAATGCAAATCCAACCTAAATTGCCACCCTGTTTTTTAGGTTAAAGAATTCTGGCTGGTTATTTTTTTTTCCAAATTAATTTTGGATCATGAGATTCTATTAGCTGGTTTTTGCTGGCACCGCATTGCTGAAAGGATGACAAGAAATAGGGAGCCTTGGAAATTTTACATGTCTGCCCTAAGAATTCCACTCCCATTTTATAACCCAAAAGTCTTAGATCATTTGGATCTGGTTTAGATAAGCCAACTAAAACGAAACCAAATCGGTGAATCTTCTAAGCTTCCCCCAGCCACCCTTCATTAAGGGAAGAGTCATTTTTGCCTTTTATGAAAAGGCAGAGCCAAAAGACCAATCTTCACTGATTTTCCTTTCATCCGAAACTTTTCCCACAGTTCTGCTGCCGACTCAAGAGCAGAAGTTTCAATTTTTTGCATTGCTGTTTTCAGATACAGGAAAGTTATATGGGGACATTCCCTATAGCCCTGTTGGGCCATAGGCATCCCTTTGGTTCAAGGGTTCCCACAGAGCCATAGATAAGGTCATCATGAGCCCTCAGGCACCCAGGTATCAGCTCATCTTCTCCCAAAGATACGCTAAGCCACATGTATCTTTGTTACCGAGGACTCAGCGAAGACACCGTATACGAATGCTAGACATGTTAAAAGCTCTTTTGGGTCTTCATCAAATATGAGCCAGAGGGACACCTTGGGACACCTGCAAGAGGTTGTAGAAAGGAGAAGATGCGTCAACATTCTTACCTCTGGCTGTTCAAGCTCTCTCTGCTAACCCCAAAGAGAGCATATTATAGAAGAGAAAGAATAGTATTCTGCCTTTGGTGGATACGTTCTGCCCTGACTTCTTGGGAGTTCTCATTTTCAAGGAGGACCTTTGGCTCCCCATTCACTTCCAGTAGGTGGGATCTGAGGCAGAGGAGTCTCATACTAAATTCCAGCCCATAGCTGGGGCACCAAGATGGCTCCGTTGGTTAAGCATCTCGATCTTCTGGGATCGAGGCCCGAGTTGGGCTCCCTGCTCATCAGAAAGTCTGCTTCTCCTTCTATCCTCCACCTACTCATGCTCTCTCTCTCTCTTTCTCAAATAAATAAACAAATAAAATCTTAAGAAAAGTCAATGAATTCCAAACCGTAGCAATTACAGAATCCCAGAACACTAGAAGTGGAAGTTGTCTCTGAGATTGTGTAGTCCATTATCCACATTTTATGGAGAGACAAATATGGCTCAGAGAGATTGGGTGCCTTTCCCATGGTCTCACAGCTAGTTTGAGTCTGAACCAGTATTAGAGGCTAGGTTTTTCCATGCCTGGCAGCTCCAAATCTGTCTCCAGAGACTGATGGTTTCTTTTGGTCCTTATAAATTAGAAAATCTCTGAATTGCATTCAGGTCATTACTTTTTGTTCCTTATGTTATTACATTGCAACTTTTAGTCTCAACCCTTCAGAAGTCTGTAAAACTGACTTAAAAATCTCTCATGTTCTCAGCAATGACTGTGAGTGTTTTATTACAGTTTGGCCAAACTAAAAAAAAAGAGTCCTTGATTATGAGAGCCCATGAAACTCTAGAACATATATTTTCAAAGGCACCATGAGATTTTGACTTCAGGAGGGCAATTAATTATGGTTATCCTGTTCAGAGCCTAGCACAGTATATATAGTAGGTCATCAACAGATATTTTTTCAAGAAATTCTTCCCCCACCTATCTAACATGTACAGTTTAGCAGCTCAAGTGATATTGTCCTCTTTGCCGCAGCTCATGTTCAAAAAGTTTATACAATCTGTTCTGTCTCACACAGATCTTCAATTGGACGTTCCCTACCTTGTGTTCTATGACTTCCCATTTCTTCCATTGGCTTTGTCAGTACATCAATTATACCCATTGCTCTTTTGTTAAATTCCATTTATTAAATTACAATATATACACAGAAAGATGCTTGTTAAGTGGATGGGCTTCCTGCATTTTCTCAAAATGAACAATGCATGCTTTTTTAAAAAAAAGATTTTATTTATTTATTTGACAGAGACAGAGAGGGCACAAGCAGGGGGATCAGCAGGCAGAGGGAGAAGGAGAAGCAGGCTCCCAAAGATCAAGGAGCCTGATGCAGGCCTGATCCAGGGACCCTGAGGTCATAACCTGAGCTGAAGGCAGTCACTTAACCGACGGAGCTACCCAGGCACCCCTAATGTCTGCTTTTTAATGAAAATACAAAAGTAGTAGTAGATCATATCCCAGTCACTGAGAAATTCACAATCTCTTAAAAAGGAAATACCTACATGAAAAAAAAAATGGACTCTTCAAAGAACTTGTGCTAAAAATGAACAGACATATGATATTTGTTGGGAGAGTTCAGAGGAGAAGAAAGACTAGGAATAGTCTGGGAAGATTTCATGGAAAACAAAATTTGGGCCAGGACTTAGAGGTAAGCCATGACTTAGAAGAGGAGGAGGAGAGGGAAAGACAGCTTTAGTTTGAGAGACCAAGTGGCCAAGCATCACCATGTTCAATGGAAGGCCAGTAGGTGAACAACAAATGGAACTTTGTGAGATGACAGGACTGATGTTATATATTACAAAAATTCTGTTTGGAAAGACAGGGTCTTATATTTTATACTATATTAGATGTGGATTATACCAGGGACTGAATTCTTTTTTTAATGGGACGGGAGTCAGTGAAGAGGACAGACCAATTGGGAGGCATAGACTGTAGTATAGTCTTCGGCGATAGTACGTCCTAGAGATATTTAGGGTTCAACTGGCACCAACCCGCACACAGGCTCTGAAGGGGCTTGACCTCATGTGACAGCATCAGGAATGATGTGTGAGAGACCATGGCATAGCTGCCGTGTTGACCGTGATTTACCTGGTGGTAAGGAATTAAAGGCCAATCATGATTTAATATGTCGTTCCCTGCATCACATTTGAGGCTGAGCACTAAATGTTTTCATTCCAAAAACGACCTTGTGAGTTTTTACTACGAGATTGGCCCACAAGGTGATATATTTTTGGTCAAAGGCTTTTTTGATGAGCCTGAAGAAACAACAACTCCATCTTTCTTTCATTTGTGAGCCTGACCCCATGCAGAGGTATGGGCTGGGCAAATAAATAGCAAGAATAAGAACGTCTTTATTCCCCTCCCATTCCCTTGACTTTGTCCTTTGTACCATGGCAAACTGGAAGGGGACGTGGAAGCATTAATGCAGTTGCAGGAGGCAAGCACACAGTGGCCCCAGAGGAACAATTTTCAATATGCTATACTGTTGTGCTAAGTTTGCAACTCCCGTCATTTGACTCAGTCCCCTTCTAGTAAGAATCAACAGTGCCAAGGTGCTCAACGAATATCCATTAAATAATATCCACTAAATGTCCACTAACATCCACTAAATAGCCACTTAATATCCACTAAATCTAAGGAAATACCAGAGTTTTACAAATTCTCCACAAAGATTGACTGGGGCCCTCTTCTGAGGCTATCACTCCGGAGTGTCTTCCCGGCATGTAGGGCCGACACTCGATAAATAGTGTGACACTCGTGTGTGTGTGAAGAATTAATGATTTTGGGAGAACTAGTGTTTTAGGAGCCCGATGTACTGGGTTTGTGAGGAAGGAGGTGAGAGGCAGGGAGAACTCAGGAACTTTTGTTGTAATCCAGACCTTTGATTGTGAAGGCCTCAATGCCAATACAAAGCAGAGGTTAGGGTGTGATATTTTATGGAGAATGTCAGGGGTGCCTTGTGGCTCAATAGGGAAGCTGTTCAAGTAAGGGCTGAAGGGGAGGAAACTAATTAAAGACAGTTGGGTGTTTGGATCTGAGTAGAAACAGTCAGATTGTGGGGAGTGGGGAGGGGCTCGCTCATTTGTACTTGTAGGCAGATTCGATTAGGGTTGTGATAGAAGCCTTTGCCTGGAGGCATCCTGAGAGTAGGACTCTCCAACAGGTGTCCGAGCAGAGGCCTGAGCTCAAGGTGTCCTCAACTGATCGACCAATGGAAGTACTCAATCCAGCCAGTAAGTTAGACTGACATTGCAAAATCGACCATGCGAGGCTTAAAAAAATCCTTTCGTCATTCGTTACCTAGTAATCAAAGTTCTTTTGCAAAACCGGTGCATTTTATTCAAATTCAGAATGCATCCAATGGGACAGCTACAACAACAAATGCAATTTGAACTGCATTCGTAGTGTCCAAATGAAGGGCAACGTTCTATCAAAGTGTTCTTCCATCTTTCCTCAGTACCATCCCCTAAGGGGTCTGGTTGGACAACTTGACAGTGACGGTATTTAAGGATAATAAAGAGATGAGTTCACTGGGAGAAGAGCATGCAAGAGTAGAACCTAAGGATCACAGGGAACAGAGGGTGTGTGTGTGGGCGTGGGGGGGAGGAGGGATGGAAAAATGAGACAGGGGCTGGATGCATGTAAAGGATACTGAGTCCACCGATTTGCAAGTCACTGAATTAGGGAAAGAGAAGAGTTTTAAGGAGGAGGTCAGAAGAATGGTCAAGTACTGAAGAAAGGTAAAAGAGAAAAATCAAGAGAAGACTACTGAATTACAACTTTTCAAGCTGGACTTAAAATTTATGTCTGTGGCCGTACGTGTGTGATTGTTGATAACTCGTCCGAGCAATTTCACAAATTAAGTGGAAATAATCGCTTGCCCCGAGTTATTCGGAGCTATGCATACCTTTTAAAGTAAAGCAGTCTGCAGTTTTCAGTAAGCCGTGTTTGTGTGGGGGAGCCACATCACAACAAGAATTCAGATATACAGTCCCTCTCTTAGTAGTGAAGGCCAGTCATTGTTAGCATCAGGGAAAACAGTCCATCTAAGGTCGAGACATATTTTCAGCAGGAACTGGCAGTCATTGGGTGGCTAACAAAGAATTTTCAGTGTAGGGACCAAGGGGGAGGTCAGCGGGCTCCGATGTTCGGGTAGCTAATGTGCTCAGCGTTGTGGTTGACCAGGCATGAAGACACAGCACTAATCACACAGGAATGATTTTCAGGCCACTGCTCTGTGGGATTTTGTTTATGGGTCAGTTCTGCAAACACCTTCCCTCAAACCAAATATTCAAGTAGCTTCAGGTTGGAGATAATTAGGTAGGTGGTGGTTCTGCGTACACATTAAGTCTCAGGCTTGACACAGTCTGAGAGATCGCCTAGCCTAGTGCCCCCCGTCTATGGTCTGTTCTGCTTTGCAATATCACGGACAGATACTCCGCCTGTTTGTGCTTGATTGCTTCCAGCAAAGGGCCATTCACTATGCTGTGAAGAGGCACTTTTCTAAAATTAGTAATCTGTATCTTAGAACTGTGAATTTCCTGGAACTAGCATTGGGATAGCACAATCTATTGGTCACTATTCTTAGCACTTTACATATATATAAAAACTCATTTAATCCTCTTCTTAACCTCATGGATAACATGGTCATCTGATAAAATAAATGCTAAATATGAATATTATAAATATAATTATAAATATAGATATAAATATGAATATTTCATATTTTTATATGGGGAAATTAAGGCCTGGTTTTGTTATATAATATTCCTAAGGTGAAAGGGTTCTAACTAACATCTGAGCTCATAGTTTGCTTTAATGCTTAATCCTTCTTGCTAGTTATTCAAATATTTGAGGACAGTTACTGGGGTTCTCCCAAGCATACTTTTCTCAGGCTAACTGCCCCTGGTTAATGTAACCATTTTTTTTCTCATGCCATAGCTGTGATCTTCTAGTAAAGCATAATTTAGTTTGTCATTGCCCCTCTTAAAACTGGTGCCCGGAACTTAGTATAGACTAGCCAGGGTCTGACTAATGCACAGAATTGTGAATCATTCAATGGTTAGGTTCTAAAACCAGCATGCAAGGCAAAAATTGAGTAGAGCCCAAATTACCCTTGAGAAAGCCCTTAACTAACTCATAATAGAGAGTACATATGATATTGTGTGTACAATCCTGAACAGAAATTCTTCTGTTCATTAAAATTTGAGAACCATTGTGGTCAACTAAAGAAGGAACAAAAAGAAAGTCGATATGCAGATGCCTGGGCATTAACAACATTCTGCTTTTAAGGTAATGATCAAATTGCTCATGTTGAATGAAGGGAAAATTGTTCATTGATTCTGTTTACTTGCAGTATTACTTCATTCTGATCAAATATTAAGCTCTATTTAACTTCTATATAACTTCACATATGTTAATGTATTTGTGTTGCAATGAGGATTAAACAAGAGGGGAGAGGATAGGGTCTAAAATCAGTTTGTAAGTTCATCGTAAGATAACAGGCTTCACCATCCAGCAGCCATCCTAGCAGTGGGATATCACCCCCAAGGGGGCACAGATTGGTTCTTAGAGAGGGAATCTTACTTTGTTTTTATGTTTGAAGCCCAAACATGCACACAATACACAGGGAGATATACACCGCCTTTATGTCATTAAAATTGGGACAGATGACAATTACGAAGACAGGTCTAAACAGGCTCATCAGAGGGTGATCAGGGAAAGATCAAGAAATGCTTTGGTACAGCATTGCCCTTGATCTGGACACTATGAATGTGGTTCAACCTTGCATTTGTTGTTTCAGCAGTCATAGCACATGCATGAATTGAAATAAAACTCACTAGTGTTACAAAAGAAATTTGATTATTGCATTCTGATGAAAATACCAATGCTGTCTACCTAAAGTGACTAATTTTGCATTGTGACATGTCAGTCAAATCTTAGTTGCTGATGCTTGTACTTCAGTTGATGGATGGATTGAAGATATTTTGAAGAAGACAGAATTGGTGAGTTTTCTCAGCCAATGTAGGGCTTTTAGCTCATACGCTATATGCTGTATATACCTGTAGAGGCCCAAGAATTCAATTGCCTTTGGTTTCTGATTGATGAGTCCCTGTAATGCTGCACTGAGAAAAACAAACAGAAACAAATCCTAAATCCCACGATATGACTTATTCCAGCAGAAGTTCTCTCATATGTATCTCAAATCCATCATCATCGTCATCATCATCATCATCATCATCATCATCACCAGAAAAAATGCTCAAAGCTCACCCTCTATTGGTTGTATCTGTGTGTTTGTTTGCAAAGGATGGATCATTTGGCTTTTGCAGGTATCTTTTGTGATAATATATTTATTCCCTTCTCCTTGCTGCTAAACAACAAATATCAAATTCCTTCTCAGGGAAGAAACTGTCTAGGTAACACAAAATGTCATTTAGTTGTGAAATATGACCTACGAAGGGTCTAGAAGGAGAGGGCAAATGTAAAATCTAAATCGCTCTGCACAAGAAAATATGATGCATTTACCCTGGAGAAAGGGAGTAGAGGGAAGGTCACGGTAGGGTTGAGATGGGTTCTTGTACCTACACCTTAAAGAAAGAAGGGGTTGCTGGATGAAATGACCGTGTCTCTATTTGTAAAGAGCCTTGGTGTCTATCTCCCAAGGTTCATTAGAGAAGTATAATCCCTCTTTCATTATCTATCATTTCAGTGTATTAGTTTAAAGATTTTATTTATTTATTTGTCAGAGAGAGAAAGTGAGAGCAAGCACACAAGCAGGGGGAGTGGCAGACAGAGGGAGAAGCAGGCTCCCCGCAGAGCAAGGATTCCAGTGGGGGACTCTATCCCAGGACCCTGGAATTATGACCTGAGCCAAAGGCAGACACTTAACCAACTGAGCCACCCAGGTGTCCCTCAGTGTATTATTATTATTTTTTAAAGATTTTATTTATGTATTTGAGAGACAGAGAGTGAGAAAAGAGCATGAAAGGGGAGAAGGTCAGAGGGAGGAGCAGACTTCCCATGGAGCTGGGAGCCCGATGCAGGACTTGATCCTGGAGCTCTGGGATCACGACCTGAGCCTAAGGCAGTCACTTAACCAACTGAGCCACCCAGGTACTCCTCAGTGTATTATTTTAAAATTAAGAACATTTCAAGTAATCATAACAGAAATTCATATGTGTACAAAATGGAACAGATGTTGATATTTACTATATTTGCTCAGGATCTATTTTTATTTTTTAATAAGCCTTACAAATATAGCAAATCCCATCTCTACCCTTTCTTTGTTTCTCTTCAAGAGGTAATCAATTTCCAAAAATTGGTGGATCATTGTCAGAGTTTCTTGTTATGTATATATGTATTATATCTTCCCATATATACATATATATTCATTAACAACACTCACTATTGTCTTTTGCTTTTACATTTTCAAGAGAGAGAGATTTACTTATTTATTTTAGAGAGAGAGAGAGCATAAGCAGGGAGGGACAGGAGGAGAGAGAGAATCTTAAGCAGGCTCCATACCCAGTGCAGAGCCTGATGCAGGGGTCAATCCCACAACCCTGAGATCATGACCTGAGCCAGAATTAAGAGTTGGACATCCAAACTGCTGAGCCACCGCAGTGCCCCTGCCTTTATATTTTTTTATGCAAATCTTATCAAACTGTTTGCTATCAAAACTTCACTGCAGCATATTTCACTGAGTATTATGTGGAGTTTAACCATGTCAAAACACATAGTCCTGGTTAATTTATGTAATTCCATCATAATTCATTGTATGTAGTAACTTCATTCATTCATTCCTCTGTTGAGAGAAGTGGAATTGGTTTCTAATTTTCTTGCCTCTAAGTCTCCATAATTAGAAATGAAGACAGGGTCCCCCTGAACACCCATGTTTCTCTATCCCTCAACATGGACAATCTTATTGCCTGGAATCTTTCAGGAATAAGTCATTACCTCTTTCATCTCTATTTACATCAGTCAGTCATCATGGTTAAGTGCCAGACTCCAGGTGCCCCTCTAATTCTATAGGATTACTGCCATAGGGACATCTCTGGGACCTCCTCAGACTAAACTTCCCTTTGCTGTACCTTCCACAACCCACTGCCCATAATCATTAAATTCAATCTTTTCCTGAGATTTCAAGGACACAGCCTTTCTCCAGATTTTGATGCTGTCTTTCTGTTCTGAATGAGACCTAGGTTCCCTCTGGGGAACTGTCTCCCTGGCATCCTTTCACATGGTGGCTGTTTTTGCTACTCATCCCAGAAGTTGGTGGGGGGGGGTCCTTCTTTGCTTCTCCTTGTCATTTCCAGCTTATTCACCATTTCTCTTCCCTAAAAGCATCCGGCTTTGAATCTGTCATCAGACTCCCCACAATACACTTGGCCCTCCTGGTTATGGTCAATCAACACTTGTGTTTCTCCTCATTTCACAAAGAAGTTTAGTTCCTGATCAAATGCTTCTCAGGCTTCAGTGGACACATGCATGTCTTGGAGGATCTTGCTAAACTGTGGATTCTGATTCAGTATTTCTGTGACGGAGCCTGAGATTCTAAATAACTAACGAGAACCCAGGTGATGTCGTTTCTACTGCACTACTCATTGAGTTGTACAGTCCTAGGTGACCATCACTCTCTCCAACAGTACCATTACCTTCCTTTTGGGGGACTTCAATCACCACACAGATGACCCTTCCATCACCCTTTTCTGGAGATTTTTTTTTTTAAGATTTTATTTTTTATTTGTTTGAGAGAGGGAACACAAGTGGGAGAAAGAGCAGAGAGAAAGGAAGAGGGAGACTCTCAAGCAGACTTCTTGCTGAGCATGAAGCCCAAAGCAGGGTTCAATCTCATGACCCTGAGTACATAACCTGAGACAAAATCAAGAGTTGGCGCTTAACCAACTGAGCCACCATGTGCCCCTTTGAGATTATTAACCTCTCTACTAGCAATGTTATCCCCATCTCAGCCACTTCCTGACCTACACCTTGTCATTACCGAAATGGACAATATTTCCGCAATCTCAATTTTCAACATCCAGTTCTCAGATTATCACTTCTCCCCTCTGCTGCTCACTTCCTCCAGTCCCCAAGAACAAACAATTCTCAAACTTCACTGATGTGCTCAAACCCATCGTTTCTACTTCCTTTTCATTGTCTCTCATCCTGCTCATGTTCATACTTCACTCCTTCCCCAACTTAGATTCCGTGGTTGATTACCATCTCTCTTTTGTGTACATGGCCAGCTTCCTAGCCCCACTGTTTCCTCATCATACACAGTAAAAACCTCAACTCTAGCTAATTATAACATTCTGCCTCTCAAACACTTGCACCTACACTCCATGAAATAAGGCCAAGGAAAATGGCACACTCCTCTCATGTTAAATTCATGAGCACAGGCCTTCGGGGGAACTGGAATGCTATTTGGCAATCATACTGTACTTTGCAGTTCTATTTTCCTTCTTGCAGTCTTCTAGGTAACAATTCTGTGACTTCTCCCTCAAATCTCCAGTGCCTTTTCCCTAGTCCTCACTCTTGGGTCTCACTGACTATTTCAGGGGGAAAACAAGAATAATCAGAAAAGACTTCTGGCAAGCTGCCATCCTCACATATACCCACTACGTCTCCCCAGAGCTCTATCCCTCTGACCCGCTGGAAGCCATTGCTCTGACATGTCTGCTCCTTTCCAGCAGCATCTCCCCTTCTTTTGGGGGAGAAATTAGAGCAACAATAGAAAGCATGCTTTTCCTTCCCTCTTAAAAAATTAAAAAAAACTTTGCCATGAATCCTAGGTCTCTCCTCTGTTCAAAGCAAATCTCTTCAAAAAATGTTTCCATGCTATGGTTTTCCCCATTGTTCTTTTCCTACCCTCTCTCAAAACCACTACAATTGGACTTTGGTGCCTACAACAGCTCTGAATCTGCTTTTGTGTTCTTTTTGTTTGCTTGCTTGTTTTTGTATAGCCAACAATACACTATCATTGCCTACAAATGAAAATGCTTAAAAAAAAAAGCCTAGTCATTCAGAATGCATGAACTACTCTCTAAATGGGAACTAGGTAAATACAGGAACTAAGTACAAGCACACTCTGCAAGTGTCGGCTTGGCCTTGGCCGCCAGTTACTGACCATTTGGGAGGCTGAACATGGCTGTCCAGTTAGAGCTGCGAAGGTGAGGGTCTCACTGACTGACTGTCTAACCAATGAGCTGGTTTGCTTATTCGTGTAGACACTTCTTCAGGCAGGAAGTGATTCATTCTCTCCACAGTCTGCACTTTTTTCTTGGACTTTTTCTTTTTCCCTCTTTGTGCTGTCTATTCTCCATTTGTGCGTGTTGTGTGGGGCTTTCGGGGTCCCTCAGGATGCCTCAGTCTCCATGAGAAGGATCTTTTCATAGAGCTCTGCTGTTCTCACTACAACTCTGGGAAGCTTCCTATTTCACTGTCTCATTTTCTTTATCTCATGTATATTACTACATCCTCCTATTCAGGGAATCATTTAGCCTGTTGTTCCTTCTTGTTGCTGCTTTTACTTAAAATAGGGAGATTTTTATAAGGTACTTCATCACTCTATGAACCAACCGGAAACTGCATTTATTTTACATGAAGTCTGATCAGTTAACAGTGGTGTGATTTTCTACTCGTTCTTTGCTTTTATACTCTGTGCACCTAGTTTTGTATTCGCTGCTATCCCCTATCTTTGGGTCCAGTTTGTGTTTACAATATTCTAGTGGACCATGCTCTATAGACCCTTCACTAAGAACCGCATTCTGTAGCAAGTGGTAGTGCGGAGTGCTCCACTTGATTTGCTAACTTCAGAATGGGAACAGATATTTCGTTCCATTGATTTGGAGAAAATGGCTAGTTTTCTGGAATAGAGTCATCAAGGTGATCATTCTTGCATGGAAAAAGCGGTCCTGTGTTAGTATGGCTTTCTGGGCCAGTTTTATTTGACGAGAAGGAATTGATGCTTGGAGTTAAAGAATTTTTTTTTATTTTCAAATTTTTATTTATTTGTTTGTTTGTTTTTAACAATTAACTGATTGAGCCACGCAGGCACCCTTGACACATGAAGGATATTTATGTATATTATGGAACCATTCTTTATGTGCATGTTTTATGTACGTATGGGACAAATATGCATTAGCTAGAAAATCATCATCATCAAACATTTATTTATTTAGTACTTTCATTCATTGCGTGCTTTGTGACATTGAAAGAATTTTGAAAAGTTTACACACTATATCTGATTTTTTTAAAGGTAAGATGTACAATTTTTAATTGAAAGGTGTGTTACTGAGAACAGAGCTTGTTAATAATGTTTGTACATTCTAGGCTTTTTGCTCTGTGGCTCACACAAGTTTCTCTGGAGTTTGGTGATTTGGAAAACTGTGTTCAAGGCTTGCTGTGTCACGTGCTTCTACAACAGTTGGGTTTCCTTCTTTGCTATAGAGTCTGCAAGTTTTCATATGTCCAGTGCTTGGCACCTGTAAGGCTACAAGGAGGCAGCAGATAAAAATACTCTTTTGCGTTAGCCCTGTGAAATGCAGCTTTAAGTTTTGTCAGCACTGCTCTGCTGCCTATGGGACTGAAACCCATTCCTTTGCTTGTGATCATTTACTATATATACAGAAGCATTTGTGGACAGCAGTCCCAGATGGTGAAGTAAGAACGTTCCTATTGGCAGTGTTCTGTGAAAGAGGAGACACGTAACACCGAGGACAGACCCAAGAGGCTGACCGCTGCTCACAGGGCACAACAGGGTCACAGTGAAGGGACCACAGGAGACTCACATGAACCTAACTCTGGGTCCCCTCTGAGTGCGCTTGGGCTTTGGTCATGTGTTGGCTCACAGCCAATTGACATCACTTTGGATTATTTCCTCTGGGCCTGAGCTGAAGGGAATCATGGAGCTGGATATTTGACCCTGAATCCATGCATAATCAGGGGCAACATGCTGGCAAAATATACATCTGTGAAACCTCTTCCTAGTCTTATAAAGAAAAATGGAATGAAATAAAATAAAATAAAATAAGATACACATGTCTATAATCACTTTATCCTTAACATTTTAAAGCCACTATTTGACTAGGTATCCATAAAATGTTAAGTTTGTTTTTTAGAAATAAGTTTTATACATAAAATGTCTCCCCGAGAGGCATATGTGTATGATTATGGGAAACAAAATAAAATGTTCCAACAAATTCCTCAGCATGAGCTACAGAGGTGTAACATTAACAGAGAAGTTAGATAGATAACTTCATCATTTGAAGTTTCTGTATAAGGAAGTTAAGACAAGTTTCATCACTCGATGGTATCTGTATGAGGAAGAGAAACAATCAAAGCATTAGCTGTTAAATGTGTGTATTAGTTCTGGGGCCACTGAAATCTAAGCAGTGCAGGTCAACCAAAGAAAATTCCCCACATGTTTTCATATGAATGAGGCGGATTTCTATTCTATTTCTCCTTAAGCATAAAATTCAAAGGGGGAAATTCTATGTTTCACATCTTTCTTAGTCATTCAACCAAATATTTTGAATATTTGCTATGTGCAAACAACATACCATACTAGGTACTCCTATACTTCAGTCTTTTCCCTGGGAGCAAAAATCATGATGAGATCATCAGTATTAGGAATAAAATATGCATTTAAAGCTAGAGCAAAATATGAGCAAGTGAAAATTATTATGAGACCATAAAGGTATGTTTAGTTGGTGAAAACAATGGAGGAAAGAAAAGTAAATAATATATGAAAGTTAATGTAATGTAATGAAGAAGGGCATTTAGAATCCACCAGGTTCAAATCTGCATTCTGCCACTGACCCACTGTGTGACGTTAGACAAGTCATCTACTCTCATTGTGCCTCACTATGCATATCTGTTAAATGGACATCATGACAAGAACTATCTCATAGAGAGCTTCTGACAATCAGATGAAGGCAGTAATGCATAAGGAGTACCAGACTGGATATCTGGAATGAAATAGCATTTGGTTGTTATGGTAGCTGATACTACTACTACTACCGTTGTCACATTTGACAATGTGATCTAGAAAAAGGTGAATCTCAAATGCAGTTTGATGAGAGAGAGGAAGAGAGATCTAGATGGTTTCAAACACTGAGAGGATAAAACTGAAGATGAAATTTCTACCTGGTAGAAGGTTCGCAAACAAATCCTCAGTCATCGGCACACAGGACCCATTACCTCAGAGCCTTCCTCCTTACATTGGCTGGACCTAAGCATGCCCAGGAACGATGTGTATCTAGCTATTCCGAGAGTCCTGTCGAGGGGTCCATGCAGTGAGTAGTTGGTATCGGATCAGAAGTTGAGACTCTCATTCCAACTGTGGCCCACATGGCAAGTGACTTGGAGTGGTTTGGAATATGAATTAGGAGGCTTGGGGTTCTAGATCCAGGCTGCAAATCTGTGTGACCAAGGCAAATGGATCTACTTTCCTAGATCTTAGCAGGCTCACTCGACACAACTGTAGGAAACAGTCCAAGACTCATGGCTGTAAAGTTTTGATCTTTACAGTGATTCCTCAGATAATTTGTACCTATTATAAAAACATTGTATTTGTAATGGAAACCAATAAAATGTGTATTGCATGCAAACGTGATCGTTTGTTGGCAATGATCGCCAAAATTTATTGAATGCTCCCTATGTAGGATATGGGTTAAGCATCTTACAAATATGACCTCAGTTAAATTCATCCTTACAATAATACTGTGAGATTATCATCATTCTGCTCATTTTATAAATAAGGAAATGAGGACAAATAAAGGTGAAATACAAGAACAAACACAAAGAGATGTCTACCAATATCCACAATTTTTAAAATTCCCTAACAGAAGCTTTCAGTTATAGTCAGCCACCTAGCACACTCTTCCCAACTTCCCTTGCAGTAAATTATTGTCTTGGACCCATGTTCTGATCCATGTAATATAAATGAAAAGTTTTATGTGGCTGTACCAGGGAACTTCCCTTAAAAGACAGTCATGTTCACCCTGTGTCCTTTTTGGGTTTGTTTGGTGGTGGTGCTGTCCTTTGTTTGGTTTTTCATTGTTTGTTTTGCCTATCCTGCTGATATGGGCAGGCCAGGTCTGAGGACCCAGAGGAGTTCCTGCAGGACTAGCCAACAAGGTCCCTGGTGAGGTGTGGGATGAAAAATCACCAGAAGCCAGCAAGAGGTGAAAACAGAGGTTAATGAAGGTATAGAAAAAGTGCAGGTACGGACAGCACGTCTGGGAGATTCAGAAAGGAAAGGAGAGACAGTCTCATGTTTTTTCAGTGTCTGGGGGAGTTTCACTGAAGATTGTATACTTCTCTCAGACATCTAGGGACTAGTTAGAACAAAGATGAAGGCTGAGATATTATTCCTTGGAACCAGGGGTTCTTGGTTTTTGAGATGTCTAGTGCTGGTGGTTGGGAATACTCATCTGATGGCTTCCTCTCATCATTCTCAGTTGGTCCTTCCTTAGATATTACTTATTCTAAAGAAATCACTAACTCCTCGTCCCTTACAAGGAAGACACACCATTTGCATTATAACGTACGTATAAAGTGAGGGTGTGGGTCATGGTGAAAAGAGAATCAGGAAAAGGAGCAAAAAGTAGGTTTTTATGGAGTCCTTCATTGTCCCTATCTTACTACCAGAAATACACATATGATGTCTGAGACCCTAGGTGCCATCTTGAGCCATAAGGAGAAGGCCCACCCCTTGGGAATGGCAGCACCTCAGGTCACTGTGAGGCTGAGCCTCTGTCCCATTCCCTTGATAGCTAAGTCCAGACTTTTAGGGGAGAGAGAAATAGAGATGTTTAATTTCATGCCACAGGTATTTTGGGCTAGAATCAAGTCCTACCTCAACTAACATGACTATATTGCCCAAGGTCACACAGCTAGAGAAAGATAGAGTTGGGATTCTGACTCTGGTTTCCCGGACTAGAGAAGTACGAGCATTGTCATAGTGTTATACTGACCCTGGAATTAGGCCTTTTACTCTATAGTACGAGATATTTAAAATAGGTGTACCTGATCCTGGAATACAGTTGCTACTTTGTTTCCAGTTAGTCTGTCTTTCTAATTACATTTGACTCTGACTGATATTAAATTGAGTTCTATACCCTAAGCACAAGCATGCAGTTTTTGGCAGCAAAAGAGGGCTCTTAAAAAAGGCCAGTTTGACCTTAAATTTTTGTTGCAAATGCTTGGACCATGTGGATAATGCACACTAAAGCTCTTGAAAAATTAGATTTTCATCACAATGATTTCCATCTGCCTTCTTCATTTGCATGAAGGGAACCATGCCTGAAGGCCTTGCTCTGTGACATTCTGGGGTCTGCATCTGCACTTGAAAGGGGTCTTGCTGGGGGCCCATGACCATAAAACCACTCAACATTTCTTGGCTATTTTAAAGAAATGGATTTTGGATATCCTTTACCTGCAAGTACCTCAATTCTGCACTTAATATTGTAAATGAGATGACAGTGAGCTATGTATCTTGTCCTTGAAAATGATGGCAGTAAGGAGGTAGAAAACCATCCTTATTTGTAGGTAACTTGACTTCACTGCTTCTAAGAGAACTAAATGGAAAAGCTGTTAAGTTCATGACAAGTTCATAAGGTGGACAGATGGCATACACTCAGAAATACTGGTATTTTTCTGTATCACAGACATAGTTATATGACATATTGAAAAACTCTTATTCACGTGAGCAATCAAAAACAAAACAAAACAAAACAAAGCAATTAAGAAAAAAACCTTAAGAGTAACCTTAACGATAAATATACTGGACTTTTAGGAAGAAAGCTTCAAATTTTCTGTGAGCTTTAAAGGATGATTGAAATGAATGAAAAGACGGATTACATTCTTCTCTGGGATGCTGGAAGGCTGGGTCTGAGGACCCAAAGGAGAGTCTCACAGAACCAGCCAAGAGGATCCTTGGCTGTGTGGGCAGGATAGAAGTCAAATGCAAGCCAGTAGGAGCCAAAAGCAGTGCTTGCTGAAGGTATAGAGACACTGTAGGTACAGACAGAGCATCTGGGAGACTCAGAAAGGAAAGGAGGGAGTCTTGTCTTTGCTTGGGGCCTGCGGTTTTTATTGATAATTATGGCCTGTTGCATGTGTCCTCTCAGGCATCCAGGAACTGGTCAGAATAAGGACAAGGTCCAGGTGTCCCTCATAAGTCACTTATTCCCTGGAGTCAGGGGTCTTGGCGTCAAGATGTCTAGCACCAGTGGTCTGGAATATGCAGACGGTGGCTTTGCCTGGTCATTCCTTAGATGTTATCTGTTCTGCTGGAAGATTCCAAACAAATCATTAACTCCTTGTCCTTTATGAGGAGGACATACATTAAGGCATGGTAGGGTGGGGGTGTAGGTGCTGTAAGAACAGAAGCAGGAAAGGGAGCAAAAAGTAGATTTTCACGGAGTCCTTCAGTTTCTTTCTCTCGTATGGAACAACCGAATATTGCAAAAAGTGTTGGTTTTTCCAAATTGATTTACAGATTATTCATTCCGATAGAAATTGTATTAGAATATTGTAAGTTAGCAAAGTAATTCTTAAGTTCACCTGGCAGAATACATTCATGAAAACAGCTAAGATAATTTTGAGCATTCAGAATAATGAAGGGGATTTTAAAATATGTTATAAAAACAAAATTATTCATGCAATGTGGTATATATAAAAACATACATGGACCAATATTTTAGGTAATAACTCAATAAATGATAAAAGGTCATGGAAAAATGGAAAGACTAAGAGATCACTCAACAAATGATGTTATGATATTTTCTCTTTGGAGAAAAGTTAATTTTGATATCAGTCATGCATCTTATATTAAGATAAGTTCTGGATGTACTAAAAATTAGGTGTCGAGGTAGGAAAACATAAAAATAGGTGACTATTATGCCAAGTTTCCAGATGTAGATGAATTTCCAAGCCTGAAAGAAGTAAAACAAATAATGGAAGGAAATACGAATAGATCCGACTCTATAAAAACTTATGGCTTTTCCATGTCAAACAAACAATATAGAAGTGAAAGAAAAATGGGAGTTCCAATTCTGGGACAGCATCATGGGGAGCCCTGTGGACCCACTCTCCACTGAAACAAGCGTAACTGGTGAAAATGATACATATAAAAAACCCCAACCATTTCAAGTCTCTGGCAATTGTCCTAAAAACATACAGCAAATGAAGGAATATTTATTCAAGAAAATCTAATCTCAGTAAGAACAGCAAGAGTCTGCGGCATTTGAGCCCTGACCTGCTCTCTCTCTCTCTTTCTCTCCTCCTTTCCCAGCTCAGCTTGATGGAAGCTTCACTCTGGGCAGATGGGGCCAAAAATACAGGGCTCTCTCTCAGCTCCCAAATGACCAAGAAGCTTGGTACCTTCCCAGGAAGAGCAGGTTACTAGCTTTTCTTATTCTCTTCAACCCTGAGTTGAAGGTATGAAATTCATGGTTAAGTATACCGTGAATTTAGGGAGGAGACTATCTTTCTCCACCCAGCCCCTCTCACAGGGTGGAGGCTCTAGCTCAGATATAGCACGTGGAGAATATTGAGGCCTCAACCCCCCTCAGCCAAACTCACTTGCAGTTTTAAAGAAACAAGACAGAGGAGAAAGCCATGGAGACTAGAGGCTACCATCTGACCCAGTGCCCAGAACAGCGGCTCAGAAATTTCACCAAAGGGAAGGGGCAAAACAAGGAGAGCTCTGAAGTTTTCCCCAAAGGCATTGATTTTATTTAAAACAGTGTTGGAAAGTTAAAAACTAAAGCACTCTTAAAAATAACGGCTCCTCTTAATTAAGAGCAGTCATGCAAAACCATAGGTTGGTTAGTTCATCAGAGAGAGCCAGAGAGGGAGATAGCAAAGGAGAGCCTTCTTGGGCCCAGAAGAAAACCCAAAGACTGGCATCAAAAACTACCCTTACTCAAACAACAGAGTAATCAGTCAGCAATTAGTGAGACCTAATAACTGGGTGTGGTACTAAATGAGACTGCTGAACAGAGAGACCAGGAACAGTCCCTGATTCCAACTAGTTGGGTGGGTTCCCCAAATACTCAAACCATGAATTTAATCTGAAGTAGTATTGATTAGTAATCTCCCTAGATGGTTAACAAAAACCAATGCAAATTCTCCCTGGTAGTATGCATCTTTTCTCTAGACCTCAAGAAATTCTCAAAAATAATTTTTCAGGGTGCCAGAGTGGCTCAGTGGGTTAAAGCCTCTGCCTTCGGCTCAGGTCATGATCCCAGGGTACTGGGATCGAGTCCCGCATCGGGCTCTCTGCTCAGAAGGGAGCCTGCTTCCCTTCCCCTCTCTCTGCCTGGCTCTCTGTCTACTTGTCATCTCTGTCTGTCAAATAAATAAATAAATCTTTTAAAAAAAGGAGTAACATTATAAAAAAAATAACAGTTTTTCAAAGAAACTGAGCATCTCACCCTCAGAAATGACTAAACACACTTAGTACTCAGATCTGGGTTTCTAAATACTATTTCATCCTTAAGAGAGACAGGAAGTAGTAGGAAAATATTTGGTCCCTGGCTTGGAGCAAAGAAAGTGAACACTGAGTCGGAAATATCTCTTTGTGTGAGAAAAACAGAGTGTGGTGCACCTGAAAAGATCACCGAAGCCAGCTTAGAGGGGCTTCCACCAGTTAAATCAGGAAAAATTTGAGTATCAAAACTTCCCATAGTAATAAACTATAGTACATTGAATAAGATAATCTGGTCTCCATGTTGATACCAAAAATTATAAATGAGGAAAGCGAGGAAGAAACTTTATTTCCTTTTCTTGTTCATTTGTTTATATTCTATTAACTGCCAGGTAACTAATCAAGAAATAAATGAAACAAGATGGGATTGGGAGGGAGACAAACCATAAGAGACTCTTAATCTCACAAAACAAACTGAGGGTTGCCAAGGGGAGGGGGGTAGGGAGAGGGTAGTTGGGTTATGGACATTGGGGAGGGTATGTGCTATGGTGAGTGCTGAGAAGTGTGTAAACCTGGTGATTCACAGACCTGTGCCCCTGGGGCTAATAATACATTATATGTTAATAAAAAATTTTTTTAAAAAAAGAAGGAATGGGAGAATTAGAAAATCACCATTTTGCAAGTTTCATAAAAATAATTGTTTGGGGCAACAATCTTCCAGTGGATACGTAAACTATTGAATGTAAGTTGGTTGGGTAATCAGACAGTCAGTCTCAGAGCATCTTCCTACAGGTTATTTATTAGCTAGAATGTTATAAAAGATACCTTCAGACTGGAGAAATTTGTCAAACAGCACCACAACTGGGTGATCAAAGCTAACATCCCTGAATGAGGGACCCACTGAAATCACGTGCCTTTTGATGAAGGACACAGATCATTATGTCATATTTCTGCCCAACATGCATAACCTGAAACCAACCAAGGGGAAACAACCAGACAAAGGCAAATTGAGGGACATTCGACAACACAATTAGACTTCACTCTCCCGTGAATTCTGCTTCCTTCTCATCTCTCCCATTCAATAAATCATCTTGTTCTGCTGACTTTCCCTCCTAAATATCACTAGAACTCATTCACTTCTCTCCCTTCTCCCAGTTACATCATGCCACCTAATTGCTAAAACAGTTGCTGGCCATGTTCCCCTTGAATCATGCTTCACAGGTTAGCCTGAGGGATGTGTCTATGATATAAATCTGATCATGCCACTGCCAGCTAAAAAGGTTTCTGTGGCTTTCAGTGGCTATTAGAATAAATGCAGACTCTTAAATCTGTTTAACAAAGTCCATCTTGATTCGGCTTCTGCTTGGCCCTCTAGCTGTACCCCTTGATACTCCTTGGAGCCAGTACCTTACTCTCCCGATTGGCCACTTCCCTTCATTTTCAGGCTGAGATACACTCTGTTTGGTGCAGGCTTTTAACCACGTCCTGAATGTTTTCTCTTTCTTCGCTTCCTACCCCACTGCTCTCGTTTTGAGACTACGCCCTTTCCAAACTTCAGCTTAGGTAGGATTTCTTCTGAGAAGCTTTCCTTTACCCCACAGCCCTCACCTCACCCCATGTTTCAGGGGTTCCCTCTGCAGGAATCTGATACACCTCATGGTGGTTCAGCCTCTGTACTTAGCATATTGCTTTATAATTTCTTCTAGAAAGTCTAGTAGTCTGTAAACCTCACAGGGCAGGGACTGAATCTGTCTCTTTCACTGTTTTATTAGCCAGGGCCCAACACAGTATCTGGGACATAGAATTTTGATTGAATGAATGGACAATATGCAACAGGAGAAGAAAGGACATTTGACAAAATAGTAGTGAATGTTCTAAGTATATATGCTCTGTCATACTAGCCTCAGCAGTTGATATCTCAAGATGATATTTAAGGGCTGAGGAGTAACTTTCTATTAAAAAAATATTATCTGTGCCTGGCTCTATGCTTCTCAGTATCATCCTTCAACAATAGAAACCTGGGCTCCTTGGAGAAGCGGTTGGTTCCAGGATTGGAACAGGAAAATGTAAGATAAGCCTGGAATATTCTATAAAGCCTGAATGCAAGGACGTGCCCAAGAGAAAAGAAAAATGAGATCATGTTGAAAAGACACAGGGGATCTGTGTCTGAAGGAGATCCTGTTGGCCAAAGCTGGAACAATTTGAACAAGAGAATAAATACTATGGAATTATAGTCCCCCAAATAAAATAAATACCCACAATTCCATACTGATATCAACTAATTGAATAAGCAAATACATGGGGGAGAGGATATCTTACAGAAGATTCTTACAGAAAAATTATGATCAGTAAATATAGGAAGAATGATGGAAATAGAAGTCACTATTAGGTAAACATCACAGTAATAATTGTTGCAGAAAAGAGCCCTCAGTAGGTCCTAAGAACAATGGACAAATGTTTAAGGAGGAACAGAATATTTGTATAGCGTCACAATACCGTCCCCAAGACATTTATTCATTACAAAGGAAAAAGTAGTGACTTCATAGTTGAGAAACCTGGCAGACACCATCTCAACCAAATGATCAAGCTGGATACAACCAGTCATAAGATATGTGGACATCACATACCCTCAGATAGCATACACTGGGGAGCACAGAACATCACCTGTGTGGTGTCTTTGTCAAAGATGCCTCACCTCAGCTTGACCATGAGAAAATATCAAACAGAAATTGAGGGACATTCTATAAAACAACTTTTTAAAAAGTCATCAGTGTCATAAAGGACAAGGACAAAGGGAGAAATGCAGCCTGGAGAAGACTATGGAAACATGACAACCAAATGCAATTCTGTATCTTGTGTTGGAATCTGGAGGAGACAAAATGAGTGGGAAGCCGATGAGTGGGAAGCTACGTTCAAATAAAGTCTGGTAAAGTTCAAAGAGGTAGGTTAATAGAAGAGGGAAAAAGGTTTGTCCTAGCAACCAGATTCTTATGGAAGAAAGCAACTATTTGCAAACACATTAAAATTGTAAGGGGTATGAAATAAAACCTAATCTTCAAGGTTTTGAAATGTCTATCCACTTTTTTTTTTTTTTTTTTTCTAAATTGAAACAAATCCTTCATGGTGCCTGGCACTTGCCAAAGTGCTGGGAAGTCTAACAATAGTCTTTATTTTCTCTCTTCTTTGAACTCTATTAGTACTCATGGCTTGTGCAGTTTAGGTTCTCCATATGGACTGACTTTTTAGGGATTGAATACTGGTCCTTCTGCCCGCCACACCATCCTACTGCCTTGTGCTGATTCCCCAGCCTTGGTCAGGTCTGGGGTGTTTAGAGAAGTGCTCACCTCTGAGGCTTGGTTAGAATGTTTGCCACAGCTCATGGGGTACAGAAATCCTTCCTTGCCAGCTCCACAGGACTCATGGGAACATGTCATCATAAGGCTGCTCGGGTCTGGGTCTCTGGGTACAAGTGAACCTATAAACTGTACACTGAGCATTTGCTTCACCCTCCTGCCTACTCCCCGCCATGTCTTCTCCTCTTCTGAAGGATCCCCTGAGGGCAAGGCCACTTGCCTCCAGCACAGCCTGCAACTTCCCTTCTTTGTAGATTCTCAGCCAGGTTGTGTGTGTGTGTGTGTGTGTGTGTGTGTGTGTGTGTGTGCGCACGCTGGTAACCCCCTTACCAGCATGAAGATTAATTTTATGTGTCAACTTGACTAGACCACCAGGTGCTCAGAAGTTTCATTAAACATTATTCTGGATGTGTCTATGTGGGTGTTTCTGGAGGAGACTACATTTGAACTGGTAAACTGAGGAAAGCACATTACCCTCTCTAAGGTGGGTGGACCTCACCCAGTCCACGGGGAGCCTAACTAGAACAGAAGTCAGAGTAAGAGAGAACGCATTCTCTCTGCCCGAGTCTTTTGGAGCTGAGACAGCAGCTTTTTCCTGCACTTGCACTGAAACTTAAACCAGAACTTCCCTGAGTCTCTGATTTAGGGATGAGGAAACTTGGGATTCATCAGCCTGCATAGCCACGTGAGCTGATTCCTTACCATAAGTCCTTTTCTCAACATATATACACATCCTATTGGTTCTGTTTCTCTGAGAACCCATGCTAATAGGAGATGTTTCCAGGATGGGCTCTGTCCTCATTAAATTTAAAAAAGGTCTATCAAGTGCCCATTGAGCTTAAGTTCCCAGAGCTCTGGAACATGGAACGGTCTTTCTCATGAGGAAAATATATTTCAAATTTTAATTTAATTTTAAATTACGAAGTACAGTCTAACATGTGCAAAGGAAAGAGAATAATATAACAACAACCATTTAAAATGTTATTATTTGCTTTAGTAGACAATTTCTTATTCATTCTTTCGACAACCAGCAAACATCAACCAAACATGAAGTAATTAAATAATAATATATTGCTTTGCCATAGCAGCTTTCCTCTCCATGTGCATGACTTCATTTTATTCTCACGAATTAAAACACACACACACACACACACACACACATTCACAAAAGAACTAGATTAAAAAATACTTTGAAGTTATTATATTTGAAAGAACTTGAAAGTCACAAATGGTATTTCTTTTCAAAATAATATTAACTCAGATTTCTCAAATTCACCTTCTCACTAATTAATGAAGGTTTTTTTTTTGTTTTTTTTGTTTTTTTTTTGGTTTTGGTTTTGTTTTGTTCTGTTTTTTGTCCAAATCCAGAGACTGGAGGGAGTTCTCTCTATGACTCACTTCCTGTACCTTAAAAGCTCTGAAGAGGTTATTTGAATTGATAATATTTTAGTCACAGAAAGATCAGTGTAACAATTTATTCAGGGACTGGTATCACTTTGCCCACATGTCTCCTGCATTTTTGGAAAGAGGTTGTCTTTGATGAGGTGTAGTTTGAAAGAAAAACACCCAAAGCATCCCGTGACTAAGACTGAGCACATTTCAACTTTTTTCCCTAAATGAACAAGTGAAGTCAGTTTACTCACCAAAATATGATCAACTCTATCCAACACCTTGTTCTGATATTTTGAAGTTGATTGACCCAACGATTTGACAAAGATGACTGGCTCCACTTCATTAAAATGATTAATGTGTGTGGGTCCGGGCACAGCCACAGCCCGGCTGTTTCCGTCCCTCTGATGCGGCAGGGGGAGCCTTGGTCAGAAGCAGTGAATACACTTCAGACATTTCTCTTGGTGGCACCAACTCCAGAGAGAGAAACTTTCTTTGAGGTTGATGAAAGTAAGAAGAGTGATTTCCTGAACCCACAGTACTTGGCTGTGTGTTATCTGGAGCAAAACCTTATTTATAACTCAGATCTGTTCCCTTTGATGTCCCAAACCAGGGTGACTGTAAGGTTCCTACTGGGTTGACTAACGTCTTGGAATCTTGTCAGTCTTCAATTGTGGGAGAAAGGCAGGAGGTTTCCCGTACTCCATAAACATTCTTTCCTCTTCCTGGGCTTCATTTATAAAACCCACACAATACTCCTGTGGTGGTTGATTGTATGGGTCGATTGTATGTGGGCTAAGCTACGGTGCCCAGCTGTTTGGTCAAATAGCAGTCTAGATGTTGCTGTGGAGGGAATTTGTAGATATGATTACCGCTTGCAATCAGTTGACCTTAAACAGAAGAGAGTACACTCTCTGATGGGGTTGACCTCATCCAATCAGATGAAGGCTGTAGAAGCAAAAGCAGTTTTCCTGAAAGGAAAAAAATCTGCCTCAACACTGCAACATAAAATCTTGCCTGCACTTCAAGCTTTCTGTCTGTCCTTGTGGATTTCAGACTTGCCAGCCCACATAATAATGTGAGCCAATTCCTTAAAATAAATTTTTTTTACAAAATATAAATATCTATCCATAAGCAGACATACAGATAAATAGATGATTGATGGATGCCAGACAGATATCTGTGGATGTACCATCTCTCTCCATCCCTTTCTCTCTCCTGTTCATTCTGTTTCTCTGGAGAACCCCAACTAATACAACTTATTAAAGGTTTTTTTCTTTTTTTTTTTCTTTCTTTTCTTTCTCTTCCTTTTTACCCACCCCCCTTCCTTCCGCTTCTTCTTCTTAAGGCTGGAGTCACCATTCCCAGTTTGGACCCCCACCAAGAAACATGACTGCTCACAGCTATGCCCACCACACCCTAGGAGCTGGCACCAAGGAGATGGAAGACAGAAGAGTTGTCTCCTGGGACAATACCTGAGAACCCCAGCAGTTCTTCAGCAGACCCCTGAGCACCAGGGGGGCTATGAGGAGGCCAGTCCAGGCCAGCACTGGGCTCCTTTCACCCCTCCCAGAGGATGACCTCAGCTCCCCACCACAGCCCAACTCCAGTACTTTTCCTTATCGCTTTTTACATTTTTGAGATTTTAAAAATAGTCACTATTTTTCAGAATTTTTAAATAAATTGCTTTGGTTTGAGAAAACTCTGTGAAGCCAAATCATGAATCTTTGAAAAGAAGAGATTATATGGCAATGTGTTCAGAACTCTGTTGTGTTAGCAAGGAAGAGATGTCAACACTATGTTGGATAGTCAATTTTTCTTGGTTGTTCTTCTGGTCTTAGTTATAATACAATGGAAATTATTCTCATAAATGTGTCACCTTTTTAGTTGCAGTTTTTGAATATGCTACTTTTTTCCTAGAATATTTTTTTTATTCCAAATTAGGCTACTTTTGAAGAATACATTTGAATGTGAGAATAGACATTTTAATCTGGAAGCATTTATTATAAACATATATTGGTACAGCAAATGGCTCCCATTCAAGGTGCAAGCACTGTCCATATCACTTTTGCCTCTGTTGACGTTCTGTTTGAGACAGAATGGAGTGCTTGTTGGAAGCATTGCATCAGTTGACCAGCATTTCCATGGTGTCTCTGAGCCAGTTTTGTATACGATACAGACAGGCTTACAAATGGAGAAGCCATTCATCTAGCATCTACTGAAATATCAGGTTGGTTCTTTTTGTCCATTCATCACTAAACAATCAATTTTAGGGTTTTCTTTAAGACACTGGTTAGACTGAACTGGTTGGGTGGGTGTCATGCAAGACCCAGTTTAATTTCCTAAATATCGTAGTATCAGGATGGCCAAGTACATTTGCTGCTGATGAATTCTAGACATTTCTGTGTCTAAAAAAGAACATAAACCAAACACCCCCATTCCCAGCAGCCTAACAATAAGTAAGTTAGCGTGTGATGCCTGTGACTTCAACTTTAAAAATTTATGGTGTCTCTATTTATTCTTGTCAATTTTAAAAGTTAATGCAACTTCTTGAAAAATCGTTGAAGGGCAATGGGGTAAAACATGGGTTTGTCTCGTGACCGAAATGTGAGATTTGCTCATATACAAAATCAAAATGGATCATAAAACAGCCACTGAAACCTTTTGCCAATTGTCTGTAAAAGGAGACCCCCAATGACCTACAGCAGGAATATAGATGCAAAGTTGTACTTTGCTTCATGCCCTAGGGAGGTTTTTGGCTTTAAGATTTTGTCTCCTTGCTGCCAAATGCTAAAGCCAAGTGCATTGCTAAAGCTTTAGACACATTTTCATCAATAAAATTTCTTATAAAACAGATCCTGCAAATGCTGAACTTATCTGCCAAATAGCCAATTAATTATTTTACATCCTTGTTGAACAATGAAATAATTTATGATGGGTAAAGCTTTTACCATCAAATTAGTGTTCTGGAAACCACAAGGCCTAGCTTTCAATTAGCAGGAGGCATCACAATTAGGGATGAAAAGGAGTAACATTGTGTGTTGGAAATTCTCCCTGTAGAGAAATAAAACTCCTGAGGAACAATCACCCAACTAATTTGAGAGAGTTGGGTTTTTAGAAAAGCAGATCCTTGTTAAAGGAAAAAGTTCAAACACTACTCAGATGCTTAAACCCCTGTCTTTCCCCTCCCTGATGGCTCTTTCATTTCATAGATTATAGCCATTGAATTTGGACCCTACTTGCCCACCATGCATTACTGTATGTTAATCCCAATTCAGACAGTCAGTAAGTTCACTCTATCACCGACAGTCACAATTTTCTGCTTTGGGTCAGTCAGGAATGGTGCCTCCAATTCTAGGAATTTTCCAGAGAATAGGAACGTCTAGGCTGAAATAGCACGCACACAGTTACCTTATTTGTCAAGATTAGGCCAGATCTGGCATAGACGGAGAGGCCCTATAGGAAAACATGTTCCAGATTTCAGATGACTGATTTGGTTCTCAGTGCAAGTCATTTGCAGATGATAATGTCCAACCCAATGGGCTCTGTAAGTAAGCACCATATTTGCTTAACTAACCAGGGTGAAATCAACATCCTGCAGGGATATGTAGGTAGGCAGTTGGGGCATGGAACCAGGAGCTGTCTTTCAGGATACAGTCCAGAGAAGAGAGGCTGGAATGATCTTCATTCATCACTGAAATTCTTGAACCTCCTGGCATCGTTGGGGGTTTCAGCAGAAAGAGGTGAGGAGAAAATGCGAAATCTCTTGTATCCAGTTCAAATGATATAATTGGATGAAGATTGAAATTGGGAAGCTTGACCTGTCTCCTTGAGAGTCTCAATCTCCCCAGTATTGTCTGAGGGTGTCCTTACTTCCAAAAATTAACAATTTCCAGAAAGTGAACTTGGTCCCCTAGAAAACACCCACTCTCTGCTTGCTTTGCATGAACAGAAATCCCCTGAGCTGTGGATTTTGACCTTGGAGTCATAGGGGCGGCTCCTGTTGGAATTCCTGGAAGCCACATATTTACATCAGTGAAAAAAATTTGGCTTAGCCTTTTCCTCTTTACCCAGTCCAGGATGAAATCCCATCCTTTCAGAAACTTGTAAATGAAAAATGTTGGCAGGTCTTAGTATATGTGTTCAACACTTGTACCTTCTCCTGTCCCATGTGAATGGATGTTCAGCTCTGGTCCTGGGCATGTTTTCTATCTCTGTGTTGTTAGCCAAGGCAAAGGCAGCCACATTCCTTCTTCACAATAGGACCCAACAAAGGCTCCCCAAAGGAACTTTAGTATAGTTTTTTCTTTGGTACCAACCCATTATCTGTGATACCCTTACTTGAAGTTGGTCCAAGATAGGAAAGAAATGCGTATTTGCAAGGAAGATGAATGAGGTAGGCTCTAACTTTTTTTCCTAATTTTTAAATTTTTTAATAACTTTCTTGACAAAAAGGATTTTTGTTTTACTAGTAGAGTAACTGATGGTTCCCTTCTAGCATACCCCTTTACTGCTTAATTCCTATGATTCTGATTCCTCTGGCTCTGATTTCCAGAAAAGTCTTCAGAAACACACCTACGATGGATCAATTACTAGTAAGCATTCTTTACGGAGACAGCCATAAAGTGCTTGAAACAAATTGTTCCTAAAAATATGATTGAAATTCAACTGTCTGACAGACAAAACCAAACAAAACAATAACTTACATATTATTAGCAGACTGTGTTCCCAGAGAAATAAAAACATGATGAATCACCAATAGGTTTCAAGCACTACCTCCCTAGCCCCAGGCCATCTTAGGTTGATGAGAACTTTTTTCTGGTGGGAGGGGGCTTCTGCACACTGGGCCTGATTTTCCCCTGGGTCTGCGAAGTTAATCCAAGCACCCGCACAGCAGGGGCGGGGACTCACTTTGGAAGAGTCCTCTGCCTGAGAAGCCCCACCCTCCACCCTCTGACCACCGTAGGAAGTTGGAGTGTGGTTTTAGCCCTTTGGGGCACAGACGCCTGCGTAAGAAGGATTTCTAGCTACTGCTTGTCAGAGGGTGAGGCTGAGCCAAGAAACAGAGGCAGAAAGGAGGTTGAGGGGTCTCCCACAAGCGTTTGGTAACTCTGTTTCTGATAAGTAAGACCGCTACCTTAAGATCCTGCTGCCTCCGTTTGCTGAAATTGGGGCTCCCTCTTCAACAAACACACACGCACTGTGTTTTGGTATTGTGTTAGCAGAGGCTGAAAACTAATATGCAATTAATTATAAAATGTGTTTGTCTCCTAAAAGATCATAAGCATCTTTTCTTGTGGTATGATGAAAGAGAAGGTAGAGGGCTTTATCTCTAAGAGTCAGAAGGGAGGGCAGACTCTCAGGCCTGATTGTATCATTCACTGACTTTGGCGACTCTGGGCAAGTCTTTAATCTCTGTGAGTCCCAGTTTTCTCATCCTTATTGTGAGGAAGGTCATTCCTACCTCAATGGATTGTTAAGAGATGATGTGTGGGAAAGCACCTAGTGTATGTAATTCCTGGAACATCGTACTGCCTAAAAATAAATACTGAGTCTGGCAAGCTTCTATTACCAAAGGGCATTTAAAAAATATTTTTTCTTTTTTTTGTTTTGTTCAAGATGTTGAGTTAACTTTCAGATATTCGCTTTGTTCTGTATCTTGTTGTGTGTATGTGTGGAAGGTAGGGAATAAGGGAAAAGATGACAAAAATCCAACAATACCTCTTGATAGATTTTTTTTTTCTTTTTGGTTATTTACTTTATTTCCAGGAAGCATCAGGTCTTTATCTTTATCCCATTCTCTCCTATAACCTTGTATTGCAAAGCCTCTGAGAGGTAAGAACTCTTTGTTTTGAAGATGTCTTTCCCAGTTCAGCCTATAAAGGTGCATACCTCTGAGAGACACCCATAGCCGCATGGCTCTGGGAGTAAACATTTCTGAGGTAAATGCCAAGGTGGTTGGACCTGATCCAGAGCCCACCCCAGGTCCCCCAGGGCCTGAGCAAGGAACAAAAGAGATCTAAGAGTTTCCAACAAAGGGCATAGAAGACAGCCATTGCTCAGAGTGTTAAGAAATGGGTGTGTTCTCCAGGGAGGATGCAGGGCGGTGGGAGGTGACTCTGTGGGCAGAGGGCCTGGGCCGAACCACTCATTTGCAAAACAAGGGGGAGCTACAGTCCTGCACTGGGCACAAGGGTGTCAGAGGAACTGAGAGGGTTCCTTCAGCAGCAGGAACAACGAAGCTCTGACTGGGATTAGCAAACAAGACCTGTGCCAAACAAGGACGTGAAGGTCATTAGAAGGATAAGAAAGCCCTTTCTAATGGTCATTATGTCCTTCTTGAAGAGAAGGTAATTTAATATAGAACAATCATCTCCCTGGGCACTAGCTGTCTCCTGAAGTGAGGAGCTGGGGAGGCTGTGGGCTTCGTATAGGATCACAAAGAAAGGTGCTGGGACCGATCACAATCACTTCTATTTTAAATAGTCCGGCTCAGGGGGTGCCAGGGTGGCTTAGTGGGTTAAGGCCTCTGCCTTCAGCTCAGGTCATGATACCAGGGTCCTGGGATCAAGCCCCGCATCGGACTCTTCTGCTCGGCAGGGAGCCTGCTTCCCTTCCTCTCTCTCTCTGCCTGCCTCTCTGCCTACTTGTGATTTCCGTCTGTCAAATAAATAAATAAAATATTTAAATCAGTCTGGCTCAGTCACGCTGGGAAAACTGAACTCCTTTGGGCTTCAGTAATCATCATTTATAATCAGTACCTTATTGTGATAAATCTATTCCTTTAACACAAAGCCTCACAAAGTAGACCCACATGAAGACACCTACACAATGAGATCATGAGCTTGTAATGAAAAGACATACTGTTTACTAGGACTGAATAATCTGCGGGAATTTTCTCTTCCTTGGTGATTAAGTGTAAGCTTTATCAGGTAGGAAGTTTTGCACGTTTTGTTCGGGAAACTGATCCAGTGTCTGGACTAGAATTTGGAACATAGATGCTGAGTAAATATTTGTTGAATTTCTAGTAAGGTCTTAGTAATTAGCAGACTAAGGGAGAATTTTTTAAAAAATGACACATTTTTGAGAAAGGCAAATTGAGGAAAAAACTGAAGTATTATAATTTTTTTCTTTTAAATCATTTTTAGTCGGGTATAATTCATGTTGAGTAAAATGCAACCTTCTTTTTTTTTTTTTTAAGATTTTATTTATTTATTTATTTACTTGAGAGAGAGTGGGAGAGAGTATGAGAGGGGAGACAGTCAGAAGGAGAAGCAGACCCTCCCTGCAGAGCTGGGAGCCCTATGCGGGACTGCGTCCCAGGACTCTGGGATCATGACCTGCAGTGACTTAACCAACTGAGCCACCCAGGAGCCCAGAAATGCAGCCTTCTCATGTTAATGTGTGATGGGTGTTGCCACATAGACCCTAGTGTAACCACCAACCCAATCAGGATGTGGAGCAATTTTATTTCTTCAAAAAGTTTCCTCTAGGGACGTCTGGGTGGCTCAGTGGGTTAAGCGTCTGCTTTCAAAAAGTTTCCTCTTGTCCCTTCTCAGTTAATACTGACAATCTCTGCCCTCAGGCAACCACCTATCCCATTTAGATTCTAATTTAAGATGAGGTTTTCTTCTTCTAGAACTTTGTGTAAATGGAATCATAGTGTATGTACACTTTCGTGTCTGACTTTTTCACAGTATAATGTTTTTGAGCTTCATCTTTGATGGTGCATATATCAATAATTCATTTATTTTCAATGTGGGGTAGAATTCCAATGTCTGAATGCACTGCAGTTTGTGGTATCCACTGGCTTTTTGGACACTTGGTTTGTTTCCAGTTCTTATTGATATTAAAATAAGTAGGTGAACATTCATGTCCATGTTCTGGGGTGAAACACTGGTGTGCTACAAACTACCTTTATCCTACCTCAAGCTCAAAGTCAGGCTTGAGACTCCTTGAAATTACATGGGTGTGTGCACGTTTACAAATTGACATTGAGTATTTTTCTCTTTCTTCCTTCTCTTCACAGCTGAATTTCCCTTATAGGATTAATTTGTACAATGTACAGAGAACAAGTTAAAAGGTTGGCAATTTTAGCTTAGCCCTCGTTCGAATAGACCAGGGTCCAGACTTACCTTTTACTGAGTTCACCTTCCTCCACACCCACACACTGTGCTCTGATGACCAATAAGCTCAGGCCACTGGCAGCCAAACACTTCTCTTTGGACTCTAGCTTAGTTTCCCCATTTTAGTCCAAGGTGTTCCCGAATGGTAGTGGGTTAGAGCTACCCCAGGATCTGGGCTTTTCCAATGTTATGAAGCTTATACAAATGTAGAGTTCTAAGCTTTGGCCACAAATTCTGAATCAGAGTTGGTCTAAGAGGGACCCCAATAATTTGCATTTTTAGTAAGCACCTGAGCACCTGAAAAGCCTTTTGAGGATCCCATAGCTGGCTCCCACCCTGGGACTTCAGGATCTGGTGGTGATTGCCTTCGCTGGCTCCCAGGGCTGATGTGCCCTGTGCCCTCGAAAGTGACATTACTCCCTGAGTAATGTTTAACTAATGTGGTTTATGGCTGCTTGATGTGATCCCTGACCCCTGGGGAAAAATAATCAGAGGATTATATAGAATTATCTCCCCCAAAGACTAGGAGGACATAGCCCGTTATCCATATTAGATGGTGGGGTGGAGGATTAAGTGACATTTCGTCCCTGCCACTCTCTGATGCTGTATATCTAGAATGTAAAGTTTAGCTCAGGAACACCTGCCACTGATTGTCTCAACAATTCTTGAGCAGTCTGGAAAACCCTTTCTCCTCTGATACACACAGTCTCCTCAATATCTTAAGCTATTATTCAGAACATTTCTATTCTTCATTTTATAGTGAGGACTGTAAGCCAAGCCAAGAAGACATTTTTGTATTCCCCCGTCTCCTCCCTACCAGTACTGGAGGAATGTCAACATGAAAGAACAGGGATATTATTTAGGGTGGCCTGAGGGCTAATAAGCAGGATTAATGGGATGAAATTGAGCAAAGGAAAATTTAAAGTGAACATCAGGAACATTTTCCGAAGATTGAGATCAATGAACCTGTGGAATTAAGATCCCAGGGGAGATTGTGGGAGCCCTATTACTTGAATCAGTTTAAACGAGACTGGACCAAATATTTGAATATAATCCCACCTTGGCAGAGAGTAAACCTGCAATGGCTGGAAGATGGAAAAAATGACCTAATAGGTCTTTTCCATCCCGGACTTCCATGAGTCATCCAATGTATGCTGTCGTGCGTCACACAGCCGGCCAGACCTGGGTCATTCGCTATACATTTCAGCCACAAAATCCTCGGATTCTGACGGCTCCCCAACTAACCAGCTACCTCAGCAGAGGCTGGGGGCTCCTTTGGGATTCCTGGTTAGTTTATAATCAATTAAATATCACAAAGGAAGGCAGAAATCAGTCACAGGAGCGGAGGGCGGTGAGTAACTGGGTTCTTTTCCTTGCCCCCTGGGAGGCTCACCCTCAGCCCTATGTAGACAGACAGAAATCTTTCCACTGCCCTTGCTGTCTATGCCTCCGCCTCTCGGGCTTGGCTGGGTCTCGCCTCCTGAACCCACTGCTGCGGCAGGCTGGCTGTGGCCTTCCAGAAGCAGTCGCTCCCCGTAGGGGGGCCTTGGAAGGTATAAGCACCCCCCCCTCACCCTTTGCCAGGGGAGCCTGCGGGCAGAGGCCCTGCTTCGCCTCTCTCAGCAGCCATGAGTCCCCAAGCTGAAACACTATTGTCATTACTGGCTGCTTCCTTTCTTCAACTACAATTTAGGGGAATACTCAAACTGATCAAGCAGAACTTCTTTGGCTTCCGCAGGGTTGTGGGGGGCAAGGGGAGACCCCCAAGAACTTTCCTTCTGGCCACTGCCTTGCCTCATCCTTCTTTCCTGAGGCTGCAGAGAGGAAGGCAGAGAAGCCACGATCGGGCACAGATTCAAAACCGTTTCTCTAGGCCCTTCCATGTGCTTTCTTGCTCATTTATAGTCAGTTAAATCCACGAAAGGCAGATTCAACAACTCTCACAGCTCCAGGCCTGGCCAAGCTGAGGGTGAGACGTGGGGGGACAAGGAATCTGCTCGAGGTCTTCATTATATTGTTCTCTCCTCCCCCTTTTCTGATGTCCCAGCCTTCCGTGGGAGCTGGTGGCCGGGGGAATATGTGGAGAGGACAGCAGGAAAGGAAGCTTCGGCACTGGTGCTAACAAGGACTCTGCTTCTCATTAATCACTCCAGCCCTTGCCCACTGCTTTCCCTGACACAGTGGAGAAATGGCAGTTACATGCTCCCCCTTTTGCATTTTCCTTTTCTTGCATGCTGCTCTCTGACCTTCACGTCTGCCCTAATTACACAGTGCAACCCTGTTTTGTTAGGCTTGCAAGGAAGCATGGAGGAACGCATGCCAGGATCAGTCCCAGCCCCATAGCTTGGGAAGGTTCTAATGGCGTCCACTGCTTTTCAGGGGAGGGGTTAGACCAGTCTCTTCAACTGCACTTGGCCTCCATGTGAATCTTTCATCTTACGGTTTTTAAAGCATCTTTAGTTAAAGTTCTAATTCTTTTAGCTCACAGGGAAAGAAGTGACTGGATTTGAACCCACGCCTCTCTGATTCCATATCTCCCTGCTTTGCACTTGCTCTCACTTGGCTAGAAGTCCGCTCCACAGCGGGAGTTCTCAGTTCTGGGTTTCTAGACTCCTGCTCTGTGTAGGGTTTTCTTGGTAAGGCCAGGGAAAGGACAGGGTAAGGTTGATTTTATGTCCCACCTTCTTCCTTTGGCATTACTTCCTTGGTGCTGTCACTTCAAGCACCCTGAGATGGGAAGGGGCAGGTTGGAGGGGACATTTCCAGTCTCTTTTAGGGTCACTGTTTAGCCTTCTTTCTCTTTATCTCCCCACCCGTTCGCCAGAACTAAGTGCTGCCTTTAGCTAGACCCTATGGTTCCTTACTTATTTTGGTTCCTTCGGTAATTTCCCACATTTCAAAGAAGGAAGTTCTGGGTTAGGAGCAAGTTAGAAAGCGAGGCAGCAAACCTGGAAGTCACTGAGGCCCTCCTGGGTAGGGGCATCAGCATCCCCGACTTAGAATCTCAGGGCCAGAGAGCCTTCAGGTCCCCCCTTTTCCTCTCCGCTCCTCTTCTTGAGTGAAAAAAGGAGAAAGCTGAAGAGGTTATGTTTCTGTCTGAAGTCACACGGATTAAAGCAGAGCATTAGGAGTGGATTAAGGGGTCAATGTCCATGCTTTTTTTGTTTACTCCATACTTCTCACAGAAAAATAGGGCAAAGGGGTAGGGGCTGGGCTTGAGCAAAATGCGGCAACTCTGAGAGAAAAGGTTTGTGCAGAAATTTCCTCAGAGGGCAATCTTTTATGAGCCAGTCCTCAGAGGGCCTTGTGTGAACACATCAGAGATGTATGGATTACAAACATTTAAAATCCATATGGGCTGAAGAATGGAGACAGGGGAAAAGATTTTGGCAAACACAGTTGCTTTTTTAATATATGTGTGTGTGTCTATATATGTATATATATTATCAAATTTAAAACATTTGAAAAAGCAATCCCTGGCGTTTCAGCCGAAACCACAGAGCGGTTCATCTATCCCCACTAATAAGTTCCAATCCTTCTGTTGTGTGGTCTTTCCATTCCACGGGTTAGGACCTCACTAAGTCTGTTATACTTCAACCTAAATCCTGCCTGTTTTATACATTTTTAAGGTAGGTACAGAGAGACGAAATCGCACTCTCCCATACGGGAACCCAACTCCCGGGAGTCGACCTGTAGCCAAATGGCTTCATTGTATTTTAAAGTGTTTTAAGTCCACTTATAAATGAATTG
This sequence comes from Lutra lutra, assembly GCF_902655055.1. Classification (NCBI taxonomy): domain Eukaryota; kingdom Metazoa; phylum Chordata; class Mammalia; order Carnivora; family Mustelidae; genus Lutra; species Lutra lutra. The sequence continues at coordinate 56,541,039 of NC_062292.1, forward strand.
GGCTACACCAGGGCTTTTGTAATGCACATCATGAAAAATGAACAGTCAGCTGAAAATAGATTTTCTTTTACTGCCAAGTGCATTATGTGCAAAATGTCCTCCATCTGGCAGGACAGCCCTCGTGGCCGTGTGGATGGAGCTCAGATAAGGGAGCAGTCCGTTGTGTAGAGAGGACGCTGCTCAGACCCTGATCTCTATCAGGATACAGGCCACGAACCCCCTCTAGAAGCCCGGGATGTAACAAGCCGCCTCCTCTTCCTGACATGTGCGAACTTCCCTTCCTCCAAACAATGGCGGCCAACACTCCTGAGACTGGAAGGAATTACATGTGGTGTCACTGTCTCTCTCAGTTTTCCATGCACCGGCCCGCAGACCAGAACCTGCAGCGGGTCAGTCTACACCCTGCCGCCCCGCATCTGCTGTTTTTCAAGAGCTGGAAGCTCCTGGAGCTTTGGACTGTTTCTTCGCTCTGGCAAAGCTGATCTCGCAGCCAGCTCTTTGCGATTCTTTAATTTTTGCCCTTGTCATCTTGCTCCTTCGCTCTCTGACCTGACATGTCATCCATTCTTTCCAGTGAACACATATCCATCACTTTTTTTAGGATCCATAATCATGTCCCCATCCCTAACTCCATCCCAGTGTGATGATCCTATTCCTTGAATAGAAGTCCCCTTGTATCCTCAAGCTTCCCCCCCACCATCCCGCCTTTCCTCTTTCCTTCCTTCCTATTAACAAACATTACCTATGGGAGTTGCTGACAACTTAAACCAAATATAATATGGCTGCTAAGCCAAGACCTTCGGCCTGGTCCTTGAGTCCTTCTAGGTCCTAGTTTCCTTCTAGGGATTTTCCAGGAAAATCTAGATATCTGTCTTGGTTACTGTTCCCACCAGAATTCTGCTAATTAACAGTCTCATTCCTATAAAACTGTTAACCAATAAATGGTTAGAGTTGGAAAATCCTTCGAGTATTTGCATTTTAGTGGAGAATCCTCAAATAAGCCAGCGCCAACTTGAGACGTTAATTCATGCCACCTCATCCATCATGGTCACCTAATGGTCATCCTAACTGGTCGCCATCTTAATTAGGCCCTATTTATGGCCAAAGCCCTGGGGCCAGTCCCCATTCCTGGTTCACAGTGTCCACCAGCTCTGCTCCCTCCTGGAAGGGAGATGTGTGGTTATGAGCTCTGACTCATAAGGCAGACAGAACTGACTTTGCATCCTGAATTCAAATGCAGGCTTTGGCACTTTGGAGCTCTGTGACTTAAATCTAGCTGAGCCTTGGTTTCCTCACCTGCGAAACGGAAATAATGCCCATTATGTCCTCATAAAAAGTACTTGAAGTAATGCATACAAAATATTTAGCCCCGTACCTAGTAAAACCCACAAATATTAGTTAGGATTCTTGTTGTGGTTCTGAATTTTATTTTCAGAATTGTATTCACCCATCAGATCTAACAAGTTGGTAGATTTGTGTGTGTGTGTGTGTGTGTTTTGCCTCTAAACTTTTTCCTCTATATTTTGACCCTCTTTATATCTGGCTTTATAACTTCTTTTTTCCTAATCTGTGTGGCTTTCCTGCCTGGTTTGTCCCCAGTGTCCATGTCCCCCCTCATAGTATTATTCTATGTCCACTCATGAGATGAAAATGTCAGGCAGGACTCAGGGGATGAACTTCTAATGGTAGAATAGCAGGGATCTTTACAGGTGAATAGCTAACACATTTAACAGGATGCCCTACGCACATGTAAGAAACCATCATTTGGATCACTCCACCTACCATTCTTTCTGATAGATTTTGTCTGACCCAGTGCTACACACACTAAGCAGTAATAAAAGCTCATGGAGTAAGTGAGGGGAGAGGGAATATCTTAAAATAAATAAATAAATAAATAAATAAATTTTTAAAAAATGCTAAAAGTATTCCCATGGACCTTTTTGTCAAATGATTAGTTGAAGTGGTGGAATTTTTTTTCTCCTGGGTATTTTTTTTTTCTAGAGTCTATCACCTACTGAAAAATGAAATTTCATAAAACGTGGCTTTAACAGCTTTTTCTTTAGAAAATACTAAGAACGAGATATAGGTCTGTCTTTCTACCTTCTATTCTTTCAAAATAGTAATTAAAAAAACTCAGAAAATTCCCATTTTAATCAGCTCCCCCCCCCATTACTTCCTTAAACATATTTAGAATGTTTCTTTCAACCAACTTTGAGTTTTCGCCTTAGAGTCAAAGTCCTTATGATTTTGACAGAATTTATAAAAACCAATCTTCTCTTCATCTCTCTAAAGGAGAAGTGCTTTTATGCTACTCAAATGGCAGACACTGTTTTGTCCTATCTTGTGCCATTTTTCTTTTTTATCTGTGTCTCAGCTTGTGAAAAACAGACAAATACCAGAAATGAAAATGATAAATTGGTCTCCTTCATTTGTCTTCCCACAAGCTCCAGACTTCTGCATTTTCAGGCACCTTTAACTCTTGAGAGAGAAACTCTCTCATCCTTCACAAATCTGTTTTTTTCTACCTGTATTCTCAATCTTATATACTTATTCTTCTGGAATCTTGTTCCATCACTTAATCTTTCTGTCTTCTTCACACATCCAATAATGAAAGCTAACACACACAATCAATTCCTTACATGAGATCCTGTTTCTGTCTCTGCATATTCTTTTCTTTCTTTTCTGTTTACTTCAACACTAGATTTCTCATTCCGTACTTTCATTCATATTTCAATTTTGGCAACATGGATCCCATACCCACGTCACCACTGAAATCATTTTTGTAGTCATAAGTGAGTCGTGATTGTTAAATCTCAGGAGCATTTTGAAGCTTAAAATTCCATCATAATATTACATTTTTAATCTGTAAGGGCCCTTTATAGCTCAGTAAGAAAGAGGTAATAGCTGTATCTAGAGGGAAATTTATATAATCCTATAATCCAGAAGAGAAACACAGCTTATCAATAAGTATGAAAGTACCCACCTTCTTTGGTAGTTGACTACTCCATTAGATATTTGAAAAGTGGATGCCATTTCCAGTGCAAGTGAGGCTGTGATGAGTAGGTATTCTCAGAATTGTGCACAAAACTTCTGAGGATATACATCAAGGTTTTTTTAACTAATGGCAGAATTTTATAAACAAACCACATGTCCAATAAGTGAAACAATTGTTTAAATTATAATATATTTTGTATACTTCAAAGCTATGTAGATAGTTTAATGACATTGGACAATAATTAAGATGTAGTAAAGGAAAAAAAATTAAAATGCGCTCAACCCCTGTTGTGGGGAGAAGAGAAACATTTCGTAATGTTTTAAGTGGTGATGGGTGGTTTAAAAAACTTTCCTCTTGGTTTTTCTTTATTTTTCAAATTTCTACAAAAGCTATTGATTTCATAAATAGAAATAACCAGAGAAATCTTTTGTTTTAAACCACAATAATCTATAATAACAAGAAAGTCTTCAATATAATTTCAAGGAATTGAGATTTTGCTAAGTCTATCAAAAAGCTATAAATTTGAAGCGACGTTATTTGAAAACAGCCAGGAGGCATCTATTCTGTGAGGTCAGTTAAGACTCATGTGCTCTAACGATCTGAAAAGCTCATGGTTGGATCAGTAACCTCTAAAGGGAGGAGGCTGATGAGAAATGTGTCTGGTGAAAGAGCTACCCCATTGTACCACAGAAGAGAAAGCAGATCTGTGGCCTTAATGAGTACAAAGAACTGAATGTGGTCTACTCTTCAGAAAGAAGAGTTTGTATGGGTTGGTGGAGGTATGATTTCAGATGGGTCTTGAGCAAGCCAGGAGTTGTTTCTGTAGGCCCAAACCACATGGGGAGCAGGTAGGAGGTCATTATGCTCTTGTAGGAATTAGGGGCTAAAGCCCAAAATAAAGTCCTGTCCCAAGCAGTGGAAAGAAAGAACCACTGTAAAGAAAGAACTTTTACTTGGGGCTTGTCTAAGGACAGTTTCAAAAATGAATCCCTTCCTGAGCCAAGGTGTGTCAAGAAAAGGCAGAATATCTGTCAAAAATGCAGCTATGTGCTGAAGACACTTCCAGCTTGATAGAAGATTGTGGATTTTGCTTTTGATAGAGCATGTGAACAAAATGGCAAGATGGTCAAGTGAGTGCAATGGCCAGTGGGTAAATGAGAAGACAGAAGAGAGGTTAGGATTGGCTGCAGAACATGTCATTGTAAACTTTGTGGCAAAATCTTAATACAAATTGGGAGATGGAGAGGAGAGGTGAGTTGGGGGAAATTGGAGGGGGTGACAAACATGAGAGACTGTGGACACTGAGAAACAAACTAAGGATTTTGGAGGGGAGGGGAGTCGGGGGTTGGGTTGGGTATTATGGAGGGCCCATATTGCATGGAGTACTGGGTGTGGTGCATGAACAATGAATTTTGGAACACTGAAAAGAAAAAAAAATTGAGACTGTGTGACTGTCTGTGAATGAAATGCACTCATCTTACTTATGGCCAATAAAGGCATAGACCATTTTTTATTATACATGAATTCCACTTCACAAATGCTATTAGATTTCTAGGCAACACGATTCCGAGTTTCTTCTCCTTGGGTGGTTAAAACCACTGACTTTGGCCTTGGATATCTACAAGCTGAGCTGTGATGGGTCATCTAACTTCTTACAATAAGAAAGGCTTTTTACTACATAAGAAAGCAAAATCCGCTAACTCTCATGGAGCTACATTATTGTAAAACCAAGTCATGCTGGTATGGAAGAAATTCTTTTCATCAAAATCTTCAGCACAATTTCTGGTTAGGCTGCTTCTAACTCCTAATTACACAGATTAGAGTAAGGAAGAAGTTAAAATGAAACCAAATGGATAATTTAACACTTTTAGTGTTAAGAGTTGTGCAATTTCACAACATGACAGAACATGTGTTTGTGTTCATTTGTATCTCACGGGAAGTTTATGGCTATATTTTGTTTGCTTTAAATGGCAAGAAGCCTGGCTTCTCATCCTCCTTTTTCCCCCAACAGATTCTGTGTGATGGTAGATACGTTATTTATTTTCCCTGGAGCTTCTTTTTCCCCAATTAAATAGAGATTTCAGTACTCTGTGGTCCTCATAGTTCTAGTATAAAATAAGACCATAAATGTGAAATTACAATGAAATCAATTTTAAACGTTAAGTTAAATCTAATTGTTGGCACATATTACATTTGAGAAAGACCTCCTTTAAATCATACAAGAAAGGTGTTCATGAAAAAAATAAATACTGGCTGACCCATTTGATAAAGCTTTATTTGAGTGGAATATATTTTCTTTAAAAAGTTAACAAGCACTCTCAAAGTTTATTTTGCCACATACACATGTGACTGCCCATGCTATGAATGCACATGTACACAACTGTGACTAGACAGATATTGTTTCCTGGTATTGGCTACCTCTTGCTGTTACTAATCAAACAGTTGTGAAATGTGAATGTAACTGAATGATTATAACTGACCTTAATTAAATCAATAAATTGAAGCTCAAGAAGTTATTAGCCATGATTTACATTTTCTTCAGGGAATTTATAATCAGTAATATCTCAGATCTTTCCATGAAGCACCTTCTAGCTCTTTAATGCACCTCTACCTCAAACTGACCAGAGCCCTTTAATTTAATCATCTTAGCCAGATCAATATTTCAGAAGCATCATCTTTTACTAATTCTTTTGTATTGAATTGTGTCCCCTTAAAATTCATATGCTGAATCTTAATTCCCAGGAGCTCAAGAATGTGACCTCCTTTGGAGATAGGGTCTTTACAGAGGTCATCCAGCTAAGATGCGGTCATGAGGGTGGATCATAAACCAATATGGCAGGTGTCCTTATTACAAAATGGATATATGGAGACACACATATACACAGGTAGAGTGCCACATGAGGGTGGAAGAGGGACTGGAGTCATGATTTTATAAGCCAAGGGAAACCAAAAATTGCCAGCAAACCACCCAAAGCTGGAGAGAGTCATGGGATGGATTCTCTCTCACAGCCCTTGGAAAGAACCAACTCTGCTGACGCTTTGATCTCCGACTTCCAGCCTTTAGATCTGTGAGACAATAAATTTCCGCTGTTTATGCCACCCAGTTTGTGACACTTTATTGTGGCAGCCCTAGCAAACCAATGCACCAACAAATCTTCTCTTGTTTACAAATTTGCTCAACAAATTAACATTAGAGTTTGAAGAGCATGTAAATATTTATTAAGAAAAGTGATACTGTGTAGGTATTCAAAGCCAGTTACTGAAAAAAAAGTCCATTACCAAAGAGATATTATTTTTCTTCACAGGCTGGCAGCTAAATTATTTAGAATATTTTGGTTAGAACAGATTTCTTCTTCAACAGAATTCCAGCAAAGTAGTGTGAGTATGGGCTGTGAGCCAGGATATAAAAATGGCCTCATGATGGAGAACAGAAGCTTATAATGGGATTAAATTAAGGCTATCTCCATCTTTATTTAGCTTTTAAATGTGATAATGCAGTAAAAACATCCAGTTCCGTGCCTGGAACATAGTAAATGTTCAGTAAATAAATGTAAAATCTGAATCTTTTGAAGTCTGGATAAACTTACCCAACTTGACTTGAAAGAGATATATGTTTTTAAAAAGCTGTTACATGAACCCTGCTGTGATCAATATTGACTATTAGTAGCTTCCAAACACCTAACCATCTGAATATTGAACTAAATGTGTGTATATTCATGTCTCCATGAGGACAGCATTCGAGTGGATGCGACTGGGCTTTCGGGAGTTCCCAGCACACGTGCTCAAAGGATGAATTAACTCAGGGTGTCCGATCTTCCTTTCTTTGTGTCTCCGTTGCACACTGTGCATTGGCTCTATTAAAATTAGTATTATAGCATAATGTAACTGTTGTGTGTGTCTTTTCCCCACCAACCCCAAGTTCCTCCATGCAATTTGTGTCTTTCTTCTTTGTGACCCCAGAGCTTTGCATCCTATCTCTCCCGTAGAGGCACTCGATACACATAGCAAAGATGCTTGGATGTGGAGAAATGAAGTTACACTCTCAAAACTTCTGCGATATGAAAATAATATCCTATAAAATCTTGACATTTAAGCTTTAAAATTTTAACATCGACATAACATTAAAATGTTCACATTCAATATGAACGTGTAAAACTTGAAAACTGCCAGTGTCGGTACACAGGTTATCTTATTTGGTTTTAAAAACAAGCTCCAGAAGATATTATTTGCTTTGATTCCCATTTGAAAAATGACAGAGCTGATCCAGAGAAGAAAAATTACTTGCACATAATGACACGGATATTTATAACCCTAATCAGGCCCAAAAGTGTCAAGTCCCAATTCAGCCATGCTCTTTGGACTGTTCTGCTTCCTACAGTTGTCCCATGATGTAATCTATTCTATGGCAACTGGCATTATTGACTGCAGGAGTTTCTCATCCAGCCACTGAGATCATTGAACGCTCTAAGTGTACAAAAGCCCATCCAAATTAGTTTTTGGTTCAGTCGATGCAAAGACCCAAGCATAAAGGATATTTCTGGAGTAAAGATGTTGTAGGAAGCAATACTTTCAGGCACAATGCACACTAGATTCAGAATAAGCGGGGCATTGGAATAAGTTGTACACCAAATGCCCTTGGTAATGGGATTTTTTTCTTCCTTGAAGCAGACCTGAAATAGTAGAAGTAAGACACTTATTCATCAGATGGACACCTATGTGCCCTTATACACTGTACCTCCAGGTTCCCTGCAGAGTTTGTAGGTTGACTTCTAACCAGCTGCTTGTAAAGCTGAGCAGGTACAGACACCCACGGCTCTCATAGCACCATAGGGAGCATACCTCTAACCACGGGGATGCCTGGCACTTGAACTTGTCCAACAACGACTGCCAGCAGCCAATTTCTTCCCGACTTTAGGTGAAGGGAAAGGTGTGTATAAGCATGTTTGAGTGAGGTTAGCCCTTAAAAACAACAACTATATTCACATTTGTGGGTGTCTATATATTTTCTTTGTCTATATATACATATGTGTAAAATGAGAGGGTGAGTCAGCATTTAAAGAGGCATAAATGTTTCCTGTTTCTCTACATGGAGGGGATGTGGAAGGAACAAGACAATATTTTTTGGTGCTTGTGCTGTGGTAGAGGTGACTGACCCAGGGACTAAAAGATGAACTCCTTAGATGGCATGATTTAACACATCCGAGAATCCCTGCCTGTCACCAAACTTCCCCCAATGTTAGCACGGTCATAAAGGCGCTGTTCTCATAGGGTCTTCCATAGATGGAGAAATCTAACAATCATTAGCCAATTTTTATGCAAGACTTACACACTCTGTTTTCATGACCTCATTTAGTTTCAAAATCACACTTTGAAGTTAAGGCTATCAACAGCCTCATTTTACCAATTAAAAAGAAAAATGAAACCCAAAGAGATTCGAACCCAGGGAAGAGGCCTGTGGGGCTTGTTTACTTAACTACAGTCTCCTCCTGGATGGGGAAGCTCCCCTCTCATTAACACATCCTGCCCCAGAGTGCATTAGGTTGTTAGTTTAGCTATCACAAAGGGCTCTGACTGAATGACAATTAAGATGAGAATATTTCAGTGGCTAAAGGGACATTTTAATTATTTTGTGGAATAAACTACTTACCACTCAAAGGGACTCTGTAAATAGGGGGTATACAACAGCCCAATTTGTTTTAAAAAACTTCTTGAATCCCCATGATGGGTTAGATGCCCCATTAGCAACTATGGAAAGACAGAGATGAATAAATTATGATTTCTGTGTTCTGGAAGTGAATTGTGCACTAAAGGGTAGTAAAATAGGCAGATGAACAAACAGCATGTACTGAATAAGGTAAAAAAGTATCTCTCAAAGTCTCACGTGAAAATATCTCTGATGAAGAGACTCTGGGGAGAGGGGACATTTGGGCTGGATGTCGGATGAGAAGGAGACGTGTGTTAGGTGAGGAGATTGGAGGAAGGCATTGCAGCAGAGGGACACCGTGTTCAAAGGCAGACAAAGCTTTGGGCAAGGACCCTGCCTTTGTGAGAGGGAAGGGGTGGGATTAGAGAATAAGGAAACAGAGATGGAGCGTCAAGAAGCAAAGGAGGAGAGCTAAGCTCTTGCAAGTCAAGCAAACAATTTGTCCTCTGTCCTTCAGGAAAGTGATTCTCATCCAGGGATGACTTTGCCACCCCCAGGAAATCTTTGGCAATGTCTGGAGATACTTGAGTTGTTACAGGAGAGGAGAGTCTCCTGATATTTGTGGGTAACCAAGGCAGGGGAAACTTTTAGGAAGGAGTGATCATTTATTGAAGGCTCACCAGTGTGTATGAGGCAAAACCCCAAGAGCATTAGGAACATCCAAATAATAAGTTCAAAGTACCTCTACAAAAAGGTGTAGGTATGCATAGATTAAGGTATCTCAATCAAGGTTACCTAGATAGGATTTAAACCTTGATTCCTGTGCATCAGCACCACACACAGTATCCTGCCTCAGTGATCCCTAAGTAACTTTCCACGTGGAAGACGAAGGCTTAACTCTGAGAGTAAGAATTGGAATGAAAAGAGAAGCCTGGAGCCCCTGGGTAGCTCAGTCAGTTAAGCCTCCATCTCTTGATATCAGCTCAGGTCATGATCTCAGGGTTGAGCTTGAACCCCACATTGGCTCCATGCTGGGTGTAGAGCCTGCTTAAGATTCTCTTTCCCCTCTCCCTCTGTCCTTCCCCTCTCCTCTTTCTTACCTCTCTAAAAACAAAACAAAACAAAACAAAACACAAAAGAAAAGCTAGATTTGAGAGAGATTGGAGGTGGACTTAAATCAACAAGATTTGGAAACACATTTGATATAAGTGTAAGCAGAGGAAGGACCTGGGATAGCCCTGAGGTTTCTAATGCTGATAACATTAATGGTAGGATATTTGATAACATTTCATTGTTAATTCCTCAATAGCATTAAGATTAGACATAACTATTCCCTTGAGGTGTCTAAGAAATTCTTGAGTGGGTGGTGAGAAGTGATGATAATGGCATTCCTGGAGGGAAGGAGTTAATGAGATAATTTATATTCTTAGAAATTTGGGAATCCATTAGCCTATAGGTAGTGGTTGAAGCCATTGCAGAAACTATGAGAATGTCCAGGGAAGAGTGTGTAGCATAAGAAGAGAAAAGAACCATGGCAAAATCTTGGGTAATCCTTAAGGCATGCTCAAGAGAGTAGAATGTTGGAGGAGTGGGGGATATATTTATATCTCTATCTCTATCTCTAATCTATATCTATCTCTTAGTGGTATATAAATCCATTCTGGATATAGATATTCAATCTCTATATGCTCATGTCTCTAAAGATCACGTCTCCATATTTATCTATCTAATCTCTCCAGCCTTCAGTGGTATGTACACAAGGCTGTAGGAATTAGGAATTTACACCTTCCTCTGAGAATGGTCTTAACTTCTGTAGTTAAGACAAAACTTTTTTGGCAAAGTATATACTTCTATCTTACTTACGAGTCTTACTGCTGGCTGTTACCCCAACCAAGCTGTGGTCCCTTCACCCAAGGAAAAGAATATGTTCAAATAGGAGACCTGTAGAAGGAATTCTCATCTCTCCATGCATGGAAAGAGAATTTCTGCCCTAGAGAACTAAGTTGCTCTCCAGCATTTCATTCATTGAAAATTAATAAATTCAACTCCATTTTCATTTTTAAGCCTTTCATGGTATCAAGGTCAAATAAAATTATTTCTTTGAAGTGCCCAAGAAATTCTTGAGACACAAATCACAGACCATGAATTAGATCCCCTGCAGAGAGTAAGAGTAAGTTTTGGCTTAAAAGGAATAGACAACTGAAATCAAGGAATTGGAAAGCTTTCAGTTGGAAAAGTGCTCTAAATCATAGGGGCCAAGGATTAGTTTGGGCCTCAATGTTTTATACATTCCATGTATATAGAAACAGGCGTTTATACATAAATACACACAAATATGTATTATTGCACAAGTGCATTTATACCAGACTTCTGCTTTTGTTTGCATTGCATGCTAATCCAAGCCCATGTCTAGGGAAGCTTTCACAGTTAATTTTAAAAAAATGAAATATTCAACAAAATAATCGTTTTTTGGGGGGGTGAGGGAGAATGGAGTAGATGTCTATGTTGTCAAACAATCAGCTGATTTGCTTTTTATACATTTTTAGTGCCACATAGACAAGTCAAACCAATATATTAGGCATTGAAATTTCAAATACTTTCGAGCCTAATTTTGCCCAAAGAGACCCAATTTGTTAACAAAACAAAACAAAACAACCCACTGAACTAATTTGTGTGTAGGCTCTGTGCTTCCCATCAAAGGCTTTGTTGGTGTTCTACGAAATAACAGGGTAATGAGGTTTGGTATTGTTATTAGAAAGCCAAAGACCAAAAAACAAAAATACAAACCCCACGTGTACTTTCATGACATTTGACACTTATGAACCCACAGCTGAGTAGACGAATAAAAGCAGGACACCCCCATAAGACCAGGCTCAAAAGTAACTGGGTATATGAATGTCCCCAAAAGATGACCATCAGCCAGTGTATTCCTCTGCAGTGAAGACCACTTCCACTACAACGAAGCCAAAATGCACATTCATTTGCATTACAGTCAAGAAAATGTTACTAGAATTGTCACGGCCTCATAAACACATATCTATGACTATAAAATAGTGGTCCTTCGTCTTTGCTAATCAGTAACAAAAGCACCTCCAAGCTCACAAAAATTGGTCTTAAAATTCAGGCAGCAAGTAATCTACATGTTTGTGTGTTATATGGAGAACGACGGGATTTCTCAAGAGGAGAACAGCACCTGGAAAGAAATGTGCACCAAAATATCAGTCAATTTGCATGCTGAAAGACAACAGGATTCTTGGGCTGGAAATTGCTGCATTCAGGTCACTTCCGGGTACTTGGGTTTTTGCCTCCAACAGTGATGTCTGTGTTTTCCCTGCCTACCAGGTGGCTAGCCTTCCCATAGAAAGGAATGAAATTATCGGTCCTGAAGTGAATTCACTCACCTTTCAGAAGGCAGAAACTGTTTCTACTTTTTTTTTTTTTTTCCTGAAGGAATGCTCTTTTGCTTTTTTGCTTTTTTTCCTTCTGGTGTGTCACCAAGGTTGAAGCAAACAGCCTTATAAAGACTAAGCAGGCTTAAGCCAGAATTGTTTTTGTTTTTGTTTTTAATTCTGGAGTGTGTTTTCTCTCTCTTCCCTCTTTGCCAATCCAGCTTTTTTTTTTTTTTTTTTTAAGATTCATTTATTTATTTATTTGAGTGGGGAGGGGTAGAGGGAGAAGGAATTTCAAGCACACTCCCTGCTGAGTGCAGAGCCTGACAAGAGGCTCCATGTCAGGACCCTGAGATCATGCCATGAGCCAAAATCAAATCAGACACTCAACCCACTGAGCCACCCAGGTGCCCCTATTTTGTTTAGTTTAGTTTAGTTTGTTTGTTTGTTTTTAATTCTGGAGTCTGTCTTCTCCCTTTTCCATCCCTGCTAGTCCAACTTTTCTCTTCTTCCTCAACCTTTATCCCCTTCCTTTCTTTTCTCTCCCCTCTCTTTCTTTTCCTCTTCTTCCATAATTTTTCTTTTCTCTTCCTTCCTTCTCTCCTTTCTTCTTCTCCCTTCCCCCCATCTTCTTCTTCTTCTTTCTCTTCCTTCTTCTCCTCCTCCTCCTCTTACACCTTGCTCCTCTTTTTCTTTTCCTGCTCCTTCTTCCCATCACAGCCACAGTCCCAGCTGTGTGGCCAAGGCGATCCCTTCTTGCTGAATTCCTAGGTGGATGTTGCATGTTTTGAGCTGTCCTTGGCCTGGTTGGAAGGAGTCTGTCATGGCCGGACTGAATGTACTTAAAAGCCTGACAAAGACTAGTTCACATTGATTTTTTTTTCCCCCCAAAGAGCAGCACAGAGAAGTATTTGGAGCTGTTTTTCTCAAAGACAACAAAGGCAATCTTTGATTCTTCCAGATGGTTTTTCTGGCTCTCTTCTTTTACTTCTGTCCTCCTCCTTGCATGTCTGTTATAGAGCTCTTGATGCTTAGTGAACATCTGTGTCTCTTCTTCCTCAGACTCATCAAAGGCAGGTATATTTGACCTAACACATATACCCGGCACAAAGCTGATAGCCTACAATTAAAAAAAATTAAAGTAACAAAAACATTGTATTGAGTTAACATTAGAGAGTATAGAATTTTTTGGAAATTCACAACAGTTTATACAAGCTCAAGATTACTATCCTGTCATATTTGATTAGGAAGGGGGGGCTGGGTATCATTCTGAGTTTTCCCTCTTACCTCCCAAAGCCAGCAATCTTCATTGTCAGGCAATCCTGTACCCTCCCTGGTGATGCTCCCCACTGAGACTTGGCCCATCTCTACTCTGAGGTGATCGCTATGAGCACATTTTAAAATGTTTACTTTATAGGTAAATTTTATGGACCAAAGCACCAATTCTGTTTGTATTAAACAAACAAACAAACAACCCCCTCCAAACCAGTATTAGATTACCTTCCCCCAGAAGGCTGAGCAAATCTCGGTGGTGTTGGGCTACTCTTCAGAAACACCAGAGAGAGGATTTCCAGGGAAGGGTCACTTCTTCCAACTTCTGGAAAAGTATAAAAAGCAAGTCACTAAGTGACAACTCAAACACATTTAAGGAGAATCCTCTTTCCTGAGAGACATTTAGCAAAACACCCCCCCACCCCCACCTTTTAAAAATGTATTTTGTCAAACAATTACTTATTTTAAATATCTGGTCTTTTCTAGACTTTTGACAATCTAGCATTACTGTGTATACTTGGAATAACTGTTGCTCGAATGAGTCTGCTTTTTTTTTCTTTCTTTCTTTCCCTTCCTCTGAATTTATTTGCTGTGTAGACACAATTTTGGTGAAGTCTGTTTGACTAGGTAGCCCAAAGGAAATTTTCAGATGTGGTAGATCACCTCCCCCAATCCTTACCCATATTTCCTAGCGGAATTTTGGAAAGCACTGATGACCTTTTGTAAATGGACCACACCTCAAATTCTCATTTTTCCATTCTGTAGGGAGTTCTTTCTTTCTGACCCTGCTCTCCATCAAAGCAAATCAGACAACTCCAGGTACTTCCCTTAAGTATTTGAGCTGCTGGACTTCCACACCTACAGCAGATCGGAGGAAGCAAGCTCACCTTTGGTGTGCTCTCATGAGCCACTGATTTTGATTAGTCTGAGGAAAAGTACAAATGACTTCCAGCTGAAGCAAGCTTCATCACTATCCAACTGGCTCAAGTCAGGGAGAGCTTCCTGTTGGCTCCCTGAGCAGACCTACTGCCTTCTGACCAGGTCTTCGTTGGCGTTCAGGGAGTAGTAATTTGAGGATACGCCCTTCTTCAACCACCAGAGAGGGGATTCAGATAATTAAGTTTTCTAGTGTCTTTCCAACACTGGACAGATGCATTTTCTGTCATTGTGGAATATAAATAGAGCTGGGAATGCCTGTACAACAGGACATTACAGCTAATTTTCTCTCTCTGGTGGGTTACCAGGGCTTTGAAAATAAGTTTCCTTGCTCTTTCATGAAGGAGCATCCTTGATTCAGTCGGAATCTTGGGTGAAGAGTCACACTGGTCCTCATTTTACAAACTCATTCCTCCTGATTAAGAGAACTAAAGTAACCCACCAAGTGCCCACTTCCCTGCTTTTTCGATCTGCATATCTCCCATGAAGTGAAGTCTTGCAATTTTCTCTTACATAATTTTGCCTATAAGAAACTGGAGAGTCACTGTAGACACAAGCCTTCAAAGGACTCTCTTGGGTCCATTTGGGATTATTAAGTAGTTCAAGGTCAAACTAGTTGAGGTATTATGTAGGAATTGATCATAGTATACAGTTGTTGAGTGTGGATAGAAGTGTGACTCAGTTTGACTCATCACACTCCCCAGAAGGTGAATATATGGTGGGAAAAAAAAACAAACAAACAGCCTATTAGGGCAATTAGAATCAATATGTTGAATCCTGAGAAATCCTCTAATGTTGTAATTTGTTTTCACCCAGTGTCCTATTTACCCTTCCTAGATCAGTTCATGAAAAAATGTATGAAGTAGTGTCATTTCCCAAACTGAGTGCACTTTTCTTATCCACTCATTATCTCAACATACTCTTGAATACACGAGTAAATTTTGGAAAAGTCTTCCAACCTATTTGATATCACTCTTAAGAGTGACTATAAGTTACTTAACTATAAGTTATAACTTCAGTATGTAGCCTTGCAAATGAAACCCACAATGAGTATAAATACAGAAGTAAAAGAACCATGGGCTATCAGTGAATGAATGAAATTTAAAAGTCTACTCTAATTTCTTCACTGGTGCAGAAACTGAGTCCCAGAGAAATGACCAGACTAACAAATATCTCTGAAGGGATTAGTCGAGAAGGATACCAGGATATATCACCCTGAAATAGGTCACTTTGGTATATGGATTAGTTTGAGCAGAAAGCAATAGAGAATCTGATGTATAAAAAAGACTTCTTGGAGCTTCCCTTATCTGACTAAAAGCAGTAATTTCTGAGAAATGAGAACTGCCATAAATCCCCTCTCCAGAGGAGTTTTATGGCCACGGAGATGGAAAACTCAGCACTGAAGTGAATCCACACAAACAAATGTTGCTAAAATAACTCTTATTTTTCATTATTCTCCCTATATATTTACCTTTTCACAATTTACTGCCTCTGAAACCCCAAAGGCCTGCTTCCTTTTGTCTGGTCGCTTCTCCACAATTTATTGCCCCTTTATTAAAATGGTATATAAACTTCCAAGTCTAACCACCTCTGTGGGGTTTCACTTCTTTTCTGTGAAGTTACAGGCATGTAAAAATATTATCATCAATAAAGAAAGATAGGCCTTTCTCCTGTTAATCTAGCTCTTGTGAATTTAATTTGCAGGCATCAGGAACTGAATCTAAAAGGATAGAGAAAAAGTTTTATCTTCCCTCACAGTGGCAAAATTTAGACTAAGATTCCTTGGTCTTTTACTAACCTGTTTGGCACCCTAAAGAAAGTGAAAAGCAAAGTCATACTCTATTTATGAATGATTCTTAATATACTCTGAAATGTATCACTTTGTATAATTTTCGTATTTCTATTTCTTGTTGAAAAGGTTTGGAAAACTAAAGAAAGTGGAGACATTTAATTAAAATTAGGTGTACTTGAAATTAGTGAGGGTACTATTTTCCTTTAACTCACTGGACAATTTTCATATAATGATCAAGTCAGAAAAAAATGCTGGTTTGACTGTCCCCTCTCCACCCAAATAGCAAGTATTTATGCAAATGATAATAGGATAGTGGATAAAATCTCAAGTTTTAGAATCATATGGACTTGGGTCATGCAGTGAGTCATTACACAAAGGGTGGTTATGAGAGCTTTGACAATATTACTTTTAGTATCTATTGACCCAGCAGACAATTGCTTGGGAGTTCTGAAGTTTCAACCAGATACTTATCCTGGTCTTTTGAAAAGCCATGTATTTCTACAGCTTCATTTCAGTAATGGTTGAAAATCCAAAAGAGATAAGAGAAGATAGAGTGAGCCTCAGTGCTTGGTTTTCTGCTTTCCTGAATGAATTCCAGCCTATATTTCAGACATACTTCTGCATTTTTCACAACCAGAGCAAGAAGCCGATGGAATCCTTTGGTACCGAGCAGCGCGTTAGCAGTGAACTGACTTGAGAAGGTCTATACTGCTCATTTAATGCTAAAAAGGCGCCATCAAAGGTGAAGACCACAGCTCGTGTCAAGTAGTTAAAATCTTAAACATCCCTAATGACTTATTTTAGTCATTGCTATTCCTTACAAAAACAAACTAGCGCTAGATTAAGTGCGGGCACTCACATTACAAATGATACCCGTCATCTGGATTTCTCATTAAGGAGCTTCTGCCAAGTTCAGACTCTTTGCCAAGGATGATTTAACCATTCAGAGTGTCAAACTGACCTTGTACTTGGGGGTGGGGGTGGGGAGAAGCCGAACTGCCTGAGAATTGTTTTCTTGAATTCTAAAATATTGAGGAGATGAAACCATAAGTTTGACGACCTTTCTTCACCGACATAGTTAAAATCTACACTCTACATAATTGCACTATTGAAACTGTGTGCCAGAGGCCTTATTAGTTTTCACATATTAAATAAAACAAATACTTTTTAAGAAAGGTTTTAGAGGACAGTAGGAAAAAAACTGAGATAAATGGATTAGAACCCCAGAGTTGGCAAAATTAAATACAATGATTGCTTAATTGTAGGTGTCTGCTTATGTGTATATGTGTGTGTGTGTGTGTGTTTCACTGCCCTGAAAATACTAGCCTTCAGAGGCTTGCAGGACAGGAATGAAAGATTGTCTGAGCTTTGAGTCCATAATTCTGAATGCATTCAAAAATAAGGTCGTAAGTCCTCTTCAACATAAGTAAGCACAAATAATTGGTTTGAAATTCTTCCTTGTCACTCTGCTATTAGACTGGTAGATATCATTGTTGTAGAACTAATGGAAACAAACCTTGCATTGTTACTAAAGTAATTAGAAGTGTTACCTAATGAGGGCTGTCATTTTTAGGCTGAATAAAAGGCATGTCCTGGTAAAGGTTAGAGTGTTCTTAAAATATTCTGGAAGTAGTCTGATATTTATAGTGTCTAGATAATGCTTCTGTGGAGAAGGGAGTCAGTCTTGCTGAGTTCTACAACACACACACTGAAGTCAGCTATCTCAAAGCACGGAGTGGGGGCCTAAAGTGAAGCTGCTTTCTGAGGACACAAAGATGGTAAGTGAAATTCACAAGAATCTCCCTCTTATCTGAACAGGTTTATGCCTGACATTTGTTGATAAGGTATTATAAACCTGCTTTTGAGGTCCCAGCTCATTGAATTACACATGCTAACAGCTTCCTCACTGTTTCTGGCTTCCCCTGCAGCCCACCAAAATCCCCACGAGAACTTGGGGACAATTTGATCAGTAAAAGGGCATCTCCTTGTCATGGGATCTGCCAGGTGTCAGGAATTGTTTGGCACATTATCAAATTTACTATCATGCAAATGTTATGAGCCAGATTTTAACCCCATTTGCCAATTAGGACTGAAAGAAAATTTAAGCAGAGTAACCATCCCTTATCCATGGTTTCAGTTACTCCGGGTCAATGGTGGTCTGAATACATTAAATGGAAAATTCCAGAAATAAACAATACATTGGCTTTAAATTGCCTGCCATTCTGAGCAGAGTGATGAAACCTTACACAATACCAGTATCCCTCTGGGATGTGAATCAGCCCTGCCTAGGGGATCCTGGTACTATAGGCTCTTTACCCAGTAGTCACTCAGTAGCCAACGTGGGGTTATCAAATTTGTTGTTATGCTATCACAGTGGTCGTATTCAAGTAACCTTTATCTGACTTAATTATGGCCCCAAAGTGCGAAAGTAGCCATGCTGGCAATTCGAAGATGATATTCGAAGATGCTAAAGAGAAGGCCATAAAATGTTTGACTTAACTAAAGAAAGAAAAAATACTGTATATTGAGTTGCTGAGACCTATGGTAACATTTATTACAGTGTATTATTATAATTGTCCTGTTTTGTTTTTAGTTAGCGTTCATCTTACTGTACCTCATTTATAAAATAGACTTTCTCAAAGGTAGGTACGCATAGGACAAACCACAGTATATATAGAGTTTGGTCCCACCCAAAGTCCTTGGATCCACTGGGGGTCTTGCAACATAACACCTTCAAATAAGGGGTGGGGGGGACTACTCTCTATTGCTTAAGACCGCACAACTACTCTTTAGTGGACGTGAGGTTTAAATTGGGCCTCCTTCCCTCCAAAACCCGGTTTTCTACTGCAGCCTTCTGCCCATACTTACCTAGCTTGTTCCCATCAGTCACCCTCGTGGTGTAAGTACTCATTTCCTTCACGGTGTCTTATTTATTCCCTTCTGTGGTTATGAATTTAAAAGAGAGTGTAGAATCTTTGATTCAAGTTTTTTTGTTGTTGTTGTTGGCTTTTAAATGAAAGCTGATTTGGAAGAACAGCTTGAATATAGCCCTGCTTAGAAGGTGCTCTGTGAGCCTCTCATTCCAGGAATCACCAGTCAACTTAATATTCATTCATTCATAAGCTGCTTGCTAAGAAAGAGATTTGAGAACCCAATTAAAAGCAATCACTGCTAGGTCACTACTGCATGCTTTTATTTACTGTACCAATTAATCACCCTTAGATTCTAAAGGTGATTTTCAAGTGGCCCTGAGAAGGTTAAAAAATAATTAGCTATGCTGTTTTTTGCTTTTTTTTGTCTTTTTTGAATAATCAGGAAGTTTTACTATCTGGGTAGGATTTGAGAAGTTCAAGACATGCACAGCCTCTGAGCTGTTCAATTTTAGCTTTTTTTTTTTTTTATTCTTAATCTACATGTCCCAGCACCTCTTTGTTTATTTTGCTGCTGAATAAGTTTGCAACTCATCATTTATATTGCTAAGAGTGGCTGGACTGTTTTCCCTGAGTTGAAGGACACAACTCTTCTAGGGGCAAAACTGTAAAAAAGTAAAGTTTATCCTTAGCGCCTTTGTAATCTGCTTCACCTCTAGCTTCCAGTCTTGGTTTTTTAATTGCTTTCTATTACCTGTGCCCAGTGGTGTCCTATTTCCCCCTCTCCTACACAATATATGCTTTCATACTCAGGGACCCCTAAATTAATAATATGCTTCTTAGTAGTTTGGTTTTCCTTTTTATCTACCAGAAAAGCCTAGGGAGAGGATCAATAATAATTTCAAAGCTATAAAGGACAAACTGTAGTGAACAAATGCTGTGTGGTTGTGTGTTTATTTTTTATTTCTTTTTAAAGATTTTATTGATTTATTTGAGAGAGAGAAAGAGTGAGAGAGAGAATGAGAGGGGAGAATGTCAGAGGGAGAAGCAGAGTCCCCATGGAGCTGGGAGCCTGACATGGGACTCGATCCTAGGACTCTGGAATCATGACCTGAGCCAAAGGCAGTTGCCCAACCAAGTGAGCCACCCAGGCAGCCCCATGTTTGTGTGTTTAAATGCAATCCCCCTCCTCTGCTTCCTTCTACTCATCTTTGGGAAGACGTGTTTCTCCCAGTCAACGCCAGGGATGGGCTGGTGACAAAATAGGCTGATTCTGGGACTTCATCTCCCTGGCAATAGTGAGTAGCTCAGAGCTTCTGTGCTTGAGACATTAAGGCCTAGGTCCCTTCTGGAATCAATATAAGATGGAGGGAGACAACTGTTCTTTCTGCTGGGGTTGCTAAAACAGATATGTGTAAAAATGAAGTATCTGGGAAACAATTTCTGGCCCCATGGAAGAGGTCCTTCTGCAGTGGGAAAGAAGAAAGTCAGCCCACAGAAAGAAAAACCGAGACATGGAGAGACAGCTCTGCCATTGTGAGTCATTTCAAGCCAATCTAGCTGTACTTGGAATTAGATTCAACTGTACCACTCAAACAGTGTATATGTGCATATTGTATGTCTATGTTCATCACACAACCCCTTCACTATGTGGGATCATATTTTCCCCACTCAATGGCAGGGATGGGTATGTGAATCAGAATGGCTAGGCTTTCCAGTTATGGTGAGTTGCAAACCTCCAATTTCCATCCCACTTTTGGGGGGATAGGTCTTGAGCTAGGTTGATTCAAGTTTTTTGGTATTTGGAATTGAAAGGATCCTGACTGATACATTTTTGAGGGAAACATTTTCGAGTAGACAATGTTCCTGTTGCCTCTCTTGTACTTTAGGAATGTTGCTTTGCTGTTGGTTTTGAATTATCTTTCCATGTTGACATAGAAATCTGCAGTTCTTTGCTGGTAGACAGCTGGATGTGTTTTTCACCATTTCTTGTTGATGTACTTGATATGATTCAATTCGATCTACTTCAGTTTAGTTTATTTTAATGAATGTGGACTAGGTGCTCCACGAGGTCCTTTTCCAGAAAGTAAGCTGTAGACCATTTGGAGGCCTTATTAGAATGCAATGGTTGTTCCACATAGCAGGGTTTGGAAAGTATGAGCTCCATTTCAGATTTTGTATGACAATCTACACTTCTTTTAGGTCCATCTGGTGAGCACTGATAAAAATCAATGACTTGCCACTGTTTTGACCTTTGATGCAACTCTGAGGTCTTTAGTAAGTAGCAGATGGGATTGTTGATTACAAACTGATACTTGAGAAATTCACTGAAAGAAATAAGATCATTTACATTTTTATTTCTAGTCCTGGGTGGTCATGTGACTTCTTCATCATTACTGCCAACACTCTAATTAATGAAAGACTATACAAACATGAGATGAAAGTATGAATCCTCTGGTTCTTGTTTTGAATTTCTATTTATTCTGAGTGATTGTGACTGTGTATTTATTTATATGTGTTCATGTAAACTCACACAATTCTTTATACAGAATCTATAAATAGTTATATTAACCATCCTAGTTAAATATCACACAGATTCCAGTGGAAGAAAAGATCACACTGGTGGGGCTGTTATAACTTTTTTTTAACCACTCACTTGCTTTTTTATTCTCTCGTATGACTTTGTTTTTGGCTTCTGGACTGTTGACATTAAGTGTGACTAAGCCTTTGCCCTGAGGACCTTCCATTCTCCTAGTCACTGACTTTTACTTTCCATCTGGGAGCTGGGGTCCTCACTGCATCCTGTGGTGGCCTCCTGGCTCACAGTGCAGTGAAGGGTCCTGGAGGAGAGACCCCAACCATGAGAGGGTCCTCCCCTGTGGTTGCTGATGTTGTGTGAGGCACTAAAACAATGAGCATGTCAGCTGAGGACAGTCTCAAACTTGTTTTTATGAGGCTCAGTCTTAGATTGGAACAAACCATACAAAATCACTTAGTTGACAGTGAAAAACGTAGGCAATTGGCTGGTACTTTTTTGATAAAGATTAGTAAATAACTAGTTTGGGTGCTTATTTTTTCAAACTTAATTACATTGGGTGAAAATATATCTTTTTTTTTTTTTTTTTAGATTTTATTTATTTATTTGACAGATAGAGATAGGCTGAGAGGCAGGCAGAGAGAGAGGAGGAAGCAGGCTCCCCGCTGAGCAGAGAGCCCGATGCGGGGCTCGATCCCAGGACCCTGGGATCATGACCTGAGCCGAAGGCAGAGGCTTTAACCCACTGAGCCACCCAGGCACCCCGGGTGAAAATATATCTTATACAGCAAAACCAGCCTGACTTCTTTGGTTGGCTGGACTGGTCAAGAAAATCATATGGAAAAAATGTGTGAATTCTGTGTATTGATTCAAATTAAAATAACAACTTCATATTTTTGGTGACCGATTTGAGTTGAATCTTAATTTTTATGTCAT
This sequence comes from Lutra lutra, assembly GCF_902655055.1. Lineage (NCBI taxonomy): Eukaryota > Metazoa > Chordata > Mammalia > Carnivora > Mustelidae > Lutra > Lutra lutra. The sequence continues at coordinate 56,563,409 of NC_062292.1, forward strand.
GATATTAAGTCTTTGATGATAAGAATTATTTTAGTAGGTTACAACTTCTATTAGGCCTTTTGTCATTAGCTTAAAGATTGAGTTTCTTAATCAATTGTATAGTAGACTGTGACTATACATGTAAATTATATTGATTATCTTGATTATAATTATTTACATATTGATGAAAAAAACCCCAGGAATTAGCATATTTAAAAACCATCTATTTTCTTTTCTTCCACAATGACATCTCTTAAATTGTAACTTTTCTCTTTTTTAAATTGTAACTTTTCAATGAATTATTTTGACTTTATAAATATATAGGTTTATGTATAGAAATCTGTGTCTTCGAATGATTAGATCAAGTTGATTGTGATCACCCATTATGATGCTTGAAAAAGTAATTTTTGATTATGATCCTAACACTAATTCCAATGTGTGTGTGTTTTCCCATACCACTAAAGCAAATCTCCAACATCAGCTGGGTGTCCTATAACTCAACTAAATTCTGACACTATATACCTGGAGATAGCATCAGATCTCACAGCTTAGGGGCTCAGTCTACATACTGCCTCCCCCCACCACCCTGTTAGATGCCAATTATAAGTCCAGGTTGTGATTTCTGCTCTTGACCCATCAGCTATACATCAAAGGTTCCCATGACTCCTCCTTGGGTTAGATTATTTTGGCAGAACTTTCAAGGAACTTAGAGAAATTTTTTTTAAATAATTACTTTTTTTTTTTTTTTTTTTTTTTTAGAGAGAGAGAGAGAGAATGGAGGGTGAGGGGCAGAGGGAAACAGAGCGAGAATCTCAAGCAGACTCTCCATTCATTGTGAAGCCTGACATGGGGCTCAATCTCACCACCCTGAGATCATGACCTGAGCTGAAACCAAGAGTCAGATGCTCAACTGACTGAGACCCCCAGGCACACCAGGACTTAGAGAAAATTTTACCTAGTGGTTTTACCAATGCCTTATTATATTAAGATATAAGTCAAGATAGCCAGATGCATGAATTGTATAGGAAAAGGTGTGTGTGAAGGGGTGTGGAGCTTCCATGCCTTCTCCAGAGTGCTTCAGTCTTTTAATACTTCCACATGTTCATTAACCAGAGGCTCTCTGGGTCCCTGTCCTTGTGGGTTTTTATGTAGGTAAGTCTTATCACATAGGCTTGACCATGGGTCATTGAACTCCATCTCCAGCCCTTCTGCCCTCCAGGGAGCTTAGTGGGTGAGATTGAAAATTCCAATCTTCCAAACACATGGTTGGCTCTACTGGCCACCAACCCCCATGCTTAGGTACTTTCCAAAAGTCACCTCATTACCATAACAAAAGACACCTTTATGGTTCTCATCACAGGAAATTCCAAGGTTTTAGGAGCTTCCTGCCAGGAATGGAAACAAAGACTAAATAGATATTTCTCATTATAAGTCATAATATCACAGCTATCAAAATAGTGTATCCAATAAATGAATCATGGAATGATCTAAAATGCAATGTAACAACAGTTCAATGAATATAAAGGTATAAAAACTGTTAAATGTGGTTCTTACACTGAAGAATTTATAATCTACTTGAAGAGGATTTGTGGACATCCATGTACACACATAAGATAGACTCCAGATGATAAATAGATGTTGTAGTTAGACGTGTAGACAACTATGAAATAATCCCAGAGGGCTAAAATGACCAAGGACTAGAGATTGGGCTTTTAGAATGAAATATTCATGCAATTGAAGAAGGAGAAGAAAGTTCTATGGGAGAAAAATTGTAAAATGAGCTCTTACTCCTCTCACAGAGAAATAGTATAGCAGTATTAGCAAAGTAAAGACAAGATAAGATTTTAATGAAAGGTCAGAGAAGTGACCTAACATCTTCAATTGAATCTACATTATTTATAAGCTGTTTCTATCTACATACTAGCTCAGTGTTTCTCCCTAACTAAATTAACAGATTATTTGATTAAATCAAAAGGTCAGAGGAAGTGCTCTGAATATCTCTTGGTGTATAATAAATCACCCCCAAATTAATAGTGTAAAACAGCAAGATGTATTTATAATCTCTGATGGGTTTTGTGGGCTGGGAATTTGGGAAGGGCTTGATTGGGTGGTTCTGGCTCCCATCTCTTATGTGATTGCAGGCAGATGTTGGCTAGGGCTGAAAGAGCGGGGCAGAGGGAGACTGCAGAACATGGAAGGTGGCCAGGCTCCTCTTCTCATGGATTCTCAGGGCCACTCCATGTGATCCTCCCAAACAGGTGAGTTTGGGCTGCCTCACATCATGGTAGCCCCAGGATAGCCAGACTCTAAACATGGCTGCTGAAAGAGGAGAATTCTAACAAATCAAAATCTCCATTGCCCATCCTTTACAGTCTAGCCCTGCCAGTCACACAGCATCACTGTCACCATATAAACACACTGCATCCAGTTTCAAGAGAAGGGAGCATAAACTCCATCTCTTGAGATCAAAGTTCAGTGGCAAGAAAAGGATATGGAATAGAAGATACTCTTTTGCCCTTTTTGGAAAATATAATCTACCATGATAGATCATTTGAGTCATTTTGTTTGATTCAGCACTGTCCTTGAGGAGTAAGAAATTAGTAGAAAGACCTCGAACATATAATGCTTATGTTAATTGGTTGAAATGTATAGATAATATGCAATCAAGAGTGGGTAGCACTCTTTTAGATGCTGATCTAATCCAAAAATATTAGTGACCCAAACAACCCATCTCCCGCCCCTAATTCATGGCTAGTAGATCATAAAAATAATACAACATTTGGAGATTGACCCTATTACTAATAGAAATGAAAAATAATCTTTAAAACATTTTAAGGGGTTTTAACATTTGTTTTCTTATTTATCCTTCATTTGAATCAAAGCCCAACCTGGTAGTGTTTCACAGCAGTTTCCTTTAAGCTGTATTTAATTGCTGGAGAGATGTCTTTTGCTAATGAGAATGAGCAGTCAAAACCATAACCTGCATTCCTGAGATTTGGCCTCATACATCTTAAAACATAGCTAAGGGTTAAGTAGACTTCTGAAGCAAAGTAATCTTTTTGTTGTTGTTGCTGTTATTATTTTATTTATTTATTTATCTATTTTTGTTGTTGTTGTTGTTATTTTAAAGATGAAGTTTCATGTTCCAAAAACTTTTCTGTCCTTTCATAAGAAATGGCAGTCCTCCTTGACATTCTCAAACATGAGTGAGAAAAGACATTACTGAACACCATCCTTTCACCTAAATTGGGAATAGGGTTTCTCTTCATTTGCTGGTGCTTTTTATTTTTCAAGAGAAACATTATCTTATCTCTGCTTTGGGCTTCTTTGCCTTGGTTTTCCATTCTTTCAGGATGAAGTGTCACCAGAGAAACATCAGCTACAAATGCCTGTGGTTAACCAGTATTCACCCCAGTTTTTCACTTAGGACTGATTCAGATTATTCCTCCCCATGTTTCCCAGATGTCTAAAATTATCATAAAGGTAAAACTTGGGGGTGTGCACGTTCCCTGCATGCCTTCCCCACTCCTCCAGTGGGTCATGCTTCACGCAGGATCACTAGTGTTTTAGCAAGGGGCAGTCCATATAATATGAACTATTGCTTAAACAAGACAAATTGAAGAGACTTCATTGAACGTTCATGGCCCTGAGTTTGCCTGTTATGAATATACCCTGTGTATAACAAGATTATAATTAAGTCTTTGGTGTTAATATCCAAAACCCAGATGGCATCCCTAGAGTTATAATTTGGAATGAGAGCTGCTTGATTTGACATCAAGAATAAAGAACTAGAAAACACAATTTTCTAAGAAGTACTTTTTTGTTGTTTTTTTTCCAATCATAAGCATTTCCAATCATCAGGTTAGACAAGATTATGACAAGCTTAACTATTTAACTGGTAATCCTCTAAGTATTTCTCCTTATGTCTAGTTGCTATTAGGGCCATGACTAGAAGTGAGTAAGCAAGGAGAAGAAGGTTTGTTTAGTTCATAAAAAGTTAATGATATGATACCTTCATTTCTGGATGTTAAAAACACCAAAGCTCTTGAGAATTTCACTTCAGTTTCCACTTTGCAGCTCCAGGCTGAAAGTTTTTAATAATATTCTCATTAAAGATTAAATAAAAAGTCACAGAGACTTCAACATAAAACTTAAAATTATGCAAATTATAGAAAAAAATATAGAAGAAAATCTTTGGTGTCTAGCATTAGGTGAAGAGTTTTTAGACTTGACCAAAAGCATGATCCAGAAAAACTGAAAATTTTACCTTATCAAAATTAAAAATTAAAAAACTTTAACTCTGCAGAAGACCCTGAGAGGAGGATAAAGAAAGCAAACTGCACATTTGGGGGAAAACCTTTGCAAACCACATCTCGAACAAAGGTCTTATTATCTGGACTATATAAAGAACTCTCAAAACTCAGTAATAATGTGAACATTCAATTGGAGAGTGAGCAAAAGACAACAGACATTTCACAAAAAAGGATACACAGGTGGTAAATAAGCACATGGAAAGATATTCAGCATCATTAGCTATTAGGGAAATGAAAATTAAAACCATGAGATATCATTACATGCCTCTCAGTGGTTAAAATAAAAGTGGTGTCCCCACCAAATGCTGGTACGAATGTACAGCGAGTGTGTTACTCACACATGGCTGATGGGAATGAAAATGGCACAGCTCTGGAAACTAGTTTGGCAATTTCTTGAGAAACTCAGTACGTACTCACCATACAGTTCAGCTATTACAGCTTTGGGCATTTATCCCAGAGAAATGAATACTAATGTTAACACAAAATCCTCTACGTGAATGTTCATAGAAGCTCTATTGGTAATAGCCCCAAACTGAAAACAAGCCAAGCTCCTTCACAGGTAGATAGTTAAGCTATGATACATTCAGATCACGAATGCTTCGTAGGAATAAAGTTATTAATACAGCCAGAAACTGGGATTCATCCTAAGGGAACTAGGCTGAGTTTAAAAGCCAACCTCAAAATGTTACATTGTATGAACCCCGTTTACTCAGCATTCCTGAAATAAGGAAAAGTATAGATATTGAAAAGAGATTAATGGTTGACAGAGGTTAGGAATGGGAGAGGGGTGTGGAGGTGGGGTAAAGGGTGAAGAGGAGGGTTCTGGAGATAAAACAGTCCTGTGTCTTGATTTGTGGGGATGGTTGCATAAGTCTATACATGTGATAAAATTGCTCAGAATAAATAGATACACGGCTATTGTGCACACACACCCACAAATGAGTGAGTGAGGGCATATAAAATTTGCAAAACTTGAAGAAGCTCCCTAGATTTTGGCCTTGTCATTTTGGTTGTGGTTGTGATATTGTACTGATTTTTAAGTAGTCACCATTAGGGGAAACTAAGTGAAGCGTTCGTGAGAACTCCATGGAAAATGTTCCTGCAATTCTCTGTGAATATATAATTAAAATGAAAAGTTAAAAAAAAAAAGTAGTTCTCTGTTGGACTCAGTTTAAGTTCTAACTCTGTATTGCTAATAAAGATATATTTATTTCTGTTAAGAGCCAGGAATAGAAACAATCAGCACCAAAACAATATATACAAGAAGCTAGGAACACAGGACTATTGTTGAAATGTACTGGATATTCATTTGGAAATTCGTGTACGACATACCTGTTTGCTAAGTATTATGTTTGCTTATTTATCTTCTATGAATACAGCCATATGAGGGTGCGAAGGAGAGCAGAAGTAAGTGCTACCAAAACACATGGCAAAACCAGACAACCTGGGCTCCAAGTCCTTCTGGCTCAGTTGTTACTGAGTAGCAATTTCTTCTAGACCTGAGCCCAGAGAAGACAATGCAAGCAACTGCAGGTATGCCAACAGCAGTAAGTCTGTTTCCCCAAAGGTTTTAGTCACATCTAAAAATGTTTCCATTTTGTATTATTCATGTTGAAATTCACTTAGACCTCAAATCAGATGTTTTTTGGAGAAAGGAAAGCAGCTTGGGCAGAACATGTTTCTGATGTTATATTCTCTTACCCTTTCATATAGATAATAAATTTTGAAGTCTTTGTATGTCTTTTCAGCAAAGGTAATATAGATCGATCAATCTATCTATCTATATCTATATATAATATACAGATCTTTATATATTTTTATATATAGATCTGTTATATATAGATATAGATAGATATAGACCTATATGTAATAGATCTATATATGTGTGTGTGTATACTTGTATATATAGATATAAATATATATACATATATTTAAGATTTTATTTATTTATTTGACAGAGAGAAAGAGAAAGCACACAAGCAGGGGGAGCAGCAGAAGGACAGAGAGAAGCAGGCTTTCTGCTCAGCAGGGAGCCCAATGTGGGGCTCAATCCCAGGACTATGAGATCATGACCTGAATGAAGGCAGACGCTTAACTGACTGAGCCACCCAAGCGCTCTCTCTCTGTTTTTTTTAATTTACATTTTAAATATTTAGACTTACATTTATTTATTTATTTATATTTGATTTTATACATATAAATTTTGGATGGTTCCAAAGAAAATATCATGCCTTATCAAGAACCTGCATAAAACGTGCTGAATGTTGTATAATCTATTTTTTGAAAATCAAAGTGATTTAAATTAAAAAGCAAAACCCTATGCATTATAGGAATGGGGGACTTCTTTAAAAATTATGGAACATCCACACACAGAGTATTGTACTGTGAACTGGATATGTCATACTTCAATATATTACTGTGAAGGGTCTCAAGAAATATTAAGTAAATCATGCAGAATAGAGAAAAGTATATAAAGTACACATCATTTAGTAAAAGTGGAGGCAAGCAAAAATATGTGTATGTATTTTCTTACATTTAAAAAAAGCAATGGGGCGCCTGAATGGCTCAGTGGGTTAAAGCCTCTGCCTTCGGCTCGGTCATGATCCCAGGGTCCTGGGATCGAACCCCACATCCCGCTCTCTGCTCAGCAGGGAGCCTGCTTCCCTCTCTCTCTCTGCATGCCTCTCTGCCTACTTGTGATCTCTCTCTGTCAAATAAATAAATAAAACCTTTAAAAAATTTAAAAATAAAAAAAGCCAAGGAAAGTGTACCTGTTTTTAAAATGATTACTGAAGGGAGGTAAGGAATAAGGTGAAGTCATAGGGACAGAAACTCAAGTTCTTTCAATCTTCCTTACTTTGTAGATCTGACACTGAAGCCACATCCATAGTTCACAAATAAAATAAAATATTTTAAAATAAAAAATAAAAAATAAAATCAAATAAAAATAAAATAAAATAAAAGCAAACCCTAAAAATGGAAAGGAAAAGGAAACATGAACTTAAATATGCACAGAGGCCATGACATAACCAACAGAGAAATGACTTTAAAGCAAAGTCTAAGTGACTTTATAGCACAGTCATTTTACTATACATTCCAAGTAGGATATAGTTTGAAGACAAGTAGGGCTGTAAAAAACAAACACTTTCATATTTTTGATCTTAGTGTTAGCATTACTATGAGCAATGATTGGGTATTTGATATTAAAAATTATTAGTTTTTTAAGATGTGGTCATGAGTATGTTTGAAAAGAGTCATTACTTTCTGCAGAGACTTGCTAAGATATTTAAGAAATGAAATAACATGATGCTTATTTGTTTCAGAATCATCCAAGGGTAGGGAAGTGGGGGAAATGTAGCAGAAACGTGGCCATGACTTGGTAATTACGGAGGGTGGCTGATGACTACCCAAGATTCATTATTTTATCCCCTCTACTTTTGCATAAAGTTGAAAATTTTCAAATTAAAAGATTAAAAATATCAATCAAATCACAGTGGAAAAATTGCAAATGAAAGAAGGTATCTTGCTTCCTTTAATACTATAGAATATGGTCTCCATAGAAATTCATTGTTGCTAATCCCAGCGTAAGTTCAAAGGTGCTTTTCTCTAATGCTCTCTATCAGGGTTCATTATTTTATCTATTTATTTTTTTTAAAGATTTTATTTATTTATTTGACATACAGAGATCACAAGTAGGCAGAGAGGCAGGCAGAAAGAGAGAGGAAGGGAAGCAGGCTCCCTGCTGAGCAGGGAGCCCGATGCAGGGCTTGATCCCAGGATCCTGGGAACATGACCTGAGCCGAAGATAGAGGCTTTAACCCACTGAACCACCCAGATGCCCCTAATTATTTTATTTTATTTCAGACTCTAAGGGTACAGAAGTCTAGCTTTTTTTTTTTTTTTAAGATTTTATTTGTTTATTTGACAGAGAGGGATAGCTAGAGAGGGAACACAAGCAAGGCAAGTGGGAGAGGGAGAAGCAGACCCCCCACAGAGCAGGGAGCCCTATTTGGGGCTTGATGCCAGGACACTGGGATCAGGACCAGAGTCAAAGATAGAAGCTTAAGGACTGAGCCACCCAGGCGCCCCTAGTGTAAGCTTTTTGTAAATCATCTTCAATTATACAAATTTAAGAAAAGCCAATTATTTATTTTCTTGGGCATGGATAGAAATTTGGCTTCTTAGCAAGCTTTATGTGAGAAATCCTACAAAAACATAGGACAAACTTCTAGCTCCTGCTTACCTGGGTCTGCTGATGGGGGTTTCCATCACTATTTTTCTGCTGGAGAGAAAGGGTCATGACTTAGCCATTAGAAGGCCTGGGTTTCAGTGCTGGCTCTAATTTTTCTGACCTTGATATACTTAACTATAAAATGAGAGATTATACCTATTTCACAATGCTTAAACAAAAGAAACAAAAACAAAAGAAAAAAATACTTAAATGCTAAAGACAGAGGTTGGAAATCAGTAAAGGCTCAATAAATGTTAGATATAATATATGATTTGTTCTTCCTTTTCCAAAGGAATAATATCCACTCCATATGGTTGTTATCATCTTCAAGCAAAATAATAATGTATGTAAAAGTGGTTGTTAGTTATTACTAGGTCTATGTTGCCACTAGGCCACAGGGTGATGAGACCACCACTCAGTAGACTGCTTTATCTCATATAGGATTTCTGAGAAGCGTGGGGTTCAGAAGATGGAGTTCCAGAGACATAAGTAGGTTAACGTTACCTATAGAGGCATGCTTACCTGGCTGAGGCTGCTGCCGACTTGTTTATATTCAGAGTGTGTTTATCGGAGTGAGTTTGTCCCTGATCTTGCTGATGCCGGGTGCTTAGCTTGAAAAAAGTGCACACTAAGGTGAGTTCTTGATGCATGCAACATGGGAAAATACCTGGTTCTGATGATTATTTGTTACCAAAGCTAAGAAGGATGAACCTTTCCTGAAATCTGTAGCAACTTTTAGATTCTCGACCCTTGTTTTTTGCATAGAAGCTACCTCATCCAAAAGAAATCTTATACCCCTTGCTGCTGAATACCAAGCTACAGCTCCTAAGAGAAAGGAAATGACAAAAACAATCCCCTACAAATGTTTTTAGTTTAGTTTAGTTTTAGATGTTTCAACTTAAGACAGAAGATTTGAGAAAATTGATTTTCCATCTTGTAAATTCCTCTCATTTTTGTTTCATCGATGGTCATCCCCTGGTTGGTTAGAGAATTAGAATTTGTTGGTGACACAATGCAAGTGCTTAGCGAATGAACTACAATTACTCTTGGTGTGAGAAATTGCTAGTCCTGGGGAGGGAAGCGGGGTGGTCACCAGTTAGTGACATATTGAGAGAGTTATCTATAAAAAGACTCATTTTCTCCAAACTGTAGTTTGTTTTTCAGGTATAGTGGTAATCAAAGCATTTTTTACTAACAATTCCATTACAATTCACACATAATTTATTATAACTGTGTTTGTTTTGCCTGATGACTTGTCCATTATGTTATTTCCAAGCCAGTAAAAAGCAATGAGACTCTCAGGGAGAATATGTCACACAAACCCAGAACACTCAATAAAACCCACAGGTCAGCTAGTGACTGTAGACATCATTTCTTATCCCTTGGTGGAGTACTCTTCGTTATCTACCTAACACAGCTTTCCTGAAACTATTCTTTCTTCAGAATAAGTATGTTAAGCCCTGGGCCTGGAATAAAGATGTTACCTTTGTTATCAGTGGCCTTCCATGATCCAGTTGACATCAGTCTTCATCCTGTTTCAATCTCAGAGAGGGTTGAGCCCAAGGCATCTGGGCACCCCCTGGGGCAAGCTGATAATTGGTAGCTCTTAAAATGGATATCCTTTCTTATCTGTTGTTCCTTTTTATTCAACTAGAGTAGGAGTTGGACCAACTTACATGTCACCAGGTGGAATAAAGGACTTGATAATAAGCCTCCCTTTAGCTAACTTGTTTGATAAACTGACAGTCTTTCTCCTTCTGTTAAGCATGATGACTAATGTCAACAGTAGGTCAAAGCTCATTACTGGTAGGCTGCTCTCTAGTATACAACCAGCCTCGGAGCTCTCACTGTTCCAAGCCCAAAAGTTACCAAGGTTTAGTTTTGTTTGTTTCCAAACATGATGTTATACAATTTACACTTGTTATGGTGATTATGCAGTTTAATGAACTTTTATGCAAGTTGATGAAATTCAGTGCAAAAGACTGAGATTATTGTTTCTGTGAAATTCAAATTGAATATTTCAGAAAGACTTGATAAAAACTGGGGGCTAAAATATTTCTAACCAGTTGGTGTATGTGAAACAAAGTTTGAGAAAGAAATAAAAAAGAAAAAAACTTAAGAAAACTTCATACTCACTTAAAAAAATTCATACTCAATTCCAAATTCACACACAAAAAAAAACAATTGCTTTACAATTGTCTTAAATTCATGCCCCACTATGAAGTAAGCAAAACTTAAAATTATAACACACACATTATGAATGCGACATGCGGTTTATACAAGAAGGGACAGTGTAATAGACAATTGAACAAAAGTCAGATGCTTAACCCACTGAGCCACTCAGGCACTCTGGTCACAAATACTTAAATTCTTCTGTCTCATAATCTTAATTTTTTTCTTGTATTGATCTTCTGGTTTTCCAGACACTTTCCCTTAACATATTTCTTACTCAGTTCTTTTTTTTTTTTAATTTTTATTTATTTATTTGACAGAGATCACAAGTAGCCAGAGAGGCAGGCATGTGGGAGGTGGGGGAAAGCAGGCTCCCTGCTGAGCACAGAACCCGATGTGGGGCTCGATCCCAAGACCCTGAGACCATGATCTGAGCTAAAGGCAGAGGCTTAACCCACTGAGCCACCCAGGCGCCCCTCTTACTCAGTTCCAACACCAGATCTGCTCAAATACCTGGCTAATCTGTTATTCGGAATTGAACACTTCACTGCTTTTTTGTCTGCCAGTCCTGCCCTTCCAGTATGCCCTCTGATCCAGATTTTCACCTCACCACCGTAACCTCTGTTTACCACTACCGATATTCCTGTTCATCTAATCAACGTCATGAAACACATCTCTGCTAGTCCTGGTCTTTCTGCGGATTCCGCCATGGGGCTTTAGACCCATGTTTGAATGATCCACCTGAAAGTCACAGTGAGAAGTTCAGGAAGAAACTTGTTGCCAGACAATATCTAATTATAATTATAAGAGCAGCATTAAGAGAGCACTAGTGTCCCCCCACCCACTGTTCTCAACATTGTAAGTGATCACAATAGGTTTGTGTAATAAACTGTTGAGCGGTCCCTGCATGTCAGGAATCTTAATGACTACATCCTATTTAATGCATCAACTTGATGAAGATGGGGTGCCTCGGTGGCTCAGTTGGTTATGCAACTTCATTTGGCTCAGGTCATGATTGCGGGAGTCTGCTTCTCCCTCTGACCTTCCCCCGTTCTCATGCTCTCTCTCTCTCATTCTTTTTCAAAAAAATAAATGAAATCTAAAAAAAAAGAAGTCTGTATTATTATTCTGTTTTAAAGGAAAAAGTTCTGAGGCATAGAGTTTAGTGCTTTGCTCAATACTGGATAGCCATAGCATGCTAGTAAATAACAAATTAGATTTGAATCCATACCTGTGTGACTACAAAGCCCAGACTTTTATCCTCCAAGAAGTTTCTGATTGCTGCCAGCTTAGTTAAAACTTATGTTAAAAATTTTACAATTTAAAGTAAAGGCTTAAAACAAATTATTCGCTCATTTATCCATTCACTCATTTAACACATGTGTTGTGACCCTATTATTTGCTAGGCAGTGTTCTTGATGATTCTGAAGATATAGACATAGAAACAAAATCAATGCCCATTTAGAACTTGCATTCTAGTGATAAAGGTTATGAACAAATAAGTACAAAATACACTAATGTCAGATAATGAAAGTTATTGGAGTGTCATGGTAGAAGTTGAAGACCTAAGAATTTGGTAGAAGAAACAAGGCATGAATATATAAGTAGTTAAATGGTTAAAAGTGTCAAGCAACTTAAATAAAATAAGAGCTAGAGCAAGGCATTAAAGATTAATTTCTATTAAGTGTTGTAGAAAACAAGTGACGGAAGTGTAGAAGGGTGAAGGTTGTTCTGGACTGCAGTGTTTGGGGAAGATTTTGGGGAGAAGACTGAAGAGTAGATAGAATTTGGCTGGTTGGAGAAAGGGCAGTAAAAACAAGTTAATTGTCTCAATGAGACAACTGAAAGTTCATTTTTCTGCTGATAGCTGCTAAACGTGACAGATTTAAAGAGTGTGAGTTTGGCCCTCATGGCTCTTAACACTAAAGCCGAAGCCCTGTTCAAGTTCATCAACCTGACCTCAAAAACATGAGCATAGTACCTAGAGGTTCATGCATCAATTTCTGAACCTCGACAGATGGACATGCTTTAAAAAAAATGCAAACAAAACACTGCATTTACCATGCCCTGTAGAGTATGAAAACCTAGCTGACATTCTCATTTACTCATCATCCGTCTCCTTTAATATGTCATCCATCATTTGCTCCCATTTCCCTTAAGAGCTTGTGAAAAGTTGGAGTGCAAATGGCCGAGCAGTCAAACGCCTGCCATTATTTCTCTGATGGGAATTCAGGGGGGGGCAGTCAGGTTCTTTAGACAATGGCTGATGCACAACAGAGCCTTGAGGCAGGCTGAATTAGGAACTGGATTTTGAATGAGTGGGGCACTCCTTTGTTGGGTAGGACATTGAAAGGATGGTTGGAAGTAGGACACAGCTCTGTATCTGTCCAGGGATCAGTGTATTTGGAAATAAGGTGTTGCCAAGCGACCATTCAAAAAGGGAACCTCTTTATCCACGCTGCCTGGAATTTGAGCAGATGTCCAGAAAAACAGGGCCAGATCATTTCACACATTCCCTTGGAATCCTAAAAAGGTAAACTCCAATTAATCCTGTAGGCCAGTGTGGCTGAAACATATGTAGAGGAAGCGAGAGAGTATGTTTTTAAATAATTTGGAAAGGAAATGGTGGATGACTTTTTTTTTTAATATCGACAGAAAAATTGATTAAAGAACAATGGCATATATTTTTAAGAATGCAACCAACAATATATCCTTATTTAACTGTTTTTAACTTCAGCAATGCCTTAGCAATGCCTGACACAGGGACACATTTAGAGCAAGGGGTGTCAAATTTAATTTCCAGGGCTCAATAATTGCCCGTGGAGCCTTGTAACCCGAAGACTCAATTGCTTCTGAGTGGGCTGTTTTTCCACTTGCACTTTTTTTCAGGGACTCTTTTTGGGGCTGAGAATGGTGGTATGGGATTGAGGTAAAGATAAAATTCACAAAAGTGTGTGAGATGTGCCCTTCAATTATTTACAAATACTTGAGCTGATCTCATTAGAGATAGTGTGTTCTAAAATGTGAAACTTCTTATAATTAAATATTCCAATGACCAAATGAAGAAACAAAATTAATTCAATCTGTTTATGTTAAATACTGTGTTTAATATAAGTCACTGTGTCATGGGGGATATGAATAAAGACATTATATACCTCCTTTGAGAAAAGCCAATCTTACTAATGTCCAAAACAGAGTCTAAGAAAAGAAGCAAAAAAAAAAAAAAGTTTAATATAAAACCTTAGTGGTTGTGATTATGCATATAGATTGGTTTCAAAAATTCTACTAATGCTCATGTTGTCAAATCAGATTTTCTATAGGTGGAGGTCATTTTATGAGAGATTAGATTCTAAGTCAGAGGAAAAATGAAAATGGCAAAATCTCATTTTGCCTCTGGTTGTGCACCCTGTTACCTTCTCATAGTATCACCATTGCTGTTACCTTCTCATAGTATCACCATCACCATCTCATAGTATCACATTGCCGTGTCCAGCAATATAAGCTGGCTTGTGTTCAGGGGCCTTACTCAGCTCTGCCCTTGAACCTGGGCACAAGGAGGGACCTGTCCTGAAGCAGGTATTTTAGACCACCTCCCTAAAAATCACAGAGTTAAAAAAAAAAAAAAGGGCAAATAAAGGTATTAAAAATGCATAGTTGCTTATGTCCCTTGGGATCCAAAGCACAGTGCTGGTCCAGCACGATCCATAACCATGGTTGGCCACATTATTTGCAGGGCCAAGAGCAACGTAAAAATGTCCCTATTTCCAAAAGCAGGAAGAAGGGCTGTGAAAGAAGTATATGAAGATATTCTTTCCTTCTTCCACCAGTCTCCCTCTCTGTCCTGACTTGTGGTGGTGTTTTCGACTTACTCTTTAACATTGTCCCAAGCAAGGAAATTTAACATTTTAAATTATTAGCATGCATCTCATAGTTCATCTTTATATTGTGCAAGGCCAAGTTGGCAATGTAAACATTGGAGCATTGAGCTCGTATGCAGAATTACTGCAATTACACAATCTGCATTTCGTGGCTCAGCCCCTGGAGCTGGCCAGGAAAGCCAAAACACAAGCCAGACTCAGAGAGTTCAGAAGAAGGAAGAGAAGATTCCATCCCCCATCCTTCATGCCCCAGGCTTGGAGCCAGCTGAGGGAGCACTGGGTATGGAGATACTGGTTGGGGTTGTGCAGGGAAGAGAAGGAATCTTCCACAAAGAAGTCTTGTTTCCCAGCAGTGCTGAGTGTCCACAGAATCCACAGTATTCTTCCCTTCCTGCCCCCAAGTGATGGTTCTGGAGACTTTTCAGAAGTAGCGTGGTATTTGCAACAATAGGGCACAGTAGCTGAGAAACGTGTTCACATTATTAAGCATTCCTTTTGATCTTAAATTTGTAAACCATGGGCCTAGGTGTAATGTGTATCAAATGAGATTCCCATTCTATTATTATTAGTACACAGACAGCTAGATAGTACTGAACGCTAGAAATGCAAGTAGACTTTTTATTTAAGAAATTAATGAATCCAAATTATATAAAAGAAAGACACTGATGCTGATTTCAATGTTTTGCACTCAACAAAATGTCTCTGTTCCATAAATGACTTTGTAAAAAATGAATTATATAAACAAATTTATATAAAAAAAGAAATTAATGATTTAGTTAATTGTTCAAACCTTTTCAGGTTTACTTAAATATTTTGGTTCAGATTTTAGAGAAACATGAATTGTAACTTATATTTTGCCTTTTAATTGCCATGGATGACTTTTAATATAATAGGAGGACAATTTCTAAAACACATACACACCAATAACTAACTTTTCTTACATTTAATTTATACTTGTAGATACTTGGTATATACTTATATTTTACTTAGTGCTAGAATAATATATAGGACAACAAACATTTTTTGAAAATCTTGTTTGTAACAATATAACTAGTGATTTCACTGAAACAAAGAAAAGAATAGTGCACTTTTATGGGATAAATACATAATACTTTATGTATTGTGTATGTCTTTGCTTTATTACTCATCCAGACATCACCAGCCCATAAACAGGATACCCTTATGTGCATAATAATAATTAAGTTCTGTTGTCTTTAATGTTTTGCCAACTTTCAGTCATAAAAACCATAGCTTTATTCACATTTATTTTTTAGCTTTTGTCAGTATGAAGGTATAATTTGCAAGGTTCAGAGCATAGAATTTTTTTGCTTAACTCTTTCTTAACTTCACTTGTAACCTTCAAGTATTAGACATATGGTTTACAGGCCTCCATTTGTAGTCTTGCCCTCAATCTCAAATGTTGGGTGAAGGCCTATTGTTGTATGAAAATTTGTCTCTTGATCTATAAATATCCCACTCATTGTAGAGTGTTGGCCTTTGTTAATGAAACCAAGTGAGGAATTGAAGATTCACCTGTTTCCCTTCTCAGGCTCCTCTGGATATGGACTCTGAGCTTGGCAGTTAGTAAAATTACTTATACTTCCTTACTTGATGACTTTTCTCTTGGGCCAAACACATATAGTTGAATATCATAAATTAAACGTAAGCATAATGCTACTTCATTGTCATTCAAATGATGACTTGAGTAAATGGTTCATAAATGATTAATACATTGTTTAATTAAATCTGACATGTTATGGTTTTGCTATCGTTTTATGATTGGAGGGTTTGCCTTCATTCATGTAGTCATTCATTCAACACAACTTTGTTTTTGGGCATGGAAGTCATGAATATAAATAAGATATTCCATTTTTACTCTGGAAAGCTGCTAGTATAGACACTAAGGGGACTTCGCTACAAAGTAACTAGTCATACCTTGTAATAAATTGCTAGCTTTGCAGAAAATAAGAGGAGACTTCATCATGTCTTTTTCCACTGTCCAGAACTGTTAAGAATCTGAGAGTTTACCCTCCTTCCAGCTAACAAGTTGCCTGCCACAGTTTCATGGATCCTGATAGAAGATACGAGATACCTGGATCAGAGATAGTAGACATTACTACTTTCAACACAACAGGCAGCATGAGTTTCATGTCTTCCTAAGTTCCTGTCCTGAAAACCTAATAAGGTGGTGGAGAAGCCCAGGTGGATGTTCAGTATATGGAATGGGTTTCTATCATAGTGAGGAATGCTCAGATTAGGAAAACCCAATCTCTTAAAAGGGCTATTAGCAAACTTGCTCAACTTTTGCCCTGGAGGGAGAAATTATGTCTATTATTCTGGATACATCTGCTCTCTGCCCTAGATGAAGACAGCATCTATATCTTCCAAGGCTGTTTGCTCTACAAAAATCCTTGAAAAAATGGTTCAGAATAAAACCTGCCATTGCTTCTACTCAGGGAATGCAAAGAAATGGAAAGATTCATGGATAAACTTCTCCCAACACCCTCCAAATATAACTTAATAAATAAAGCAACCAAAAAAAAAAAAAAAAAAAAAACAAAACGGTTAAAGGTGGACAGTGAGTAGTAAGCAAATGTCAAGTGGACTTACTCTGGGGGCAAATGCCAGTATTGAAATATTAAGCTTTTAAAATAAAAATAAAAAATAAAAAAAAAAAAAAAGAAATATTAAGCTTGGACCAGCAGAACGGTGGGAGGGTTGAAGCACTGAACGTTTTGGACTCCAAAGGAAGTGACATGGCCCCAGGTCAGTAACATCCACTGGTTCCTAGCATAAGCAAATGGCTCTGAACAAGAACAACAAAATGTTCTGAAAACAAAATTGTTCTCTGAGTAAGTGCTCTTGATTACCATATAATAAGACCAAATAAATAGCACACAGTTCAGAATCACGAACACATGAGGAAATAAACCACCATGAGTAAGAATGATTAGAAACAACAAACAATATATTTAGACCCAAAGCAATTCAGATAGTGAAGATTTCAGATGCAGAATATAAAATAATTTTGTATAACTTGCTTAAGGAAATAAAATTTGGACTCAAAAAATTAGTATGAAATAAAAGATTATAATAAAATTATTAGATAAATCCAAATGAGAATCAGATATGACTTTTAGAAATGAAAAGTATTGGCACAGGAGAACTCATGGCTGGTTTACATGGCCGATTAGGTCAGCATAAGAGAAAAGTAAGTCAATCAGAGAAAAGATATAAAAAGAATTGTGTAGAATTAAACTCAGGGAGATGTAGAGGGGGAGATATAAGAAAAATGAAGAGATAGGAAAAGCAGAATGAGAAGATTGAACATAAATCTAATCAGAGTCCCAGAAGGAGGTAATAAAAGAGAGACGATTTTAAAGAGACAATGATATTTTTTTCTGCCCTGATAAAAGCATTAATTTACATATAAAATAATCACAATTTATAGCAAATGATAAATAAAAATATATTCATAAGACATACATTGTGGTAAAATGCAGAATGCCTAAGATGAAAAGATCTCAAAGCAGCAAGAGAGAAATATCAGTTTGTGTACAACAGGACGACAGATAATAGGCTCTGTCTGCATAATAATGTAGAATTAAGAATATTGTGTAATAATATCTCTAAAAGTGCTGACACAAAATAATCTTCAACCTAGAATTCTGTACCCAGAAAAACTCTTTGAATGATACGAGTTGGCCTAAACTGTCAGTTTGCTGTGATCAGATACACGTCTTGAGTTATGCTTTGAATACATCACATTCATAAGCTTATGTTTTATATCTTCAATAAGACTCTGAGTTTCTAAGACTGGGAAGTATCATACATTTTTTATATCAGTAATTAGCATATTTCTTATTGGAGGAGGTCAATGGAAGACTGAATGAGTCATTGATGAACTAATTTGTGTAGCTACTGCGATTATCTCTAGACACCAGGGACTATGAATCTTTATCTTAGATAAATCACCATGAGATGTTTGTGTTAGGTTTTGGAACCACTATACTTAAAGTGTAGTTTGAGGATACCTAGATGTATTTGCATTCAGGATCTTCAATGTGATAATACAGTGTGTAAGTCAACAGGACGTATAAAATACTGTTCTTCTTGGAGTTTACATTCCAGTGGAGGTAGGGAGATAAAAAATAAATACTTAAGCAAGGTTGTCTCAGCTAGTTTAAATTCAGTGAAGGAAAAAAATCAGAGTAATTTTGCTCTTTTCAAGTAACAGAATGTGACTGATCTTTAGTAAAGAAAGGGAAGAGTGTGAGGGGATATTTAGGTGAGAAAAACAGGGCCAGATCCTGTAGGCCCTCAGAGACCTTGGAAAGAAGTTTGTGTTTCATCTTAAATACAATGGGATACCACTGGAGGGCTTTGAACTGGGGTTGTTCATGTTTTAAGAAGTCTTTCTTATTGTTTCATGAAAATTTATCTCCTTGTGGTGGAACAAGAGTGTCAGAAAGGGCAGCATTTTGAAAGTCTTCTAGACAAGAGATGACCTTGGGCTCAGGTGGTGGCATCCAGACTGGCTGACTGGATGCCAGGTTTTGAAATCAGTTGTTGGGTTAGAAACCCAGTGTGACTCTCCTTAGAACACACATGACTTCAAAGTTTCCAAACCTGTCACCCAGATCTGGTAGGACTATGGCAGCACAGCCCTCATCCCCTCACTCATGTGGGTCAGTCACTTTGACCTTTATCAGTGCCTAGAATCCACCAAACTTGTTCCTTTGGACCATATACTCTCCTTTTGCTCTCATCACTGCCTTCTTGTCCTTCAGATCTTAACATAAATATCACCTCAGAGATCTTCCCTAACTACCCTAGATAGTTACATAGTCCTTTCCTGCTCTTGTCTATTCCTTCTTATCCTTCCTGTTAATAATAATAATTGGATTTATCCATTTATTTGTCTGTCTCTCTCACTAGGATATAAGCTTCTTGACAGGGACTATGTCTTCCTTTTTCCTAGTTCCAGCACTCAAGGTTACTCAATAAATAGAAGTAGCCAGCACTTTGGAACACTGGAGAAAGACAAAGACTATCCTAAGTGCTTTACATATATTAACTCCTTCAGTCTTCCCAACAAGGTTAAGAGGTTGAATCTATTATAATTCACCTATTGCGGCTGAGGGAATTACAAAGAGTTGAAGGAAGTTGCCCAAGTTCCCCAAGCTAGTGAAGGTGTGAATCTGGACTGTGGATCCACACCGCCTCTGTCCTGAGTCTGTGTTCTTGACTGTTAGTTACCATTATTCTGCCTTTAAGAGCCTTTAAGATAATGGATAAACCAATAACAATGAGAACAATAAAGTCCTCCCTTTAGCTCTAAACGATGGTTTCATGTTTTTTTTTTTTTTGCTTGAGTAAACAAATGAATGTCATTATGGACGAATGATAACAAAACCTTAACAGTTATTATGTCTTTATTTAGTGACTCAGTGGAGAAAATGCCAGTTTTCCAGCTTCTCTTGCCTGAGACTGTTTCTTTTCTCACTCCTCAAGAAATTGGAGAAGGTGTAGGAATGATCTTACTCCCACTGCTTCTCACCCCTAGATTTCCATAGACTGGGATGTTTCACAATTCAGTGACTTCTGCTACTTGGAAGCTGCCAGCCTCACTGACAAAAATAGGGCTCTTAAGTTCTTTGACTATATTTTTAAACAATTAATAAAAAGCAACCTTTAAAAATATTTCTATCCCAGTGTTCTCCATAGCCTGTTGGTTACAGACTCATTTACATGCATAGCCATGACTGGGTGAATCTAAGCCAGGTTTTCCCCATGTCTGTGCCTCCTGCACCCAGCACAGTGCTTGGTGCACAGCAGGAACTCAATACCTATTTGTTCAATGAATAATGCACACAGCATATGAAACCTATTAGATGATTTTGGCCATGTGGCTCATTTGGTGAAATCATATGAAATGCATCCAACTGAGCATCTGCTACCTGCTTAGGCCCCGGTTCGTAGAGAAACAACAGCACTGAGGACTTAATGGCAGTTGGGGTTCATGGCATGAGTTCCTGTGATACCCTCCTGCCAGTCTATCAACACCATGTTTCCTCACTGACTCCTTGGTCACCCACCTTTGCTCACTCCATGGCTGATTTCCTGCTCCGCTCCTCCAGCTTGACTCATGGTGTGACCTACTTTCCAGGATCTGAGCCTTCCTTCTGGTTCCCAGACTCTGACAGGCATTCTCTTTCCTGACACTGAGCTTCCATGGACAGATATCTGGAAACAACTCCATCTGGGCATGGCTTGGGGGGTCTTACCCTGTACCCTGCCTCCATTCCCCAGCCACTTGCCCCCCACCCTGAACTATATATACACTGACAGCCCTGATAGGTCTTGTCTTGGGTTAAAGTTAGATCTATGTTCTTGAACTGCCAAATCCATCTTTTGTTCTTAGAACATCTTCAGATGTAGGAACTTTTTTATTTCTCTTTTGAGAACATGGATTCTCTCTTTCTTTTCTTATCTCCAGTTTGCTTGGAAATCTCAATTGTTTCATATGTATATTCAGCCAGTGTGTGGACAAACACCAATGCCTCCCTGCTCCTTGAACCCTCAAGTGTAACATGCTTTGTCTGCATTACGAGTGGTACATACAGTTGGGCACAAAATTGTGATAATCACGGCAGCTTCTGCTAATACTTCTGGGTCACCATCCTTGTGTTCCTGCACGACAAGAAAAGGGCAACAAGTACAAACTTTCTATATATCAACGAAGTCCTTTAATTTTGCCAGCAGTCACGTTCTGGACTATGACATTGTTTCTGCTTGTATTTCCATTCTTTGTTCTGCCAACTCTGCAATACCTTTTTTTTTTTCCTTCAAAAAGAAAATATTCCCAGTATGGTGGGTCCAGTTGTATACAGTTTGGAAATGTACACCTTGAGTGCATTCAGCATCCGAATCAAAGTCAATGGCATTTTCTACTGAGGAAAGTCAGCTCTTCATCCTGGATTATCTACTCTTTGTTCCAGATTTCCCCTCCCCAAACTCAGCATGCCCCAAGACAGCTCCAAATGCTATCAGCTCCTTTAGTGGATCGTTTTTCTCAAAGATAATGAAAATTGATACTAACTTCCATGAAATATAATTAGGTAGGTTGCTCTACAGAAAAAAAATGAATTCCATGCAGGTACCTGAAAAGAGAGCAGTAATTTTGGATCCTCCATTACTATTACTACCATTATTATTATCACTAATGCTAGTATTACAACTATTACTACCACTGTCACCATGACTACTATTATTTGGCCACATCACACTTTAAGGTAGATTCTGGCCTCTATTTTTCTGCAATATCTAGCTGAACGAGGCAGTGTTTTGAAACCCTCTTTTGAGTTAATTCAGAAGCCATCATTTTCTCCTGAGGTTGGAAAATCATTTGGAAGACGGCCATTTCATTAGCATTGCAAGGTTGGAAGAGATCTGAAAAGTTTACCTCATACAACTACCATCCTTTGTTCTGGTCTCTTCTCTAACGTTCTTGCCAAGAGGGTGGCCTGGCCTCTGATGGAACCGTTCTCTGAAACATCAGGAGGACCCATCTTTGATCTTCTGTTACCTCATCCCTGGAGCAATTGTTCATTAATTGTGGTGGAATAGTTACACACTCCAAGGGGAGTGAAGGTAAGAATTGTGAGACAGGCCAGCCGAGTCCATTTGCTATCCTGGGAAGCTGTTCAACACAGATACCACTCATGTTAATAGGGACCTTTTTAAATTTGATTCTTATTTACATGAGCCGGTGAGAATATCGATTGTTCTCCTATTGTAAGTTAACAGTTTTGCATACTTGAGAAGCAATGAGCCTAAACAAAAAGAAATTTTCTTCCAGTGGTTTGTGTTAGAGCCAATACGAGCTGCGGTGCATACCATGTGCAGAAAGGATTTCCTGGATTTCAGAGTAAGTCTCTTTGTTGCTTATTGTATTGGCCTGAGCCCCTCTTGTCCCAGTTCTAACCCTTAACTAACATTAACCATTAGGCAAGGTATGATTTCTTTCCTTCCTTAAGCAACAGCTCAGGCTTAGTTCATGCTATTACAGATAACTTTGCTTTATTGTACTAATTACTAAAAGGAATCGGTAGCTTTCTCATATTTTCTAGTTTCTCATCTAATTAACTTGTTAAAACTAACTTCACCTATAACAGGATGTAGTCATTTTAGGAATAATATCTTGCATTTACAAAACATAGCTTGACAGAAAACAAATCCTTCTCCTCTGTTGCTATTTTCTATCTCACTGCTCGGAATTATAAAGGGGTACCAGTAAGAAGTAGGAATGCTCATTAACGAACAGCCTCTGAATCCAACTTCAGCAAGTACGAGTCTGGGAACTCTTAGCCAGTCCTGGCAGAGTGACTCCCGTGATCCCTGATCGGGACCACAGAACCCCCACGCTTCACAGAACGTTAGGCAATGGGTGTGAACAGCAGTATCATGACTCATGCCAGGGCGAGCTGGAATGGGGTGATCCAGTAGGCAGGAGAGAACTTTTAAAGAGAAGCTAGACTGTAGCCAAATGACTACTAGGGCTCTGTAGTGCTGCTGGGAAACTCAGTTGTTCGTTGCACCCCTCTTTAAAAAAAAAAAAAAAAAAAAAAAAGCCTTGTTTGCTAAGAAGGCCCCAGGCATGGTGTTGAGGTACAGGATGGGACACATCTGGAAGAGATAATTACGGAGCTTGCAATTAGTAAGTACAGTATGAATACACATAGAGCAGATTCGTCTATTTGTCTCATACTCTCTCTGAGAGTTCTGACTTTGAGACTGATGTGTTAAGTTTTCAGTTGGGAAAATTTGTAAAGATTCAATTATTTGTTGGAGGTGAGTTCTCACTGGGGGGGTAGGATGTAGCTACTGTGGAAATGATTTGATTCAGTCAGACCTATAAGTTTCTAAGCCCTCTTAAAGGTGATTTCCTTAGACACAGAACGGTCTATGAGTGTGTGCTTTGACACCATAGCACTGTAATGTGAATAATGAAACTTTAATTGTATTTCAAATAGTATTAGCCTGTGAGTGAAGTAATTTCAGTTCAAAAATGTTACCAAATGAGTGACAAGCCACTGATGATTTTTTCTAGAAGATGGAAAGAAAAATGGAACTCAGAAGTTATATACATATATGTGTATATGTATAAATTCCAGAAATTAATATATGTAGAAATTTATATAATTGTATATATATGTATATATATATTTACATATATACACAATTACATATATTTATATGAATTTCAGAAAAACATACATGTGTGTTTATCTGTGTAGGTCAACCTTGAAATCTCATTCTAGCTATGCTTTATTCAGAGTTGACTGCCTGGGCTTGAAGGGTTTAAGGAGAGGTAGGAAGGGGGCATTTCTATGAAAAAAAAGACAGTTCTCATGTTGTTTCAGTCTGAGCGGAATTCAAAAGTATCAGACTTTTCACAAACAGCCTTCTTCTCAAAAGTTCGTTGGCCAAGTTTTGATACCCCAAGAGGCTGTGGAAAGCATCTGACCTTCTGGGCACATACCACACTGTCCAAAACTTTTTGGGCTGACCCATCACAGCTAAGGGTCTCAACCAAACGGACGGCACCTTGAGCAAACAAGACAGCTACTCTCTAAAGACAGGCAGCCTTATACTTAAGTTCCTGTAAAAAATGGTCAATTCAAAAATGTTTTCTTTTAACTGAGTTAAAAATAGTATAGACTGAAATAGCTCATCCTATGAAACACTTAAGAGTAAAATGTGTGTTTTACTTTTTTTTCCCTTGCCTTAAAAATGTGTTGCATTAGGACGAATCAGGCCGTGGCAGCCCAGATGGAATGTGAACCATGTCACCAGGCAGCAAATTGGAGGGGAACATGCCTTTCGTCTTAATTATAGGCTGGACAAGGGAATGTACTGTAGGCTCTGCTGTGTATGAACAGGGAGAAAACTTTCCCAGGGTATTTTTCTTTTGCATTTCTGACTCTTATTGGATTGGAAGCTTGTCCATGTGACCCAGGAGGGTCCATTTTTCCATAATAGGGCTAAAAATATGCCAGAAATGTTTTCTTTAGAACGGTCTATGAGTGTCAAACATGAAAGTGACAGAACTCTCTTTCCTGCTGATTCTATTTCACCTTTTCCTGGAGAAAGTTCCACCGAGATCCCACCATTCTCTCCTGATGTTATTTTTCTGGTAGGCTCCATAAACTGGAGTGTGACCCAAAATGGAATAATTGCAGAAATTTATTCCATGTCCCTGTAAAACACAGATTTTTTTCTTTCTTTATAGTTAGGTTTCTAATGACTCAACTTCAGTACATCATAGACCTTGAAATGTTTTTCCTGTAAGAGGAATGCATTGTCACTGAGTCATTCATACTCTTCACCAGGGTCTGTTATGAAATGAGTTGCATCTAGAATTGCATTTAGAATTAGAGGTAGTCCAGGACTGTAACAGATTATAAAGGAATGATACGGTGAATAAGAATATGTACTTGTGAGAAGAATCAGGTTGAACCAAGTCATACCCATCTCACCTTTGGTATGCTTCATTTACAAATCTTTATTTCTTCCTCTGCAAATTGAGTATATAAAGTTGTTGCAAGGATTGAATGCAACAATGTATCTGATGTATTTAACATACTACTGAGGTTATTTTGAGGAGAAAAGCTGTGACCTTGATCTTACTTCTAATCAATTACATCAACTAACCATAAATCAGATTAGATTAGATAGATTCTATAATTCTGTGGGTAAAAATACTCTTGCTGTGAATAGAAATGTTGTCCCAGCCTTCTCCTGATTTCTAGTTACTACTATCATTCAAGATATTTCACTCAGGGGTTCTCAAGTGGAGGCAAATTTGCTCCCCCAGCAGACATTTGGTTTTGGCTGTCATACCTTCATCACAGTGGCACTACCAGCATTCAGTGAGTAGAAGCCACAGATCTTGCTAAACCTTCCATTAGACACAGGACAGCCCCTCTACAACAAAGACTTATCTGGACCCATTTGTCAATAGTGGAGAGAGATTAATAAAACCTGGTTTAGAGTAAAAGCTTTAGGGTCTGTTGTCTGGTCTGGAGTACGACCACAGGAGGCAGGAAAGAAATGAATTTATTAAATTTCTCTCCATACCCCATTTATTCTGGGAACAGTTTTGAGTGCCTGCTATGTTCAGAGCTGCATCACTGGTGGCTGAGATAGAGTCTCAGTCTCTGAAGCCAGAAGCCAGTGTGTTCTGAGAGAGGCCATGATACTGGAGACTGGGTAAGGGGCAGATTGAGGAATTAGCTAAACCCTCCTGATGGTAAGTGCATGCATTTAATACTGAAGATTAAATATATATTAGAAGCAGCTTGAGATGGTTTAGTATCAATCCTAAGACTAAAGGAGAATTTTCCAAATGAAATTCATCTCCGCAGAGAGTTGATATTTTTACTGATATAGGAGGCTTTTACTAGCTTGCAGGAATATGTAGAATGCAGCCTGTCTACAGAGTAGCTGCTTCTTCTCCCAGTCCAGAGGTTGCCAGATGCCAGGGATGGAGAATGCCAGATTCAGGGCTTACAAAAATGATATTCATTTAAAAGAAGTTAAAAGTTTGTTTTTATTGAGCTCAAAAATCGAAAGTTAAAAGTTTCTTTTTAATTCAAGAAAAGTATTTTGTTTTAGCCTCACATTTTTAAAAATCTCTCAAGCTCTCTTTTCAGGAAGGGTTATCTGCCTCTGTCCACCTTCAAAGACACTGGTTTTAATTTAGAGATCTAAATTTATAAGTAATCACATACATTAACCAATAATGAGTTATAGTGTGCATTTCCGCCCAACATGTATGTAATAAACGTCTTCAGGGTTATTCCACTTCTTGCTCACTTCCCGTGCTCTAGGTGTGTTTGTCGTAATTCACTTGCGATGGTTTCCTTCTGATGTTCCCATGATTTACAGGTCATTTAATTTAACCATAGCCAACTAAGGTGGTTCCATAATCAGAGGAATGAATGAGTCCAGGCTCCCATCACTTGAAGTCTATGTTTATGGTTCATGGCAAACTGAAAGTTCTCAGCGACGTATTATTCTTTTCTTGGCACTGAGAAATTATTTTGCTTGTGTTGGCATGTTCCTTTCAGATGAAATTTTTATCAGTACTAAAATTGTTGATGTTGTAATTGCTTGATGACTGATTGATTGAAGCTAGAAAAAACTTAGGAAATCTTAGTGTAAAAATATCTGCAAAAAGCTACACTTTATTTTATTTATTTATTTTTAAGATTTTATTTACTTATTTGACACAGAGAGAGAGATCACAAGTAGGCAGAGAGGCAGGCAGAGAGAGAAGGGGAAGCAGGCTCCCCGCTGAGCAGAGACCCCAATGCGGGGCTCGATCCCAGGACCCTGAGATCATGACCTGAGCCTGAGCCGAAGGCAGAGGCTTAATCCACTGAGCCACCCAGGTGCTCCTGCACTTTTTTTTAAATTGGGAAATTAGCTTAAGACCATGCAGAGCAAATAAAGAATGTGAGTGGAAAGGACATTGTAAAGGGGATCTTTGGATTTTGGCTTTATTCCCAGTCCTGAGCTAGGTAAGTTTACTTCATCCTTGTAAGGGTCCAGTGACTCATTTAGGAAAATGGATAGATTGAGCTTCCCCATCCCCTTTCAATGCTGTGATCTACAATTCTGTCCAAAAAACTCCTCATTCCAAGCAAGCTACCTTACATAGAAAGAAATCTATTATTTAGAATACCAGTAGGCACTTGATTCAATAGTAAATTGTTTCTTAGCAAGAAGGACTCTATGAATATCTATCATCATCATAGTTATGTTTTGGAAAGCCACCTCCGACGGCTCCTTTTCATCATGTGAGTTCACTGCTCTGATCATAGTTGGTCAGATGAGGCTGGAGAAGCATCTGATACAAAGGTAGCAATGTACATTTGGCCAATGACTCCCCAAATACCTTCATATATCTCTTCCATATGGTAAAGTAAAGGGCTGAGCTGATTCTTCTCGAAAAGTCCAGTTGGAGGGCAAGTCAGCAGATAGTAGAGAGGTATGGAAACCAAGAACCACAGGAAATCACAGGAAAAAAACAATAAATAGAAGAGATGAGATATCAGAAGCCATAGAAAGCAGAATCCATGGAACAATAAAATCCTGAGAGCGCATTTGGTCTAAGTAAGCAGAAACCCTGAGAATCTAGTACCGGATGTTTAACCCACAAGTGACATATTCAGAGAAAAGACCCCCTTGGAAATGTAAAATAAAAACAACTTTTGTAGTTTGTGAAATCATCATCTCTTTATGCTCATTACGTGTCTATGAGGAAGTTTGGTCCAGTGCCTCTGCTGGTGTACACTGTACTTGGACTTTCGCTCTGACCTTGAGTTCAGTCAGTGAAATCTGGACTATGTTAGTTAAAATGTAGTTGCATCATCTCTGGCTGTATATACTAGAATTTTGATATCCCATATTGTTTCTCCTTCCCCCCAACCCTCCCATCCGCTTCCTTTTTCATCATGATTGTGTCTTTTTGACTCAATCATCCCTCTTTAAATTCCTGCTAACACACTGGCATGGTGCCCCCCACACAGTAGGTACTCAACAAATATTTGCTAAGGTAGTGATGAGGCGACAAGTAGAATTAGTGTTTCAAACACCCACGCTTTAGTGAAAGCACTTTATGAAATGCTTAAGGTATTTCTTAGATATTGGGGAAAAAACTGAAAAAAACGTATATGGGCTAGACATACGAAACATTCCCTGAGATATCCTGGCTCTGCTTACTCAAAGTCAGTGCTGGGTCAGGCATTTACCAGAGGTCCAAGCTTAGAGAATGCAGCTTTGAAGGGTCTCTGCATAAGGGTGTAATTTCAAGTTACTAATAACTCAGGAACACTTGATCTCTTTCCTTATTCTTGCCCCGATGAGTCATTTTCTTGGTAGTTTACCTTGAGCTCCTCCTATTTATACACAGCAGACTGGCTGGCATGGAAAATTGTGTGCATCTGTCTTTCATACTGAAATATGTATCTATATGTAGTTTTCTCTCCCTTTCCTTTTCATTTTCTCATTTGCTTATTCCTCCAATCCCATGGTTTCTGCCTAAAACCAGGGAAGTCTCTTCCAAAATGAGTTAGTTTTAAATCGATCGTGAAGACGGGGTCTCTACCTTTGACTGAATTCATTATATAGGAACAGAAACCCCGAAAGACCCACTGCATTGTTTCCCAAAGAATTGTCCAGAAGAATTTCCACTTCTCAGAGCCTCATTTGTTTTCTAAATCCCCGAAGAGAGATTTGACTCAGCAAAAAGGAGTTTTGAGCCTTCTTCAGCAGCAGCAACAGCAGCTGAGCTGTGGATCTTGGCTCTAAGACTGGCCTCGTTATTCAGCAGATACTGTCCCAGCCAAGCCCTGAAATAGCTTTTAGCCACTGCCACAAATGCTGTCTACCAACTGTTGCCTAGGTGAGGAGAGCCTTGACCATAAATCCTGGCACCCTCCCCTTCCCCAGATCTGCCTGATTCATTTGTTCACACCACACCTTCAGAGTGGAAGGTAGGATTGCCTGTCTTCTTGCTTGCTTATTCTTTCCTTTTCTCTCTCTCTCTTTTGACCTGGCAAGTGATCCAGCCAAAAATGGAATTAGAGAAGGCACCCGCACCCATGGATCACCAACAGACGAAACAAGAAAAACGACTGTGGCTTATTTAAAGCTGTCTTTGTGATCTTTAAAATTTCTTTCACTCTTCCCTCCCCACCCCACCCCGCCCCGAGAGCATCTTGAGCTTTGGAACAGAAGTTGACTTTTTGTGGGTTTGACTTAAAGATGTGTCTTTCCTGAGTCTAGGTAGATGCAGGAAAGGTAATTGATTAAGAAATGGTGTGACACAAAACTCAGAAATCATTGAAAGAGATTGGTAGGTGTGACTATATAAAAATAAAAATGTTTTGCACATCCCTCACAAAAGAAGAAAAAAAAAGTTAGAAAACACGACAGGTGAAGTTGGTAGACAAACTTAATAGGGAAAAATGCTGGAAACTCATGTCACAGGCAAAGGGCTGAATTTCTTTAACATATAAAAATCTCTTGCAAATATCAAGAAAAGGATCAATAACTCAGTTAAAAAATGTAAGATGTGTGAATAGAAACTACAAGGAAATGAAATTAAACTGGTTTTTAATTATATGAAAAGTTACATAGACTAATTCATAAAATAGGAAATACAAACTAAAGTAAATATGGAAACCATTTTTTATTTATTATATGGGGCAAGACCCATGTTTGAGTCTTGCTGCTAAGATTGTGGATGACTGGGGCACCTGGATAGCTCAGTCGGTTAAGCGTCTGCCTTGGGTTCAGGTTATGATTCCAGAGTCCTGGGATTGAACCCACATCAGGCTCTCTGCTCAGCAGGAAGCCTGCTTCTCCCTCTCCCATTCCCCCTGTTTGTGTTCCCTCTCTCGCTGTCTGTCTGTCTCTCTCTGTTAAATAAATAAACAAAATCTTAAAAAAAAAAAAAAAAGATTGTGGATGACCAGCCATTTCTATACCATGCTGATGAGAATAAGAATGGTTAAAACATCTAAGGAATCAATTTGGCAAAATGTTTAAAAACTCTAGGTGCACACATCTTCTGACCCAGCAAATCTACTTCTAAAAAACTATCCCAAATGTATACTCACCCTTGTGTGTAAAACGGCATATATATAGTTATTTCTTGAGGCAGGGCTTATTATAACAAAAGATTTTAGATAACCAAGTGGAATACTATTACTATTAAAAATGACCAAGGATTCTCTTTGTGTACTGAAATAGAAAGCTCTGCAAGAGATGCTACTAATTGGAAAAAATTGAGGTACATAATACTATGTATGGTATGTTTCCACCTGTAGAAAAAGTAGGAAAAATTATAGACTGATACGGAGTACCTATTTGCTTATATTTGCATAAGGTATCTCAAGGCAGGAAATAAAAAAATTCTCATACAAAGGCAATAACATGGCCAGGGTGTTAAAAATGTTTATGCAAGGTGAATGTCTCTCCCAATTAAAAAAAAAAAACCTAATGAAAAATTATAAGGATCAAATACAAAAGAGTGGTGGGAATAAGGAGATTATAGCTTGTGTCACTAGGAACAATTACTGCCAATTTTTCCCAATCTCTTTTGTCTTAGTTTGGGCTGTGATAATATAATACCATAGACTGGGATGTTTAAAGAACATTTGTTTCTCAAGTTCTTGAGGCTGAAAGTCCAAGATCAAGGTACCAGCCGATCCAGCGTCCGGTGAGCACTTGCCTCCTGATTTGCAGATGTGTTCCTGTTGTATCCTCTTGTGGCAGAAAATGGGGTGGGGGGGAGAGAGAGAGGGAGGGAGAAAAAGAAAAAGAGAGAGCAAAAGAGAGAGAGAAAGCTCTCTTCTGTCTCTTTCTAATAAGGTCACTAATCTTATTCATGAAGACTCCACCCTCATGACTTAATTCCCATCACAGTGGGGGTTAAGATTTCAACGTTAAGAATTTTGAGGGATGCAGACATGTAGTCTATAGCACCCTTACACATGCCATCTTTGATATTTTGCTTTTCAAACTTTGCCCTTTTTCTTGTCTCCAATTCTCATCAATTTTCTAAATACATTTCTGCTCTTAATTTCCTTGTCCTATAATTATGTATTTATTATTCTACTGATCTATAGATGCATAATTAGCTTGCTGCGAACTTGAACAACATTAAACCCTATTTGTAGATTTTATTTAAACAGACAGGAGACTGAATGAGATTTTAAACCTGGAGCTCTATTCTGAGAATCAGTGGAGACAGGAGTATGGTTTTGACTTATGTACTAGAATTGAACATGAACAAAAGATTTAATCCATCTGATCCCTTACTGCCTGAGGATATTATATCCTTATAAGGGACTGGGCTGAAGCCAGGTATGCTAATCAGATCCAAACAGATTGAGAAAACTTTTCAATTCATGTCTTATTTTACTGCAGTTTGTGAAGAACTACCACTGACTAATAGTAGAAGACTTATGGATGGCCAGTGAATTCCCTGTCACCATGACCAGGAAAACTCCAGCAACCAAGAACAATTTACTAGCAATGTGGTCTTGTTCAAATCACCAAATCTCTCAGAATCCCAGTATCTTCATTTATACAAAGGGAATGTTTTTGAGAGACCAAATAAATTATACATAAAGATGGCAGCAACACCCACTGGTTGCCAGTCTCCAAGATGTCCTCAATATCTTCATCTCCTGGTATTTGTATCCTTGTGCACTCTTCCCACCTTGTATCAGTGTTGGCCCATCACAGATGACAGAGGTGGTGGTATGTCATTTCTGAGGTTAGGTTATAAAAGTGCTGTCTTTGTCATGCTCACTCTCTCTTCTTGTCTGTCTCTTCCTATCTGTCTGTTCCTTTCTCTCTCTCTTTAGGGGGAGTCAGCTGCCATGTTTTGAGCAACTTTTGGAGAGGCTCATGTGGTGAGACTGAAGCCATCAACCAGTGCCACAAGAGTGAGCTTGGAAGCAGGCATTCAGATGACTGTAGCCCAAGTCATACCTTTGAGCTCAACCCTTATGAAGATATCTTGGACCAGAACTGTCTGGTTATACTTCTTCCAAATCTCTGATCCTCAGAGACTTTGTGACATCATAAATGTTACTTTAAATTGCAAAGCCTTAGGGTAATTTGTTAGGCTGCAAAAGATAACTAATACAACCGTAGAACAATGACAGTAATAACTAATCGATCAGGTCCCATTTATTCTTCACAGGAAGAACTTCATGATGTTGTTAAAGTCTACTTGGTTACAATGAATCCAATGGAATAATTAATTGTCCTTCAGACTCACCATTTAGCTACCTGAGGCTGCATTATGCACTAACTCCAATACCGGTCCCTTATGCTATGGTGTCTTGATTAACTGTCACTCCTAGCACCCAATACACAAGTCTCACTGACAGCATTCAGAAGACTAAGGCCCCTGATGGGAATAGAAGTTCTGTTCACTTTTGTTACCGCTGATACTGATCCACTGTACCAGATTTGCTGCCTTGCTTCTGATTCAAGGTGGTTTTCATGAATTATCTTGTTTTAACCTGCAACAACAGTTCCTAGAACAAACACACACAAGGACTAGGTAAGTGGAGGGCACTAAAAACTCTCACCATTCATGCTTTAGTCCTAAACCACTTCATCCAACAACCTGATTCTTTGCTTTTTGGGCCTTTTTTTCCCTTACCTTTTGGGTCCTCATCTTGTCTCTCCTCCTTAACTCTGGTTTTCTGTCCTTTTGGTCACCTTCAATAAATACCCTAGTCTATTTTACTTGGCCCTGGGATCTTTCTTTCTGGGTGCTGCCTTCAATGATAGAGATTTGACTATATTTACCTTGGCACTATAAGCCGCACTCATAGGAATTCTAGATTTGTTGACTGTTCTTACCTTGAAAGTGTTGCCTCTGAGTATCTGGTCTGGACAACAACCCGGCTCTGCCTTTTGACTCTTCCATATGACCCACATCACATTATTCACCCATCATGAGTTTGGCCCTTTCTCCATCCCCAGATTTCCCAGTTTCACCCTGCTGTTTGTTGCAGAGTTCCTTGTCAGCGATGCTCTCGGGCCCTAAATGGAGACTGCAGTGGTCCTCAACTGTGGTTTGCACAAAATCACTGGGAGAGGTTGAAATATATTCAGATGGCCAGGTCCTCCTGCAGACCAATTAAAGTAGAATATCTGGGTATAGGTCTCAGGCATGAATATTAAAAGCTTCCCAGGGGTGCCTGGGTGGCTCAGTGGGTTAAGCCTCTGCCTTTGACTTAGGTCTTGGTCTCAGAGTCCTGGGACTGAGCCCAGAGTTCTTTGTTCAGCAGGGAGCCTGCTTCCTCCTCTCTCTGCATGCCTCTCTGCCTATTTGTGATCTCTGTCTGTCAAATAAATGAATGAAATCTTAAAAAAATAAATAAAATAAAAAATAAAAACTTCCCAGTTGATTTTCACGAGTAGCCGGATTTCAAAGCAATAATCTGCAGCTAGGGCTGAGTGAGTTCAAATACTACACTCACTAAAGGCAAGGCATCTGGGAGCCAGATTCACCCTCGGGTGGCCAATGTGTGACCTCTAACTAGAGGTGAGCTGACAGTCTTGCTGGGAAGCCAGGGGCTTTGTTTGTGTGCTCCCACATGATGCTCCAGATGGGTACAGGAAACAGGGAGCACAGAATTCAGAAGCAATGAGCTAGTGCATGTGCTCCAGAGCAGTCCTGCTCCAAGGGGACATCTGATAACCTGCGGATAATTCTAAGTTCATGGTGAACAAACCATTGCTGGAAGATGGCATCGTGCACATCTGTTGTTTAGAAAAAACCATTGCAGAGTTTTTGACTTGGCACTAGGAATCGTAAACCATGGCTAATGGCATTTTTCTCTGAAAAATTCTGTTTGTGCACGTGGAGATTCAAGAAAGAATGAGTGTCAGAGCCAATAGAAAGAAAGAATGAGAGGCTTGCTTTTTTGGGGTGGAATAAAAGTATTGGTGTCTCCAAATATGGTTCTTAAATGAACGCGTGAATGGGCATATCCTATAGAAGTTGTTAACAAAATAAAGGTAACATTGAGGTTGTGGATTTGATCTTCAAATCAACCGTTCAGTTAGCGTGAACAGTACGATTCTCAAGCTGAATAAAAGATTCATCTAATTGTTTCCAAATTAATCTTAATAATGATGACAACTTTAGGGATGCTAATATGCACAGCAAATGTTTTCTAAATTCTTAAAACATCCTGACAGAACAGCGTTAAGATGTTTAAATATAGCCATTACCACTGCTCTGCTGAAGAACTGGTGGACAAGATATTGAGAACTTTTTAAAAATTTTATGTCTGCCCATAAGCTAGATTCATGAGGATGGACTGAACTCCACCCATGGTCTTGATAAAGAAAATTCATGTATTGAATATATAGTGAATATATCAAATGTATATGAATACCAATAAAAGAAAATTCAAGATTTGAAATCAGGAGTTCCTAAACATTTCTTAGTGTTCCAGGCTCATTCCATTTTGGAGGTCCAGGTTATTGGGGGTGAGCTTCTTGGGGGGCACACAAAATCTGTCAATCCCTAAGAAGTATGGCCCATGGAGGAACACAGACCTTCTTTTGGATCCTGGTTTCGCCACACAGAGGTTATGTGACTCCAGGCAATCACTTAATCTCTCACACTGAATCTCCAACAGGATCAGAAGACCTGCTTTCCCGGGTGATACCTGTGATCAGATATTGTTAATGCAAAGCAGATAGATGATACTGATTGAGTGCTCATGCTGAACACTCAGTTAAGTGCTATGAGGAAGAATGAGAGCATAGGGCACAGCCTCTGTCTTCTAGCAGCTGACAAGTTATTTAGGGAGATAAAATACAAATAATCAAAGGCAGTGAATTAAAAATACAAGGTACCCATGTTAGGTTACAAAATGATATACTCATTAGATGCTATTAAAGTTATACAAGTTTGGATGAAGACATCTGTCCTTCACAGTCTCATGGATCTTATGTAGCATAAGCCGTAAGTTTTCCTTTAATTAAAAAGGTCTGTAAACCCTCGCCCTTATCCTATATGTAAAGATATATGATTTAATTTCATCCTCAAAGTAAACATTATGAAATATTTTATTTATAAGATGTAAGCTAAAAAGGAGGTGTATACTTACTGTACATAATGAAATACTCTAAATACAAATCAACTAAATGTTATTTGTAGCATGGATGAGATAATAACTGTATCTGAATATTTAAGATATTAGGTTTGGGATATGTTAACTGTCATTATCAATCTGAGGCCCACGGGTATCTAAAGGCCAAGTGAGCAGAGAAAGTTCATTATCATATGGTTTCACTTATTTGTGGAACATAAGGAATAGCATGGAGGACATTAGGAGAAGGAAAGGAAAAGTGAATTGGGGGAAATCAGAGTGGGAGATGAAGTATGACAGACTGCGGACTCTGAAAAACGAACTGAGGGTTTTGGAGGGGAGGGGGGGAGTAGTGGGTTGGGTGAGCCTGGTGGTGGGTATTAAGGAGGGCATGTATTGCATGGAGCACTGGGTGTGGTGCATAAACAATGAATTTTGGACCACTGAAAAATAAAAAATAAAAAAAAATAAAAGTTCTATGTAAAAAAAAAGAAAACAAACAATTGAACAAAGAAAAAGCATTTTATATATATATATATATATATATATATATATGGCATGACATAATGGACTACTATAGTTTCAGAAATATTAGGGCTTAATTATAAAAGAAAAAAATCATTACCTAAGAATCATAAAATATATTTTATGTAATTTATGCTTTTACATGGACTTGCAATGCATATTTAAAAAGTATAAGTTCTGATGTTGATAATAACTAAATTTACATAGAAAAATTAAATATATGTATCTTAATATGGTCATAGAAATATATTATTCTTAAAAGTTTATACATTCCCATGAAATATTTTGGAGACAGTTGTATGTGTGTGTCATCAAGATTTTATCTATGAAGTAAAAATTGTTTTTCAAAATATGTGTTACATTTTTTGAGAGCTGCAATGTGTCCTGAATAAATGACAGTGGAGCTAATAAATAAATAAATAAATAAATAAATAAATAAAGGCCAAGTGAGTTGAGATTCAGAACCAGTGAGCCCCAAAGGGTGAATATAAGTCAGAATTCCATGACTACCAGAGATTTGGTTGGCAGGCTGCTTTCCAACAGCCAATCTTCAGTACATGGTGGCAAAACGCTCCTGGGGCAAAAACTGGGGTGAGAGTTATCCTGCGGGCTGGTCAACATCAAGGAAATTAGGGTAGTTGAGAACAGAGCAGGGATTCCACATATACAAATCAAATTTTCTTTTGGGAACAAAGGAGGGAAGATAGGGGGATTTAATTTCTCTCCTTTTTGTGAGGTTGTTATACAATGAAGCTATTCATTTTGCATTAATGGCAGTCCAGTTCCAATAATGGATCAGTTAGGATACTTTCACAAAGATAGACTTTGTAAAATTGTGAAACTTGATTATAACATTAGAGAATATTCAGTCACTGAGGCTGTGGTTACGTATGTTTCCTACGCTGTTTTTGATGATTAACTTCCAAAGACAGATCTAAATTCAGGTCAAAAGTCACTTCATGGGTAAGTGACAAGATTTGTGGTGCCCTAAATTTTGCTGTGTCTGTCTATACAAATACAAATCTCTTTGATAAATAGATTTGAAATCATGTACAACAAAATTGGGTGGGTTGAATAAACAAAGTTTTTTCATGTAGTGTAGATCAAAAAATTGATAGGGTACATGTTTCTTTCTTCCACCTGATGAAGACTTGTCTCATTATGTGAGGAATCACTTGATATTCACTAGTACATGCCTAGTACAAAACAGAGAACCTAGGACACATGGTTTATGTCCGAGGAAGTGATTTCTGAAAGTCTCAAGGTCTTTAAAGACAATAAGATAATCTACTAAAGACACTACATCTCTCTTAAAGGAGACAATTTTTTTTAAAGATTTTATTTATTTATTTGACAGAGAGAGAGAGATCACAAGTAGGCAGATTGGTGGGGGGGGGCGGGGGACAGTGAGCAGGCTCCCCGCTGAGCAGAGATTCCAATGCAGGGCTCTATCCCAGGACCCTGAGATCATGACCTGAGCAGAAGGCAACGGCCCAACCCACTGAGCCACCCAGGCGCCCCTAAAGGAGACAATTTTAACATCTGAGAGACGCATCAAACATGGCGCCTTAGAATAAATTCACATTCAGAGGGAAGGTAATAATATTTGGAAATTATAGTGTCCTAAAACTCAACAAATTTGTGGAAAACAAGCACTCCTCGTTTCCTTGGAAGGCCTTGGGGAAAATATGTCTCCAAGTGTTCCTGTGGAGCCAGGATTTCAGAGACAACATAGGAACCACATGTCCTGTTTCTTACATGTCCAGTGATGTCTAATGTGGGTGTTCATTGAGCCTGACAACCAGATTGTCCTTAAAAGCAGCTGATCTCATTCCCTGTGGGCGCTGAGTTCCTCGTTCCTGAAGTGGATGAGTTCAGAAGCTCTGGCACTGCTCCATGAACTCACCTCCCTGCCGGCAGGCTCCCTGAGAGGGCCCTCAGACCCCTGCTGCTGTCAAGCAACAGAAGAGCCTCTTTTGCTCTCAGACCTCTCCAAGAATGCGGATGCAGCAGTTAGCTCTCTCTCTTAAGCCTCTTGTGGTTAACATGAATAGCATTCTTTCAATTGCTGCAGATATGAAATACCCCAAGTCTTCGAGTCAACAATTAAAAACTCAGGGTCATAGTTTTGCAGGAGATGCTGAAAATGTTTAAGCTTGGGAGCAAAGCATTTTAAACTTGAGTGGTATGTATATTTATTCTGTCTAAACATTGCCAATGAAGTAGAGATTTTTTAGTTATTCGGGTTTTATTAGGATAGAGAAAGTCAAGACAGATGGCATGTCCTCCCCATAAAGTATTTTTTTTATCACATTAACTGGATACTTAACAAAGAGATACTTTTGTTAGTGTAAAGTAGTTTCTCTGCTTCTCAATCCAATTGTCTGTGGAGTGAGAATACTAATATGTAGTCCACAGAGTTAGCAAACCTGTCAGTTTTCATATTTGTAAAAGGGAGATAATAACAATTTGGTTTGGGATTTGGTGGTGACAATGCCTTGATATTTGGGCTCACACTCAAGGAGGTAGGGATGCCCTGTTTTCTAAGTTTGTCTGGGATAGCCCCAGTTTACATGGGTTGTTGCATATAATTATTTTAGCATCCTGTTTTGGTCTTAAAAAGGTGTCTCATGTTGGAAAATAAGGATCAGTAAATTGAGAAGGAAAAAAGATGGCAGCTCACGCACATGGCTCTATCTGTCCATGAGTGCTTCGTGCATTCCTCTCAGCTCATTTCCCATCCCCTGTCCAAGAAGAGTCTCCCCTCTGGTGGCTACACAAAACCATTGTGCATCAGCGGGTAGTTATTTCATTCTTAACTAGTCCAGCATCACTTCTGTGATTTCTTTTATTAGATAATTTGGAATGAACTGTGCTGACTATCTCATTAAATTTTGTAAGTAAAACTTATGGCAATTTGACTGAACCATAACCATGGGAGTTGTGTGTCCTTGCACTTAGTCATTCTGTTCCAGCAACTGGAGCTCAAGTGGAAACACACAGAGTCTTCTCCAGACATAGTTCTTCTTACTGGATCTTTCAAAATAATATGTGCTGACAAATTCAGAGTATAAGTGGGGCAGAATCAGGATGGGCACAAATGCTTCTTAGAATAACTCTTCCAGATCACCGCTCCTGTCCAAATGACAAGTTGGGTCTTCCCAGTAGAAAGAAACAGGTAATTATGGTTGGCCTCAACCATGGTCTGGGGTGGAAACTGGGGAATGAATAGCCACAGTGCCCATGAGCTCAGCAACTAAATCGAGCCTTTTGGGTTTCGTGCACATGTACAAACCCTCCCGGGAAGATTTGAAAGTTCCAGTTGCAGAGTTTTCCCAGTTCAAGGGCAACAGTCTGTCACAGAAGTTGGAATTCAAAGGTTTGGTCAGGCAGCTGGAAGAGTTTTTCTGGGAAATGGGAAAACAGACAGTGGCAGATAACTTTTAGAGGATCCGAAATGTGAGGTAGTCAAATCAAAGTGTTCTACAAAAGAGAGAACGAGCTGCTTCTCCCCTCTGTCTTTCTGGTTCTGACTACAAAGCTGAATCTGAAATTCTTTGCATCAGCATTAATAGCCTTTCCTTATTCCTAGTGGGACATACTTCCAGGATTTTACTCATATCCTTTAATTTAGCTGCTTCTCCTGCTCCTCCTTTGTTTACAATTGAGCACACTTGCTTGCTTGTAATTGAGCATATAAGGCTAGAGACCAGCAGCTTACAAAAACTTAATGATTTCATTTGTCTTGATCGTGTATTCATTATCTTGTTTCTGCATTTCCACTCACATGACTATAATAGTAAGGCCCAAATTCAGTGAAATATGAAATGATTGCACAAATTGCTATATACATAGCCAAACTGGAGTCGTTTCCAAGGCAGATGATAAGGATTTCTGTGTAATAGCTTGAAATGTTTACTTGATGGATAGATGAATGAAGGTCTATGTTGGGCAAAGTGAAGTCTATCTATGGGAGACTGTAGGAGAGTATGGGATGAGTGAGCTAAGTGCATGAAGACCACCAGTACGTACACACATACGTCTGGCACACATGCATGCTTCCAGGCACATGTATACATATGGCTCTAAGGGTGCTCAGGAAGTATGTTTCATGATCTAGTTCTCAAGATCTTGTTTTTCACCATGTACAAAATCCATTATTAGAGTTGAATTGATCTAAAAATGATAGCCTCTCTTCAAAAGGAAAACAGGATGGAACAAAGTAAAAAGCAATGAAAGAAGCACTACAAAGAACAATTCAGACATCCTGATTCCCTTCAGCTTCGTTTCTCATTCTCTGCATTTCAAATCTCCATGGTCTTCAAATTTCTGAGTCCGCCATCCCCCTTTTTCAAAAGATAATCTAATGTCCCAATTCCCTACTTCATGGAGAAGGTAGATTTACTAGGATAGATTCCTCCATCAAACTCTGCTCCCCAACCTTTGGTAAAGGTGTGGCCTCACCAAACCCATTTCCATCATTTCTCTCTCCCT
The DNA here is from genome assembly GCF_902655055.1 of Lutra lutra. Lineage (NCBI taxonomy): Eukaryota > Metazoa > Chordata > Mammalia > Carnivora > Mustelidae > Lutra > Lutra lutra. Next base: position 56,603,709 of record NC_062292.1, read on the forward strand.
CTAATTACAACGGAAAGGATGACTGTCTTCCTGCCTAAAATGAATATCTTTTTGTATACCATGGACCTCATAAGAGACACCCTTCTCCTCTCATTTCCTCATTCATTTTGCTGAAGAGCTCTGCTATAAGGCCATCTGTACTTTCCCTTGAAACATGCATCAGCATATCATACCTGAGTTCTCCGAAATCTTTTTTTTTTAAGCCGTCCTTTTTTTTTTAAATGTGTTTTCAAGTAATTTCTACACTCAACATGGGGTTCAAACTCACAACCTTGACATCAAGAGTTGCATGCTCTCCCAATGGAGCCAGCCAGGTGGCCCTTAGTTCTCCAAAATCTTTGACACTGTTGATCCATCTTACTTGAAATCTCCTCTCTTCCTGACTTTAATGATGCCATAATCCATACCATGAATGCATGAATGAATATATATATGAGTAAATATAAATATTTTTATTTATTTATAGAAACATTTATATGCCAGATCCTGGTCTAAGTGCCAAGGCTATTGCAGTGAGCAAATACACATGGATCGTGCCCTTGTGAAGCTTGCTGTCTTTTTGTAAAAGATTGAAAATTTAAAAAATAATAATAATGAAGGTAGGTTTGAAGGTAATAAGTGTTAAGGAAAAAGTAAAGCTGGAAGTGAAGAGATTTAGTTTTTAAATAGTAGTGTCCTCAGGAAAACCCTCATATTAAAAGAGGCAGGTAAAGGAGTGGCCTAGCCTAACTCATGTTTTAACAGGATCATTCTAGCTGGCTTACTAACAGTGGATAATAGGAGAACAGAACAGAAGCTGATGCTTAATTAGAAGCTATTGCGATAATGTGTTGTGAGGGAAATAATGGTGTCTTAGGTGAGGTGGTAGCGGTGAAAGTATTTGGAGGTGCCCAGATTCTGTATATTTTGAAGATAGAACAGGGGATTCTGGGGATATGGGATATGGGATGAGAGAGAGAGAGAGAGAGAGAATATAAATAGAACACAAAAGGTTTTGGCTTGAGTAACTAGTAAGAGTAGATGAGATGAGGAATACAGAAAGTGGAAGAGACTTGAGGGAAAAGATTTTAAATAACTTGAAGTAGTCAAGATTTTTTAAAAATGTATTTGTTTTTATTCATTTTTTAATTGAGGAATATGTTATCTTGTACTCACAAGTCTAGCCGGTATCTGTCACCATACAAGGCTATTACAGTATCACTGACCATATTTCCCCATGCTGCTCCTTTTATCCCTATGACTTCTTCATTCCATAACTAGAAGCCTGTACTTCCCCCTCTGCCTCCCCCATTTCGCCCATCCCTCTACCCTCCTCCCCTCTGGCAATTGCCACTTTGTTCTTCGTGCTTAGGAATCTGTTTCTGCTTAGTCTTTGTTTGTTTGTGCATTTGTTTTGTTTTTTAGGTTCTACATATAAGTGATATCATATGGTATTTATCTTTCTCTGTCTTATTTCACTTAGCATAATAGAAAAGTTTCAGTATTTTACTTCAAGCTCACAAGTTGGTCTGGCGGAAGGCAAAGGACTTTATTACTCAGCCTCAGCTGTGGCCAAATCCTGTAGTATCATGTGCAGTGGAATAAATAATTTATTATACATTCTTGAAGATACCTTCAGGTAGAATTAAAATTACTAGACAGTCCAGTGTACATATTTGGAAGCTAGAACTGCTCCAGGTGGGATGTTAACGTGAGGGCAGCCCACCTGAGGTGAAAGTCACACCTGGGGGAGTGTGAAATCCAGAACACAGGAGGAATAGAGCACAAACTCAGATCAAATCATTTCTAGAGCTTACACATCTCTGGACATTTTGTTTTACTTTATTTTGGTAAGATTTCTGTAAGTGAATTCCCTTCATTGTTCAAGCCAGGTTGAACTGCACTTCCTACTGCTTGCATCCCAAAGTATTCTAGCAGATCCATATTTTGGTAGCAGACGGGATTACACATCCATGTCTTATTGTGGAGTTTGCTGAGTGGAGGAAATAAAAAGGAGAGCAGTAAGGGCCCCCTAACTCCCACCACACTGGAGTAGGAAGTTGGCAGGCTTTGTTATGTACAAGCAAGATAAGGGCTTAGGTTGTGGCTTTTATGTGCTGTTATTCAGACCTGATAAACTTGTAGCATCTGGGGACTTGAGAGGGTCTTTCTTCCAGAGTGCAGAGAGATCTTGTATGAAAGAGACAAGCCCAGGCTGAAGGAAGCATATCTGAAAGAGTATTTATTGAATGCCTAGTCTGTCAAGCGCTGTGCTCTGCATGGGCAGGGACTGTATGGCTGACAAGATGTTACCTTCATGGATCTTACATTCTAATTCATAAAGATACACTATTGGGGGAAAAAAATAGGAAGTTAGGTAGTGACAAATTGTTTTTTAAGAATAAAGCAAAATAAGGGCATAGAAATTGGTATGTGCTGTTATTTATAGATAGGATGACCAGGATATTCGAGAGAAAGTTCCTGAGCAGAGATTTTAGCAAAAGGACATTCCTGGAGACAAAAGTAGGCCTGGTGTTTCAAGGAATAAAAAGCTAGGTGGCCAATGTGAATTCTGTGTTCAGTGATCAAGGGCCGGTAGGAACAGAGAAGGTGGACCAGATCACATGGGTGTTGTGTGTAAACTTACATCAGAAGACTATTATAGAGAGAAGATAGTGGTGGAATGACTGGACCAACTTGGGGCTGGTGGTAGATGGGGTGAAAAGTTTTCCAACTTGAGATATGTCCTTAGGGTAGAGCTGACAAATTGCTTATGTATTAAGTATGAAGTGTAAGAGACAAAAAAGAGCTAAGAAGACATATTGCCAGAGAGTCCACTGATCTAATCTGGAATCTTTCAAGGACAGAAATGCCACATTCTCCACAAGTCAAGGCTGATGACAAGAAAAGCAGAAACATGGGGAAATTTAGGAGGAAATATGAATGAGACCATGTTTCTTCCACGTTTCATCCTGCTAAACATTCTTTGCCAGACAAAGGGGAGGGTCACGCTCTGAAGACACAGATATGAAGTAGTCCGAGTATAAGGAGTATATTATTAGGGGATCCATCCATAAAAATAATGTTCAATTGCCTTGAGGCATAGGCCAGAAATATATTTGCAGCCATTAAACAAGGATCTGTGTGAAGGAAAAAAAACCACAGAGATATGTTTCTAGGAGACAAAATTTCCCAGGTTCATATAGCCATGAACTGACAAGGAAGTTGGCTTTGATGCTGGCCTGTGGAATTGATCATAAGCACATAGACCCAAAGCAAATAGACCGGCAGCCTACTAAATTTTTAAGTGAGTAGTCCTGCCAAAAATCCCCAATAACTGGCCAAAAGAACCCATATTTCTCAAACCCAAGATAATCCCAAGGATCCAGGAATCACATCAACAGGAAGTGGGCTACTTAAGTGGTCAGACCCCAGAACTTGTATCCTTTCCAAAGACTATCTGCATGGAAGACAATGGACAAGGGAAATCCATTCATGGTTAGAACCCGGAATGTTCTGATTAGTTGACCAAGGAATGCCTTCCAATGCCAGGGCAGGTTGTCCTTGTTATTTATGGCCAGAAGATTATGATACCTGCCATGTACCAGTGATTTCTGCATGTTTCTCACTGCCTCCTTTTCCAAATGTAAGTTTTGTTTTATTTATCTGGTCTTCTATTAACTTTTATTAATGGAAATGCCAGAGGTCTGTTACACATTGTCTTGGCCTGTGCTCCCTAGAATAGAGAACCTGAAACAAAGGCATACGTACTATTACTTTATTAAGATTTACAAACCATGGGTACAGGGTTGAGGGGCAAAGGGAGTGAATCAGGTAAGGAGAGAGAGATGGTTATAGTAACGATCTGGTGCATTTATCTTATTTTTCTTACAGGGTCATCCCCTGGGGAATCATATAAAGCATGTCTCCTAAGTAGACATAAGTGAGGAGGAAGAGTAGAGTAGACAGAAGGGAAAGTTTTCCATTAGCTCTTGTCTCCCAACAGTCAAAAATTTGCCCTTTGGAGTTCAACATTTTTGCATTCTGAGTTTTGTATACAGGGATACCAAGTAAAGACTCATGGTACCCCACACCTAAGTATCGACAGAGAAGCCACAGGGCAGGAGAGGAGGGGAGGAAGTGCTGGCTTGCACCTGCATGACATTGATGAAATCCTACTTACAGCATGATGCGTATGATGCAGTGGTAGTCGGACAAAAAAAAGAGGCAGACAAAGCTGAGTGTCTATGAAGTGCTGTATAAGAGGGATCTGAAACACTTCAGGAATAGTTTCAGGATGGTGAGCTACCTCTTATATAGTAATCCTGGACCCAGAGTTGGATTCACTAAATAGGTAAGAAAGTTACTTGTCTCTTTATGAAGGGACTTTATGTAGTTTATGTATCTGAGAATTTCTGAGAGCATAGGTACAGAAACAGAGTCTAAGTGGATGCTGTGTGCCCAAAGGAAGACTGAAGTTGTCTCCCCAGCAACCATTACATTGGCCCCCACCATCACATAGTGCCCACATAATTTCAGTAGGCTTGACCTCCACATCTTCAGTTAGGGTAAGTTCACCAGCATTGTCTCAACCTCTTTGGGGCCACAGTGATCAATATTTGGCTCAGGAATGTTCAGTAGTTGAAGCACAAGGCAATCCAACTTAACACCAAATGAGGAGACTTTTATTTATTGGAGAATTGTTCTGGATTGTTTGTTTTGTAGATCTGAAGCCCTGAACCACTGTAGCCATTTGACTAACTTTGGAGGAAAACGGTCTGAAGTTTAAGCCAGCTCATGGAGAAGCACAAGAGTGAGAATACAACAGAAAAAAAAAAATGGGCAATGCCTTGAACAAACCACTTGAAAATAGACTAGAGGCTGCATGAAATGATGTTTTTGTTTGTTTGTTTTGTTTAAACAAGTTCGAGTTGGGTTTTCCTTTCCTTGTACCTGAAAACATCCTAGTAGACATAGTTATTGGTGGGTCAAAGACAACGATAATTTTGCCTGGGTTATAAACTACTAATTGGTGCATTTCTTGCATTGCACTAATTGGTGCAATTCAGGAGATTGTAAATGTGTGGTGGAGGACACCTGCAAACGCCAAGTTCAAAATAGGGAGACTAAGTTCTAGTTCTAGGTGATAGACCAGAATATGGTTTTAACTAGCTGAGCTAAAACTGAGTCAACCAAATTGAAAATATACAAAGAAAGAATGTGTTATCAGAAGGGATATGAACAGCATAGAGCATAGAAACAGTGGTTTCTGAGGAAAAAGGATTTTAGTGTTTATCCAGTATTGTCCATGGATCTGAAACACTGGGTTTAAGGTCATGAGCCCTTCATCCCCAGAATGATATATTAGGATTTCCAAATAGTCATCAAGCCAATCTATCTCTCTGTTCAGATTATATGCTTTTCAAACAATTTTTAGAAAGATAAAGTATAAACTCACAAAAAAGAAATCTTCCAGTATAATTTTTTCTTGTGGAAGAGCAGCTGAAAAATAAATCCTAAAACTTAGGCATATGAAATTAGGCCAGTTGTTATCTTTTCAATTAGGTAGTTTCACATAAATTAATTGATTCTTGTGTACTAGGGGAATGATAATATTTTGGCATCAAGTTAGAAGATGGTAATTCTACACATTTATCATATACTATGAAATTTAAACTTCAACAATTTTAGCAGTGATTTGATAAATAGGACCTACATTATTACGACACTGATTAGATGATAAGTACCTTCTTCTTCATCATCATGCTGGTAAAGCTGAGAGAGAAGTCACATTGGTAGATAACACGTAATTGCTTTTCTCCATTATATATACCTATGATAAGTGCCTAATGGATGTATACATAATCTCACAATATAGTATAAATCTTGTGCTCAACAAATATTTGTAAATTTTTTGGATGGATGGGTTGATAGATGAATGATCAGAATGGATGAAAGGTTAAACCAGGATTGAACCAAAGCAAAACCAAATCTTAGCCCATAGAATTCTAAAGTTTACAAAGTACTTCACGGAGTTCGTGTGAGGCCGCGCGTGTCTTTACTTATATCCTCATGTTTAATCTCCACATGCAGAGCCTGTATTATTATCCATATATTATAGATAAAAGTGAGGCTTGATTAGATTCACACAAGGACACAGTTGGTGATTGAAGTGGGTGATGGGACGAGATTACTTGCCCTGAAACTTAACTCCTTCACCATTGGGACCAATGTCACAGCTCTCTCACCTATAAATGGAGACAAATAATGGTATCTACCTCATAATTCTGCTTGAGAGTTAAATGAAAAAAAAAAATCCATGTCAGTCCTTAAGACCGTTTTCAGGGATGTAATAAACATAAAATTGGTGTTAGCTATTATTGTTTCTATTGCTGAGTGCCTTGTATTATGTCACAAGCCAGTGTTCTAATCAGAGCTTAAATAAAGAGAGAAGGAATGATATGATGAAAATTATAATGATATCTCATGGAAATAAAGCTGGACCTGCAATAGAAAGCCATCAGGAGTCTTTCATTGCTCTCTCTCTGTGGCCCACATATTCTCTAGTTTTTCTGTCTATTGTATTGCTCTTCTCTGCAGAGGAATGTTCTCCATGCTCATCAGAACAAATGCCAAAGTGGCAGTCTCTCAGCCTTACTTACTTACTTACTTTATTTATTTATTTTTATTAACAAATGTACTATTTGTTTCAGGGGTATAGGTCTGTGATTCATCAGTCTTACAAAATTTACAGCACTCACCACAGCACATACTCTCCCCAATATCCATAACCCAGCCATACCATCTGTCTCATTCCCCTCCCCTCCAGCAACCCTCAGTTTATTTCCTGAGATTGTCTTTTATGCTTTGTCTCTCTTATGCTCTGTCTTGTTTCATTTTTTCCCTCCTTTCCCCTATGATCCTCTGTCTTGTTTCTCAAATTCCTTGTATCAGTGAGATCATATAATTGTCTTTCTCTGACTGACTTATTTCATTTAGCATAATAGCCTCTATTTCTGTCCATGTCATTGTTAATGGCAAGATTTCATTTTTTGATGGCTGCATAATATTCCATTGTGTATATATACCATATCTTTTTATCCATTCATCTGCTGATGGACATCTAGGCTCTTTACATAGTTTGGCTATTGTGGACATTGCTGCTATTAACATTGGGGTGCACATGCCCCTTAAGATCACTACATTTGTATCTTTAGGGTAAATACCCTGTAGTATTTACAGGGTATATGACCCTATGCTGGGTCATAGGGTAGCTCTATTTTCAACTCAGCCTTACTTCTATATAGTCTTTCATTCTGAGCATCTACCTTATCTACCTACAATTTCTGTGTCTCTAGACTGAATTCTCCAACATGAGAATCCCATCAGTTTTACCATGTAATAGTCCCACCACTTAGACCAATCAGAAACAGCTGAGTGCCTCATAAGATTCCAGCATGAACAGAGACCCATTCCTTCCACAGGACTTTTTTTTTTCCCCTTAGGTAAAGAAATAGCAGAGAGCTAGGTAGTCACCCCAATACATAACTTCTGTGAATTATTGAGTACTGAAGACTAGATTGACTCCAGTGGCTCTTTCTGACTATTCTGTCTCCAAATGACATCTGTCATCTTACTCTACTCTGATACCATGCACTCCTGCCTAACCTCATGGAATGCATTTTTGGAACTACTACTACTACTACTACTTCTCCTTCTCCTTCTTCTTCTTTTTTATGACACATAGGCACAGTAAAAGATCATCAGTTCCTTCCATGGTCCAGATGGAATCCTGTGTTTCTGACACGGAGCTCAGATCTTAGCTATTTACATTGTTATCCCCTAGATTGGTGCAGAATCAAGGCAACATCTTGAGAGGCTCGTTTCTGCTCTTCCTGGACTCTTTTCCAGACAAGCCTCTGCAGCAGACCAACCCCCTTTCTCTCACTGTTACCACTGTTATTAGCATTATGATGATGCCCCCTTTGAAAAAGTGATAGTGCTGGTGAATCATTATTTGTGAACATGTTATTACTAGCACTGCCTGGTTTTCTCTGCCTATGAACAATTTGCTTGTCTGTTTGCTTTCATATATTCCTACATGATCGATGTGCTTACATTGAGGAACTGGAAGTAGAGACTTGGGCCTGTTACTATTTTCGGTTTTTTTTTTTTTTTTAAAGATTTTCTTTATTTATTTGAGAGAGAGGCAGTGAGAGAGAGCATGAGCGAGAAGGTCAGAGGGAGAAGCAGACTCCCCATGGAGCTGGGAGCCCGATGCGGGACTCGATCCCGGGACTCCGGGATCATGACCTGAGCCAAAGGCAGTCGTCCAACCAACTGAGCCACCCAGGCGTCCCAACTATTTTCGTTTTAAAGTAAATAATCGCTTCTGTTAGAACTTCAGGGGAAATACCTTTGAAATTCACATAGATTTGCATATGTTAATTTCACTGGAAAAAAGAATACATTAGAATCAATCTGTTAGACTAATTAACCTCAATATTTGGGGCCATGTATCATGAAAGCTTAAGCTGTTGAATTTATTTGGGGACAAGAGTGCTATCCTTATTTAAGATCATCTTCTTGAGTTATTCTGACTGAAGATTCTCTTATTCAAATGACTGTGAATTCTACTGGTTTGATGAATTTTCTTTCTGTGTTGACCATTTGTGCTGAAATTTGTTAGTTTTTTTTTAGTGCTGTGTAGAGAAAAACAATGTAAAATCTTTCCGCACCTACTCTACTGGAGGAGTGAATCATCCCTCTAATCATAAACACAAAGATGTTTATTAAGATGGTGAGGAAATAAAAGAGCTTAAAAGGAGAAATTGGGGAAAAAAACAAACCCCTTAAAATTGTTTACTTATCCAACTTTAGAAAGAGAAAAATAATTAAATTGCATTTTTAAAAGAAAATGTACCCAAGTCATTCTGTCTAAAGTTCCAAACTTAGGAAAACTTTGGATTAAATTAATGCACATCCTATTGTTTGAGATGGTTAGATATGCAAGTAATTGGAAAGGAAAAAAGACGAATGAGATGCCAATCTTCCAGCTGCAGTTTGAACAATGCTCTCTGTCTTCCCTGTGATTCCCAGCCTGACTCCCATCATAGCCCACCCCCGACATGAATTTCAAGACAATGACATACTTGGAGTTGTTTAAATTTACCACCTCTTCTTGCTCTTTTCAGGTTCTTTGAAATAACTGTTGGTAAAATCACTTCTGTTCATTCTGTTATTAAATCTGATGCACGTTTTTTATGCCTCTCATTACTTGATCCATCCACAGCATTTGACACTGTTGTTAACATGGTTGAACATGCCTTCCTTCTCAAAACACTTCCCTTCTCTGTTTTCTATGACTCACTGCTCTTTCATTGTCCCTCCTATTTTAGTTGCTCATTCTTGGCACCCTGTTTCAACTGAGTGGCCTCTATCAGATCTTTAAACATTGTAATTTCTCAAGGCCAAATGATGGGTTCCCTTTTTATTTCTCTTTATGCTGTATTCCCTAGATAAATACATCGCTTTGATGAGCATGAATTCTCTCTAATTCCTAACTTTACCTGAGATCTCCCAAGTGGACCCTAGTATCTCAGTCAGTTCAGGCTGCTATCACAAATACCATAGACCACATGGCTTGACCAACTGATATTTATTTTTCACTGTTCTGAAAGCTGGAAAGTCCAAGACCAAGGTGCCTGGAAATCTCATGTCTGGAAAGGGTCTGCCCCCTGGCTCACAGATGGACATCTTTGCTGTATCCTTACATGGTAGAGAGAGAGAAAGAAAGGAAGCAAGTTTTCTTGTCTTCCTATATCATGAGGGCTCCAACATCACTACCTAATCACCTCCCAAAGGCTTCACCTCCAAATAGCATCACTTTGGGGATTAACCTTCAACACATGAAATGGGGAGGGAGCCAAACATTCATTCCATAGCACCTAGTATATCAAAATGCTTCATCAAAATTTCCACTAGGATGTCTGTCAGGCACTTTGAATTCAACTTTCTGAACCTAAACTCATAGTCAGAATTCAGGGAATATCAGGGCTTAAATGGGCTTCCATTCCTCTTTACTTTTATCACAAACTAACCCACATGTCTACACCTAATTAGCTTCTGCATGTAACAGATCAACAGAGCTTGTGGGAAAGAATTGCATCTGAGTTGTCCAGACTCAGGAGTCTTAGAGAAGAGATCTGGTACATTCTCCCTTAAGTTTGGTCAAAAGCTGGGGTTTTCATCAGAGAGTCCTTCAGTGAGGATCAGAAGGTGATGGTCATAAATCATGGTAGAAACTTAGGCACAGAAATCTTGGGACGAATGATGAGGACTCCTTGAGCATAACCTGCATGGTCTACCACCCACTTTCCTGGAAAGGATGAATTTACATAATTTGACAAGCCTATTTCAGCTTTTGCTTTTTGTTTTTTGTAATTGTTATTGTTTTTGTTTGTTTTTATTATTTGCTTCTGGAAAAAAAAAAGTCAAATATAAAAAAAAACATAAACAGATGTGTAGTAAGGGCTAGTATGGTGGTTCTTTTAGACTAAACCCCAAAAGACAGGCTCTTTCCATCATGAAAGAAGGGGAAAAAAAGTGTCAGGAGATACATACCTTGCAATAGAGATAACAAACCCTCTTTCTTTCCCTCTAAATGGAAAGCATAAAGCAGTGATTCTGCCGTCTTGGAGACTCCAGAGACTACCATTATTAGCAACAAACGTTTTTGTGAGCAGGCACTATTTAGTGCCCTGTTCTAGAAATTAATTTATGGAAAAGAACAAGTTACCACTTGCAAGTGTTGAACTTAAAGTAAAAATAATGATGATAATATTATAGATTCTAAAAATATCAATCCAAAATTTCAAGTATCTAACAAATATTGAATACTGAATTATTTTCTAAGATTCCTACCCTTTCTAGAGTGAAAAGTTTAATCCCAGTCATTCCTTCTATTTCTCTATTCATCACCCAACCCATGGAAAACTTATTCCATCATTCTATCTGGCCCTCCTGATTGTCCCTCATTGGTCTACTGATTTAACCCTAAAATATTATTTCAATTTTTTTGTTGCCAAACTTAACAGTTTAAAATGACCACCATTTAGTTGCATCTCATGGTTTTGTTGGTCAAGAATTTGAAAAGGGCTTATTTGAGAGATTTTTGTGTTTCATGTGGGATTGTCTACTGTATTAGTCTGGGTTGTCCAGAAAGAGAAAAAATAAGTTCTCTCTCTCTTTCTCTCTATCTATCTATCTATCTATCAAGAGATTTATTATGAATTGGCTTACATAATTATGGAGGTTAAGAATTCTCAAGATCTATAGTTGGCAAGATGAAGATCTGGCAGAGACAATGTTATCATTCTAGTCTGAGTACAAAAGCCTGAGAACCAGGAAAGCCAATGTTGTAAGTTCTAGTCAAAGTCTAAATCCAAAGGCAGAAGATTGTTGTCCCAGCTCAAAGACAGGCAGAGAATGAATTCTCTCTCAATCAGCCTTTTTGTTGTATTTAGGCACTGGATGTATTCAGCACTGGATGAGGCCCCCCACACTGAGGAGGACAATCTGCTTTTCTCAGTCTATGGATTCAAATGTTAATCTTATCCAGAAACACTCAGCATATTTGTTTTATCAAATATCTGGGCACTTTGTGGCCTAGTCAAGTTGGCATATGAAATTAAACCTCTGAATACTTCATGGTATTCAGATAGCATAAGGGCTGGTCAAAAGAGTATACAAGATGTCTTTAGTTACATGCCTGGCATTTTTTCAAGGATGGCTTAAAGACTGGGTTCAATAGAAACTGTTAAATAGAATATCACCCTGTAGCTTCTTTAGAATAGCAGTCTCAGTGGGATCAGACTACTCCATGGTGCCTCAGAATGCACAGAGACAGTGTTCCCAGAGTAGAAGCTGCCAGATTCTTAAGGTCTGGGTTGAGAAGCTGGCATAGAATCATTTCCATATCTTATTCATCAGAATAGTCACAGAGCTCACCTAATATATTAGTTCTCTAATGCTGCATAGCAATATTACCACAAATTTAGTGGCTTAAAACAACACATATTTATTATCCCATAGTTTCTGTGGGTCAAGAGTCCAAGCATTTCTTAGCCAAGTCCTCCACAATTCTGCAATCAAGATGTCAGCCAAGGCTGAGTTCTCATCTGAAGGCCTAACTAGAGAAGAGGCTGTTTCCAAGTTCATGGGGTTGTTGGCAGAATTCAAGTCCTTATGGGCTTTTGGATTGATGGACTGAGTTTCTTGCTGTTTGTTGGCTGGATGCCATCCTCAATTCCCTGCCACATGAGCCTCCCCAACCAGGCTGCTTACTTCATCAAAGCTAGTAAGGGAGAGAGTCTGCTTAGCAAGACCAATGTTACAATCTTATGTAACACAATCACTTTTGCTTTATTCTATTGCTTAGAAGCAAGTCACAGGTCCTGCCTGGATCCAAGGGGAAGAGATTACACAGTGTATGAATACCAAGAAGTGGAGATAATTGGTAGCCATCTTAAAGAATGTCCACCATACACAGGTTCAAGGGGAGAGACCTGGACTCCCACTAAACCCACTGTCCATGGGAGGATCCTCAGATAATCTGTGGTCTTTACTGTTCCACAGATATTGATTCTTCTTTATAATATGTTCTCTTTAGACTCTTAGCTGTTCACTTTTTCCATGTCTTTCTTTGAGAATCCTTTTTCACGTTGTCTATTATCCTATCTATTCACTCAAACTTCCTTCTCTAGAATCTTAGTACTAATGGAAGTTTGTTTATTCCTTCATTCAATAAATATTTAGTAAGTGGGTATTACAGAGTTTCTGGGAATAAGGGATTGAATAAAATGAACCTTCATCCTCATAGAGCTTGTAAGCTAAAGGGAAGAACCAGAAAACCAAAAGATAAATACTTGATATACTGGTGATACTGGTCAAGGAAGTGGAGAGCAACAGTAGGTTAACTATAGGGTAGTTAATGTTAGTTCATTCTTGAAAGAATCTTAGTTTGGACAGAAAAAATTATATGACTACCTTAACAATGGTTGGGGAAAGGAGTATTTTAAATAAGTTGGATACATAGAATTCTTTTATAAAGCAATACATGGGTAAAGTAAAGAGTTAATTGTGTGTATGTCTGGGATAAAGAAAGTTCCAGGTAAAGAGGACAAGATAAAGGGTGAGAGGTAGGAGCACATTGGTGTGTTTGTGGGACAGTGTGGAGGCCAAAGTGGCTGGAGGACAGATGTCCTCCAGCCACTTTAAGGATATTAAAAGATGAAGGTACAGAGGCAATGTGGGCTCAGATCATGTAAAGCTTTGTAGGCTTTTATACTAGCTTTCCCTGAGTGATGTGGCAGCCACCAGAAGATTTTGAGGAGGAGGAGGAGCATGCAGTCTAATTTATGTTTTAAGAGACTTACTCTGGCTGCTGGGCTGAGAATAAATCAGAGGGAGGAAAGGGCAGAAATAATCATTCAGGCTTCAACTGCCATTTGGAGTTGGCAAAAATCTAGTGAGATTCTGAAAGTACAGCCGAAAATCTGAAAGATTCTGAAAGTACAGCCGAAAAACTGATAATCTGATTGACTGGATGTGGGATAGGAGCTCAAGAAGAGGGCCAAAATGACTCCAAGTTGTTTTCCAAAATAGAGACCATGAGAAGAACACGTTGGTAGGAAAGATCAGGCGTTAACTTGTGGATTGTTCATTTTTAGGTGTCTATTAGACTTTTCCAGTGCCTAGAAGCCTGTTTCTTAGTCTTCCCAAGGCCCCAATTCACCAAAGTCTCTCCCATCATCCTTTCAGGTCTTCCCATCCATGTCCCCTCAGCTCAGGTATGACCCTCTACTGGAGGAGGTTTGGAAGAGAAGTCTACTATCTCCCTTGCTCCACCATATATTGTCTTTCCTCACACATTTCCCATTTATCTTCTGAAACCATCTAAGATCTAAGAGTTTAAAACTCTGGGGAAAAAACCTGGAAAGACTTTCAGGTACTTTGGCTAGCACCCTGCCTTTTATTTCTCTGGAGAAAATGAAGTGTATCACGCACAATATTCTCCAGGCACATTAATATTACTTAGCAGGTATTAAGAGTGTACTCCTTTCTAGATGTGTGCATTATTTTATTTAATTATCTCTATAACTTCTTGACTGAATTCTGGTAGTGCCATATACTACATATACTACTCTGTGATTCTTGGCAATTTTCCTACGTTTGTTAAATCTCAGCTGCCTGGATTATTAAATGGATGGAATATTTATTCCCTTGGGGTTGTAGTGAGAATGATGCGTGATGCTGGTCTAAAGCACCCAGCCGAGAGCCTGATGCTTATCAGATCCTCCTGAAATATTAATTCTATAGTTTGTTTCTGGCAAAGGTGTGGTTTCTTTTTTTTTTTTTTTAAAGATTTATTTATTTATCTGACAGACAGAGATCACAAGTAGGCTGAGAGGCAGGCAGAGAGAGAGGGGGAAGCAGGCTCCCCGCAGAGCAGAGAGCCCGATGCGGGGCTCGATCCCAGGACCCTGAGATCATGACCTGAGCCAAAGGCAGAGGCTTTAACCCACTGAGCTCCCCAGATAACCCAAAGGTATTGTTTCTTACATGAGGATATGTAAGATAACACTTGTATGTAGATAGCACTTTTAATTAATAAAAAAGATGAGGGCATTGAGTGAACCAAGACATGGAGAGCAAACCATGGATGATTTGTTTGTAAACAATTAACAACTGATTTTACTGCAGTGGTATTTTCAAAGAAGGGAATAGTGGGACATGAGGTTTAAAAACCAGAGGGCACAGAATGGAAGGCATCTACTAATCCTAGAGGAAAGGTTTTAGACTTTCCTTAATGGGCAATAGGGTGGTCATTAAAGGCTCTTGAATTGAGGATTATTGATCATTTAGAGAACATGTACTTGTGAAGGAACTACCACACTCAAAGCTCTGTATTAATCATGCAAAGAGACATCATAAACATTCAATTTGAATATATCAGTTTGATTAGCTGGGGAGAAGAATGGAACTCGGGATCCCAGTCAGGAAATGAGTACAAGAGATGAGGTTGGAGCTGATTGGTGCTGAGCTAGGATGTCAGCAGTCAAGGCCAAAAGAGCAGAAATGCTGTCAGAGGAAATAAAGAGCAAGGAATGAAGGTAGGAGTTAAAAATGGCTCTGAGGGGGAGACAATGAACTACTTTTGAGGTGATGGATGTCTGCTGTACATGATGACCAGGAAGAGGAGTAAAGTGTTATCTTCCTATCCCTATAATGCTTTCGGTCCTAGAGTAAAGAATGGGCTTATGAATTAACGAGGAAAACAACATATATGTAATTTGGTTTGCATGTAAGTTAAAACTAGGATTTGTATTATTTACACTTATGACTTCAAAGCACTACATTTATTTTCAAAGCACATTCCCTCCCTTCCCCAGATTTAGCTCATCTACATTTTGAAAATGCCACTGCAGCACTGATGGTCTCTCTTACCTACTCTCACCTCCATAGTTCAGATCTGCATAGACAGCAGACACTTTAAACATGCATGTATTTAAGGAAAAAATGTAAATCAGTGGGAAGGAAACCTGGGGATCAGGTGTGAGATGGAGGGAAACTTTGTGATTATCCAGGGTTGGTCCACACCTGAACTTTTGGGTTTTTTGTTATGTACATTGTATTGCCTGTTCATTTGTTTGTTTTGTGTCTAGTTGGGCTTCAGTGGTGGAATTCCCTTCCGGACAGGTCCCCATTCAACTGATTAGGACCTGCCCTTCCACAGACTTTCCATTCCGTGTACATGGCCTCCGTCTGTTTCTACTCTGCCAAACTGCAGTGTGTTTGTTTGTTTGTTTGTTTGTTTTAATGAACCAAATCTCCCCAGATTGTAATTCTTGCTCTATACATGCCTGGTGAACTGTTCCGTTATTACTTTTTCAATAGAGAAATAGCCTTAACTTAGAAGATTATGCTCTATTAAAAGAGAGGGATGAATAGTAAGATAAAGGAAATAAAATCTTTACCCCTTTCAGAGGCATTTTCATAGCTTTTAAAAGATCTCCTGTCTTTTCTTAACTTATGTGGAGCATTCAGTTTTGCCCTTAGTTCTCACACATTTGGAGGAAAGAGTATACATTTCGTTTGCGAAAAACCACAAAGAACAAAATGCATTTGCATTCTGCTGTCTTGCCTCTAGATTCTCTAAGAAGTTGGGGTATAAATAACACAGTAATTTTAGTACTGGGGGCGGACTGAGTTTGTTACAAGTCAACAGGTGGAAAGCCTGTTCTAGCAACTGAACTGGGTATACCCATATTCCTTAAATTTCTAATGAAAATTCCATATGCATATTTGATCATTGTAAATGTGGTGGCATTTTCAACTGGCTCAGAGACAGGTTGTGAGAAGAGATAAATTATGTGTCTTATGATTTTTTTTTTTAAAAGATAGAATTTAGTACTAATTTGATTTGGAGTGAGAAATGGGATGAGGAAAATACTAAGTGTTTTTCAGCTTCATGGCCATATTACTTACAAATGCCATGCAATATGAATCTAAAATCTTTCCCAAAGTGATTATTTCACTTCTTAAATGTGGGTTAACTTGGGCTGAATAGCTTTTTTGTTGGCTCCTGCCTTCCCCCTTTCCTAGGATTCTAGGGCCAAATGTAAAATGAAAACTTAGTTCAGAATTAGGATATAAAAGAGGAAAAATGCAGATAGGTTTCTGGCACCAGCTGCTTCAGAAATGCAAGCCAGGGAGTGCTTTGCATTTTGTTCAGAATACTTGGAAGTGGACCTAAATTTCAAAGATGTCTACCTCTGGGAACCAACGCACCAGGCAAAGGAATCTGCCAATACTTGAGAAAGACTATGAGTGAAGTCAGCAGTGTTCTTCCTGTGCTATGGTGCAGGGTTGCTCAGTGTTGCCCACCCACATTGCCACCCCCACCCCCAACATTGCAAACTTCACTGGGACCTGAACAGAATCAAAACTGGGAAGGTCTCTTTTCTTTGGCAAAGTTGAAAACAAATGATGAGGTGCTTTCTGCCTTTTGGAAAGAGCAAAGCTTGGTGATTTGCAGCTGATCTAAGATTGGAACTGGACTCATCTTTTAAATGAAGGGCATCAACTGTGTGCCTTGTGTAACTGGGGGGTGGGGGGTGGGGGCGGGATTATGGCTGAGGATAAAGGCCTCACACAGCAGGCAAGAAATGTGCCAGCTTGGTTCCTTGGCTTAGATGCAAACTTGCCCTGAAACCTTGAGAACATTTCCTCATTCAGTGCCTCAGTTTCCTGATACATAATGTTGCTAGCTTCTCTGCAAGAAGCCTGGGGACTAAAGGGTGGCTTAAGCATTGCCTCCATTCATTGTTTATATTCTCTTCCTGTTTGCTGTTTTACCCCGCCTCCTAGCCTGGCTTTAGGGGTTTGGTTTTGGGAGGAAGACAGGGAACCACATTAAACAAAGGGATGGGGAAAGGTGTGGTGCCAAGTTTAGAACCCACTCAACCTTGTGGGTTTGGAGTTTTTAAGCAACCTCCTGCCTCTGGAGCCTTCAGTTTGTTTATCCTTGGCAAAATGAAGCTTCCTGTTTTTAAGAAAAACAGCTTATAAAAATGCTTGAAAGTTTTCTTGGACATCAAAACACTTTTCCCAAATAATATTTTGATGATTTAACATGTAAATGAATCAAAACAATGTGAGCAACATTTCCTATAAAGTACATGTGGGTTTTAGAAATTAAGGGGATAGTGCTTAGCTAAACATACTTGGGTTATAGAAGATCAAAAGCGTTTGAAAACTAGTTTGTGATGTTTGCTAAATCTCAAATGAGGCCAATCCAACCACTCTCAGCTGAAATGTAAGCAATTTATTATTAAAAGAGCTCATGGATGTGATTACTCTTCAATCTCTGGGCTTGTGACTCTTGTAGCTAAAATAATCCCTGTAGAATGATTGCAATAATGCTCATGAGTGATTTTGAGACCAAAGCACTCAGTCTATCCATGAAGGTGGGGAGGGGCGACGCAGCCCCAGGCACCTCGACTTCTTGGCCACTCATTTTCACGTCAAAGGCCTGGCTCAGGAGATGTGGTGTTTCCCATTACTGTTCATTAGATGGGTGGTATTTTGTTTTTTGGGGGTTTTGTTTTGTTTTGTTTTGTTTTTTGGTCTGATGGGAACAAAATATATATCAATTCTCAAACTCCTGTTCCAATCCCAAAGTTTATGTCTAGATTCAGAAGCTGAGAAGGCTTACATTCCTGCTGAGAAGGATAACAGTGCTGCTTGGAAGAGTACTTTCTTATTTACCCTCAGGGATCGTATGCCCATGATGTATTGGGAGGTACATCAATTCCGTGTTATCCCCAAATAATCTCCTATAAAGCACCCATAGTGACAATTGAGAGGTCAACAGATCTGGGTTTTGGACCTATCTTCAGATTTGATTTAGTACCCACTATTAGTAAGTTGTTACAATAGGTAAAGTTCTGAATAAAAGTGTGAATAAGAGATAGTTGTTTGATCTTAAAGAACTTTGAATCCAGCTTAGGGAATTCTGGGACAACAGCAATCTGAGGCTCTGTGTGATAGAATCTTAGGGAGGAAATCTAATTTTTCAGATGAGAAGTTCCTCTCGAGGATAATTATAATTTTTGTGGAATGTATGGCACTTAAACTAGGAAGGAAGGGTAGAATTTATAGATATAAATGTGGGAGGATGATGGAGGCATTCAGGTGAAATGGGTCATTACAAAGTCCTGGAGAAATGAAGCACATGGCAAGTCAGGGAAAAGGTCTGGAAAAGCTGGAATAAAGGGTCAGCACAGAGTTTTCCATTAGTATTCCTCTGCAGAATGCATGATCCTTGAGAAAAGGAGTTATATGATTACACTTATTGGGGAAGTTTGTGTCAAAAGTGTTAAAATCTGAAAAATTGTAGGATTTTCTGGAATGTTTAACCAGCTTTTCTCCAGAGCGAAAGCATACAAACATAATAGTTATTTAATCCACTTGACAAAAATATGAAGCCAAAAGATGGTATTACTAGGTTAACAGATTAGAAAAATACAGTAGCTGTAGGAATTGTTGTAAAGATTTAATGAGCTTTAATATGTAAATTGATATAATTGTGCATGCACAGTAACTGCTGTTTAGTTTTTTTATAGTTGTCCTTACTTAGACCAGGCATTTGACAAGGATTTTTGTGATATTTTTGCAGAGAAAGTGAATATATATCATGTGAATGATAAAGAGTTAAGAGACTTTGTGATTAGTTGGATGGCTGGGTTTGGGGGCGTGCCAACAGTTAAGTGACAACCTAAAGGGCAGTTTCTAATGTTGTGTGAACGACTGGTTATCATCTTTAACCTGGTCAATGGACCAATAATGACTTGAATTAACTTATAAATGTGTGCAAATCAAATTTGTACATCATGGGCAGCTGGGAAGGAGAGTTATGTTGACTCACAGGATCTTAATAGTCTCAACAGACTGAATGAATGATGGTCTAAGTATATATAAAAAGGAAAAATAACCAGTCTTAACATGAACTATATACATAAAAAATGGCTTTGGCATGAATAAATTAGAAAAAGAATTAAGGATATATAGGGGAGTCTTAAGCATCTGCCTTCAGCTCAGGTCATGATCTCAGGGTCCTGGGATAGAGCCCCACGTAGGACTCCCTGTTCAGTGGGGATTCTGTTTTTCCCTCTGCCCCTCCCACTGCTTGTGCTCTCTCTGTCTCAAATAAATAAATAAAAAAAAAAAGAATTAAGGATTTATAGAAGACTACAAGCTAAATATGTGACAATAGGGAAATGTGACTTATAGAAAATGTAATGTGGTTTTGGGTTAGATCAATAGACATATGCTATCTAGATTTAGGGAGGGGGAAGCTCTATTTGATATGCACAAGTCAGGTCACATGCTGTAACATTTTATCTAGTATTCGTGAGAGATGAAGACTAATTAGAATTAACTGGAGATCTGTGACCAAGACAGTGAGTAGACTTTTAAAATAACCCACAAATAATAGGTGCACTGGGAATTTTTAGTCTAGTGAAGAGAAGAATCAAGAGTGAGTATGGCAAGTGTATTAAAATATTTTGTAGTCTTTCACTGAAAAGGGGACTGAATTTGATTTTTATAATACCCTGTGGTGGAATTAGGGCTCATAGTTCTACAGCAATCTTTCAGCATTTGTTGAATGTCAACTCTGTCAGGCATCATGCTAAACAAGAAGATAAACATGAATGAGAGGAATTTCTGTCCTAAAAGAACTCAGAATCTATTGGATAATAGAAACACAGGCAGATAACCCAGCATAACCCATGGAATCCTTGTCAAGCAGTGCCCTATGTACAGTAACATGGAATGAACAATGAACTTTGCCTGATAGAGATTTGTTTTGACCAATGTTATGTGTCACATAATTTAAACATTCACATAATTTTGCAAGATTTACATTTTTTTAAAACAGCATGTTGTAGCTCTTGTCCAGCAGTTTTTCTATCCCCAGCAGAAATCATCATCACCTCTTTTAGTTGATGATTGTATTATTTACCTCCATGTCTCTAATGGCATGGTTGTGTTGCTACATCTTGATTTTTCAGTTTTAGCTTTAGCTATCGACTTTCCCTTATGGAAGATGAGGAGTTAGCTCTATGTCCTTTCACCATACGTGTGTACCCTCCCATCCTTCATCCTCCCTGTATTTTTGGTTAAGGCAAATACTCTGCTATTATGTCTATGAAAACCATTCACAGCTGAGTCATGTAAAATACACTTACTTTTCCTTCTCTGCATAATTTTTATTTTCCCAAGAATTACTATTTTTCTCATTTTTAAATTTATTTCTATATCCTTATCATTAATTCAACCTCAAACACGAAAACATTGGTCTAAATCTTTTCTTAAGACACTCAAGCCATTTGATTGTCATTCAGTTTCATCTTCCAGAGTTTCTCTCAAAGCCTTCTGAGCTGCTCAAGCTGGACTGGGGGTGGCTCTGTACCTGGGGCACACTCTTTCCTGGGATCTCCTCGTATAGCCTTTGCTTTGCTCTTACTGCCCTGATTCTGTGTTTCCCACAGTTATCAATCTCTTCTCTGGATGAGGACATGCTCTAGCAGTTTTCCATATGAGAGAAACTGAGAAAGAATCTTCTAAGAAATTGTAGATTTGCCCTCATATTTGATGGATAATGTATCAGGGTCTAGATATCTAGATTGGAGATCAATTGCCTATAGAAGTTTAAAGGCATTGCTTTATTACCATTCAGGGATGCTGAGAAGTCCAAAGTCTTTCTGATTCCTGATCTTTTGTGTATGACCTTTTTAAAAATTTGTGTCTTCAGAAACTTTGAGGATTTTCTCTTTGTTGAATTTCACAGTGATTTGCCTTCACACAAGTCTGTGTCTGTTTAGTTTACTGGGCCTTTGGTGGGCTATTTCAATCTCATCCTTCCATTGTGAGAACTTTTCTTGAATAAAGTTGTTGATGTTTCCTTCTCTTCATTTCATGGCTCTTCCGGACGCTGTTCTTTGATGTTGGGTGACTTATGTTGGTCTTGCTGTATTCACATTTTCCTCTTCTATTCACAACTTCTTCTTCCCCACTTTTTTTTTTTTTAATCTCTGATTCTTACTACGTGGTTGGATTTATATTTTAGATTCTTGATAATATTAATAAAAGCCTTTTTGATAGTGAAGTTTTTTCTTTTC
The DNA here is from genome assembly GCF_902655055.1 of Lutra lutra. Taxonomy (NCBI): domain Eukaryota; kingdom Metazoa; phylum Chordata; class Mammalia; order Carnivora; family Mustelidae; genus Lutra; species Lutra lutra. The sequence goes on from NC_062292.1 coordinate 56,625,434, forward strand.
TGCAAATCATCATCTCAGCCAAGTTGCTTTGTGTGATAAGGAGGGAGGTATGGGGGTTCTTTTTCTACTTTGTATACTTCATGTTGGAGGCTTTTCTTCAAGCTCTGCTAATTTTTATATTTAAAGATAGGGCACTCATAAGCTGATTTGCATTTTTGAGTACATGATCAGGGTTGTTAACTGTCAGGTTCACTGTAGAGTGATTTGGCTGGGCTGTTTTAATGGAGACTCTCAACTGCCCATATCTTTATATCCTTCTTTTTAGCAAGGAGATATTTCCTATGAAAGATTGTTTTCCAATGTCCTGCCTGGCAGCTAGTGTTCTGAGAGTCAGGTAGATGCAAAGAGTAGTGGGTATTTGCTTTCACTATGCATAGGATTACTCCTTTCAGTAAGAAATCTGCACCATCCACTGTGCCTGTTGTTACTTAAGATCCTGTGTTTTGTGCTTTCTAGACAATAAACTGGGGAGGGATAGTCTGGCATTGTGAGCTAGGAAACTGGTGATCTGCCCATTTCTTTAAAAATACTTTCAAATAATTAAAAAAAAAATGTCTACTCCCCTTCACTCCAATTTCTCAAGGTAACTGATGAGGACAAATTGTGAGCCTTTGGGGATTATATAGTATTAATCTGGGTTTTTCATACTGCTGGCTAAGTTTTCCCTACTGTGGGTGAAGTACTTCACTTCCTTGGGTGCCTATATCATTTGTCATTCATCCATCTACTTTCTGGCTTCCAAAATTGTGTCTTCTCTCTGTTCTCTTTATCCTTGGAAGAGAGAGTGTGTGTGTATGTGTATGTGTATCATTGATGATCAATTTTTGTGTGCGATCTGGGATGTTTTCAGGGGAAAATTACATTTCTGGAGGACTCTGAACAGTTAATAAGATTTTTCCTAGCAATGGAGGCATTAAGAAAAACAACACAAATAACAAAAGAGATGCGTGAACTTTAGCAAAGAATTCAGGAAATGGTGACTGTGGCTAGGACACTGACTGGGGATAGGCTGAGACAGTAATCAGCAACAGTGGAAGCAAAGAGCAAGAGCATATTGTAACTGGATAGAGAGAGGGAGAGAGGAGAGGAGTCAAAGAGGATTCTGTAGCTTCTAGACTGGAAAAGTGGTTGTGTCACAATTGGTGAAACCTCTGGGATGTGTATTTTTTGTTCCATCTTAAGTCGTATGTATTCCACAATGGACAAGCTTGCCTCGTGATATGATACATTGTCTTTCTACATAGCACTTAAGCCCATAAATGGACAGTGGTATGAAAGATTCCAGATTGCTTTGCCTATAAGAAATGCTAACAACTTTCCAGCATGTGTATGTACCCCTTTTAAGCTACTTGGTCTCAGGTAAGGTTTGAGAAACACAGAAAAGAGTGGGAGTAGAGGGGAGGGAGAAATAAAGATTCAGAGAAAAAAGAGACACAGAGGGAAAGAAAAAACCACGTATCGTATAGTGATGACATCATTGCTGTGTTATAAAACTGAGCTTTAAATCTGCAAGAGTCATTTCTGTTCTATCTCAATAGGGAGAAGTGTGCTGAACTCTTGGGGTCGTTGACTAACATGTCTACCAGATGGATCCCGGGTTTGGCTGTTTGAGCAGAACATTCCATTTCAGGGTTTAAGATGCAACAATGCATTATTAAACCTGTTTGTAACACAATGTGCAAGATGACGTCATATCCCTGGGTGTGTGTGACCTCACCAAAAATGTGTGCCCCGCTGTGTAGGCAAAGTGGAACTCCAAGATACAGACTGTTAGATCGAGTTCTAGTACTTTATAAATTGCTGCCCTTCCCCCAGTCCTCTCTCTCCTCTCAAATCAAAAAATGTTCTTTAGAAGAGGAAGAAAAAAATATTTTATGCACTCCTGCGTAAAGAGATATAATAAAAACTTTGAGAAATAAGCCCCTGAAATGAATGAAAAATGGATATAGCCTCAGGAGATTGTGAATTTTTATCTGGTATCTCAGTCATGGTCTGCCAGGAAATAAAAACCACTGAATATTTAGAACAGTAGGACTTTAATACAGGAAGCTAGTTACATCGGTGATAGAAGAGCTAAGAAGCCTAACGGGACAGTGACACAACCCAGAAATGAGGACAGGCAAGACAACCTGCTACCTCTGAGCTGGGTGTGGGGATGGGGCAAGCCTAGTAGCTTGGCAGAAGAAAGGCAGCTGCTGTCAGAGAGGCTATCAGGGGCAGAGAGAGGGGTGTCCTGGACTTCTCCTCACTTCCTTGCACCCTCCAATCTCCAACATGTGGTCTTTATTAAGGGCTGAATCCAAGGAGAACCCAGCAGACATGGGAGCCCGGGAAACCCTGCACAGTGGGGTAAGTCCCCTGCAAAGCAGATCACAGGGAAATGAGTAATAGATCCAAGGAGGAACAGGTCCAGAACCAGCACAGCTAGAAACTGGCACCTCCTGCTGCCCTAAAGGGAAGATGGTCAGTGTCAACAAAACCATCAATGATCTGTGTAGAGTGAGGAATGGTTATCCATCAGATCCAAAATTAGATGTGGGAGGATTAGGAGCTAACTTTAGCTGAACATTATATAAGGTTTTATATTCATATAGAAAAAAAAAATATATATATATACATATATATATATATATATTCTTATAGAAGCCTCTACCACCTTCAGAGCCAGGACTTTGGACTGGATTTTAGTGATTTTAGTGATGGGCCTACCCAATATGCCTCACTATCTTAATTATCGTATGCTGATAAAATTAAGCATGGACAAATGGAAAACATTATTTTAGTAGGTAACATTAAAGTTTGTGTTTTATAGATTTATTGTTGTCATTGTTATTGCTAAGAATACTGATACCCAATACACAAACATTCATTTATAATTCAATAATCGGTTCTGGGTAATCATACTATTTTCACAAGTCAATCTTTTCCCAGACATTCCTACTGCAAAACTTAAGTAATTTCTCTAAAAGTGATCTTTGACAGTTGACTGCTGATGCAATGTTCTATTATTAACTAACATGTAATTAGTTCATTAAAAAATACCTCAACTGAATAGCATGTAACTTAATACAATCTACTGAAGCAGAGAAATCCACAGTTTCTCACAAAAGGGAGCAAAATTATAGTGCGGGGGACTAGAAACGAGAAGATGCCAGCTGGCAGGACACTAAGTGTTTCAGATCGCTGTGTTTATGATCTCTATGTTCTAGAAAAAAATTAATTATATTATGCTATTTGAGAATCTTGGAATGTTATGGCTCTGTGCCAGGCTTATCAGAACTACACATCTGAAGTTTAATTAAGCTGTTTTAAATTTCACTTGTATTTCTAAGCTTTGAAAAAGCAATAAATGTAGGAACTAATAAATAATGGTGGAAGAATGCTGAGATTCTCTCAGATGGCAGCATTCAGTATAAAATTATGGGCTGTCCTGAAGTCTAGTATGTACTCATTTTATTGAACATAGTATGAAGCACAACTCTCTGTTCAAGAGTATTTGGAAAATAGATGCTTACAATGTGGGAATTATAACTGTCAACTTATCTAGCAATTTTTGAAAATTTAAATCATTCTCCAGCTTTTCAGATTGGGGTCTAAATGGGGAAAGGCATATGAGTTCCAGTATGGAGAACCACCCTCTGTTTCCCGCTCACCTTGATGAGAGAGTTGTATTGACTGACCTTCTAGCTACTCATGATATTAGTAGTCTTAATTTTGTAAATTCATTTTTTCATCATTTACCTTTTAATTGGAGTAAAATGTACATAACATGAAGTTTGTCACTCTACCCATTATTAAGTATATAGCTCAGTGGCATTAAGTACAACCATTAAGTACAACCATCACTACCATGCATCTCTAGAACTTGGCTGAAAGTTCCTTTGTTAACTGCTTTCTAAAAATAAAAAAAATAAAACCATTTTCAAATTTGTAGGAACATTTGGTCACTATAACAAGGGCTGAAAATATGTAGGACATTGCATTTGTCTTCATACACATGTGAGCCATTATGTCCAACCAGACTTATAAAGGAGAATATTGACTTTTTTTTTTTGAGAAAACAAATGAACATGATATGATAGAAATGGATACTACTAGCCACTTTGATTGAACTATTTCATTCATTCGTTCAACAATGAAGTGTCTGCCTGTGCTAGATATTGTTCTGGGCAGTGTGGGGTTTGTGGTGAATAAAGACTAAGTCTTCACTTCTGTATGCTTTCTATTCTAATAGGAGAGACAGAATATACACTGATAAATATTCAATAGAAGGTGGAAATAAATATGGATAAGACAAAAAAAAGCAAGTTTGGTTTCCTTTTTCCAATTTCACTTATCATATTGCAGAGATAGAAGGAGGAAACCTTCTTCAAATGAAAACCCTACTTATCAGACAAGTCATTGGACCTCATTCCTTGCTGTGTTCTTTCCTTGGTGCATGAGGTCATGAGCTACCATGCTCTGAAGATGAGGCTGAGTGTGTCAGAGTGTGGAGAATTTCTTTCTCTTTGCTCTCCTTTGTTTCTCAATAACTCAGTTCCTTTTCCTCTTCTTCTTTCATTTCATTGACGAGACATGGGACTAACGATACCTACTCATTCATTTCTCCAACAAATTGGAACTGGAAATATGCCTTTGTGGGGCACAATGCTGGTGAATGCAGGGAATCATGGAAGTGTAATGCATGGTTCCAATCCCCCAGAATTCATTGGCACATAGAGATGTAGTTGCAGAAGGCAGACAACTAATGCCCTATATCCCATGATCAGAGTTGACGTGTTTTGAGGATTTCAGGAGATGCCAAGATAACTTCTGTTAAGGCAATTAGGGAAGAATTCACGGAAAAGGTAACTAAAGATGGATCTTGGTAGATGAGCTGTGCAGAGTCATGAAGTTAAGAGAGGAGAGGATCTCAACATAGAAGAAGTGACCAGCATGGCCACCACTGCAGAAATATTCAGAAGAAAGAAGATTTTCAACGTTTGATCACATCAGTTCCCTTTGAAATAGTATCTACATGGGGAAAAAAATGCCTTTCAGAAAATTAAAATTTGATGAATCAATTGTTTTTTTTAAGTAACACCAACTCACATATCTGTCTGACTTCATCACTATTAAGCTCATTCATTCATTCATTCAACAAATATTAACAGATTGTCTAACTTATGTGTACCCTAGAGATACATAGCAGTGAACAAAACAGAAGCACTCCCTGCTCTTATGTAGTATAAGAAAAGATAGATTTTGGACATAGCAGTAAGTAAATATGGAATATTTTAAGTGGTTATAGGTGCTATGAAGAAAGGATAATCAAACCAGGGAGTAATGTCTTAGCCCTGAATAACATCTGTGAGGGACAGAAAAACCCAGCATGGCTACAGCATGAGAGTAAGAGGGTGAAGGCAAGTGACATGGTTCAAGGAATCAGAGCTCAGATCTTTTGGGTGTGTAGGCTGACATAAAGACCTTGACATTGACTATCAGTCAAGGTTTTAAACAGTGGAGGAAGATGATCTAACCCATGTTGTTGTAGGATAGCTTTGGCTTCTGTGTTGAGAATAGATAGGAAATTTTATGTAGTCGGGGTATAGACATATTCTGAAGGTCACTGCTAATCTTACCTGCTATCTTTGGGCACTGACACTTGATTCAGTGAAAAAAAAATCATCAAGCTGGCTGTTTGTTGCCTCTAGGTCAATGATAAGATGATGTATCAGTATCAAAGTAACAGAACTAGTAGGAGATAATATGAATAGATATCTGCATGTAAATATTCCTAATTATATGCATTAATAAGATTAATGATATGTACTAGGATACATTAATATCAATTATATATGAATATATGTTAATTATATGTATACACACATATGACATATATATATAGAGAGAGAGAGAGAGTGCAAGGAATTAGTTTTTTGTGATTGTGAGGCTATCTGGGCAAATCCACAACCTGAAGGTAGGCTGTCAGGAAGGGCAGGGTAGAAACTCTTAGGCAGGAACTGATGCTCTGGTCCACACATAGACTTTCTTCTTCCAGAAGGAAATCTGCATTCTGTTATTAAGACCATTCAAAGATTGGACCAGGTCCACACAGATTATCCAGGAATCTCCTTTATATAAAGTCAGCTGCTTGTGTTCATCATATCTACAAATACCTTCAAGCAACACTCGATTGAATCACTTAGTACTATAAGCATAGCTTGACCCATTAGAGTGATCATCACAGATGACTGACCTATCAACCGACATTGCATAGACGATGACAACTCTTTCCTCTACCCTCTGGTTTGTAACTGGCTCTTTTAAATTATTCAGACAGCCTCAGAGTTGAATTTCCTGTCTGATAGGCTGTAGTCCATTTCCACATGACAAAATATTAATTACAAGGACTGGACATGGTCTTGCTTACAAACTTATTAGCACTGGGAGCCTGGCTTTTCCAGCTGGAGGTTCCAGGGCCAAGAGGTTAAACTTCAGCCCCAAACAGCAGCCATGTGGATCTCATGTCCACCTCTGTTGGTGCGCTCATTGCCAACACTTTCATATTAGAGGAGCAGTACTGTCTGCTCTGCTCTCCACAATTCAATATTGAAATGCCTCTTTACGAATAAAATAAAGTCTGTGTGACTTTGTGTGAATCATGGTAAATTCTGAGGATGAAGGATGAACCATACAATTTGTCTTACTGACTCCAGTGAACTCCACTCCATCAATATTTGCAGTGTGACTGAATGCCCAAACTTGCCTTGAGTTTATGCAATTTGGTGACATTTCAGCTGCTAAAAGTGCTACTACAAACTTTATCTTGGAGAACACATGATAGATGGAGGAGTTGCTCTGAGCCTAGGAAGCTGTTATTGGCCAAATTATGTGCTCTTGGAGAGGAATATTTCCTGTGTATTTAAAAAAAAAAAAATAAGAAGAAGAAGAAGAGGAAGTCCCAGCATGACTAATATGGTCAGAATGTTCTCATCTTCTCTAGGAGAAGAAAGGAGTCAGGTAGAGCTCTGCAACAACCCGTGGTCACAAACCTCAGTAGACACCCAGGTCATTAACTAACCACATAGAGTGGAACATCCCAGGGCTCTGAAACCACAGGCATCTATCTGCTGGATGAAAGGAAGCCGTGTCACAGGCCTGAACAGAAAAAGGATGTGGTGAATTTTCAAACGGCTTTGATTTATAGGCAATAAGGTGCAAGGTTATGATACACAGAAAAACGAATCATTTATGCTTCTCCTTGGGATCCCCTTCCAGAAACCCGGCTGTGGCTGGTTTCTAGGATGACATGGATGGTGTTGCCCTCACAGTCGCTGTGCTGGGTCCTTGTTCCCATCACCTAGCCTCACATCTGCAAAGTGATCCTTCAGGAATAGCTGTGAAACCCCTGCTTTTGGAAACCAGCCAAGCTAGGGTGTGATATTTTTTCCTGTTTAATTAAAAAGAAAAAAAAGAAAGAAAGAAAGAAAGAAAGAAAAATGCTTACCCGCGTGCTTTGGCCAACTCTCTGAAAGTTCAAAAGGTAAAGAACATTTCCCTCCACAAATAAGCCGTGGAATGTATTTGGAAGTTGGGATTTCATCAGCAACTGCTGTTTTTCAGCCCCTCATTCCACTGCTAAGGAAGGTGAAATCGGGAGCTCTTTCCTGAAAGAGAAAAAAAAAAAAGAAAAAAGAAAAGAAAAGCAACTTTGTAATTTGACATATATGGGATGTCATCTCAGAATGGAGGACCACCTTTCAGACGTCAATAAAGGCTACTGACCCCCTCAGAGAGGAGGCACTTGTCATGCCCCTGGGCACAGGAACAAATTTCCCCTTGAAGGAAATAATAAAAAGAATCTGAGCTTGATCCACGGCCTTCTGAGGGCAGACCACGATGGCACTTTGAAAACCAACCTGTCCTCAGTGAAATACTCTTTTCATAAAATTATATTTTGAATTTATGATGCAAAGATGAATGTCATATTTTCTGTTTGGGGGCCCTTACAAGATCCCACTAGAGACAAGGGCTCCTGTCCACAGAACTTTGCAGAATGCTCCCAAAGCATGCTCCCTTATGCTGACCCCGGGGTGGAGACGAGTTTGTGGAGGAAATGACATTTGAATTGGACCTTGACAGACAGAGGATATGAACAAAAGAGCAGGACATAACCCAAGTGCCTTCTGGCATCTTCCAGCTGGCTGCAGTTATTCTTTAGTTCCTGAAGAGAACTGGCTTGCATTTCCATCTTCCACTGTGGAGACCCTGGTGCCCTCCTCAGTGTACCTCAGAGGTCTTCAGGGGCTTAGCTTTCTTCTGGACACCTTCCTACAATTTCTCAGTCTCTTCTCTGTGTCTCATATTCTCAAGCCATTTTTTTTTCCATCTCTGTCTGCCCCACATCACTCCTATCCTTAGTTTCTCAAAACATCCCTCACAAAGGCTGCTCAGGGTCTGGATTTGCAGAAACCCAAGGAGAGCCGCAGCATGGCCGACAATTGGCAACATCTTATCATTTATATCACATATTCCCCATCCAACTTCCCTGCTCATCTCAGAGACAGGAAATACTTTACCCACCGTCCTATTTGGGGGCGCCACACTTCCAGTGGTTAAAGCCTACAGGAAAATGGAACAGTGTAGAAGAGAATGCGACTGCCTGTGGCACTGACCAGGAGTGACAGGGACCACATCTCCCTAGTTCCGTGGGTGAGAAGTCAGTCCTGAGACCAAACCAACTGCAGGGGGTTGGGAAGTGTAGTTGCTCCCCGGGTAGCCATCGGCCAGGCCCTGTCTCCTTTACTATGAAAGAAGATAAGCACACATGTCCATGGAAAACCAGCAGTCCCTGCCACATCATTCTCCTTCCCTTCCAGAGACTTTTCCCTTATACCCACCTTTTTTCTCCACTCTCAGCAGCCAAGTTCAGATTCTTGCCACTTTTTTGATAAAAACCAATTTGGTTCCTTATGTTTTAGTGCTTTTGCCCAAAACAAGACTCCGTGGCCTCAAGTTTTCATGCTAACACAGCCTGGTAAAACTCTCTTTCTACACCTCAGACTCGGCTGCTTCTAAAACGAGCATCCCCTGTTCCTTTGATGAGGAAAAAAGCAGTCGGGTCACCCTGTGTGTGCCCCCCAGGGGTGCAGGCAGGGACATGGGGATTTTGCTTTTCTGCTACCAGAGTGATTGAGGGCAGGGTGGGCGAAGGGAGGGAGTATTCCCTGAGAAGAAGAGGCTGCAACAAAGTAGTGACAAGAGAAAAGCGTGGGATAACTTCAGGGGCAATAGATGGGTCTAATTTGCCTGGTCATAGCTTAACATGAAAAGTGACTGGAGGCATTAGCAAGGACTCTTTCCATCTGCAAGTAACAGAAACCAAATGCAAACCAGCAGAGGCTAAAAAGGATGGTCAGAGGAGAAGTTGTAGAGGTAGTTCTAACTCCTAGTTCGCAATGTCAAGTTCTAAATCCAGGGCTCCAGAAAGTGTGAAGTCTTTGCCCCACTCTCTGAGCCATTTGGCTTCTGTCTTCTCAGGTAGGATCTCTCCACAGTGACCCTGATATCTCTAGGCCCCATATTATCTGGAAAATGTTTTACATTAATGTTTCCAGTGAGCCACCAAGGTAAAATAAAGGTGAAATTCCCAAGCCAGATCATCCCATGCAGAATTTGCAAAGAAATGGCCATTCCAGGAGCTCCTCCTGTGGGCTACCTCTCACACCCCAAGCCTACTGAGGATTTATCGATGGGATCCCTCAGAACTAGAAGATGGAGACAGCTGATGTCTGAGTCACAACTGAACAAGCTAAAGCTGTCACAAGCTCAACATAGGGACATTGCCTTCAGAACAGCTATCCCACCCAGAGTTTCTTGAGACAGGAGATGTGTGAGGGTTTCTGAGAGATTATTGAGATGCCGGGTGCTAGAAGAGCCAGTGTGGGCTCAGCCTGGGTCCCGCCCAGTAAGGCCATATTGGGCCTTACTGGAAGGGTGGAGGGAACCTCAATAACCTGAAACTGGAAGTGAATGATGTATTCTCTGCAGAAGGAAGGACTCACAAGAAATCTATCTAAATGGGTCGGGGGAACTGCAGAAAGTGTCTCCAGTACTGGCACCATCTAAAGAACCCAAGGTTTTTAACATTTTAGCAGTGTGGAGGGAGGGATGGTTAACATTTTAGCAGTGTGGAGGGAGGGATGGTTAACATTTTAGCAGTGTGGAGGGAGGGATGGTTTTAAACTTTTGCCACCCAGATGGCATGAAGCCAGCTTGGTGAAACAAGAAAGAATGTTCTTCACTCTTTAATGTTCCTCCTTCTCCACCCAAAAGGATCCCAAAAGGGTCAGGAATGAGTTAACAAGCTTGGGAAGTGGACAGTTAGAAGTTTAATGTAGAGAAATACAGGAAAAAGTCAAGCATGCCATTCCTCCCCATCCCTCTCCCTCACTGCCTCCCAGTTCGAAGCAGGCCTACCTCAAGAAATGGGAGAATATTTTACTTTAAATCAAGTTCAGAGTTTTCATTAACGTCTTGGACTCAACACTGCAATTTCTAACATGGAACTGCATTTGTAACTTAAAGTGACTTGAGGATCTAAGCATGACTAGAAATTTGGTCTATAGGAGTTTTTACATAGATAATATAAAATTTCAAAGGGTAGTGGAAAACAAAACAAAAAAATTTCATTTGATTACATTATGAAATCTTCTAGTTCAGTTTACTGTCTACAACTCCCTATAAATCATGACTCCTGAGGGAAAAGAATACACTCCCCCAGAGCACATAAAATCCCCTGAAAAGGTTTCCTCATGCCACTGCTCATGAGGGGTGTGGTGCCCTCCCTGATATACCTACTGGTCAGGGTGATAGATGGAAGCCACAGCCAGGCCTGTAGATTGACTTAAACCCCACAGCACTCCTTGGTGAGTCCTTCAATAGTCAGCAGATGGGTGTGAAGACCATAATACTTTTGGAGTATTACAGGAAAAAATGGGATCACTTAATCCACATTTTAAAGGCACATCAGCCTTCATGCACCTCAAAGTTACAGATCCTTTTGCTTATTTAAAAAATATATATATTTTATATATGTATATATACATGCATATACTTATACATACCTATATGTGTATATTTATATATATACACATATATACATATATAAATACACACATATACACATGTATATAAATATAATCTGGGAACATAAAAGTATTTAGAAAAATGTCTATAAGTTTGTCTAGCCAGAAATAAGTTCCATCAGAACAGGATCTCCTCTGCCTTGGTCACTATTAGGCCTGCAGTGTCTGGAAAAATGCCTGCTTTGTAGTAGCAGCTGAACAAATAGTAGCTGATGGGATTAAGCAGCATAATCACTGCCTTCAAGAAGTTGAAAGTCTAGTGGAGGAGAAAGACATGTAAGCATCATACGGAATAGTAAGTTCAATAACACAGGAAATCATAAAACTGTGTAACAGCAAACAGGGTGGGGGTAAGGGAGGGGCGGATAAGGCTTCCAAGAGATGATGCAATATGGGACATTAAAGGATGAACAGAGCATTTCCTCTTCAAGCTGTTGTTCCCCTCTCCTCCCCTCCTCTTTGAGGATTCTTGATTTCATGTCTTTTTTTTTAAATTTTATTTTTTATAAACATATATTTTTATCCCCAGAGGCACAGGTCTGTGAATCGCCCGGTTTACACACTTCACAGCACTCACCATAGCACATACCCTCCCCAATGTCCATAACACCACCCTCCCCTCTCCCAACCCCCCTCCCCCCATCAACCCTCAGTTTGTTTTGTGAGATTAAGAGTCACTTATGGTTTGTCATGTCATTTTTGATGGGAAGGGATAATGGGCATCGTGGAGCTCTCTGGCTCTGCTCTTTTCCTGGGCGTGGTCCATTCTCTAGCTATGCCAGTGGTATGACTTTACAGGATCTCAGCAAGATGCCTGGGGGACTGCAGCTCTGTGGGATTTTGGCAGAACCTCTACCACTGCTAAGGTCAGAACTTGGGAAAGATGTAGTAATCACTATAAAGGCACAAGGGCTAAAAGGCAAAGCTGGCATCGAGCAGAGCTCTTCTTGCAAACTATGCTTGCAGGGAAGTGATTGAGAGCTTTTCCTGCGTGTGGCCAATTCGATGGGGTTAAAATATGATTAAGTCTAAACATGTAAACAACAAATTCCCAAGTTAATGATGATGTAACATTCTGTTAGGGTTAGGCCGGATTATATCTAACTGTGTTGTCTCATATTGGAATCTGGTCCAACATGTTGATTCCTTTTGTAAATTCCGTTTTATCCCCAGGAATAGCATGACCCACCAAAAAGAAGCCTTTCTGGAGTGTCAAGGAGACATTT